>NC_083711.1:44375000-45000000 GCF_033118175.1 Dama dama | reverse complement strand
GAACTTTCTAAAAAATTATCAACTATACTCCCCAACCCACTATGGGGACCTGCAAGAGAATGTATACCCCTTTTCTATCACCAATTATTAAAGAGTACTTGGAAGCATTGTTTGAACTGAGAAGACTTTTCAAATAACCAGAGTTCAGAGAATAATGCTATGAGTTATAAATGCAAAGAATAATTTCTGAAAGCTCTCAACTCTGCTTTATTGTTACATTTTTGTGCATTCAAATAATTGTACCTATCTCTGTTAAGTACTTTATACTTTAAGGTACTTTATACCTTAAGTGTACAGTAAGGTACTTTACGGGCTTTCCTGGTGGCTCAGATGGTAAAGAATCTGGCAGGAAGGCAGGTGACTGAAGTCCGTTCCCTGGGTCAGGAAGACCATGGCTACCCACTCCACTATTTTTGCCTCGGGAGTCTCATGGACAGAGGAGTCAGGTGGGCGAGAGTCCATGGGGTTGCAATGAGCCTGACATGACTAAGCAGCTAAGTACACGCACACAGATACTTTAACTGTACAGTAAGGCGCTTTATGCTTTAACCACATCACAAGTGCACAAAAAAGAAAGTTTTAGGATTTTCTTCTTTTGTGCATAAAATTAAAATAAACCCTGTGACTCTACTGGATTTTTTATTCAAAGGAGGAGCTTGAGACTCTGTTTCATTGAAATTAACAACAAAGATAACTGAAAATAACAATATCATTTTACTCCTACTTTAAAAAGTGCAAATACTGTCAATTAAACTATTGCTTTAAGTTAACAAATTACCTGAGATTAAAATAGTTCATAGTATTTAAGGGCAGTGAAAACAAACACTCTCCTATGTTGCTCTTGTGTGTGTAAACTGCTGTTACTTTTTTAAAGAGCAAACTGGAATATTCATCAAAATTTGAAATACATGTGCCAACTGACATGCCAAATATAATGTTACTACTATTATATACACGTAGTCACTTCATGGCAAACAGATGGGGAAACAATGGAAACAGTGACAGACTTTATTTTCTTGGGCTCCAAAGTCACTGCAGATGGTGAAAGCAGTCATGACATTAAAAGATACTTGCTCCTTGAAATAAAAGCTATGGCAAACCTAGACAGTATATTAAAAGCAGAGACATTACTTTGTCAACAAAGGTCCATCTAGGTCAGGGCTATGGTTTTTCCAGTAGTCATGTATGGATGTGAGAGTTGGACTATAAAGAAAACTGAGCACCGAATAATTGATGCTTTTGAACTGTGGTGTTGAAGACTCTTGAGAGTCCCTTGGACTGCAAGGAGATCAAATCAGTCAGTCAATCCTAACAGAAATCAGTCCTGAATATTCACTGGAAGGACTGATGCTGAAGCTGAAGCTGAAGCTCCAATACTTGGGCCACTTAATGAGAAGAACTGACTTATGAGAAGAAACCCTGATGCTGGTAAAGACTGAAGGCAGGAGGTGAAGGGGACAACATAGGATGAGATGGTTGGATGGCATCATCAACTTGGAGGACATGAGTTTGAGCAAGCTCTGGTAGTTGGTGATGGACAGGGAAGCCTGTCCATTTGATGGACAGCGTGCTGCAGTCCATGGGGTCACAAAGAGTCATACATGACTGAGAGACTGACCGGAACTGATACTATGTTCCAAAGGATATTAAAGAAAATCTTAGCAATTTTTATCTCTGTAGGAGATATTTAAGGTCATATGAAGATGGGAAAAATCTTTTTGTTTTACAATAAATACTTCTGAAATTTTTGGATTTTGTACTAACTTTTAAAAAAATTTGCTTTTTAAAAGTTTAACTGATTGCAGACATAGATATAGAAATTATTAGACATAGCTTCCCCTGTGCCATAAAAGTATTATCTTTCTAACACAATACCATCAGTTGTGTAAGTGTTCTTAAAGAAAATCTGAAGCTTCTTTTCAGGAATAAGAATAAGATATTGTGGTTCCCCTAGCTATTAGTCAGCTTGGCCTGTTATAACAGAATAACATAGACTGGGTAGCTTAAACAATAGCACATGTATTTCTCACAGTTTTGGAGATTCAAAGTCTGAGATCAAGGCATCAGCATGGTTGAGGTTCTTGGTGAGGGCCCTCTTTCTGGTTTACAGGTAGTCACCTTCTTTCTGTAGCCTCACAGAGTAAAGAAAGACATCATCTCTCTCCCATCTCTTCTTATTAGGGCACTAACCCCATGTGTGAGACCTTTACCCTTGATTGCCTACTTACTTTCAAAAGGTCTCACCTTCAAATGCTGTCAGACTTGGGATTAGGACTTCAACATATGAATTCTGAGGAGACATAAACTTTTAAGCCATAGCACTTGTCTTAGACTCCACTTAATTTCAGTGGCCAATCTAATAATATAGAGAGACTAGGAAAGTGAATAATAGAACTGATAATTTAATTTTGCTCCTGTCTCATATCACCTTTGTCTGGATCTCCCTCAAGTAGAACTTGCCTGAATTCAAGTGAAGAAATCATTCTAATGGTTAGAAATTCCAGACATGTTTGGCTTAACCTTTATTTAGGGATACAATTGTATATTATTTTATTTAAACCTCTTTTGCTTAACAATTATTTTAATGTCCAGACCAAAACAAACAAACAAACAAAAAAAGAAATAACAGACAATATTCAGAGGAAGATTACAGGAGTGGCTGAATAGCACTGCTTTAAAATAGAAATTCTCTTCATTTCATATGGCACTGATGAAAAATAAATGCAGAATAGAGTGAATGAATAAGTTTGATGAAAGGTGTACAATTGGCTGCCAAGTATTTCCCTGCTCTGATAGGGGGAAGGAGCAATCTCATACACAGCTACAGTAACAGTATATACATCTATAGTGTCTTATTTTGAGTCATATGTAGTGTGGAGTGCCATATGTAAAAAAGAAAGCGGCCTCTCCTACAAAAACAGATAACAGGAAATAGCATAAATAGAAGAGGGCACTTTGTTCTACTGTGCTGCAAGCAGTTACAGAGCTTTTGATGTCAAAGTTAATGTGAAGCCTGGAGTAGAAGACCCACATGCTGTGAGCAAACCACATACCACAGTAGGCTCCTGAACCTGAGTAAAAGATTCATGATTAATTTAACTCCCATTAGGTATCATGCCCAATGGGAAAAGTCTAAGGTTAGATTAAGTAGGCTTTGATAACAGTTGACATTCTGGCAACACGTTGCAACTGACAGGGAGCAAATTCTATTTCCTGAAATTCTTTTCAGCATTGTCTATAGTAATTTACATGAAAATGAAGTATTTTTAAATTACTTTAATATATAAATTTCTATATAAAGCCTTAATAATTAACAGAATGTTAATTAACTGAACTGAAGTTATTTCAATCAGTTATTATCATCTAATTCAAGATTCTCAGTTAGTTTCTGTCCCTTTATTTATTTCTTAGGGCTGCGGTTACAAACATCACAAACTGGGTAATTTAAATAGCAAGAAATATATTGTCTCACAGTACTAGAGACTAGAAATCTGAAATCAAAGTGTCTGTAGGGTTGATTTCTTCTAAGGGGTGTCAGGGAAAATCTAATCCATGTCTTCCTCCCAGATCCTTGGCTTATAAATGTGTTATCTTTCTATATTCACATCATCTTCCCTCAATGTGTATCTATCTCTGTGTCCAAATCATTCTAAAGTTAACAGTCATACTGCATTTAAGCCCACCCTAATGACCTCATCTTGATTGATTACCTGCAAAATCTACTGTGGATTAGTACTTATCATCTTTATAGGGGACACAATTCAACCTTTCAGTTCAGTTCAGTCACTCAGTTGTGTCCGACTCTTTGTGACCCCATGAACCGCAGCACGTCAGGACTCCCTGTCCATCACCAACTCCCAGAGCTTACCCAAGCCCCAGGTCCATTAAGTCCGTGATGCCATCCAACCATCTCATCCTCTGTCGTCACCTTCTCCTCCTGCCCTCAATCTTTCCCAGCATCGGGGTCTTTTTAAACCAGTCAGGTCTTTGCATCAAGTGGCCAAAGTATTGCAGCTTCAGCATCAGGCCTTCCAATGAACACCCAGGACTGATCTCCCCCAGGATGGACTGGTTGGATCTCCTTGCAGTCCAAAGGACTCTCAAGAGCCTTCTCCAACACCACAGTTCAAAAGCATCAATTCTTCGGTGCTCAGCTTTCTTTATAGTCCAACTCTCACATCCATACTTGACTACTGGAAAAACCATAGCCTTGACTAGATGGACCTTTGTTGACAAAGTAATGATTCTGCTTTTTAATATGCTGTCTAGGTTGGTCCAAGGAGTAAGCGTCTTTTAATTTCATGGCTGCTGTCACCATCTGCAGTGATTTTGGAGCCCCCCAAAATAAAGTCAGCCACTGTTTCCATTGTTTCCCCACCTATTCAACCTTTAACAGTTCCTAAACGCTGGCAGGAAAAGACAAACTCTTATTTATAAATAACACTGCTTACCTCAATGATTTCTATCAAATGAGTAAAGAATGGTAGGGTGTGAAAGGAGCAGGAAACTATAGAAGGAATAGTGGTGTATACATGAAGTGTGGAAAAAATGGTACAGGTTGTTATAAACCAAATTATCCAAACAGGAAAGTCTCCTCACCATGTTGGAATCATCAATAAACAGTGGATCTAATCTCATTTTCATACTAAGAGATGTCCAAATTAATGATAGGTACTTTGGGGAAAATAATCAACAATTATTTGATAACAGTAACAACTGATTTTGATATTACTATCAAATGACAAATTATTTTATAATAATAACAAAATAATCAACAAATAACCAATAATTACCCTTTAAAGTTCTTGATTATCAAAGTTAGTTCTATCAGTCAGCAGCCAACATATCACAGGGACTTGATATGTCAGTTAAATCTCACAATTTATATATTTCATTAATTTATTCTATTATTTTACAGACAACACTTTGAAATCATAGTCAGTTTATCAGGCAATGTGAACACAAAGAAACGCTGTTTGCCTTCTCTCCCCTCAATAAAATTGCAGTTTCGTTTTCCTACAAAATTAACTTTGAGTAGTAGCTCCCAAGCTATCTTCTACTGCAACACACTTGCAAGATGCTCACAGCATGCACACAGCATTCCCATGGATATTTACAAATTATTTTCAAAATCCTAAAACAATTATCTTAGGGTAAAAACACTACAGTAATGCAAACTCATCACCATTGTAACATTTCCTGTGAAACAGTCAATGATATTATACCAATTATTTGTATTACCTTTTATTCTCCCAGAGAGGAATATGTTTGAGTGACACCACAGAGATGATATTGTTGGATCTACAATATTTTATAAGAAAGTTATTTATAGAGCTCATAATTTATTAGTGGTACTACATTGCTTTTAACATATCTCACAGTTGATGTAGACAAACTAGTGTATCAAGAGGTCAAGGGTGATCTTTGTTCATACCATGCATCCTGTAGCAATGCTCTCTTGTACCTTCTTCTATCCTTTTCTTGTAGGGTTTTAAATTCTCTTTTTTCATTTGCTTTTGTCCATCATAAAAATATTTGAGTATGATTTTTCTACTATCAAACACATTTTCTTTTATCTATTATGCCGTATTCAGCTGGTACCACTTAAACTGTCTCAATACATTTCAGAAATCAGCTTTCTTGACTCCCACAACCTGATCCCTTCCCCTTCTTATATAAATGGTTCTCTCAAAGATTAATTTAATTGACCTAAACTGCCAATGGCTTATTCTCTGTCCTTTATTTTTCAGCAACAACTGAAAATGTCAATCCTCCTCACTTCTTGAAAATCTCTGCCTTTAATAATGCCCTACGACATCCTATGCTTTCTTGATTTGTTTAAGCTGGTTGGTGGTGGTCTCTTACATTCTTTGTTGGACTCTCTTTTCCCTCCCACCATTGTTTCTCCTCTGTATATATTTCCTGGGCAAGTTCAGTCAGTCATTTCTTCAACAATTACCTAGATCTTACTGACCTTCAACTTTATACTTTGTTTACAGACTTCTCTTTTTAGGCTCCAACTGTCCAACTCTCATTTATTAATTGTAAGCTTTGCATCTCTCATTTTGAAATGAAAAGGTATGAGATGGAAAACATTAATTTTGCCCTCCTAAATCTGAAGCTCCTTAGACCATGAACTATGTCTTAATCATATTTGTATTTCTAATAGAACAAAATATTACCTAGTGCTTGGCAAACAACAAATACATATTTGGACAAATCTACTATGCAGAGGACTATATGATCTAAATTTATGATTTAAAGAATGCCATGAAGATGTTTAAGTAAGACAGATACTGGTACTCAGCATGAACTGAATAATACACACTTCTGAAATGTACCACTATTTACTACTGGTGAGGAGAAAGGAAAATAATTCCAAAATAGAAGATACACTATGAAGAGGAAAAAGGTATCAGCCTAGAAAACTGCACAGTATTAAATACTTCTGAGAAATCCTGGTACAAAAAATAAAAGCAAACTTTCCCTCTTGGCCTATGAAACTGCTGAACTTGGCCTCTGCTCCTTATCCTATCTGCTCCTTTGGGGTCAGTTTACATATCTGGTGATGATTCTTTTCTTTTCAATCCCTGGATGAGTCCTGCCTGCTAGTGCACAGACTTAGATATACTTTGGTAAACATTTGGAGCTCAGATATATAAAAACTTGATTTTTTAATTATTTCATTAAAATTAAAAAAAAATGAAAACACATACTGTAATTATTCTACCTCCTGAAATATCTACAACCTCTAAATATCTAACAGGATATCTGATGTTCTAAGAAGTTCCTGATGAGGCAGCTTTCTGCAAAATGTAGGGAAAGGTAACAGCCACAGACTTCTCTTTTGATAAGATAAACATACCTCCTTCTTTTGTGTTTTATCAATAGGAACTCATCCCATTTGGAACACTAGTATGTCTTCTGTAGGATTCTGGAAATATTTTACTAAATCTGTAACAGAATATTTAATAAAATATTTCCAGAATATTTTATTCCGGAAATATCATAAAAAAATAGTCTGCTTTGTAAATGAAGTTAACAGTATACCTGATTTTTTTATATTAAAATACATTTAAAAGTACATTCATAGGTTGAGCAATTCCTACATCTGCTTTCATTATAGAACTTTGCATTTTTTGATTACTTTGTAAATGTTATGTTTTCTCAAGTTTTTTTTTTGTGTGTAAGTTCTATAAGGGAGAGCCCATTAGCAGAACAAATGACGTAGAAGCTCCTGGAAAAAGAGGAATTTTGACCATGGCAGAAAGAAAAATACTGATTAAAAACAAATTATGTTGAGCATCTTCTCATGTGTTTGTTAGCCATCTGTATGTCTTCTTTGCAGAAATGTCTGTTTAGTTCTTTGGCCCATTTTTTGATTGGGTCATTTATTTTTCTGGAATTGAGCTTCAAGAGTTGCTTGTATATTTTTGAGATTAATCCTTTGTCTGTTGCTTCATTTGCTATTATTTTCTCCCAATCTGAGGGCTGTCTTTTCACCTTACTTATAGTTTCCTTTGTAGTGCAAAAGCTTTTAAGTTTCATTAGGTCCCATTTGTTTAGTTTTGCTTTTATTTCCAATATTCTAGGAGGCGGGTCATAGAGGATCTTGCTGTGATTTATGTCGGAGAGTGTTTTGCCTATGTTCTCCTCTAGGAGTTTTATAGTTTCTGGTCTTACATTTAGATCTTTAACCCATTTTGAGTTTATTTTTGTGTGTGGTGTTAGAAAGTGTTCTAGTTTCATTCTTTTACAAGTGGTTGACCAGTTTTCCCAGCACCACTTGTTAAAGAGGTTGTCTTTTTTTCCATTGTATATCCTTGCCTCCTTTGTCAAAGATAAGGTGTCCATAGGTTCGTGGGTTTATCTCTGGGCTTTCTATTCTGTTCCATTGATCTATATTTCTGTCTTTGTGCCAGTACCATACTGCCTTTATGACTGTGGCTTTGTAGTAGAGTCTGAAGTCAGGCAGGTTGATTCCTCCAGTTCCATTCTTCTTTCTCAAGATTACTTTGGCTATTTGAGGTTTTTTGTATTTCCATACAAACTGTGAAATTCTTTGGTCTAGTTCTGTGAAAAATACCGTTGGTAGCTTGATAGGGATTGCATTGAATCTATAGATTGCTTTGGGTAGAATAGCCATTTTGACAATATTGATTCTTCCAATCCATGAACACGGTATGTTTCTCCATCTGTTTGTGTCCCCTTTGATACTATCTATGGTGAAACAGATCACCAGCCCAGGTGGGATGCATGAGACAAGTGCTCGGGCCTGGTGCACTGGGAAGACCCAGAGGAATCGGGTGGAGAGGGAGGTGGGAGGGGGGATTGGGATGGGGAATACGTGTAAATCTATGGCTGATTCATATCAATGTATGACAAAACCCACTGAAATGTTGTGAAGTAATTAGTCTCCAACTAATAAAAATAAATAAATAAATAAATAAAAATAAAAAGCAAAAAAAAAAAAAAAAACAAATTATGAAGAATTAACTAGAAAAATGCATACACTATCAGTATTCCCTCCTGGATTCTATTATTAGAACACCAAAGTGCTAAAAAGAAACATTACTCCTTCATTCAACAAATATTTATTGAACATCTACTTGAAGAGATTTTGGGCTTTCCTGGTGGCTCAGATGTTAAAGAGTTTGCCTGCAATGTGGGAGACCCAGGTTTGATCCCTGGGTTGGGAAGATCCCTGGAGAAGGAAATGGCAACCCACTCCAGTATTCTTACCTGGAAAATTCCATGGACAGAATAGCCTGGCAGACTACAGTCCACGAGGTTGCAAAGAGTTGGACATGACTGAGCAACTAACACACTAAAATATGAGATTTTAGAGTTATTTTACAAACATCAGTCCTAGAAAATAATTTAATGGTTATAAATATCTATGTTCCATATGTATTACTATCTATATGTGATTTTTAAAAAAAAGTTGCTTTAACAAATTTTGATTTGTTTAAAAAGTAACCTTCATGTAGTTACCCAAAACTAAACAACTAGTATCCATATGCTCTGAATAGAATGGAAGCAGATATACGAGACTAAACATGGAACAGAAATAAAATGTTTACCCATGTACCATATAAACTCAATTAATGTGATCATAAGGATAGATAGATTACAGTTCAAGAAATTTGGCCTTAGGGAATACTATTGGCATGTAATGATGCTTTGAAATAGTAGTTTTCCCTCATAGTAGCCATCAGTCTAATTGTCTTGACGTCAGAAACAAGTTTTATATCTTTTAAACTTATATATCTTCACAAGCAGCGGACAAACAATAAACACCGCATAAACCCCTTCAGTTCCACACACTTGCATTTTCTTTGAAGAATAAATGCACTTGACTCTTAAGAGATGATTTTATTTCTAAACAAAATGTATCTAACATTTTATGTAAATAAAAATCATGTATTCAGAAGAAAGTCCCTTTGCTTTGATTTGGTAACATGCATATTTCATGGATTCTACTTTAAACATTTAACCAAGAGATTTGATGTGATTAGTTCGGTAACAATTCAATTTGAAATGTCAACTATGTTCAACATTTAAAAATTAATAGCCAAATCCCTTTAAAGATCAGAAACATTTGGTTCAGGCTTAGAATAATTCTACAGCTTTATGAATCTCCTCATGCATTGTTTGCATATTTTAAACTATTCTGAATAACGAGCCCATTAATTCAAAGAATTTTGACATACAGCTGAATGTATTAATTTTCATTGTTGTTGTTTAATCACTAAATCATATCTAATTCTTTTGCCACCCTATGAACCATAGCCCACCAGGATTCTCTGCCCATGAAATTTCCGCAGGCAAGGATATTGGAGTTGGTTGCCATTTCCTTCTCCAGAGGATCTTTGTGACCAAGGGAACTCACATCTCCTGCTTTGCAGGTGGGTTCTTTACTACTATCACTTTGCATATCAGATATTTATTTTTGATTGACAGTAAAATTTTCAAATTCAAATGTAGTTTACCTAAACTGTGAGTATATACATTTTAAATAGGTTATAGAGATAAACAACTATAAAACTTGAGAATTTAATCACAACTTTTCTCCTTCTTATTTATTTGCTTTCTAGAAAAAGAACAGTCATTAGTTAAAGCAGGAATCATGAAGCAGCAATCATGCAGAAGCAAATGTGAAGAAAGGGGAGTTGTATAGTCCTAAAGCCTCCCTGAAAATAGAGATAATAGCAACTCTGAGAATGAGCAGGGGAAATAAAAACACCTATTATGTAATTTTAAAGACACTGACTAGTGATCAGGTATTAGAAGAAATCCAGACTTAAATGATATTAATGAAGATATAATTATCTCTGAATGGCACTGAGAAAACCAGACAGAAATTTCTCTGGGCTATCAAGACTGTCTTGGCAAAATCTAAAATGATTTGTTGAGCTATTCATTCAAGAAACATGATTGTTGATGTTACACTATGTGCCGGCTACTATACAAGGTACTTAGTAGTCTCTGTCCTCTTGAAACGTACAGTTTAGTGGGGAATACAGGCTTAATCAAATACTGAGCATTGATATATAATTACAAACTAAGATACATGCTATGAAGGAACAGAAGCTGGCTCTGTAAGAGCAATTTGCAGGAAAAGAATCTGTCCAGGACTGTTGGGTGAAGGGGAATTTCTCTGCAAATCTGACAGGAGCATAACTATAATCATGGCTCACTTACTTACGTATTTGGCTCAAGTCATGGTAAAATCTGATATTCACATTGTGCCACAAATGGGTCCAAGAAATTGAGAATTTCATATGAGGTCACAGCTAAAGAAAAATAGAGCTAATTTCACGACAAAGTTACAAATTTCCTTCCTTGGATTTCTCGCTAAAATCTCTAGGTGTATGCAGAAATTCAGTACCTGGACATCTACTTTCATAAGATGCTAGATCCAAAGCCAAGATTCTTTCACACATCACAGAGTTCAGACAGTGGTATTCCTTAAGCCCTTGTTCCTTCCATGTGCCCACAACCATCTGTTCTTTGCCTCCCTCTCTAACACCATTCATAATACCTCCATTGGCACTCTAAATCAACTGGACCACTTATTGCTCCTTGGTTCCCAATTCATAGTTCATTCCTTGCTTTGAGAAAATGAAGTGAGGACATTAACTTTTTCTTTTTTTTTTCCTTACCAGTCATAACAACGGTAAGCTTTGTCAGTAGTAGGTTACAAAGAGTCACTGGAGAAGAAAGGGGTTTTCACTCCTGTTTCCTGTATGTGTTCTGGATTGTTTCTGTAAGGCATCTGGTTTATCTAACACATGTTCCAGCATCATACTGTACAGTGCCAGAAGCTTCCTTGGCCAGCACACGGCTCCAATCACATGGAGAGTTTTTGCAGTACCAGGCTCCTGCAGTGCACAGAGGCTGCAAGCAGCCAGCATCTTCCCTCGTGTTCCCCCAGGCAGTTTTCTACCCTCTAGTGAGACATTTGTTTATGAATACAGTTCTTTAACACCTTAGAGGGCAGATTTACGGCAAGTGTCAGGGGGCAAATGTCCAGCAAGTTCCACTAACTTGCATCCGAAGTACCTCCCTGCCATGTAGAGACAGATCCACATCCATGCCCCCTCCAGCAAGCTCTGATCTTTATCACACAGGTACAGGGTTCAGCAAGGGGGCGGGACCTTACCAGGAGCTTCACTTCAGCTCTAGGAGTGCTGTTATATTTTGAACTGTGGCGCTGGAGAAGACTCTTGAGAGTCTCGTGGACAGCAAGGAGATCAAACCAGTCAACCCTAAAGGAAATCAACCCTGAACATTCACTGGAAGTACTGATGCTGAAGCTCCAACACTTTGGCCACCTAATGCGAAGAGACAACTCACTGGAAAAGACCCTGATGCTAGGAAAGATTGAGGGCAGAAGAAGGGGGTGATAGAGGATGGGATGGTTGATGGCATCACTGACTTAATGGGCATGAGTTTGAGCAAACCTCAGGAGATAGTGAATGGCAGGGAAGCCTGGTGTGCTGCAGTTCATGGGGTCACAGAGAGTCAGACATCACTGAGTGAGTGAACAATAGGAGGGTGGTTATCCCTTATGTCAGATATTCCTTTATCATTTTCATTTTTCTTTTCTTCTTAAGAGACAATACCTAGTTACTCACATTTTGTTATAGTTAATAATTCCTCATAATCCAATTTTTCTGTCCAATTTACTAGGTGACTTCTGTCTCGTGATTGGACTCTGATACATACATGACTGCCATATTTTCAATTCCTAAACATACCAGGCTACATCACAACTACAAAATGTTTTACATATCACTCTATCTTCCTGGAATACTCATCATCTATTATATACATGTGTAATTTCCATTCAACCTTCAAAACACAGCCAAGAATACATCCTCTGGGAATCTTCACCTCCTTTCTTCTCCCCACTCCCTAAGGACAAAGGCTGAATTAGTATCTGTCTTTTCTTTACCCAATTACCCTATGACTATCTCTGCATGTTTATTACTATGCTTCCATATAATTTTTGCTATACTTCTCTGTTCTCTCAACTAGATTAACAGCCTCTTGAGTGTGTCTTTTCAAGTGTATATTTCCAACACTCAGCTCAGTATACATAGCAATATTGAAGGCATTTAAAATTTTGTTAAATGAATAAATCCTGTTCTAACCTTGGCTTCTTCTCTTTGAGTATTGTTTAACTGAATTTCAAGGATAGGCTACCTAAATCCCAGTCTTATTTCTTTCTACCTTCCCATCTCCATGTACTTTTCCCGTCTCCACTTACCACAAACATATAGTGGTACAGTTATTTCCATTTCAAACTGATCATATTATTCTTTCGGCATGTTATCCAACTCAATCAGCATCTAGAAACAAAAGGATGAATCCTTTCTCAGATTATTGAGCTGCTCAGGATATCTTCAACTCACAGAAAAAAAGAAAAGAGCCTCTGGGCCCAAAGCACAGACTTTGCGTTTTGCATACTTGGATATAACCATGTACTGAGGTAGTGTCAACTTCATCTAGTTCTCCACTTCAGTGCTATTCCTTTAGCCCGTTCTGAATCTCTTTTTAACTAAATTTTGATCTTAGAAGTACTGCCAGGAAGCAAACTTACATAATTCCATTTTGTCCAATTCCTGCTCCATATCCTTTTCTTCTCTACTCCCAGATTCACCTCCAACTATTCTGGAACCCACATTCCACATCCAACTCCTGTCACCCCACTTCCTGGTATTTGGGTTCTGAAAGAAAACTTTTTAGCTTTCAATACTTTACTTAATTGTCCAATGTCTACTACCAAGATTCTATAGTCTTCATCCTATTAGAATCTCTAATCTAACATCAGTTGCTTCTCTACTCCAGGGTTTCTGCTGTTGGGTCTCCTAGGAAGGTTCTTGAGTTGAATGTTAACTGATTTTCTTCTATAATTCAGGATGCTAGTTAATATATCCTGTGGAATGTATAATCCTTTATTAAGAAAAAATTTATGAACAAAAGAAGAAACTAATTGGGCTTTTTTCACCTGATATCTGGGTCATTCAAATCTTTCACAAAATAGTTTTACTTAATTCTAGAAGGCATCCACATTGTTGTTAATCAAATATAAGCTCTTGTTATAATATGCATGCTCATTTGATGAAAATACATTATGTTCTGTATGTATACTGTGTAATATATTAGTTTCCTCAAATTATAAGCCACAGAGTATAGTAAGGTGCTTACTATAATAATTTTAGGTATTATTACTGATTCCATACCAGTTGTTTAACCTGTCTTCTCATCTATAATAAGAGAATACCATTTAACAGAGGATCAGATAATATATAAAAGTATTGGATTTAACATTTGAACACAGGAAATAATCAGTAAATATTAGCTTTTATTTTACTATTGGTATGTTCAACACATTTGTCTATTTTATGGTTTTTAAGAATTAATTTCAATAATCATGAATAGTTATTGCAATCTAATTACTCTATTAATTATTTTTAGTCACATCTATAAAGAACCTGGTGCTAAATTCTTGATCAGGAATAAAACTCTCAACAATCAAACCGTTAGAGTGAAAATATGAGGTTGATTTCAGATGACCTAATTTGCTTTATAAGCCCTAGGGGCTCAGACAGTAAAGAATCTGCCTTCAACGCAGGAGACCTGGCTTCGCTCCCTAGGTCAAGAGGATCCCCTGGAGAAGAGAATTGGAATCCACTCCAGCAATCTTTCATGGAGAATTCCAAAGACAGAGGAGACTGGCGGGCTATGGTCCATGGGGTCACAAAAAGTCAGACACGACTGAGTATAGTTTTCAAAAATCATTAGATGAAAAGTGAGACCCTTCTGTACTTCCAAATAACAACTCTTGATGAGAATATACCTGAAATAATTTATTAATTTTAATGATTTAAAAGATAAAACCCTACACGAATGAAACATAGGAACTCCAGTGTGTGCTACACTTATCAAATTCTAAATGATTATCTTCCCCAAGAAGGAGGATTGCTCTCAGGTGTCTGAGTTTTGCTTTCAGATGAAACTATCTGGAATGCAAGAGAAAGAAATGTTCTCCTTTGAGACAGCTGGCTTTATTTTGCATACTTATCATTATAAAGAAAAGTCATTTGAGAGGAAAAATTTGATTCTCAGATAACAGGTTCAATGACTCTGAAAATCAGATACACAGAGGTGTTTATTTGCTTGCCTCTCTTCTGGGGTTCTTCTCTTTTTTCATACAGCCATGAAAACAATACTTATTTTCCATGTGCTTCACTTTTGTATATTTTACTCAAGGCTTATCTTTTTTTAAAGTTTCCTATACTGTGTTTGATCTAAAGACGTCACTGTTCAAGCAGAGGTAATCACCTCTTACAGAATGAAAACCTCAAGCTCTTGATGTTAGTTCTCAGTTAAGATCAGAAAGACATTTTCTCTCCAGTCGTACTCTCAAGCTTCAGTGATGTTGAGAAATCACTTTGAATATGAAAATATAAAAACAATCTTGCTGATGTAAGTCATTAAGAAGATTTGCCCAAACTACCTCTATTAGCTCACTCTTTAAATCAGTAGAATTGGTCCTTAAATGATTTTTTTAAAGTCCAGTTGCAAGCTAAAAATGATTAAGAAACTCATTATGTGATTTGTTTGGTCCATCATATAAGAAAAAATAAACTATTGATTAAATTAAGGATTTAAAAACTATTACTGAAAAAAAAAAAAAAACTATTCCTGGTAATTAGAATATTTACATTAAGAACAATGATTAAAGTACTTTGTAAAATTTTCCTACTCTTAAGCACATTATAGGTGCTAATTCATATTCCAAATAAAAACTATATGTGAGTTTATATTCATATATTATATTATTTATAAGCATACATATATTTGTATACATGTTTGGTAATGTTTTAAAGAACATATACAGATTACTGACCTTTAGAATGATAGTCAAAATCATTACCAAATTTTTTACTGCAATGCATGTTAATGCTAAAAGTTATTCTAATTTTCTTACAACTAAAATGTTGTAAAATATTGTTTAAATTAAAATAGGAAATCAATGAAAAAGTCAATATCATTATTTAGGAAAAATGAGAGTACAACAAATTATAAGCATTAGAGCAGACTAAAATTAGATAACTACTTTCGCTTTTTCTACAGGGATAAAAATATTGGTGCTAACCAATGATAAAGGATCAGAATCTAAATAAAGGCTGCATTACAAGACTGCTCAATTTTCCCTTTCCTTTTAAGAAATAAGGCAAAAGGTTCTTTCATGCCTGAAGTAAATGAGACAATTAATGTCTAACTCAGCAATAAACAGTAGTCAAAAATATCCTGCTCTCATATATGTATTAGGGATATTTCCATTCTAACCCTCCAAACTACTATGTGACTATTGAGACAGGTGCTTATACAGATAATTAGTGAGTCTCAATATGTTAACCCTCCTGATATTTTCATCTTCAATATTTTCCTCACATAATGACTCTGAGCTTTGCCATGTGATTTGCTTTGAACAATGTGACGTCATTAAACATGACCTAAATGCTGGGCTGGAAGAAGCACAAGCTGGAATCAGGATTGCCAGGAGAAATAGCAATGACCTCAGATCTGCAAATGACACCACCCTTATGTCAGAAAGTGAAGAGGAACTAAAAAGCCTCTTGATGAAAGTGAAAGAGGAGAGTAAAAAAGTTGGCTTAAAGCTCAACATTCAGAAAACTAAGATTATGGCATCTGGTCCCATCACTTCATGGGAAACAGATGGGGAAACAGTGTCAGACTTAATTTTCTGGGGCTCCAAAATCACTGCAGATGGTGATTGCAGCCATGAAATGAAAAGACGCTTACTCCTTGGAAGGAAAGTTATGAAAAACCTAGACAGCAAATTAAAAAGCAGAGGCATTACTTTGCCAACAAAGGTCCGTCTAGTCAAGGCTACGGTTTTTCCAGTGGTCATGTATGGATGTGAGAGTTGGACGGTGAAGAAAGCTGAGCGCCAAAGAATTGATGCTTTTGAACTGTGGTGTTGGAGAAGACTCTTGAGAGTCCCTTGGACTGCAAGGAGATCCAACCAGTCCATCCTAAAGGAGATCAGTCCTGGGTGTTCATTGGAAGGACTGATGCTGAAGCTGAAGCTCCAATACTTTGGCCACCTCATGCGAAGAGTTGACTCATTGGAAAAGACCCTGATGCTGGGAGGGATTGGGGGCAGGAGGAGTAGGGGATGACAGAGGATGAGATGGCTGGATGGCATCACCAACTCGATGGACATGAGTTTGGGTAAACTCCATGAGTTGGTGATGGACAGGGAGGCCTGGCGTGCTGTGATTCATGGGGTCACAAAGAGATAGACAAGACTGAGCGACTGAACTGAACTGAAGCAGAAGCTTAAAATGTCCTTTCACATTGGGGCTTGTCCTTCTGGAACACTGTCACTATCGTACAAAGTTTTCTTGAGGAAGAAAGACCACAGGAAGACAAAGAACCAGCCATCCCAGCCTCCTCAGCTGAGCACAGTGCCTAGGTGACCTGCCTGATGTTTGCAGCTACAGGAGTGAACTCAGGAGAGTCAAGCAATATATGACTGACCCAAGAGTCTATCCCTACATTATGCAGGAATAAAAAGTGGGAGGACAGTTAAAAACAATTGTGACTGAAGTATCCTGGGCATTCAGTTGAAAGGTAAAGTGTTTAAAGTAAAATCAAACATAAGCTTTTATCATTTTCCATTTTAATGTTTCTAGTTCATACCTGCATGCATTTGTTGGTTGAATGCATGAATTGATTAGGTAAGTTCCTACAATTTCACATCTTTGAACAAGGCAATAAATAGGGATAGTAACACCATATATCCCTTTTATCCTTATAATATTTCCTCACATATCCCTATTAGAAGTACATATATTATTCTAGCTGAGCTATTTAAAATCCTAAAAGATTATGCTGTTATTGTGCTGCAATCAATATGTCAACAAGTTTGGAAAACTCAGCAGTGGCCACAGAAATGGACAAAGTCAGTTTACATTTCAATCCAAAAGAAGAAAAATGCCAAAGAATATCCAAACTATACTACAGTTGTGCTCATTTCACATGCTAGCATGTTAATGCTCAAAATCTTTCAAGTTAGGCTTCAGCAGTATGTGAACCAAGAAGTTCCAGATGTACAAGCTGGGTTTAGAAAAGGCAGAAGAACTAGAGATCAAATTGCCAACTTTCAATGGATCATGGAGAAAGCAAGGACATTCCAGAAAAAACATCTACTTCTACTTCTGCTTCATTGATGACACTAAATGACTGTGTGGATCACAACAAACTGTGGAAAATTCTTAGAGAGTTTGGAATACCAGAGTATCTTACCTGTCCCCTGAGAAAACTGCATTCAGGTCAAGACGCAACAGTTAGAACCTTACATGGAACAACTGAATGGGTTCAAAATTGGGAAAGGGGTATGTCAAGGCTACATGTTGTCACTCTGCTTATTTAAAATATATTCAGAATACATACTGCGAAATGCTGGGCTGGATGAATCACAAGCTAGAATCAAGGTTGCTGGAAGAAATATCAACAACCTCAGATAAGCAGATGATTACATTTTAATGGCAGAAAGTGAGAGGAACTAAAGAGCCTCTTGATGAGGGAGAAAGAAGAGAGTGGAAAAAGCTGGCTTAAAACTCAACATTCAAAAAACTAAGATTATGGCATACAGTTCCATTACTTCATGGCAAAAAAAGTGAAAGCAGTGACAGATTTCTTTTCTTGGGCTTCGAAATCACTCTGGATGGTAAACGCAGGCATGAAATTAAAAGATGCTTGCTCCTTGGAAGAAAAGCTATGACATACCTAGACAGTGTATTGAAAAGCAGAGTCATCAATTTGCTGACAAGTTCTGTATAGTCAAAGCTCTGGTTTTTCCAGTAATGTACAGATGTGAGAACGGTATCATAAAAAAGGCTGAGCACCAAAGAACTGAGGCCTTTCAACTGTGGTGCTGTAGAAGAATCTTTAAGAGTTCCTTGGGCTGCAAGGAAATCAAACCAGCCAATCCTAAAGGAAATCAACCCTGAAGATTCACTGGCGTCTGTTCAGTGGTCAGTGGTGAGCGGCCCAGAAAAGACACCCTACGTCCAAGGTCAGTAGCGGCCATGAAGAGATACCCCACGTCCAAAGTAAGAGAAACCCCAGTAAGACGGCAGGCACTGAGAGAGGGCATTAGAGGGCAGACAGACTGAAACCACAGTCACAGAAACTAACCAATCTAATCACAGGACCACAGCCTTGTCTAACTCAGTGAAACTAAGCCATGCCGTGTGGGGCCACCCAAGACAGACGGGTCATGGTGGAGAGTTCTGACAGAATGTGACCCACTGGAGAAGGGAACAGCAAACCACTTCAGTATTCTTGCCTTGGGAATCTCATGAACAGTATGAAAAGGCAAAAAGACAGGACCCTGAAAGATGAACTCCCCAGGTCAATAGGGGCCCAATATGCTATTGGAGGTGAGTGAAGTAATTCCAGAAAGAATGAAGGGATGGAGCCAAAGCAAAAACAACACCCAGTTGTGGATGTGACTGGTGATAGAAGGAAGGTCCAATGCTGTAAAGAGCAATATTGCATGGGAACCTGGAATGTTAGGTCCATGAATCAAGGCAAATTGAAAGTGGTCAAACAGGAGATGGCAAGAGTGAACGTTGACATTTTAGGAATCAGCAAACTAAAATGGAATGGAATGGGTGAATTTAACTGAGATGAACATTATATATACTACCATGGGCAAGAATCCCTTAGAAGAAATGGAGTAGCCATCATAGTCAACAAAAGAGTCCAAAATTCAGTACTTGGATGAAATCTCAAAAATGATAGAATGATCTCTGTTTGTTTCCAAAGCAAACCATTCAATATCACAGTAGTCCAAGTCTATGCCACAACCAGTAATGATGAAGAAGCTGAAGTTGAATGGTTCTAGGAAGACCTACAAGACCTGTTAGAACTAACACCCCAAAAAGATTTCCTTTTAATTATAGGGGACTGGAATGAAAAAGTAGAAAGTCAAGAAACACCTGGAATAACAAGAAAATTTGGCCTTGGAGTACAGAATGAAGCAGGGCAAAGGCTAACGGAGTTTTGCCAAGAGAACGCACTGGTCATAGCAGACACCCTCTTCCAACACCACAAGAGAAGACTCTACATATGGACATCACCAGATGGCCAACCCTGAAACCAGACAGATTATATTCTTTGCAGCCAAAGATAGAGAAGCTCTATACAGTCAGCAAAAACAAGACTGGGAGCTGACTGTGGCGCAGATCATGAACTCCTTATTGTGAAATTCAGACTTAAATTGAAGAAAGCAGGGAAAACCATTAGACCATTCAGGTATGACCTAAATCAAATACCTTATGATTATACAGTGGGAGTGGGAAATAGATTCAAGGGATTAGACCTGATAGACAGAGTGTCTGAAGAACTATGGATGGAGGTTCATGATGTTGTACAGGAAACAGGGATCAAGACCATACCCAAGAAAAAGAAATGCAAAGAGGCAAACGGGTTGCCTGAGGAGGCTTTACAAATAGCTGTGAAAAGAAGAGAAGCCAAAAGCAAAGGAGAAAAGGAAAAATATACCCATTTGAATGCAGAGTTCCAAATAATAGCAAGGAGAGATAAGAAAGCCTTCCTAGGTGATCAATGCAAAGAAATAGAGGAAAACAATAGAATGGGAAAGACTAGAGATCTCCTCTAGAAAATTAGAGATACCAGAGGAACACTTCACATAAAGATGGGCTCAATAAAGGACATAAATGGTATGGACCTAACAGAAGCAGAAAATATTAAGAAGAGGTGGCAAGAATACACAAAAGAACTACACAGAAATGATCTTCACAACCCAGATAATCATGATGGTGTGATCACTCACCTAGAGCCAGACATCCTGGAATGTCAAGTGGGCCTTAGGAAGCATCACTACGAACAAAGTTAGTGGAGGTTATGGAATTCCAGTTGAGCTATTTCAAATCCTAAAGGATGATGCTGTGAAAGTGCTGCACTCAATATGCCAGCTAATTTGGAAAACTCAGCAGTGGCCACAGGACTGGAAAAATTCAGTTTTCATTCCAATCTCAAAGAAAGGCAATGCCGAAGAATGCTCAGAATGCCACACAATTACACTCAACTCACACGCTAGTAAAGTAATTCTCAAAATTCTACAAGCCAGGCTTCAGCAAAACGTGAACTCTGAACTTCCAGATGTTCAAGCTGGTTTTAGAAAAGGCAGAGGAGCCAGACATCAAATTGCCAATACCTGCTGGATCATCAAAAAAGCAAGAGAGTTCCAGAAAAACATCTATTTCTGCTTTATTGACTATGCCGAAGCCTTTGACTGTGTGGATCACAGAAAACTTGGGAAGATTCTGAGAGACATGGGAATACCAGACCACCTGACCTGCCTCTTGAGAAATGTGTATGCAGGTCAGGAAGCAACAGTTAGAACAGGACATGGAACAACAGACTGGTTCCAAATAGGAAAAGGAATATGTCAAGGCTGTGTATTGTCATCCTGCCTATATAACTTCTATGCAGAGTACATTATGAGCATTGCTGGAATGGAGGAAGCAGAAGCTGGAATCAAGATTCCCGGGAGAAATATCAATAACCTCAGATATGCAGATGACACTATCCTTATGTCAGAAGTAAAGAAGAACTAAACAGCCTCTTGATGAAAGCGAAAGAGGAGAGTGAAGAAGTTGGCTTAAAGCTCAACATTCAGAAAACTAAGATCGCGGCATCCAGTTACATCACTTCATGGCAAATAGGTGGGGAAATGGTGGAAACAGTGACTGACTTTATTTTGGGGGCTCAAAAATCACTGCAGATGGTGACTGCAGCCATGAAATTAAAAGACGTTTACTCCTTGGAAGGAAAGTTATGACAAAACTAGACAGCATATTAAAAAGCAGAGACGTTACTTTGCCAACAAAGGTCCATCTAATCACAGCTATGGCTTTTCCAGTATTCTTGTATAGATGTGAGAGCTGTACTCTAAAGAAAGCTGAGTGTCAAAGAATTGGTGCTTTTGAGCTGTGGTGTTGGAGAAGACTCTTGAGAATCCCTTGGACTGCAAGGAGATCCAACCAGTCCTGAGTGTTCATTGCAAGGACTGATGTTGAAGCTGAAACTCCTATACTTTGGCCACCTGATGCAAAGGGTCATTTGAGAAGACTCTGATGCTGGGAATGATTGAAGGCAGGAAGAGAAGGGGACGGCAGAGGATGAGATGGTTGTATGGCATCACTGACTCAATGGAGATGAGTTGAGTAGACTCCAGGAGTTGGTGATGGACAGGGAGGCCTGGAGTGCTGTGGTCCACGGGTTCATGAAGAGTTGGATATGACCGAGCAACTGTATTGAACTGAACTGAATATTCATTGGAAGGACTGATGCTGAAGCTGAAGCTCCAATACTTTGGCCACCTGATACAAGGAGCAGTTTCACTGGAAAAGGCCCTAATGTTTGGAAATTTTAAGGCAAGAGAAGAGGGTAGCAGAAGATGATATGGTTAGACAGTATCACTGACACAATGGAAGAAATGGAGCAAACTCTAGGAGATAGTCAAGTACAGAGAATCCTGGCTTGCTGCACTCTATGGGTTTGCAAAGTGTCAGCTGTGACTTGGTGACTGAACAACAACATATATTAATATGATTTACCTACAAGAAGCAAGAGAACTTGTGGCAGTTGTGGTGGTGATAGGAGGAGGCAAAATAATAGGTACTGTGTGTCATGCTCTGTGATCTTAATCATACCAGATAGCAGACCTATGAGGAAAGAAAGAACTTTTAACAAATTATTAATTTAACAGTTTTTATTAAGAATTTTTATTGAATAATTGACTTATTATATCAGTTTCAGGTATTCAACATAATGACTTGATATTTTTATACATTATGAAACAATCACAAGTCTAGTAACCATCTATCACCAAAGTTATTATATTATTGATTATATTCCTTACACTGTACAGTAATCCCTATGACATTTATTTTATAACTAGAATTTTGTATCTCTTAATCTTCCTCACCTATTTCACCTGTCTTCACATCCATCTCCACTGTGGTGACCACCAGTTTGTTCTCTTTATCCATAAGTCGGTTTTTGTTGTTTGTTCATTTGTTTCAGTTTTAAATTCCACATATAAGTGTAATCATACAGTATTTGGCCTTCTCTAACTCATTTCATAATACCCACTAGGTCCGTCCATTTTATCACAAATGGAATTATTTTTCATGGCTGAGTAATATTCCATTGTGTATATGTACATCTTCTCTATCCATTCAACTTCAGATGCCCATTTAAATGTATATAGATGGAAATTTAGGTTGCTTCAATATCTTTGCTATTATAAATATCTGCAATGAATATTGAAGTGCATATATCTTTTTGAATTAGTGTTTTTTTCTTTAGCTAACTAACCTGATATGGAATTGCTAGACTGTACAGTAGTTTTAGTTTTACTTGTTGAAGAACTTCCATATTGCTTTCCATAGTGAATGTACTAACTTACAGTCCTATCAACAGTGCACAAGGGTTGTCTTTTCTCTACATCTTTATCAATGCTTGTTATTTCTTATTATTTATTTTTTGATATTAGCCATGACAACAGGTGTGAGGTAATATCTCATTCTGATTTTGACGTGCATTTCCCTCAAATTAGTGATGTTGAGCCATCTGTATGTCTTCTTTGGAAAAATATCCATTTCCTCTACCAACTTTCAATCAAATAGTTTATTTTTTATATTGATATATGTTCTTAATAAATTTTGAATATAAGTCCCTTATCTGAGGTATCATTTGCAATATCTTCTCCCATTCAGTACACAATCCTTTCATTTTGTTGATGAAATCTAATCCAATTACATTTAAAGTGATTATTGCTAGGTGTGTCTTATTGCCACTTCCTTAATTGTTTGTTTCTGGTTTTGTTTGTTTTTGAAAGTATTTCTCTGTTGCTGTCTTCTTCTCTAAGTCTCTTCCACTGTGGTTTGATGATTTTCTTTAGTTTTGTGATTGGGTTCTTTCTCTTTATTTTCGTGTATCTATTATAGGTTTTTGGTTACCATGAGGTTCATATATATCATCATATACATACATGATGTTTAAGCTGATAGTCACTGAAGTTTGAATACAGCCTAAAAGCACCTTTTTACTCCCCACCTTTTGTTTTCTGTTTTTGACATATTTTATATATTTTTTAATATGTAACTTCTCATTGTAAATATAGTTAATTTTACTACTTTCGTCTATTGCCCTTCATATAAGATTTTAAACTGGCTGATTTACTGCCTTTACTGTATAATTTGCCTTTAACAGTGAGATTTTTTTCTCTCATGTATTTTCTTATTACTAGCAATGGGCTTCTGTTTTATTCTCTTAAACGAGACCCTTTAGTATTTTTTGCAAGATCAGTTCAGTGGCAATGAACTCCTTTAGTTTTCACTTATCTGGGAAACTTTTTATCTGTCCTTCAGTTCTGAATTGCTGAGTAAATTATTCTTGTTTATAAGTTCTTCCCTTTCATCACTTTAAATATGTCATTCTGTTCTCTTCTTGTCTGCAAAGTTTCTGCTGAAAAACCAACAAATAACCTTATGAAGGTTTCCTTCTGTAAGACTAGTGCTTTTCTCTTGTTGCCTTTAAAACTCTCTCTTTAACTTTTGCCATTTTAATTATATGTATTCTTGTGACTCTCTTTAGGTCCATCTTGAGACTCCCTGTGTTTCCTGGATCTGAATATCTGTTTCCTTCCCCAGGTTAAAGGCATTTTCAGCCATTATTTCTTTAAATAAATTCTCTGCCCCTTTCTCGCTCTTTTCTCTTCTGGGACCCCTACAATGCAAACATCAGGACACTTGATGTTATCCCAAAGATTCCTTAAAAGTATCTTCCTTTTTAAAATATTCTGGTTTTTTTCACCTGGTGGGTGATTTCCACTAATGTCTCAGATAGCTGACTCATTCTACTGTATCATCCAATCTGCTGCTAACTCCCTCTGTATATTTTATTTCCTATACTGCATTCTTCAGCTCTTATTGGGTCTTCTTGTATTTTTTATCTCTTTGATGAATTTCTCACTATGTTCCTCCATTCTTCTCCTGAGTTCACGGAGCATCTTAAAATTATTTTTTACATTTAAATTTATTGATTTCGTTTTGGCGGTACTGGGTCTTCACTGCTCTGTGAGGGCTTTCCCTATTTGTGGCATTTGGGGGCTACTCTCTAGCAGTGGTATGCATGCTTCTCATTGCAGTGGCTTCTTTTGTTGCAGAACAGGGGCTCTAGGACATGTAGGCTTCAACAGTGTGGCTCACGGTCTTAGATGCTTCGCAGCATGTGGGATCTTCCAGGACCAAGGATTGAACCTCTGTCCTGTGTGTTGTCAGAGAAATTCTTAACCCCAGACCACCAGGGGAGCCCACTGAGGACGAATTTAATGACCACTTTGTGGGACTCTCTATCAGGTGAAATACTTATTTCAGTTTCATCCAGTTTTTACCTGGGGTTTTGTATATTCTTTGGGGGAACATATTCCTCTGTCTACTCATTTTGTTTTGACTTTCTGTGCTTGTTTCTATGAATTAGGCAAAACAAGTCCCTCTCTTAGCCTTACAGGTGTGGTCTTGTGTAGCAGCATCCCCTTTGAAGACTGTGTGTGTGTCAGGAGGCTTTGGCAGGCCAGATGGAGCTAGAGTGGGCATAATCTTGGTGGGTAGTCTTGAGAAGCTCAATGCTGGATCCACCTGAAAAGATAATTGTAGCTAAGGTGGGTGGTGGCTGAGGATGTCTCAGGGCACACTGATGGCTGGATCATGTATAAGAAGGATTTTTAATGTCCCCATTTTAGAGAGAAACTGGAGGCCAGAGAATTTGGTTGAGTTGGCGAAGATCACACACCAAGTAAACGGAGAGATGAGGTTGCACAGGCTGACTCCACACTTATTAACAATACCACATGCAAAGTTTTCAACAACTTTGCTAAAAAGCTTCCATCCTTTTTATATTCATCTGCAACAACTGTGTGAAGGCTGGGCCCATGTTCAAGTGATTCCTCTTTTTCTTAAACAGCAGTAGTAAAAATCTATCTAGATATTTTCCCACTTCTGAGAAGATGCTATGCAATACAAGAGGCCAAAAACCAACAAGAAGTAATGAGACTTAGGGGCACAAACATCTCCAAATTGAGAGAGGTCAAACTAGAAGACCTAGGTGTCTCACCTCTTATGATAGTGCTTCTATGAGGTATCACGGGATAGTGATAAAAGAAAGGATTTGTGAGAATGTTTAAATGGAAGAAGGAGATTTTACCTACCAGTATGTAAGAATGACACATCTAGAATCAGCATATATTTTATCTAAAGCACGTTAACTGAGAATGAAGGAGCACTACATAAATTGGAATGACAGGTGCTAATTTGATTACACAACAGCTAAATGGATTTAAGGTAGTTCTGGGATGCTGAATTCCAAATAGGAAAAGGAGTACATCAGGGCTGTATATTGTCACCCTGCTTGTCTAACTTATATGCAGAGTACATCATGAGAAACACTGGGCTGGAAGAAGCACAAGCTGGAATCAAGACTGCCGGGAGGAATATCAATAACCTCAGATATGCAGATGACACCACCCTTATGGCAGAAAGTGAAGAGGAACTAAAAAGCCTCTTGATGAAAGTGAAGAGAGAGTAAAAAAGTTGACTTAAAGCTCAACATTCAGAAAACTAAGATCATGGCATCTGGTCCCATCACCTCATGGGAAATAGATGGGGAAACAATGGAAACAGTGGCTGACTTTATTTTTTTGGGCTCCAAAATCACTGCAGATGGTGACTGCAGCCATGAAATTAAAAGACACTTACCCCTTAGAAGGAAAGTTATGACCGACCTAGATAGCATATTAAAAAGCAGAGACATTACTTTGCCAACAAAGGTCCATCTAGTCAAGGCTATGGTTTTTCCAGTGGTCATGTATGGATGTGAGAGTTGGACTGTGAAGAAAGCTTAGCACTGAAGAATTGATGCTTTTGAACTGTGGTGTTGGAGAAGACTCTTGAGAGTCCCTTGGACTGCAAGGAGATCAAACCAGTCCATCCTAAAGGAGATCAGTCCTGGGTGTTCACTGGAAGGACTGATGCTGAAGCTGAAACTCCAATACTTTGGCCACCTGATATGAAGAGTTGACTCATTGGAAGAGACCCTAATGCTGGGAGGGATTGGGGGCAGGAGGAGAAGGGGACGACAGAAGATGAGACGGCTGGATGGCATCAACGACTTGATGGACATGAGTTTGAGTAAACTCCGGGAGTTGGTGATGGACAGGGAGGCCTGGTGTGCTGCGATTCATGGCGTCGCAAAGAATCAGACATGACTGAGCAACTTAACTGACTGACTGGGATGCTGAATCATTTATTTCTGTGACTATATCACTCATTGTGAAATGAATAATATCTCCAAATATTTGTATGAAGTATTGATCTCAATTTTCCCTAAATAATTGAGATACTGGAAGGTTACAGTTGTATTAAATGTATTTTGTGTAAGAAAGAGTTAACAATACTAAGAAAATTACACAAGTACATAACATTTTTAATTGCACAGAAAATCAAATAAATTTGCAAACTAAAATACCATATTTAATTATGTCCTATATAAAGTTTCCTAAGTTAAATACAAAATTGATTTTTCTAGGATTGCTCCATTCTTAACCCTCACTGTAGTTTTAAGTACTATATACATTTCATTATTGTCATCCCTTAGGAAATATATTCTTTTTATTTAAAAATAGAGGAAACAAAGAAATTCTAAAGGAAAAAGTTCATAATGATATTTAACAATTATTGTTTTGAAAAAGTTCATGTATGATTTATTATTAGAAAAAATTATTTTCAAGTATTTTATAAGGAAATAGATGCCTGGAGGACAATTTTTCTCCAACACTACATTTTATCTAACAACTCATTCTGTTTTCTTAATGTCTCTTACCACACTCAAGCACTGAGCTGTTCATTTTAGTGTCAGCTGGCAAACCCTTGTGTATTTCCAGATGAATCTAATTCCTGAAAGATTATAAACCTTTCTAAAAATTAATGACCCAGGCAAAAGTCCCTCTATAAACAAACCATTTCTACTCATGAATCTTAATTAGTAAAGGTTCTTTTAAGCTAAGATTTCCCAAGTTCCCTCTATGGATGAAGAATATCCTTTTATTCTTAGCAACTGCATCGTAATACATTTGCAACACTCCTAGAACTTAAATAAGGTAGGCTATATATAAGCCCAAGTTCTCAAATTTTAATGTGAGTAAGAACCACTTGGGAAGTTTGTTAAAAATGCATATCCCTAGTCTACATCCTCAGAGGTTCAGGGTCAGTAGGATTTGGCTAAGACACAGGAACTTGCATTTTTAATAAGCAGTCAAGTCATTCTAATGAAGATTGCTCTAGAGTGCATCTCTGATCTGGGGCTTTTTGAGAGTTAGTCTGCAACATTTCATAGGAGATAAGTAAATTTGATGTGTCAATCCAGATCCCATTCAACTATTCAGAATCATATAAGGATATGTAATATAAATTCAGTTTTTTCAAAAACACAGCTGATCAGAATCATCCTCATTATTTCCCAAAGAAGGAAATAAAAAAATAATAATGACAAAAATGAAAAATGGGAGAGAGGGCAATGAGAGAAGGTAAAATCTCATTATCCTTGGAAAGATTTACCAAAAAAAAAAAAACCCACAACAATGATTTAGTTACAGTGAAAGCTGGAAATTTTAAATACAGACTCGCATGGACAAACACATACACCCATATGTAAATAGAGTCTTATGTAGACTGACATATCCTTCTTGAATAAATGACAAAGAAAAGAAAATATATCATATAATATAGGTGAAATAAAATTACAAGTATCAAGTTAAAATAAGAAAATTATTTCATTTTTCTGAGAATAATACACCATTTTAAAATTTTCTTTTTCTTGGCCATGCCACAAAGCATGCAAGATCTTAGTTTCCTGACCAGTGGGCCCTTGCCCCCTGCACTGGAAGCATGGAGTTTTAATCACTGGACCACCAGGGAAGTCCCAGTAACATATCTTTCTGAAGTACTAATTAGAAGAAATATTCCTTTCACATTGTCCATAATTGTTAGATTCAAGATGCTTTTCAAAATAATATTCAAATTTTCACTCTCATTTTCATAAATGACATACCTACTTGTAAAATGAATATTTATTCCACCCCTTATTTAAGCAGTTACTTAGACCAGTTTACTGTTTTATCTTATAGCATTATATATTGATACACTGATTTGTTTTAAAGAGAAAATAAATTAAGCTACAATAAAAATGGTGTTTTTTAAGCTATGTATTCTTTTCTATATAAAATATTTATTTTCAGTAGCTTCATTACAACTGTGCATCCGTGAATAAAAGAGGGCATCTGTAAACCCAGTTTTAGCCATCCAAGTAACAAATCATTCTAAAGGAACATTGAAATTGCAGATGCTCATGCAGTCTCTTTTTAGGGATTCAGGTATTAGCAGTTTTCTTCATCTGTGTTCTTTTACCAAATCATTACATCAGAAACTGCTGCTTTCACTGTCAATATGTTTGGTTGGTTTTTTTTCCCCCCATCTATTGGTTGCTTAGAATTTTGTCATGTCATCTGTCAGATGAGTCGCCTAGAAACTGGTTACCACCTAGCCATGACTGACACAGAGTGGGCAGCAAGGTGTAGCAGAAAGAACACTGAATTTGAAGTTCCAGCCCCAAGTATCTAGGTTAGGTGAAACATAAAGGCAGATCAAGGTTTTTTCGTTCATTCAAATTACATAATTCGACATTTCCTTTAAGTCACCAGGGCCTGTGCATGGGCCCGTGAAAATGAGGGACCCTAAAACTTAAACTTTGGTAGCTACATAGCAAATCTGCCTCTGGAGAGACTCATAATTCTCCATGATGATAAATCTAAAGTGGAAGGCACAATGTCTGCCCAACCTACATTGCCAGATTAATGTAAGGGATCTAAATAACATGTGAAAAGGCATTGAGTGTCTTGCAAATGCAAGTTGCTTAGGATACTTAATAACTTAGTAACTCAGTATTAAGGCTGACTGCTGCTAGTACCCTGAGTCCAGGCTACTTGGAAAGTGTCCACTTTTGCACAGTTTTTCAGGGTTCTTGGCTGCTTACTCTCCATGGTCTCCATGGATCTCAACATTGCTTCACTGACCAATCAGTTCCAGTTTAGTCACTTCAGTAATCATTTACTAGGTGTCTACTCTGGTCAAGAAACTACTTCCTATCATCTTTATTTTGGAGTCTGCAGGTTGTTCACTGTGACTAGTGGATAGAATATAAGATACATGAAATCATGAATGGCCTTATAACTGAACTATTACTTTTAGAATATATCATCTGCTATGTTTGATTATATATATGCGCATAGCCAGACAACAACCTCGAATAACATCAGAGTATCTGGGGGGTGAGGCCCAACTACCAGTAAAACTTTCCAACTAACACCATTGGGAAGCCAGGCTTGAGAACCTTTAACTGTTTTAGAGAACTTGACCGGACTGATAATTACTGGGAGTGATCTTCCTCCCAGTAACACTGGGGTACCACATCTAATACGCAGTAAGCTTTAAGAATATTAATTCCTAAGCATCACCGCTGACTTTTTGGTGTTATGGCTTTAGGTTGGATAGGGCCAAGGGATACTTATTTTCAAAAAGTATTCTAGGTTATTCTGATGTAGGTGACAAGCATATCAGACTTCCTATAACTTGTATATCACTCAGATGACACAAAGCGTGCAGTGCCTTGAATTACAATTGCTATGTAAATTTTTATCTCTTCCACAAAACAGCAGTTGCTGAGGGCAAGTACCAGGACTGTAGCACCAGAAATCTTTGGCCATACATCAACATACACACCATAGTTCTTTAAAGATTTAATTAAGTATTTCTGTTCAATTTATTAGAGAAAAAAAAGGTAGCTCTCTAGTGATACTTTTCAAATTCCACAGGTCCCAGTGGCCATTTTTAAGATATACTGTCAGCAGAAATAAAATTATTCACACTATTTAGTGATAAATGAATGAGTAATACAGAGCTTATTAATAGTTTCACAGATTGCTTCCAGTAGGGTATTGCTATTCTCAATTTCACAGTTCTTGAAGGGGCTTGACAAACTTATCTGAAATAGTATCACAGGACATGTTTCCAAGATAAACTTATTCTTTCTGACAAGATCTATATTTTCAATCAATAGAAGTCTCATTCAAAGGATTCTTCACACCACAGCTAAGTAAATTCAGGTTCTATATTAGTACATAAATTTATTGAGTAAATTCCAAGGTTATGCTGAGGATCACATTTTTAAGTCTACTTTATTCCTAAAATGTCAGGCTGAAATATAGAATGCAGATGCCTTCATGGTAAAGTTCTCTGCATGGGGAGGACCCAACAAATAAATAGGCATCTTTTTGTTTCTCCTAAGGCTGTGAAAAGTTACAAATACACAAAGAAACATAAAAAGCAGTAGCTATCTAAGACTGTATTGGTGCTCAAAATAATAATAATAAATATTGGCCTCATAGTCATATAGTTTCAGAATTGGACATTAAGGGCTTCCCTGGTAACGTAACTGGTAAAGAATCTGCCTGCAGTGCACGAGACCCCGGTTCAATTCCTGGGTCAGGAATTTCCCCTGGAGAAGGGATACCCATTACAGTATTCTTAGGCTTCCCTGGTAGCTCAGATGTTAAAGAATCCACTCACAGTTCAGGAGACCTAGGTTCAATCTATGTGGGAGACCTTGGTTTGATCCCTTGGTTGGGAAGGTCCCCTGGAGGAGAAAGGCAACCTACTCCAGTATTCCTGCCTGGAGAATCCCCACAGACAGAGGAGCCTGGCGGTCTATAGTCCATGGGGTTGCAAAGAGTCAGACATGACCAAGCAACTAAGCACACAGTCCATAGTGATTGTTAACATCATTTCTTAACCCCTCTCTGAATTCCCACTTAAAAAACATTTCTGACATAAGGCCCTACATTTTAGCTTAACAGTAATTTTTAATGCTTCTCAAAGCAACTCACTCACTTTGAGGGAAACATAAACTTTCTTGTATGCAACTGAAATTTTTAAACCACCCATATATTTGGACTTTCACACTCACACCAAGGCTTGCTACTGGCTGTACCTTTTAATTTTCTGACACACAACCTAGCCAGAGTCACATATAAGCCAAGAGAAAATAAAAAGTTAATCTACTTATTCATTGATAGGTGAATTACTTCTGGCATGTCTGCTTCTCACCATTTGCATCAAGTCTTCTGGCTAATCAGTGTCTTTAGGACAAGCTATTGCTTTTGTTTCCGAGTCTCTTTCTTCCTGCTTGCCTATGGATTTAACAGTTACTTGGAAGGTTTTTATCTAAAACTCTCAGTTATTCCAGACTCAAACCTGACCTAGTCCAGTGTCCTAGATCACTTGTCAATTAGCAAAAGAAAATATCTTATTTGTCTTCTGACAGTTTCCAAATGACAAAGATAGTTATCCTTATTTACCCCCAATGTTCTGTTTTAATTCCTTTGAAATTTTTTTTTAAATTTATTTATTTATTTATTTTTTCAGTGGGTTTTGTCATACATTGACATGAATCAGCAATAGATTTACATGTATTCCCCATCCCGATCCCCCCTCCCACCTCCCTCTCCACCCGATTCCTCTGGGTCTTCCCAGTGCACCAGGCTCGAGCACTTGTCTCATGCATCCCACCTGGGCTGGTGACCTGTTTCACCATAAATATACATGCTGTTCTTTCGCAACATCCCACCCTCACCTTCTCCCACAGAGTTCAAAAGTCTGTTCTGTACTTCTGTGTCTCTTTTTCTGTTTTGCATATAGGGTTGTCGTTACCATCTTTCTAAATTCCATATATATGTGTTAGTATGCTGTAATGTTCTTTATCTTTCTGGCTTACTTCACTCTGTATAAGAGGCTCCAGCTTCATCCATCTCATTAGGACTGGTTCAAATGAATTCTTTTCAATGGCTGAGTAATATTCCATAGTGTATATGTACCACAGCTTCCTTATCCATTCATCTGCTGATGGGCATCTAGGTTGCTTCCATGTCCTGGCTATTATAAACAGTGCTGCGATGAACATTGGGGTGCATGTGTCTCTTTCAGATCTGGTTTCCTCAGTGTGTATGCCCAGAAGTGGGATTGCTGGGTCATATGGCAGTTCTATTTCCAGTTTTTTAGGAAATCTCCACACTGTTCTCCATAGTGGCTGTACTAGTTTGCATTCCCACCAACAGTGTAAGAGGGTTCCCTTTTCTCCACACCCTCTCCAGCATTTATTGCTTGTAGACTTTTGGATAGCAGTCATCCTGACTGGCGTGTAATGGTACCTCATTGTGGTTTTGATTTGCATTTCTCTGATAATGAGTGATGTTGAGCATCTTTTCATGTGTTTGTTAGCCATCTGTATGTCTTCTTTGCAGAAATGTCTGTTTAGTTCTTTGGCCCATTTTTTGATTGGGTCATTTATTTTTCTGGAATTGAGCTTCAAGAGTTGCTTGTATATTTTTGAGATTAATCCTTTGTCTGTTTCTTCATTTGCTATTATTTTCTCCCAATCTGAGGGCTGTCTTTTCACCTTACTTATAGTTTCCTTTGTAGTGCAAAAGCTTTTAAGTTTCATTAGGTCCCATTTGTTTAGTTTTGCTTTTATTTCCAATATTCTAGGAGGTGGGTCATAGAGGATCTTGCTGTGATTTATGTCGGAGAGTGTTTTGCCTATGTTCTCCTTAATTCCTTTGAAATTTCAATGATTTTTTTTCCACTAGGCAAATTTTCCAAATAAGTTCTGTACTAGTTAATAAGTTCTGTGCACAGATGACCTATAAATCTAGATTAATAAATCTACTTGAAAGCGTTGCCTGCACTGAAAATTTGGCCTGACGTAACAGGAGCATTATCAACTTTACCACAAATCTGGTATCCTTCCTAATCGCTCCGTTGGATATACCCATTAACAGCCATACTTTCTCCAACTTAAATTGCTAGGATAAGATTCACTGCCCCCAGTGAATCTAGTCACCTCCTAACTGGTCTCCCGGCTTCCAATCTGTTACCTTCAATCTATTTTCAACACAGTAGCCACAGCGATCTCGTTAACATACAAGTCAGATCAGGACACTTCTATGGTGAAAGCTGTCCGAAGGCTTCTGTCTCCCTCTGAGTAAAGACCAAAGCCCTTCATCTAGAATTTCATAATAATACATATTTTTTTTATTTAAAAATCCTTTATTATGTTAAGAAAATCTCCTTCTATTCCTTCTATGTCAACAGTCTTTATCATGAATAACTGTTAAATCTTTCAAAGGATTTTCCTGCATCTACTGAAATGATCCTACTTCTCCTTTAAACTGCTAACGATATAAATTATGTTTAAAGATCTTATGTTAAAACATCTTTAACAAACAAAAAAAAAACATCTTTGACTACCTGATTAAAACCAACTAAGTCAAGCTATATTACTTTCTATACAATGTTACGCTCAGACTTATATTTTCTTTAAGATATTGATGGTTTTGTTCAAATATGAAAATGGCCTGATTTCTCTTTTTTTATATTACCCTTGAGTAGATTTGGTGCATGCATGCTCAGTTGTGTCAGACTCTTTGCAACCTTACATGCTGTAGCTGGCCAATATTCTCTGTCCAAGCGATTTTCTAGGCAAGAATGCTGGAGGGGGCTGCCATTTACTCCACCAGGGTATCTTCTTGATACAGAAGTCAAACCCAAGGCTCCTACACTGGCAGGAAGACTCTGGAAGCCCTTTTATTAAGGTTATAATTAAGGTTACAATCAGCTTTGTGATACTTGGAGTAACAGGCAAGTTTGGCCTTGGTGTACAAAATGAAGCAGGGCAAAGGCTAACAGAGTTTTGCCAAGAGAACGCACTGGTCATAGCAAACACCATCTTTCAACAACATAAGAGACACCTCTACATATGGACATCAGAAGATGGTCAATACTGAAATCAGATTGATGGAGAAGCTCTATACAGCCAGCAAAAACAAAACAGGGAGCTGACTGTGGCTCACATCATGAACACCTTAGTGCAAAATTCAGACTTAAATTGAAGAAAGTAGGGAAAATCACTAGACCACTCAGGAATGATATAATCAAATCCTCTACAAATAATATAGTGGAAGTTAAAAATAAATTCAAGGGATTAGAATTGATAGACAGAGTGCCTGAAGAACTACGGATGGAGGTCTGTGACACTGTACAGGAGACAGTGATAAAGACCATCCCCAAGGGGAAAAAAAAATGCAAAAAGGCAAACTGGTTGTCTGAGGGGGCCTTACTAATAGCTGTGAAAAGAAGAGAAGCTAAAGTCAAAGAAGAAAAGGAAAGACATAGCCATCTGAATGAAGAGTTCCAAACAATAGCAAGAAGAGATAAGAAAGCCTTCCTCAGTGATCAATGAGAAGAAATAAAGGAAAACAATAGAATGGGAAACTAGAGATCTCTTCAAGAAAATGAGAGATACCAAGTGAACATTTAATGCAAAGATGGACTCAATAAAGGACAGAAATGGTATGGACCTACCAGAAGCAGAAGATATTAAGAGGTGGTAAGAATACACATAAGAACTATACAAAAACATCTTAATGAACGAGATAACCATGATGGTGTGATTACTCACCTAGAGCCAGACATCCTGGAATGTGAAGTCAAGTGGACCTTAGGAAGCATCACTACGAACAAAGCTAGTGGAGGTGATGGAATTCCAGCTGAGCTACTTCAAATTCTAACAGATGATGCTGTGAAAGTGTTGCACTCAATATGCCGGCATATTTGGAAAAGACAGCAGTGCCACAGAACTGGAAAAGGTCAGTTTACATTCCAATCCCAAAGAAAGGCAATGCCAAAGAATGCTCAAACTACTGCACAATTGCACTCATCTCACACACTAACAAAGTAAAGCTAAAAATTTTCCAAGCCAGGCTTCAACAGTACAGGAACTGTAAACTTCCAAATGTTCAACCTGGATTTAGAAAATGCAGAAGAAGTAGATATCAAATTGACAACATCCGTCAGAGCAACAAAAAGGCAAGAGAGTTCCAGAAAACCATCCTCTTCTGCTTTTTGACTACGGTAAAGCATTTGTGTGGCTCACCAGAAACTGTGGAAAATTCTTCAAGAGATGGGAATACCAGACCATCTTACCTGCCTCCTGAGAAACTGTATGCAGGTCAAGAAGCAACAGTTAGAACTGGACATGGAACAACAGACTGATTCCAAATTAGGAAAGAAGTATGTCAAGACTGTATATTGTCACCGACTTATTTAACTTATATGCAGAGTACATCATGTGAAATGCCAGGCTAGAAGAAGCACAAGGGAAAACAAGATTGTCGGCAGTAATATCAATAACCTAAGGTACACAGATAACACCACCCTTATGGCAGAAAGTGAAGAGGAGCTAAAGAGCTTTTTGATGAAAGTAAAACAGGAGAATGAAAAATCTGGCTTAAAGCTCAACTTTCAAAAAGCTAAGATCATGGCATCTGGTCCCATCATTTCATGGCAAATAAATGGGGAAACAATTGAAACTGACAGAGTTTATTTTAGTGGGTTCCAATATCGCTGCAGATGGCAAGTGCAGCCATGAAATTAAAAACGCTCGCTCCTTGGAAGAAAAGCTATGACCAATCTAGATCACATACTAAATAGCAGCAAAATTACCTGCCGACAAAGGTCCATCTAGTCAGAGCTATGGTTTTTCCAGTAGTCGTGTATGGATATGAGAGTCGGACTATAAAGAAATCTGAGCGCCGAAGAATTGATGGTTTTGAAATGTGTGATTGGAGAGACTCTTGAGATTCTCTTGGACTGCAAGGAGGTCAAACCAGTCGATCCTTATGGGAATCAGTCCTGAATATTAATTGCAAGGACTGATGCTGAAGCTCAACCTCCAATGCTTTGGCCACCTGATGCGAAGAACTGACTCCTTGGAAAAGACCCTGATGCTGGGCAAGACTGAAGGTAGGAGGAGAAGGGGATGACAGAGGATGAGGTGGTTGGACGGTGTCACTGACTCGATGGACATGAGTTTGAGCAATTTCTGGGAGTTGGTGATGAATAAGGAAGCCTGCTGTGCTGCAGTCCATGGGGTTGCAAAGAGTCAGATATAACTGAACTGAACTGAATCAGCTTTGTAAATTAGGAATACTGCTGGGATTTTCTGCTTCTTAAAAATGTCAATGGTTCTCAGAAACTGCAATATGCTTACCTAGTACATCATTTCCAGACTCCCAGATGTCAATTTTGCACAATCTACATTTTAAAATCTCTAACATCTCTGCTTCTCATCATTCTCAGATAGTAGCTTCGCTTCTTATGTTACTGTGAAAATAAAGTCAATCAAAATAGATTGTCAACGAACTTCCAGGACTATAAGTATCCATATATCTACATATATAATCATCTTGCTTCAACAAAGGAAGTGATCAAACACTGCTAAGAAACATATGGCCATTTTATCACTTCAACACTTCAAAAAACACATGGATAAAGCATATTATCTTATATATTGAGACTATTGTTTTCTTTTGTTGTCTATTCATAAAGTTGTTAAAATTATGTTTTCCTTTTTAATCAGGAGACAAAGAAACTGGGAATTCTAGAATTTAAAACTATATCTATATTTGTCTGTGTTATTTATGACAATGCTATTTTGAGTATTTTACTATCTTTCTTTTGACTGAGAGGAAGGAAAATCAAGGAAGTCAAAGGCAAAAAATGAAATACATAAAGCAGATTAGTGCTTCACACTCCTTGTGAAAAGACTGTCCAAAAAATGTTGACTGTGTGGTTTTTCCTCCATTCTGTTTATGGTAATTTATCATTCTGTGACATTCCAACCCTTCTTAATCATATTGTAATTAGCTTTGCATGTAGCCATCTGCCATGGAAACAATCTTGATTGAACTGTAGAGGGTATGAGGTATCAGTACTGGGTATTTGCTTTAAAATGATGCATTTGAGAAAGAGAACCTACATTTTTAAACTATATTTACTACATGATGCTTTAGACAACATGTTAGATATCACATAAAATAGCATAGTTTAATAAAATATTTTCATCCAAATTTAGCTATTGTATGCATTAAATCCCATTCATACAATATTAGATATCAAAATATAGCCACTATTACCTATTTAAATTTCAACACTGAATAAAATTCTACTCAATAAAGGATCCTTTGATAAATTTATCTGTGTGACAAAAGTTATTTTCTTAAGAATCTCTAAAGTTTTCCTAACTTTTTCTTTTAGTTATACAACATTCTTAGTATTTACCTTAATACGTTTACTTTAAAAAGAAAAAAAGAAAGCTGGGGTTACCAAAATTTTTGTAGTTTACTCCATGTATTCATTATATTTACTGTGTCCCTACATTCTAAGGTATTGCACAACAAATGTCTGAAAGTCGAAAGCTGATTAAATCCTTGTGTCACCAGCAAGCCCAGAGATTTCTTTTTGGAATTTTATAGTTTATCCAATTTATTGATACATTTTTCTTTCTTTCCTCCATTCCTCCCTCTCCTCCTCTCTGTTCTTTATCCCCTTCATTTTTTTTATTTCTGAAGCATTTTAATACGCATCTTAATGTTACGTTGAGGTTTAAAGAACTATGCTAGTTAGAAATTGCCGGTGAAGTCTGAAAACAGCCAAAGAAGTCCATTATTTATCACTCGCTAGATATTTCACCTTAGAAAAACTGTGGAATGATTCAAAAGTACCTGTTTTCTCGGAAGAAACACTTGAGACAATCATACTTACAGAATGCAGACTATTAAGTTCAATTATGTGTGTAAATCACAAAGCACCATTCATGGCATATTGGCATTGTTTGGTCACTCAGTTGTCTCCAGCTGTTTTTGCGACTCCATCTATTATAGCCCCCCAGGCTCCTCTGTACATGGGGTTTCCCAGGCAAGAACACTGGAGTGAGTTGCCATGTCCTTCTCCAGGGAATCTTTTCAACCCTGGGATTGAATCTGCATCACAGTTTCTTTATTACTGAGCCACCTGGGAAGACCCTATGGGGCTTATAGAAATTGGCATATATGAATGAAGCTGATTAACTGAAAGTAAATCCCGTTTTCTTGTTCAGAGTGGTTGACTAATAAAGAAATAACTACATTAAATGTGAAACTGTAAGATGGTGGTATGGGCAAAATGCTAAAGAAACAGAAGGACTACCTAAATATTTCTGCAAAAGACAGGTTATGAATATCTGTGTGAATACTAAAGGAAAAGTAGGGCTTTGCCAAATGAAGAATGAATGGGCATGTATTTTGTGTATGGAAAACAATATCTGCAGTGTACAGAGCTTAGAACTATACTGAATATACAGAGACTCTATGTGACTGAAGGGTAGGAAGCCTTGGAGAAGCAGGAAGAGATTATGTGAGGAAATAGTCTGTGCAAATGCATGAATGCCACTCTAAGGAACAGAGAGCTGTGGAAGGACCAGGGATCTCTAACCACCATTGATACTGATCCCTCCAGCCATCAAGGCTTTTGGCAGGGCCCAGGGCAGCCCCTGAGGTCAATCACCTCTAACAAAACAGGCGTATTGACCCCACTGCGGAACAGGTATGTTCTTTGTGTCAGGATATTAAAAAGACTTGGAAACCTTATACATGAACCTTATAATAAATATATTGTGTTTATACTTGCTCCATTTTAGATGTTTCTTTTTTTTTTTAATCTTTTTTTTTTTTATTAGTTGTTTCTTATCTTGACTGCACATTGGAAAAAGCAATGGACATTGAGCAAAGTCACAAATAGAAGTGTGAGGGCGGAAATTAAATGACCCAGATGAAGAGCCTGCCTTGAAAGGGGAGCCCCTGCAGTTTGGTACAAACTCAGTTGGTACTCTCTTAGTATTTGCTGAAGAGTATCAGCCAAAACATACCTCTATTCTTAGAAAGGTATTCCAGGGTTCCTGGTACATAGACTGACCCACTTACATTTTACAAGTGTCTATTTATTTCTGCTCAGAGGATTAGGGTATCCTTCTGGGACATATGGCTAAACATAGTGGAGGAGCAGGCAGCCCTGGTTTGGGTATTCACAGCTGACTGGCTGTTCCTGCCGAGAGTTGGCCTGTGTGTGAAGCTGCTGCTGATGCTATTACATTACACCTTCCTCTCGTCCTAACATAAGACTGAGGCCTAAGTTATTTTGCCTTCAGCTCACAATTTTCAAAAGACTCTTGGGTCAATTTCACATATTTAGACATTTCAAAAACAAAGAATAAAAGTCCAGACTACTTTACCTTACCAAAAAATGTTATAGAATTAAAAAAGGATGAAGTACAAGATCAAAGTGGTATTCATGTGAGTCAGTGGCTGCAGCGGGGAGCTGCTTCACTTTGCCACTCTGCTATTATAGCTATCTTTTTGCTACCTACTGTCTGCTCTGAGGGCTCACCCGCTGAGATCAAGCTGGCAGGGAGCTACACCGCTAGACCAAGTCATCACACCAGCCCTGTGCTGCCTGCGGTAGCGAACAGGAGCAGTATGGAGGTTGTCAAGATTTTAATTTGATCTGATTGTACGCAGGGCAGTACGTCTGATGTCACTGCTTGTATCTGGATGTAGACAAGTGTATGCTTTTCTACTCAAAGCCTCGTCTGAGATTAAAAATCTGCAGTCCCTCCTGGTGAGTAACCTTACCTGCTTTGAAAGCTGGGGAGTTCTGCAATGGCTGGAAATAAGGATGGATCTATGGGGAAGCAAACACACCTTGTACTGGTGTTCCAGTCCAGCAGAAAGTTCTGAAACAGGGAGAGTCGGGTAAAATAATGTGTAGGTGTGAGAACAGGCAGTATAGGAAAAGGGCATCCTCTCCTAGGCGGTTTATATCTGGGTCACGCACAGGGCAAAATTCTCCCAAATGATATAATTAACCTCACATAATTACACATATATCATTGCAAAAGAGCAGCCAGTGCTTCCAAGAGTAATGTCCAATATACTCAAAATTCTGTTCCATTTGCAACCCCAGGTATTAAATCAGAAGGACAAAGATTGGCAAAAGCCAGGGAGGGTATCTGATTTGAAGGAGTTAGATTATGATCATGTGGCAACTGTAATACAAACATATGGATAAACGCTCTAAAGGAGGCATGAAGAGAATATTGGAGGAATGTAAATGACCAATGAGGAAGGCAACTCAGCAGTGGTGGGACCACCTATTTGGATGATTTGGCCTAAGAATTCTTGGCACAGACAACACAAAAGAAACTAAAGACAGTATCGTAATTCATTTCAAGCTTTTGCAAACAAGTAAAAATGGAAACAAGAAGAAATTAGCAAGGGAAGAAAAGAAAATAAAGTTCTCTGAATAAAGTTTATTAAAATTTGTAAATAAACACGTCCCCTGATATGATATTCCTTTCAAAAGTGTCAGCATTGTATTCTAAACATCATAGGTATAATATATTTATCAATGAAATGTAAAATTTTGAATCCATGGACATACATAAAGCACAGGTAAGACTCAGAAGAAATGGTTGATTTAATTTCCCCACTCCCATCATAAACAACTGCATCATTTCTCTGATGTTACTGTTTATAAAATAAATTATCTTTGAAGAATTTGACATAGCCAAAGTTTTGCATTATTTTACTTCAGGAATCATCTCCAGGGAGAACGAGAGTTCTTGGATCATTATTGCTATGTTAAAATCAATTGAGATTGATCAGAGAAAGAGAGTCAAATAATAAAACAGAAAACACTCAAAGGAATTCAAGTCTTATAACATGAAGAGTTCATAACAAGCTTTTCCATCCTTAAGAGCAAAGGCTATGGAAAATTGAAAATGGCTTTCACACCTTAATCAAGAGCTATTATCTTTAGTTTTTTCTTACTTTAACAACTTATTTTGATATAAAGTCTTAGACAAAATAAAACTGTTTTATGTTATAAAACATGATCCATATTTAGGATATTGATTCAAAGTCCTTATCAGAATTCTCATTGCAAAATATTAGATAAATATATTTTAACTAGTCTCCCCATGCTGTTGGAAACTTGAGACCTAAATGGATAGTATCTGAAAATTACATTAAATAAAGGCCATAAGAGGTGAGCATGCCTAAATTCTTCAATTCCAAGAGGACATCCGAGAATTCAGTACTGACAAATGTACATACTTGCAATAAATAGCATCACCATTATTATTATTATCACATTGGTGCTCATTTTAACTACAGTTCTTTGGCTGGAGCCTGTAGTATATCTCAGTCAGCAGGCTCATAGGTAAGTTTTGAGTTGTTCTCCTGCTTTTTTCTAAGTCATGCTGTCTCTTCATTGTCTTCCGCAGTTTTATTGACCTTGGGAGTGTAAAGGTTAGCAGGATTCACTCTGAGGCTCTAATTTGCTCAGTGTCCAATCATATTACAAGGACTTACTGCCTAACTGCTTACTTCACCATGTTCCCTGGCTGCGACAAAACAGCCAGGATCTAAAGCTATAAACTTGTAGCAAATGGCTGCCACATTTTCTCTTACCTCTTTACTATCTGCTACATCTAAGGTTTCTGTAAACATGCCTTTAAAATCCATCTTATTTCCTCAAGATATTTGAGACTAAAATCTAAAAGAAAAATGCTCAAAACAGAAATTTTTGAAGTGAAAAATAACATACACTCATAATGTTCTAGCATCTCCTTTAAAAGTACATGCTTCCATGAATCTTATAGACCTTTCCAAGTAATTATTTCTCTTCTTTTCCATAATTTTTCTATTGATGTTATCTTTACTTAGGAGATTTCCCTGGTGGCTCAGATGGTAAAGTGTCTGCCTACAATATGGAGGTGGGCAGGGGGGTGGGCCCGGTACGATCCCTGGCTTGGGAAATTCCCCTTTACTTCCCCATCTCCCATTCATTCTTCAGTCTGTTACAACCAAGTAGCTTCTCTATCACTCCTCATTCCCTCAATTTTATTTTAGGGTCATCTGACTGAATCCTGTAAGTTGAAAATTCTAATAGACCATTTATCCCTAAATATCATTTTAATTGACTTCTTCATCACTCAGCATAAACATGCTTGAATTTTTTTCTCTTCATACATTCCAGTGTGACCACTCTCTTTCTTCACTAACTCTCCCTTTCCAGTCTTCCTCCTAAATCCTTCTAATTGTAAACTAGGCCATCTTCACCTTCCCTATACTCTCTCACCAACTGAGCACATCTATTCCTATATTTTAAAGACTATCTCTATGTTGTTGACTATTATATAAAAATCTCCAACACATATTGAGTGTTACAGACAATACCTTATCTCCATTTTATTGTCTTAGTACAGTCTCATATTTAACATGCCTACAATTAACTTCTTTTTCTCCTAAAATCAATTTTTTCCATTACCTTTTGCCATCACATGCTCGACTTCTCCCATTTTCTCCCCTTACCTAATATTCAAATCTACCTGAAAACTCTACTCTCCATCTTGCAACTATTACATTTAATCATCTGTAGAAACTATCTCAGAAATATCTCTTTTCTCTACTGCCACTACCCGGTTCCTAGCCAATATGATCCTTCATCCAGTCTAACTGGTTTCCCTGCATCCTTTCTTGTCTCTTATAATCCACTATCCTTTCATCAGAACATATCACTCCTCCCTCCCCCGCCATTTACAAGCCTACAGTTGTTTCCCATTGCACTCAGAACAAAATCCAAACTTCTTAGCATCACATATAAATCCTGTGTAAGCTCACTCTCTTATCCTTTCAACTTTCTCTTTGATTCACACAATTACTCCATATACTCCTGACACATCAGTGTTCTCTTGGAAAAGTCAAAAATATCCTGTCTAAAGGCCTTTGCATGTGATGACATTTTCTCCGCTAATAAACTCTGTTAACAGACCCCTCACATTCTTCAGGTTTCAGGCAAACTGGCACATGTTCAAGGAAGTCTTTCCTAACTGCTCCCAAGGTTAGACCTCTAGTTATTCTCTATTTCATGCTTTTAATCTTCACAGTAATTTTTAAGTCACTGAGATTTATAGGAAAGAGTGGATGTCATGTGTGTGTATAACTACCCTACAGAAATATAAGATCCTTGAGGGTAGGAACCATTTGTGTTATCATTTTTTTTCTTAGTAACTAGCACAGTTCACGTATACAGTGGGTACTTTAACATATTTGGTTAAGCTATCTACTGCTTAGTTTACTTAAGTATATTGTTTTAAATCTACCGTAGCTTTAATTGCTTATGAACAAAATCAAATGTTTTGCTTATTGAAATCTCCGCACTGGAGGCTAAAGGGGAGAAAAATATCCCATCCACAAATGTGTCACCTTGGCATGTGAATTATTTTTAATTGAAGTCAATTAAGACCTAGCAGAGAACTTCTGCCTCTTCCTTAACTATCTAAAATTATTTAGATAGTGAGTTGGGCCCAGAAAGACAGCCATTAACAGAGCTAACTTTTTTTTCCAATTTGAATGACTTATTTGTACAGCAGGGCACAAATCTAATTACTAAATATCTGCACTTCTTGTTGTCCTATGAATTGCCTTCCTCCCCTTTGAAGAACGAAGAATTTTCCTCCCTTACATGATATTATTAAAAATCTCAAATTGGTCTAATTTATTATCTCAGAAAGAAGAAAAAAAAACTGTTTATCATGACACCATGATTAAGAAACAAAGTCTAAAACAAGGATTCAGACATATGTGATGTATTGTAATGTGTTTCTAAGGGAATTGAAAGAATCAAGACAAAACAGGAAAAGGAATAATGGAAGGATGTAGTCTTGGTTATAATTTAGCTTTAGCTGAATCCCACAAGGAACTGTAGAACATGAATTCCACAAGAGTTTTTCTTACTTTAAGGGAAGATCTCTAGACTTTTGAAACCCCATGCCAATCCACTTATGACTATAGGTTTCTCTAGAGCTTAGTAGGGGACAGAGCTTCCCTGGCCAGGCAGCTGCAAGCCAAAGACAATTCTTGGAGAAGGGAGCAGCTATGAGCCATTTGCAGGTAACACTCAGCAGCTGAGAGATGGATGCCCTTGCTCAGTAAATAGGACATGGGCAGGGTGGACATCCTGAGTGCCATTACATACACTTTCTTTATTTAAACAATCATGTAATATGATTACTAGCCCTGTCTGATAATGATGCAACTATATTTAAAACTTTATATGATTTGTTGTTGTTCAGTTGCTTAGCCGTGTCTGACTCTTTTGACCCCATGGATTACAGCACACCAGGCTTCTTTGTCCTTTGCCATCTCCCAGAGCTTGTTCAAACTCATGTCCAGCAAGTCCGTGATGCCATCCAACCATCTCATCCTCTGCGGTCCCCTTCTCCTCCTGTCTTCAATCTTTCCCAGCATCAGGGTCTTTTCTAATGAGTCAGATCTTTGCATCAGGTGGCCAAACTATTGGTCCTTCCAATGAATATTCAAGGTTGATTTCCTTTAGGATGGATTGGTTTGATCTCCTTGCAGTCCAAGGGACTCTAAGCCTTCTCCAACACCACAGTTAAAAAGCATCAATTCTTTGCTGCTCAGCCTTATTTATGACCCAACTCTAACATCTATATATGGGTACTGGAAAAAAACATAGCTTTGACTATACGGATCTTTGTCGGCAAAGTAATGTCTCTGCTTTTTAATACGCTGTCTAGGTCTGTCATAGCTTTTCTTCCAAGGAATCAGCATCTTTTAATTTCATGACTGCAGTCACCATACGCAGTGATTTTGGAGCCCAAGGAAAGAAAGTCTGTCGCTGTTTCCATTGTTTCCCCATCCACTTGCCATGAAGTGATAGCTTCATGACACACGAATCACATATCTTAAGTCATTAGTTCAAGAGAAAATGCAAGTACAAGGTACTACCCTAAATGGAATCCAGAACTTTCACACCAAAACAAAGTCTTTCATCCATTGAGTTTTGCTTTGTACATGCAAAGAGAATCCTAAAGAATAGAAGAACCGCCAAGCTGGGGAACAGAAACATTACTTAGTGCCAATGACGTCTTTGTAAGTTAGGTAAGGAAATCACAAAAATATTAAAACATAAAACCACTCATGACTCTATTTTTAATTATTTTGTTCTGCTCATCATGAATTATCATATTAATAATGGAAATAAAACTAGGTAGCATCAATTTGTTGTTTACTACATAAGTGCAATTATGCTGAAATCTTTTAAGGTATTTTCATATTTAATACTCTCTATAACCTAATAGGTTACGTACTATTGCTATTCTTATCAAATAGATGAAAAACTAAAAAACCAACTTTTTGTCTTGCTCAAGGTCAAAAACTGGGAAGTAGCATATCTGCACTTGAATGCAAGTCAGTCTGACACTATGTGTTACTAATCAATGTCACTGGCAAAATTAATTAATGCACCTCATTCTGTTTATAACAAAATGACTCTATTTCTAGGACAAAAGTCTTATGGGAGAAAAATAAAACAAAAATATCTCTAAAAGTGATAAAAGTGACATAATCCACACTGTATTTTTCAAGTCATTGTAATTATGAGAATACAATATGGATAAAATCAAAATACTATCACATATCTTGTTTTAACAAATGGAAAATTCAGATACATAGCAAGAGAAAAAGAGATGTAATACTAAAGGGAGAAATCCCTGACAAAAAAATGAAGAAATATCCATCTTTAGAGTTAAAAGTTGAGAATATAAAGAAAACTATTTTAGAATATGGAATATGCAACAAAAATCCTGTAAGTTTGAAGGCTATATTCCCAACAATAGAACTATACATAAAAAAGATGTTTATCATTAAGGCACAATCCATTCCTTTAAAGACAACCACTCCTTTTTAAAATGGAATCTTAAGGGGCTGTTATCACAGATTTCTAGATACATGAATCAAATATTAAATACCAAAGAATCAAGGGAAAAGTAACATGATACTAGAAGAGGCATATCACTGGTTCAAAATATGCTTGGGAAGATATTAATAAAGAAAAGAATGATAAAAGGGCAACATGTAAAAAGTCTTAGTGGCTATAAAAGCTATATACCACTAGAGCTTACTTCTCAACCGTGCATTCTATACAAAGGAGAAATTTTATCTGCAGAGAATCCTGCTGAGGGACTTGAATTGCTGAAAAGGTAAGGTGCTCTCTCTAATCGTAAGAAAAAAGAAGAGAAAAGAAAGGCAGGGGAAAAGCAACCTGGGAAGGATAAACCAAAATAATGGTGAAAACTGCTGGTATTTGTGCTCATCTTTGAGGGAAAATTGGTGTGCTTTTGAGCTATAGCAATATCCTATGTAAAGATTGTTTTTCTTATTTCTCAGAGAATTTCACTTGTATCTGAAAGGATTTTGTAGAAACTCTAAATCTTAATTGAGAGCAAAACAAGGAACACAGTGTTAACAGTAACACATGGGATTTACATTTATTCTTAAATTGTCCCAGGGAGTTTGGTATTACATTGTGAAGATATAATAACATGGGGTACTATGGCTACAATTTTATCTCTTTGAAAAGAATTTTTAACACTGGCACAGTACAACAGTGGTCAAGGAAGTTTTCAAACTGCATTTTGAAGAACCTAAGTTGATCTGAGGTACCAGAAAAGTTCGAAGTGAAATAAAAGGATTCTGCATCTGTTTTACATATTTCCATAAACAATTTGATTTAGAACTCCAAATCAGTACTCAGGATAGAAGAGAGGCACATGCACACACATTACTTTTAGTAGCCTGCTTATATTACTTTGAGGGCTTCCCTGGCAGCTCAGATTGTAAAGAATCTGCCTGCATGTGGGAGACCTGGGTTTGATCCCTGGGTCGGGAAGATCCCCCAGAGAAGGTAAAGGCTACCCAGATCAGTATTCTTGCCTAGAGAATCCATGGACAGAGGAGCCTGGCAGGCCACAGTAAATGGGGTCGCAAAGAGGCAAACACGACTGAACAACTTTTACCATGTTAGTTTGAAAACAACTGATATAGGTAGTCCACTACTATTAAAGCTAAACCTGGGTGATTTTAAGCAATCAGGTAAAGACAAAGCCATCTGCTCAGACACAACTGAATTCTAGATGTTTTAAAACTACAATTTATTACTGGAGGTAACCCTCAGTAAGGAATAATGCTTTTGAAAAAACACATCTGCTGATGCAGAAATTAAAAGAAATTGTAATAGAAACTGAATCTTCTATTTAGAGAACTGGATGAACCATTCACATTGTAATAAACAGTGTTTTCATGGACAACCAACAGTTTTATATAATAAGTCTATAAAAGATAAAAACACTGAGGTTGTGATAATGGATAGTCATGGCACTGATAATTACAAAGACTGAAAAACTCTCCCCAAGGAACAAAAGTAGAATTTAGTTTGCTATATCTGTTCACATTAACATCTCATTAGAGGTCAGGAAGTAAAAAACTCATCACTAGGATCAGAGATCTTTTTCACACAAACATTAAACAAATATAATTCATTTCTGAATTATAGTTTAATTTTTAACAATAGGAGCAATTTGATTAGGCCAGTTGAGAAAATAATGATCAAGCTGAAACTTTACAAGAAAGCGTTGCTTTTTTCTTTTTTTAAAGTAGCAACATAGAGGGATAAGAATGTAGTCTTAGAATATAATTTTAGTGTGTGATACAGAGGGACAGAATTGTTACCAGATACGGGAAGGGTCAAAACAGATCCTTCTTTGTGGGCCTTGGTTCTTTATAAGAACACAAAGAAGAGTCTGAGGTCTCACCTATGGCAAAAACAAGTTTATTGATGAAAGAACTGAAAGAACACCTTAAAGGAGAGGTGGGTCAAGCCAAGAGAGGCACTGGCGACAGGAATGAAGAAGTAGAGGGGTTTGCAAGACAGGACTTTTACATATTCATCTAGGTGGGCGTGGACTGCCAGTTTTGATTGACAGCTGCAAGTTACAAAAACAGGCTGTATTGTACGTGTCTTTCCCGTAATTCAGTCTGTTATAATCAGATGAATGTATGTATAGAATATTTATGAACCCTTAATGGCCTCCTGGGGGCTTCCTTGGTGGCTCAGTTGGGAAGAATCTGCCTGCCAATGCAGGAGAGGCAGGTTCTACCCCTGGGTCAGGAAGATAGCCAGGAGAAGGAAATTGCTAACCCACTCTACTTGCCTGGGAAATCCCAGGAGGACCCTTGTGGGGTTTGCAAAGAGTCAGTCACAACTGAGTGACCGAAAAACAACAATTGGCCCCTGGCTGCCTAAGGTCACTTGAGGACACAGCGATGCATCAAGTCTCTGTGGTTGAGCTCTCCTGGGTAGCACTGGGGTGTGTCTGGGGTGGGGTTTAGAGATCTGCCAGTGTACATCCTTTTCAGCTAGGCCACCCCTCCTTGCTCAAGCCTAACTTCCTACCTAACAGAAATGCGGTCAATAATAAGGTAAAAATGAATTAGACAACAACTAAAGTGAACACCCTTAAATCTAAAGTCAGAGTTTGTTTGTCTTTGGATTTACTTCATAATAATTCCTTTAAAATGTCATTTGACTTAAAAAACCACAAGACAGTTGTGTGTGTGTGTGTGTATTTTATCAAGATATTTATTACTTCAAAAAACAAGTGCTATAATTAATTTTGGGAGGTCACTAGGCATAACAGAATATTTCGTGCATTCTCGGAATTATGCAGCTCTGATGTAGGGCTCTTTTCTAATGCCTCCTTATTGAACCTCACTGCCATTTCCATTGTAACGAATTTGGGATTTTCATTTGTCTTACATTTCAGGAATTAAGCTTTCTTTGTTTGTTTGCTTTGTGGGGGGGTGGTATCTGAATTAAAATTCCATGCCATCTTTAATTTTAGTTAATGAGTAAAGAATATGTCCAATTTTATGTAAAACATGGTCAGCTTTATGATACTCTATACAATCAAACATCATCATATGACTACTGCTTTTTATGATTAAAACCTGAAGGCCTTTGTTATCTTACTAGTGATCTTTAAACAATTTGTCTTAAGTATCGCTTCTGGAATTCTCTTAAAGATCTATCATATATGTGGTGATAAATTCAGAATGTTACTTCATTGCCTAATTGTAGTCATAGACTGATTATCCTTCACCTACACCATAAAGATTAAGTAGTTGAATTTTTCCTAGATTAAATTTTATCCATATAATTATCTACAAGTTTTCTTCAAAGCAGAATGATCTGTTTAACATTCATGTATACATGGAACACTTAACTAGAATCACTGTGATCAAATATGCAACTTCAATAAAAAAGTACGCAGAGTGAAAACAATAAACTGTTCTCTCCTAAGCCAATTCGTATCACCCCTTCTAAAACTACTGAATCAGCAACAGCCTCCTCATAGGAAAATCCTGGCTCAGGATTTTCCACATTCCTGACCTGAAGCACTGCCACATTCCTGAGAACCCCTTTTCTCCAAAGTTGCTCAGTCCCTCCTTCTACTTTGCATGCTGTTATAATAGGGGTAACCCAGTAAGTGCAGTTCATCACTTTTCTCTAGCTCTTTGTATCTGAATTGACTACATCATACATTTTGATGTTAATGAATGCACTTATGTTTTTCTTAAAAAATCACACACACACACAATTCCAAAATTTAAAAAGATGGGAAAACTCCCATAATAGTCTCATAACAACAAATAATATATGTGACTTATATATAATATATAAGTGACTTATATATACATAATAAATACGACTTATGAAGTCATATCTGTAGTTCATACAATTTTCTATTGTTTCTGCTCCTTAAATTTTAGTCTAACCATAATATTTCATCTACTGGAGACTTTCCTAATTCATTACTTGATTATAAGATAGCTAGCTTGCTTAAAATTCTTTACTAAAATAAATTCATCATGGTAATTTATAAGGCAATAATTTGGAACTACACTGAAGCTCTAAGAAGCAGCCAGATTTACTGAAAGGAATATACTAGATGGTCTGGAGAGGGAATTAGGTTAGGAAAATGTACAAAGACAAGGATAGGGAGGAAAGGACGCTGAAAGATTGGATGGGATTACAGAAGTAGTAGGATTATAAATGCTCTATGGCTCTAAACTTGGATTATGGCAAGATATCAAAAAGGTGGTTACATAAATTACTGAACAAACTGGTTTCTAGGTATACAGTACCTATTAAAATAACCTTACTAATAACAACATATTAAAATGATTTTCCACTTTTCTTAACTGAAAACTCATCATTTTAAAGCTATTTTATAAACTACATTTAATTAAGAGCACAGAAGTCATTTATGAAAAAAAAAATCCATATTTCATTTTTTTCTTTGAAGAGGGAGAGAACAGCCAACTACTGAAGCACAGATAATTCTTTTGAAAGTTTAGGTAATCACAACTATAATTTCCTACTTTGAAATTCATGGTAACAACAACACCAATTAAAGAAAATGAAAGAAAAACATTTTTTATTGAGCTGTCATTATTACCAGATACTATATTCAACAATTTGAATGCAGAGTTCCAAAGAACAGCAAGGAAAGAGAAGAAAGCCTTCCTCAGTGATCAATGCAAAGAAATAGAGGAAAGCAATAGAATGGGAAAGACTAGAGATCTCTTCAAGAAAGTTAGAGATACCAAGGGAACATTTCATGCAAAGATGGGCACAATAAAGGAGAGAAACAGTATGGACCTAACAGAAGCAGAGGATATTAAGAAGAGGAGGCAAGAGACACAGAACTATACAAAAAAAGATCTTCATGACCCAGATAACCATGATGGTGTGATCACTCACCTAGGGCCAGACATCCTGAAATGCAAAGTTAAGTGGGCCTTAGGAAGCATCACTACAAACAAATTAGTGGAAGTGATGGAATTCCTGTTAAGTTATTTCAAATCCTAATAGATGACGCTGTGAGAGTGCTGCACTCAATATGCCAGCAAATTTGGAAAACTCAGCAGTGGTCACAGGACTGGAAAAGGTCAGTCATCATTATAATCCCAAAGAAAGGCAATGCAAAGAATGCTCAAACTACCGCAAAGCTGCACTCATCTCAGTTCAGTTCAGTTCTGTTCAGTCACTCAGTCATGTCCAAATTTTTGTGACCCCGTGAGCTGGAGCACGCCAGGCCTCCCTGTCCATCATCAACTCCCAGAGCCTATCAAAACCCGTGTTCACTGAGTCGGTGATGCCATCCAACCATCTCATCCTCTGTCGTCCCCTTCTCCTCCTGCTTTCCATCTTTCCCAGCATCAGGGTCTTTTCAAAGGAGTCAGCTCTTCGCATCAGGTGGCCAAAGCACTGAGGTTTCAGCTTCAACATCAGTCCTTCCAATGAACACCCAGGACTGATCTCCTTTAGGATGGACTGGTTGGATCTCCATGCAGTCCAAGGGACTCTCAAGAGTCCTCTCCAACACCACAGTTCAAAAGCATTAATTCTTCTGTGCTCAGCCTCTTTACAGTTCAACTCTCACATCCATACATGATTACTGGAAAAACCATAGCCTTGACTAGAGGGATCTTTGTTGGCAAAGTAATGTTTCTGCTTTTTAATATGCTGTCTAGGTTGGTCATAACTTTCCTTCGAAGGAGTAAGCGTCTTTTAATTTCATGGCTGCAGTCACCATCTGCAGTGATTTTGGAGCTCAGAAAAATAAAGTCAGCTATGTTTCCACTTTTTCCCCTCTATTTGCCATGAAGTGATATGACAGGATGCCATGATCTTAGTTTTCTGAATGTTTTTAAGCCAACTTTTCCCTCTCCTCTTTCACTTTCATCAAGAGGCTTTTTAGTTCCTCTTCACTTTCTGCCATTAGGGTGGTGTCATCTGCATATCTGAGGTTATTGATATTTCTCCTGGCAATCTTGATTCTAGCTTGTGCTTCCTCCAGCCCAGCGTTTCTCACGATGTACTCTGCATATAAGTTAAATAAGCAGAGTGACAATATACAGCTTAATGAACTCCTTTTCCTATTTGGAACCAGTCTATTGTTCCATGTCCAGTTCTAACAGTTGCTTCCTGACCTGCATACAGGTTTCTCAAGAGGCAGGTCAGGTGGTCTGGTATTCCCGTCTCTTTCAGAATTTTCCACATTAAATTGTGATACACAGTCAAAGGCTTGGCATAGTCAATAAAGCAGAAATAGATGTTTTTCTGAAACTCTCTTGCTTTTTCAATGATCCAGCAGATGTTGGCAATTTAATCTCTGGTTCCTCTGCCTTTTCGAAAACCAGCTTGAACATCTGGAAGTTCACGGTTCATGTATTGCTGAAGCCTGGCTTGGAGAATTTTGAGCATTCCTTTACTAGCGTGTGAGATAAGTGCAGCAGTGCAGTAGTTTGAGCATTCTTTAGCACTGCTTTTCTTTGGGATTGGAATGAAAACTGACCTTTTCCAGTCCTGTGGCCACTGCTGAGTTTCCCAAATTTGCTGACATACTGAGTGTAGCACTTTCACAGCATCATCTTTTAGGATTTGCAGTAGCTCAACTGAAATTCCATCACGTCCACTAGCCTTTTTCATAGTGATGCTTCCTAAGGCCCACTTGACTTCACATTCCAGGATGTCTGGCTCTAGATGAGTGATTGAAGTGAAGTGAAGTGTAGTCGCTCAGTTGTGTCCGACTCTGCGACTCCATGGACTGTAGCCCACCAGGCTCCTCAGTCCATGGAATTCTCCAGGCAAGAATACTGGAGTGGATTGCCATTTCCTTCTCGAGGGGATCTTCCCGACCCAGGGATCGAACCTAGGTCTCTCGCATTGCAGACAGACGCTTTACCGTCTGAGCCACCAGAGAAGCCCCAGATGAGTGATTACACCATCGTAATTATCTGGGTCATGAAGATCTTTTCGTACAGTTCATCTGTGTATTCTTGTTACCTCTTTTTAATATCTTCTGCTTCTGTCAGGTCCCTACCATTTCTGTCCTTTACTGAGGACACTCATCTCACACTCTAGCAAAGTAATGCTCAAAATTCTCCAAGTCAGCTTTCAACAGTACATGAACCATGAACTTCCAGATGTTTAAGCAGGATTTAAAAAAGGCAGAGGAACAAGAGATCAAATTGCCAACAGACGTTGGATTATTGAAAAAGCAAGAGAGTTCCAGAAAAACTTCTACTTCTGTTTATTCACTATGCCAAAGCCTTTGACTGTGTGGATCACAATAAACTGTGAAAATACTTAAAGAGATGGGATTACCAGACCACCTGATCTGCCTCCTGAGAAATCTGTATGCAGGTCAAGAAGCCACAGTTAGAACTAGACATGGAACCACAGACTGGTTCCAAATCTAGAAAAGAGTACGTCAAGACTGTATATTATCACCCTGCTTATTTAACTCATATTCCGAGTACATCATGCGAAATGTCAGGCTGGATGAAACACAGGCTGGAATCAAGATTGCTGGGAGAAATACCATTAATTAAGATATGCAGATGACACCACCCTTATGGCAGAAAGCAAAGAATTAAAAAGCCTCTTGATGAAAGTGGAAGAGGAGAGTGAAAAAGTTGGCTTAAAACTCAACATTCAGAAAACTAAGATCATGGCATTGGTCCCATCACTTCATGGCAAATAGATGGGGAAAGAATGGAAACAGTGATAGAGTTTATTTTCTTACACTCCTATATCATTGCAGATGGCAAATGCAGCCATGAAATTAAAAGATGTTTGCTCCTTCTGTGACCATCCTAGACAGCATATTAAAAAGCAGAGACATTACTTTGCCAACAAAGATCCATATAGTCAAAGTTATGGATTTTCCTGTAGTCAAGTATGGATGTGAGAGTTGGACTATTAAGATAGCTGAGCACCGAAGAATTGTTGCTTTTGAACTGTGGTGTTGGAGAAGGCTCTTGAGAGTCCCTTGGACTGCAAGGATATCAAACCTTTCAATCCTAAAGGAAATCAGTCCTGAATATTCATTGGAAGGACTGAAGCTGAAGCTGAAGCTCCAATACTTTGGCCACCTGATGTGAAGAACTGACTCACTGGAAAAGACCCTGATGCTGGGAAAGATTGAAGGCAGGAGGAGAAGGGGACGACAGAGCATGAGATGGCTGGGTGGCATCACCAACTCAATGGACATGTGTTTGAGCAAGCTGCAGCAATTGGTGATGGACAGGGAATCCTGGCATGCTGCAGCCCATGTGGTCACCAAGAGTTGGACACAACTGAGCGATTGAACTGAACTGAATTACCTCACACACACAATCAGAAGGTTGGATTGAATCACTGATTAAATGGACATCAACTTGGGCAAACTCCTGGAGACAAAAAGCCACATGGAAGCCTGGCATGCTGCAACATAGGGTTGCAAAGAGCAGAACACAACTTACTGACTTAACAAAAACAACAAGAAATCACAGCTATCACTCTTTCCCTGGTTAGGATCAATACGTTATTTTGGCTCTAACAGTTTCAAAGAAGTAGATATTAAACACATGGAAAATATGTGTGTATTGGGCCATTTGAAAAAAAAAATACTGATGTACAGTTGAAACATTAATCTGTCTTGTCCAATCTCCTGTCTTTCTTCCTATACCACGTCTCAGTGGGATGAAAGCAGCAGATGGGACCATTATAGAGGATGTTTATTTGTTACATGGCTTTGATATGCAAGTATTTGTTCTAAAAGAATAAGAAATGAACTGACCACCAGATATTCTCATAAGAGAACTCCTCTAAGTAAAACAGAGAGAGAGGAGAGACTGTGAACTCTGAGAGGGATAAGCTTTGACATTTTACTTTCCTATGTAACATACTTGAATGTAAAATAGTGCTTCCATTAAAATGCATAAAAAACCAATTCCAGGGTATGAAGTGTAAATGTTGCAATAGAGTCATTCTGCTAATCTTACAGATAATTCTTTACTCAGTCTGATATTTGTCTTTATGCATAATTGAATTTTGCAGCTCCGTAGAGAAAAAATGGGACATTTATATATTTGAGGATTTTTATCTGAATGAATATAAGCAGAAAACAATTTTAAAAGAAACACTATAAAATAGCATTTTTTTTTAAACTTAAGAATTTACTTCCAATGTTTATATAAAATTTAAAAATATATTTTCCCTGACAATATCTTTTAGTCTTATTTGCTTATATCTGAAATCTGGTGAACAGTATAGACAGTTGATGTTTCAAGTCAGCGAATAGGTTTGATCTTCCTCAGAGGATGACTCTTGATTCTGGGGTAAAAAAAAAAAAAGAGGCCTGGTCAAATTCCATGACCCTTAAACCAAACAAAGTCTAATAAACCAAAGTGAATAGTTAAAATAAAATCAACCTATTTTTCAAATTTGTGAATATTTGGAATAAAGAATAAAAAGACAGGGTTTTCAACTAGAAAATAATCTTATCAAGTTAATATATAGTAGTAAAATCAGAACATGCAAAATAGATTTTAGAAGCAGATTATGAAAATGAAAGTAAATAACGTAAGAACAAAGTCCTTAAGGTATAAGTAGTGTCCTGATCATGAGGAATCCCTTGTGGGAAAGAAATTCAGATTTGAAAAAAATAGATGTAAAAGTAAGTCAAAATTATACTTTAAATTGAAACATTTAAATATTTAATATGTAAATTTAAATGCTACAATTGGGATAAATGTGGAAATATTTTATGTAACTTAATCTTACAAAACTTGAGAGTATGAAAAGCTAACTACAAGGCAGAAATAGAAAATAAGAAAAAGTAGAAAAGAATACCCATTTTATGTAAGATATAGGCTGTAAAGCATATTATGCAAGAAAATGCTACTGTAACTGAATATTAAATGGGAATTTTCCCAAGACCACAAATTTCAAGGAAAGCCCGAGTAGAACATAATCACTGCTAGGAATCTGTACTCCTAATTCACAAACTCCACCTGTTGGAGACAGTGAACTCAAGGAATGGTTTGTTATGATTCACCAGTTTCAATGTCCCCAGTTCTTAAAGCAATAATGAGTGATGAGAGAGAATAAGAACAGTCTTTGGGGATAATATGAAGTGAGGCAGTCAGCTGAATTCCTCATAAATTTAAGGTTGCCTAAAATAGTCCCTCAAGTTTACCAAGTGAGACCTATTCAGTCTTCTATCAAGTTGGTAAGCCTTTGGATCCATAGTGTAATACTGCCCAGGCATGAAAACAATGACTAGACTAGAGAGATGCAGTGCTGAGATAAGAAGTACTAGTAACCTATCCGCCTATTCTTTGATGAAGCTAGAATATGATCTTTCCTTGGGTGGGATGCATATGAATAGGGTTCCTTGGCTTAAGCTGAGCTGCTAATTTTAGGCAGGAATTTAGTCATGAGTAATGAGAGGTGGCCCCACTGGCTGAATGTCTAATAGCCACCTAATACTGCCAAACTATTTACCAACCCCATCCCAAATATGCTCCCATTATGCTCCTATCAGTAATCCAAAATGGTCAGGGACCAGAAAAATCCTGCACTGACTGACTTGAGGGATTGCCCCTGCTCTGGCACATGAGCACACCTTCAGCTATCACATATTTATAGATAATCTTTGGCGGGCACTGGACTCATTTAAAGTTCATAATATTCTATGAATACATGCATCTAATTGTCACTGACTGAATTATGGGAAGGTCACCCACAGTAGAGCCTCCTGTTATATAACTTGCAGCTGTCAAATAAGACTATCAATGATCTCCATGATTATGCAAACAACCTTGCCTTAAAAAACTCTACACCCCAACCACCCAGGGCCATCAGCTACCTTGGCTGGGCCCACCTCCCTCTTGAGGTGTTCTCTTTATTTTCATGAAACTCTCTTGCAACAGGTTAAGACATAAGATTTTTCTTTGCATCCTTACCAAGAACTGAGACCCACGGGAGAGAAGTAGGTTTTGGTTTTTTTTTTTTTTTTTGGTTTTTAATGAAGAATAAAGAGATGGCAGAAGAGAAGGTGAATTTTGAACTCCATTTTCATTGATCCATCAAATGGTACAAACTGGGCCTTGGAAAGCATCACTATGAACAAAGCCAGTGGAGATGACAGTGTTAAAGTGCTGCACTCAATATGCCAGCAAATTTGGAAAACTCAGCAGTGGTCACAGGATTAGAAAAGGTCTGTTTTCGTTCCAATCCCAAAGAAGGGCAATGCCAAAGAATGTTCAAACTACTGCATAATTGCATACATTTCACATGCTAGCAAGGTCATGCTCAAAATCCTCCAAGCTAGGCTGCAACAGTAATGTGAACCAAGAAGTTCCAGATATTCAAGCTGGACTTAGAAAAGGCAGAGGAACCAGTGATCAAATTGCCAACATCCACTGGATCATAGGAAAAGCACGAGAATTCAAAAAAAAAAAAAATCTAATTCTGCTTCATTGACTTTGCTATAACTTTTGACTGTGTGGATCACAACAAACTATGGAATATTCTTAAAGAGATGGGAATAACAGACCACCTTACATGCCTCCTGAGAAACCAGTATGGAGGCCAAGAAGCAACAGTCAGAACCTTACATGGAACAACAGACTGGTTCCAAATTGGGAAGGGAGTACATCAAGGCTGTATATTATCACCTGGCTTATTTAATGTATTTGAAGAGTACATCATGCGAAATGTTGTGCTGGATGAAGTACAAGTTGGAATCAAGATGGCTGGGAGAAATATCAATTACCTCAAATATGCAGATGAGACCACCCTAATGGCAGAAAGCAAAGAGGAACTGAAGAGTCAACTGATGAAAGTGGAAAAGGAGAGTGATGGCTTAAAACTCAACATTCAAAAAACTAAGATCATGGCATAAAGTCCCATTCAGTTCAGTTCGGTCGCTCAGTCATGTCCGACTCTTTGCGACCCCATGAACCGCAGCATGCCAGGCCTCCCTGTCCATCACCATTACTTTATGGCAAATAGAAGGGGAAAAAGTGGAAACAGTGACAGATTTTCTTTACTTAGGCTCCAAAACCACTGTGAATGGTGACTGCAGCCATGAAACTTAAAGACACTTGCACCTTAGAAGAAAAGCTATGACGAACCTAGACAGCATATTAAAAACCAGAGATATTACTTTGTTAACAAAGGTCCATATAGACAAACTATGTTTTTTCCAGTAGTCATGTATGGATGTGAAAGTTGGACCATAATGACGGCTGAGCACCGAAGAACAGATACTTTCAAACTGTGGTGTTGGAGAAGACTCTTGAGAGTCTCTTGGGCAGCAAGGAGATCAAACCAGTCAATCCTAAAGGTGGTCAACCCTGAAAATTCATTGGAAGGACTAGTGCTAAAGCAGAAGCTCCAATACTTTGGCCACCTGCTCTAAGAGCTGACTCACTGCGAAAGACCCTGATGCTGAGAAACATGGAAGGCAGGGGAAGGGGATGGCAGAGAACGAGATGGTTGGATGGCATCACCGATTCAAAGGGCATTAGTCTGGCAAACTCTGGGAGACGGTGAAGGACAGGGAAGCCTGGCATGCTGCAATCCATAGGGTGGGAAAGAGTCAGGCACAACTGAGTGACTGAACAACAACAATAGAGGAAAGTACAGAAACACCAAACAGGAGAAACTCGGGTACTGAGAGGCCAGGTACAGAGGGGACATCTAGAGTGAGGATCGGTTTTAGAAGCAGCAATGACCAACGAATAGAAGGCTATGATCTCACTGGGTCCTATGAGGAGAAATCTGTCTACTGTCACCACCTTACAGAATAAGCTGCCATCTAGAAGTAGGCGAGTAAAGAGGTATCTGGACGCCCGCCCACCCACACCCTAGTATTCTCAAAGCATAAAAGCTGTCAGCACAGACGGCAATGTGTAGAAAAGATTTGAGTGGAATTAGGGGTTGACATTTTAAAATGATTAAGTAATAAGATAATAATGCAATTTTCTGAAAAGTTATGGCCTCTGTCCAAGAAAGGGTCAAAGAAGAACAGGCTCCCAAAAGGAAAAACCTGTTGAAGTTCCATAAGAGCTGGGGGTAGTTATTTAAAACAAGACAAAACAATATCTTAAATAAAAATTGATTGTAACTCTTCTATAAACCAGTTACTCCATTCACTGGTTTATTCAGAGTAACATTACTGTGTTCTATCTTTCTGGATATTAGCAGGGATCCTGAATCTTAGTTGTGTAACACTAAAAAGTGGCACCAAAAATGCACTGTTAAAGTGTGAGGCACATACAGAAATAACTATGCTTCACAAGTGAGAGCAATGGACGAATCCATTCAAAAAATATTTTTGTCTCAATGCCTCAAAAGTGCCAAGCACAATTCTGGGTGTAACAATCTTGGAGATGAATGAACAGAGTCAGGATGTCCCTGGTTGTATTAAGTTAAATTAAGTACAGTTCAGTCGCTCAGTTGTGTCCAACTCTTTGCAACCCCATGGACTGCAGCACACCAGGCTTCCCTGTCTATCACTATGTCCATGGAGTTGGTGATGCCATCCAACCATCCCAGTCCCTATCATCTCCTTCTCCTTTTGCCTTCAATCTCTTCCAGCATCAGGGTCTTTTCAAATGAGTCAGTTCTTTGCATTAGGTGACCAAAGTATTGGAGGCTCAGCTTCAGCATCAATTCTCCAATTCAAACAAAGAATATTCAGGGCTGATTTTCTTTAGGACTGACTGGTTTGATCTCCTTGCAGTCCAAGGGACTCTTGAGTCTTCTCCAACATCACAGTTCAAAAGCAGCAATTCTTTGGCACTCAGCTTTCTTTATAGTCCAACTCTCACATCCATACATGACTACTGGAAAAAACCATAGCTTTGATTAGACAGACCTTTGTTAGCAAAGTTACATTACACTGGAGATAAACTACAGTCTATGAAGAACTCTCTAGAGAAGCGATATTGCAAATAAGACCTGAATAATGAAAAGTCATCAGTCATGTGATGATCTAAGTGATAGGGAAGAGAGAGAAGGTGTTATTGAACAAATTATAGCCCTTCCCAATTCACAGGACAAAGCCCTAACTCCCAGTGTGACTAAATTTGGAGACAGGACTTTAAAGAAGATTACAGAGTTTAAGTGAGATCATAAGGTCGTGGTGTCCTTATGAAAGAGAAGAGACACCAGTAGTGTACATGTATAGAAGACTAACCATCTGAGGACACAGCAAGAATGTGGCCATCTGCAAGCCAGAAAAAGTGTCCCCAATAGAAACCAACACTGCTGGCACCTTGATTTTGGACTTACAGCCTCTAGAACTGTGAGAAAAGAATTTCCTATGGTTTAAGTCACCAAGTCTATCCTATTTTGTTATGACAACCTTAGCAGAATAATACATAAAGGAAAGTATTTATGTCAGTAAACAACTAATCAAAGGTCCTATAGAAGGAAGAAGTTTATAGAGCTCTAAAAACTTAGGGATATAAGTAGGAATGCAGTCACATGAAGCTCTGTAACATAGGAGATAAAGTTGTAGAGGCAGGCAAGAGCTAGACCGAGAGGGAACTGGGTGGGGGGTGGTTACTGGGCCATGATTATGCATTGGGATTTTTATTTTAAAGCTAACATGAAACCAATGGAAGATAAAAACAAGGCCAATCATTCCCAGAAGAATGGACTATTGGAGATTAAACATGTCTATTCCAGTCTAGATTTGAACTATGAAATTAATAGTGATGAAAAGGAAGAAAGATGTTTGGGATAAATTTTGAAGGCTGGCCTATAGAACTTATGAATTATGAGAAAAAAGTGTCAGTTATATGGCTTTGCCCACTCTGGCTGCAAGCCTCTTCATTCTAATAGTTAAAAAGGAATCACAAGATTAGAAATCTAGGCTGAAGGTATTTTTTTTTAAACATAAAATTTATGATTTATTAAAATGCAGTAAAAGCTTTGTCACTTTGTTGACACATTTAAGCACAAACTTGAAAGGGGATTATTCAAATTACATAAATAAAATTGAAAAAAAAATACCCAAACCCTAAAAGTAGATTTAATGCTTTCATCAGATCCCCTTTTGCAGGTAACTTCTTAACTACATGCCTAGATGTTATGGTATTGGACCAGTATTAAACTCCCCTTGTGAAACCTCCTCAGTGTACTGCGCAGGGCATTTACCCCATGAACCTATACTACAGAATATGCATTTCTTACTCTTTTCTTTAAAAGCTTTTCTGACGCGGACCTTTTTTAAAGTCTTTATTGAATTTGTTATGATATTACTTCTGTTTTATGTTTTAGTTTTTTGGCTACAAGCATGTGGGCTCCCTGATCAAGGATCGAACCCATACCCACTGCAGTGGAAGGCAAAGTCTTAACCTCTGATTCAGCAAGGAAGTCTGCATTTCATAAAGACTCCTACAAGATGATCATAATAATATAATCTCTTGCTCCCTATTCATGTTAGTAGTAATGGTTATAGCTTTGTCTCTCCACGCCATACATTCTTGATCTATCATCCATGGACTTAGGTATTGTCCATTTTAGGTTTTTTTATAAACTGAACTTATCTAGAAAATACATATTTTTATAGGTTAGCCAGGGTTACAGGATGTGTTAGCTTGTCATTTTGAGATAAAGACCAGGTTTGTTACCTTTTTGTATGCATTATTTTGTTATTCTAAGTGGGTTCAGCTCTGCCTATATTTTTAATCTCCTGATATTTATTCTGGTAACCCATAGACAGAGGAGCCTGACAGCCTACAGCCCATGGGGTCACAAAGGGTGGGACATGACTTAGCGACTAAACAACAACAACAAAATTTACTCTGGGAGTTTGCTGAGGTCACCTGACCTAGCCTAGATCTGGCTGGGCAACTCCGCTTCAGTTTATAGGTCTGGCTAGACTCGGTTCCTCATTATAGTCTGGGCTCAGTCTTCTCCACTGAATAATAATAAAGCTCTTCCCATCATGCTGGCAGAGATACAACAGAATAAATAAAAACAAAGCTAGATCTCTTGAGAGGTAGGAGCCAAAGTTGCAAATAACTTAGGCTTTTATCCTACTGGCCAAATTAGGTCATAAAGTTGAAGCCAAAATCAGCACGTCAGGAAAAACACTTGCCATTTGCTGAAAAGAACTGAAAAGTTACAAGGGAAAGAGAATGAATACAAGGAGTGAAGAACTGGAGGCAAGAATTCAATTTGCCAAACCCATATTCAAATGTCAAATCTATACTCACTCTTCTATAGATGTGCAGATTAAAACAAGGGTATAACTAATTATGCTAGACATACACTTATTAGGAAAAATAAAAATAATAATAAGTGTGTGGGCTTCCCTGGCAGCTCAAGTGGTAAAGCATCTGCCTGCATTGCAGGAGACATAGGTTTGATACCTGGGTTGGGAAGATTCCCTGGAGAAGTGAACGGCAACCCACTCCAGTATTCTTGCCTAGAGATTCCATGCACAGAGGAGCCTGGTGGGCAACAATCCTTGGGGTTGCAGAGTCAGACACAACTGAGCATGCACACCGGTAATAAGTATGTAATGTTTATGTATAACGTAATACACACATATACACATTTTACTGTAGAGGAGCCTGAATAAAAAACAGTAGGATATTCTGAGATCTGTAAAAGGCTCTTTGAGTACTTAGTTGAGTGACGATCAGCACATACGTGTTAGGGAAACTCAGTGTCCAGGCAAAAATGACTTTACTAATGAATTCTATCAAACACTTAAAAAATAAGTAACACCAATCCTGAATAAAAATTTTCAAAATATTGAAAAGTAGGAATTACTACCCAACATATCTTATGAGGTCAGGATCACTTTGATACTGAAACTGGAAAGAAATACTACAAATAAAGAAAATTGCAGGTCAACAGCTCTCATGTACAAAGATAGGAAAACTCTATTAAATTATTCAGATTTATGAAACACAATCATATTAATAAAGAACATTAAGCCATTAAAAAAGGATGGTTTATACCAGGAATGTAACTAGACTCATATTTAATGGTGAAAATTTGATTGCTTTCATTTCAATATCAGGAACATGGCAAAATGTTTGTTCTCATTATTTCTATTCACCATTGTACTTGGAGAATATGTACAGTGAAACAAGGAAATAAAGAATCTAGTTTGGAAAGGAAGAAAACTTTCTTCATTCATAGATTAAATGAAAATATGAACTAAAAATGTCTATGGAATATATGAAAACATTCTAGAATGAGGAGTGACTTTATGAAGGCTACAAGGTACAAGATCAATATACAAATATTATTTGTATTTCTACAACAAACAGTTGGAAATCAAAATTAAAAGACAATATTTAAAATGGCACAAAAATATGAAGCACTTAGGGATAAAAACAGGAAAAAGTCAAAATGCTCATCAATAAATGAATGGATAAACAACTTATATCTAACTAAAATTCTAGTACTTGGCCAAAAAAGTAATAAAATATTGATACATGCAAGTACATGAATGAATGTCAAAATAATTATGCTGCAATTAAAGAGGCCAGGTAGAAAAATGCAGAGTATACAATCCCTGAGATATAAAATTCTAAATATATGAACTAAAAGATAGAGACAAATGCAAAGAGCCTTAGTGGTTGGTCACAGGAAGAACAAAATGAAAGAAATGATAAAGGTGCATGAGGAAATATTGGGGGATGATGGATAGGCTCATTATCTTGATTATGATGATGGTTTCATAGCCATATATACATCAATATTTAACAAACTGTATACTCTGAAGTACAGTTTTTTTATGTTATTATGTTTTATAAAGCTGTTATATTTTATATTTGTCTCCTGATTTTTAACTAAATTTTATATATTTTATTCTAAAACAAACAAATATTTTAAAAATATAACTTTTTCTGTTAGAACTTTTTACTTTTCTGAAATGAGAATATTTACATTAGCTATAGGAGATAATAGCTATAAAACAAAGTGTTTATCTCTGAAAACTCTAGTAACTCTTGATGGCAATACATTTTTAATGCACCAAAAAACAAAAAAAAAAGAATGGGAAGACAAAAAAAGAGAAAAACCCCTTCAAATGATCGAAACAAAAGAGACCTGAAGGGGAAAAGAATTTAAAATACAGGTTCCTTTCAAAAACATTGATATTCGGAGAGATGGCTTTGGATAAAAATTGCTGGGTTTGGTTCCTGTTTGGAGAGAGCTGGAAAAAATAATTTTATGTTTTTACCTTTGCACTGATTTTTCCAGTTTAACATACTTTGGTTTTCCCTATTTTTGCAATATATATTTGTTCAACTAATAATCCTGTCTTCTACATTACATCTGATGTATAATGTTACTTTCTTTTTTAACTCCTAAACTTAACTCATAATTTTCTATGAAAAGGAGTGAAAATGTTGACCAACAGAAGTCAATAATTTATTACTTTTTCCATCAATAATAAAACTCATGTCAATAATCTTCAGTTTAATTTACTTATCCTTGGAGGCTTCATTAGGTCTACTAATAAACTGGGCATCATTTTAATTAGATGATTTTCATCCTTCTTATGAATATATATATGAAAAACTTTGAAATGCTGCCCATCTGGGAAAAGTCAAGCTGTCATAGCAAAATTAAGACATTTCTCATGAAACAGTACTACTTTATAGCCACAAGACAGTAAATGAATAGGCATTCATTGTGACTGCATCCAGGGAAATTCTCTCAAAAAAGCATTGCTATCTCCTTTAGGAATTCTTAGATACTTTGATCATCCCTTTGAAATAATATTCATTTAAAGACACATTTCACACGCAATGCTAGACTCTCTTCAATGTTTCATTAGTAGGCATACGAGTTACATGATATTTTTTTTCCATTTAGCAGGCAGACCATTAAGTTGTATAAGCATCACTAGTATCTATGGTTCAAAGAGCATAGCCTCTTCTTAAGGAAACCTTGTATATACAAAAAAAGATTCATTTTAAAAGTTCTCTTTTATATTGTAGTCTAGCTGATCAGCTCAGCAGTAAAGAATCCACCTGCCAATGCAGGAGATGTGGGTTCAATCCCTGGGTCAGAAAGATCCCCCGGGGAAGGGAACGGCAATGCATTCCACTTTTCTAGCCTGGGAAATCCCATGGACAGAGGAGTCTGGAAGGCTACAGTCCATGGGCTCACAGAGTCGGACACGGCCGAGTGACTAAGCACACACACAAAAAAGTTAAGACTTGCGACTAAACAACAATAGTTGACTCACAACATTCTGTTAGTTTCAGGGATACAGCAAAGTGATTCAGTATACATATAAATGTATTATTCTTTTTCAAATTCTAAAAGAACATTAACAAAAGAGAGGGAAGGAAGTAAGAAAGAAAGGCTGGAGGGAGGGAGGGAAGAAGGAAGGGAATGAGACAACTCTTCTGTTTAAAGAGCAAGACTACTCAAACAGTGAATACCATGAGCTAGACAGTCTCCTTAGGAAGGAGATGATAATGCTCACAATGAAATGCAGAAAATATATTTTAAGATTAAATATCAAATGATTTTTTCTAAAGTGCTTCCCAGGTGGCGCTAGTGTTAAAGAACCCATTCTTTCTTAGTTGTGATTAAGTGTAATGGCATCACTGACTCTATGGACATGAGTTTGAGCAAGTTCCAGGGGTTGGTGATAGACAGGGAAGCCTGGCATGCTGCAGTCCATGAGGTCTCAAAGAATCGGGCATGACTGAGCGACTGAACTGACTGAACTAAAGTGTGATGAATGACTTAAATATCTAGGTGCATGAAAAGGCAAGAATAAAAGTGGCATCATATAATCACAATTCTGCAGGAAAGTTTGATCAGTTAGTAAACAGTCTAAGATATCTCAAATATAGATGAAAATAATGATAAAATATTCACCAGCAAGTTAAGTTGATTTTTTTCAAAGGGTATATGAAGGGAGACGGTGGGGGGAGCAACAAGAAAAAGAAATAGAAAAATAAATGAACAACAAAATATAGCAATAATAAATTTGAAAGTGGGCTGTGGGACATAATATACCCCCCAAAACACCTATGCATGCACATAACATTACACAATACATGTTCTATTAAATGAAACCATTATTTTAGCTGAAAATAAAGGTTTTTATTTATACCTTAAAAAGGTATAATATATGGCTTTTTTAGAAATATCTTTGTAAAAAGATTCTTTTGTCAAGATTATCAACAACTTGGAGAATCTTTTCAAAATGCCCATTCTAAGTATGCTTTATAACATACTGAGCAAAGTATATAAAATTTTAGCCTCTATGTGAATGTACATCCTTCACAAAATCAATAGCACAATTACTGAAATAATATTGTGTGGCAAATTTTGTGTATATTGTGTGGCAGGGACCATGGTCGTTCATAGCAAATCAGCTGTAGTTCAGGATGTAATAGGTATGCAATAAAATGTTTGTTAAGCCTATGACTCACATTAATAAAAACATATTTTACATTGCTGAAAGTACAATATAATCTGAAAGTAGGGAGGAAAAAAACAGGGACGTATTGGAAACTGAGTATTTTGGTTCACATAAAAATCTGTTTCCTTGCAATGTCTAAGTGACAATCTGAATTTTACTTATCATTTGCTCCTATATACAGTTTTCCACAAAGCCTATAAACTATTAACTCACCAATTTTTAACAAATACATTTTCAATGTCCAGCATGGCAACTAGTCAAGATGCCTCACAGTGAGAGAGTTTTTTAAAGACTGTTCTTAAAAAGGTCTCATCAGGAAACAGCCAACACTTTAAAAAAAAAATTGCTCTAATAAAATACACACATATACCCTACATTTATTACTAATCTGTTTTTTTCTCTCACATATTTCTATATTTTGATAAAAATAATTTCTTGCCAAAACAGATAAATATTAAATCCTCTATTGAACATTTATGAAATCATATCTCTTAGCACAGATGCTTTAATAAATGACTGAATTAAAAAAAAATAGGTAACTTGTAAGGAAAACAGTCACACTAGAATTTTTGTTCTGTTTCATTGTAGAAATGTTACACACTAACAACAGGCTTAAAAGAACAAGCCTGATGATTTTATTTTATATTTCCCAGCTATATAGATACATTAATTTGCCTATAGGGAAGAAGTCTACCAAGAACATTACACCATACATAAAGGACTAGACAGTAAATATAGTAGGTTTATGGGCCATAGAGTTTCTGAAGCAACTACTCAATTTTGCAACTGCACCTTGAAAGCAGTGATAGTCTACTTAAATGAATGGATTTTGCTGCGCTCTAAAAGATTTTATTTACAAAAAGGGGCTAGAATGGCAACCAGGGTGTAGAATACTGATTCCAGCTACAGAGTGTTATGTGATACTGACAAAAGTTCTCTCCTTGACCAAACTTTTAGTCAGGCTCTTCAGAACCCTCTGTTCAATCAGTCCTGACTTTGAACTCTCATCTCTGTTCCAGCAGAGTCTAGTTTTAGCAAGAATCTTGCTCAATTAGAGAGAATCCCCCACACTGAATATCTGATCAATCTCTCATCTCCCATCATGTGCCAGGTAGTATCTGGTCATCCTGGTCTGTCATTAAAAAGAATCCTGTCAGGTTGGTTTAGCCAGAAACCCCCCTTGTACAGCTGATGTTTTAGTAATTTTCCATCCATTGACCCACACCACGCTCCATGGCTGTAAATTCCCATGTTTAATAGTTTTATTCAGAATTAAGCTCAATTTCTCTCTGCTATTGTGAAATTCCATTGCAGTAGTACCTCTGAATAAAGTCTGCCTTATGGTTGTTGTTTGTCTGTTTGTTTGTTTACTACAGAGGAACAGATTAATTCATTATCTGCAGCAGGAAGTGAAAGAGGAGAAAATAACCACAGGTCCTAGGGTGACTCCACAGACTCAGCTTCCCTCAAAAAACTCAGTTTTTAACAAGGTATCACAAGGATTTTTTTCTTTCATAATGTCAAAAATAACGTAGGATTTTCCTTTGATTGATCAGAATCCATATTTAATACCTAAATGACACCTTATTTTCATGTTTCTCTTTTACTCTTCCTCTTTCAAAAATTATTGTTTCATCACAGTTGTAAATTTGCATGAAAATCCTAATTTGCATTCTGCAAAACAACTTTTTGTTGTGAAAAGTTTGCCTTAGGCTTCATTTTACTGCAACAAGAAATTCTATGGGTCTTTGGCCCCCAAATAGATCCCAAAAGTGAAAGTGAAGTGAAACTAAGGTATAATTAGAGGCTAAATTGGAGAAGGAAATGGCACCCCACTCCAGTATCCTTGCCTGGAAAATCTGCAGTCCATGGGATCGCAAAGAGTCGGGCACGACTGAGCGACTAACACTTAACACTTACAGAGGCTAAATGCTCACATTCTAAAGAAAGGTGGCCTCAGTGGTGCAGGTTAACTCCTCTGGGACTTCTAAAATCATTGTTGCTCTCCCTCCCCGATCTTAATCCCTATAAAGTAAAAACCATGGTATTAAATAATCCATTTATTCTTCCTATTAATCAGTGATCTCTACCATAGATTAAAGTGTTTCATGTAATGTAGTCGTTACTTTCCCCTATGTACCTGGTGCCCTTGATAAATATTTCTCTTTTGGAATTACTACACGTTTTGAATATCTTCTCTTGAGTATATTTTAATGCCTTCCAGGGCTCTTCCTCTCCTTTACTATCCTCTTTAAATAATCTCTATACTATTCCACTTACTGTTTTGAAACAGGAAACAGTTCTGTTCGCGGAGCCAAACAATGAACTTTGCAAACAAGCAAACATTCACACAGGCAGAGTTTATTTTAACGGTGAGAGATACAAAGCTCTCAGCGTAGACGCTCAGGGAGGGTCAAGTGAGCCCCAGAAGGCAGGGATTAGGTTTTATATCTTTACTAGTACTGATCTGTACAGTCTTGGTTGGCTTGTGACTTTAATATATGTCATTTTCGACCAATCAATTTGAAGATTACAGTACCTAATTTGACATTTTTATGGTTTTTTATCCCCAGTTTCTAAGCTTTTTCAGACCTTGAGTCATCAGCCCACGATCCTTTCCCCTGAACCCAGGCAACTGTTTAAGGACCAGATGTATGTTGAAGAGTTAATAGTCCCTCTGGCATACTTGGTAAGCTGGACAGCAGTTAATGCTTGTCCCCTTCTGGGTCTTAATGTTTTATGACTTAACAGACCAAGGAGGCCTCTGAATGCCTGGAAATTGTAACAAAGAGTTTAGCTTTAGGTTAAAGAAGTGAGATGCTTACCTGAGAAGAAAAAAATTGAAATTAAAAAAAAGAACTGAGTTTTCAGAGTCCTATAATTTCTAGAAATTTCTGCCTCAATTTCATATAACATTTATAATCATTTTTGCTGAGTTCACAGTGGCAAAACAATAAGAATTTTGAGAGCGATTTATTTATAATTCTAAATTAACATTTATATCTTACAAATATTTAAACATCTCAAACAAGACTACAGTATGTATATAGAATTATTCTACTCTTCCTTATATCACTCAAAACAAATTTGTAATTCACTGCATTACACAGAATATCCTCGTCTCAATTTTTAACAAATTAAAGTAAAAATACATAATTCAGCACTAAAGTAATAATGTGCTAGGACCAGATAACTTTACTGAGTCAAAGATGGGTCATCTAAGGAAATACATTATTATAACATTTCACCTATATCTATACAAAGATATTTGGTGGTCACCTCAATAGATGCCAGAGGACTTTTGAAAAAATTTAGTAACCATTGTGAATAAAAATATTTACCTAATTAATGCATCTCATTTTTGAATAGGATAATTTTTAAAATTACATAAGTAGAGTATTTTATATGCATGGAAAACTAATTCATATTTAGCAATCTATAACACACACACAGAATTAGCCTTTAAGTAGTGTATTCTATTAGTCATAATGCAGTTTAGAAAAGCTCTCACATAAGCCATACTTATTGCCATTTCAAAATTTTACCAATTAAAGGTTTTCTGGTTACTTTTATTTTTAATATCTAATTGATTGCTATAGAGAAGAAGAATATAATTTTTCACCATGGTAGGAAAAGTAAACCATCTTGAATAGTATTAGCTAAGCTTAAAACAAGAATAGAAATAAAATAAGGATATAAGGCATTTTAAGATAAAACAAAAACAAAAAATAGTGATACTATTTAAAGAATTCTATCCAAGTCAACAGTTGTTTATCTCTGTCCAAAAGAACAGGGCATGCATCTTTCAAGAGGTTTTCATGACTTTTTATAGCAGTCACTTTTGATACTCTCAAATAATGGGAATAAATCATGCCTTTTCCTTGTCCACTGCTGAAGATAGAGCAGAGCTTGTTTTTATGCTCCCAAAGTTCCCATCAATTTTGGTACTGCATGCTACTTTCTATGTTGATGGTCCTTGTATAGAGCAACTGGCAGCTGGAAAACTCTATCCCTTTAAATTTATTACCATTCTATAATTCCCTGTAAAACAGAGACTACCATCTTCGGTAATAACTATATGCTGTCTTATTATAACTTATTCTAAACACAGTTTAGCTTAAGCTCAGAATGAAAATACTAGTAACTGGTTATACAGAAAAATGATGGAGAAATATTGTAACATTAAAATTTTCCATCGTATTATATTATATGCCAAAAGGGAAAATTTCAAGTACAAAAAGGAGAACTATTTACTTAAAAGGCCACACACATGATCGAGGACACCAGTACTTTATTTCCCATTAGAGGTCTTACTACGTCTCAGTCTCTGTAAGGTCTATCCCAGTGTCTACTGGGGTCTCTGTGTCCTGGTGCACACAAGATTTGTTTGAGCCCTCTGAGCATTTCTGGCAGGCATGGGGTTTGATTCTAAATGTACCAAGGGAACATTTCATGCAAAAATGGATACAACAAAGGACAGAAATTGTATGCACCTAACAGAAGCAGAAGATATTAAGAAGAGGTGACAAGAATACACAGAAGAACTATACAAAAATATCTTCACGACCCAGATAATCATGATGGTCTGATCACTCACCTAGAGCCAGACATCCTGGAATACAAAGTCAAGTAGGCCTCAGGAAGCATCACTATGAACAAAGCTAGTGGAGGTGATGGAATTCCAGTTGAGCTATTTCAAATCCTGGAAGATGATGCTGTGAAAGTGCTGCACGCAATATGCCAGCAAACTGGAAAACTCAGCAGTGGCCACAGGACTGGAAAAGTTCAGTTTTCATTCCAATCCCAAAGAGAGGCAATACCAAAGAATGCTCAAACTACTGCACTGCTGCACTCATCTCACATGCTAGTAAAGTAATGCTCAAAATTCTCCAAGCCAGGCTTCAATAGTATGTGAACCAAGAACTTCCAGATGTTCAAGCTGATTTAGAAAAGGCAGAGGGATCAGAGATCCAATTGCCAACATCCATTGGATCACTGAAAAAGCAAGAGAGTTCCAGAAAAAACATCCACTTCTGCTTCATTGACTATGCCAAAGTCTTTGTGTGGATCACAACAAACTCTGGAAAATTCTGAAAGAGATGGGAATACCAGACCACCTGACCTTCCCCCTGAGAAATCTGTATGCAGGTCAAGAATGAACACTTAGAAGTGGACATGGAACAACAGACTGGTTCCAAATCGGGAAAGGAGTACATCAAGGCTGTATACTGTCACTCTGTTTATTTAACTTATATGCAGAGTACATCATACAAAATGCTGGGCTGGCTGAAGCAGAAGCTGGAATCAAGATTGCTGGGAGAAATATCAATAACCTAAGATATGCAGATGACACCACCCTTATAGCAGAAAGTGAAGAAGAACTAAACAGCCTTTTGATGAAAGTGAAAGAGGAGTGAAAAAGTTGGCTTAAAACTCAACATTCAAAAAAACGAAGATCATGGCATCCAATCCCATCATTCATGCCAAATATATGGGAAAACAAGGGAAACAGTGACAGAGTTTATTTTTTGGAGCTCCAAAATCACTGCAGATGGTGACTGCAGCCATGAAATTAGAAGACACTTGTTCCTTTGAAGGAAAGTTATGACCAACCTAGACAGCATATTAAAAAGCAGAGTCATTACTTTGCCAACAAAGATCCATCTAGTCAGTTATGGATTTTCCAGTAATAACGTACGAATGTGAGAGTTGGAGTATAAAGAAAACTAAGCACCAAGAATTGATGGTTTTGGACTGTGTTGTTGGAGAAGACTCTTAAGAGTCCCCTGGACTGCAAGGAGATCCAACCGGGCAATTCTAAATGAAATCAATCCCGATATTCATTGGAATGACTGATGCTAAAGATCAAACTCCGATACTTTGGCCACCTGATGCAAAGAAATGACTCACTGGAAAAGACCCTGATGCTGGGAAAGATTGAAGGTGGGAGGAGAAGGGGACAACAGAGGATAAGATGGCTGAATGGCATCACAGACTCTATGGATGTGAGTTTGAGTAAGCTCCAGGAGTTGGTGATGGACAGGGAAGCCTGTCATGCTGCAGTCCATGGGGTCGCAAAAATGGGACACGGCTGACCAACTGAACTTACTGCTAGGTCTTATTTCAAAGGACTCAAAAATATTAAGAATGACCCCCATAATATCATAATGCTTATTTCAGTTTATCATCACTTTCTAGGTAATTATAATAAGTGTTACTATAAGTAAAATTTAAAAATGCTTTTCTCACAAAAGATAAAACTCTATTTCAAACCGAATAAGCATTTTAGTATATTTATATCAGAGACACTATTCTCCAACCCTCTCACCCACTCCTTTTTTCTGTGTGAAGTTTTTCCTTTGATGCTTATTTTCCTCAGAACTATGCGGTCCTTTGAAATACACTTCCCTAGAGCTTAGACATGTAAATAATCTAAAAACACAAATTAGTACTTTTTTTTCATGTGTAGGATACAGTCAACTGTACCTTGTAGATTCAATGCTAGTTCTGAATATATAATGAAAAAAGTGTATAACATAAAATTATCCTCAGATTTTAACATGCATGATATAATTTACTATTTATAGCTGTTATGATGCTTAGAATATGAACTAATCTGTATTCTATGCATATGTATTACAGTATTTTGCTATTACATTCTATTTATATAATGAAAAGTGTGATATTTTTCTTCTCTAGTAAAATTTTGCCATTATACCTTCAATGTACTAAATAATATCCCATTGGAAAGTTTATTCTGAAAGTCCCCTGTTGCTATTATGGTTACTTCATGGAAGTGATCATCCCTTTTTCAAACAGTTTAATTCCATTTATTTCTGTGGACAGAAAAAGAGGCCTAAGTTTATAGAAATAACTTTTCTTATAATGTTTCATTTAGCACAGTTAGTTCAGTTAATATCTGGCTCGGTGGAACATTAATACATAGCCTACCGCCTGTCTCTTGATCAAAAAAATCCTGATTATACTGGATTTAGCTTAATACTAAAGTTTACATAAAGAAGCTTTTACTCTATTGATTATGTCATTTTTACAACTGTGGCAACTGTAAGTGAAATGTATATGTCAGTTCTATGCCAAGGCTTTTAAGAAAACAATGTTCTAGAATTTGGAATTTTGTCTTCTCAACTTTTAAATATTACCCTAGTTGAAGGGCATGTGTGTGTGTGTGTGTGTGTGTGTGTGTGTGTGTGTGTGTGTGTATACACAAAGAAAAAACTCCAGGTGTGGATTTTGTGTGTTGTTTCTGACATGTACAATTGACAAATAGATTAAAAGGCTACTGTGACTTTTAGAGAATCTTACTGATAACAAATCGTGAGTCTGTTTTAAAAAAGCCTATAACTATGAAATGACTCTGGAGTAACCCAATACTGATGATCACAAAACAAGTATGAAAGTCATTCAGCCACCCATAACTAATTCAAAATTGTAAGGATAATAAGAAGTTCACAGATTGTGTAGCTGAGGCCCATTGACAGCATCTGTTCAACTACTGAGGTTCTTGACAACGTTGCCCCCTCACTGCTGTGGAGCACTCACAGCTGTCTGCTTCCCATTATTCTCCTTTTTAATGGCAATTTTCTACTTATTTCAACCATTGTGTGTCTTGTATTAAGGTAAATGCCTTGTTATTTAATGTGTAGGTCACCAGCTGACAAGAGTTCATATTTGAACCTGATGGAGAAAACTTTGTATTGACAAATGTATTTGTATATATGAGGATGAGGAACTACACTCTGGGTGAGGTAGCAGACTACTGCAGAGATAAGAAAGGATCTACGAAAACTGGGCATCTTCTGTGATACAGAATTGTTGTTGGAAAGTGACTACTGAACCAGGGATAGCATTTAATACATCCCATCCCTATTTGCAGCTAGGTCTGGCCACATAATTAGTTCCTACTGCTAGTACACAAGAGGAATTAATGTGGTTCTTCAGATTTGAGTTGGTTAAGCAGCACATATACCTTCTCCAATCTCTTTACAACTTCTGAGCTGGACATGGATAACTATGAAGCTCTAGGAGATGGCTGGCCCACTAAATGCCAGAAATCCTATATCCCTGAATCACTGCATGGAGCAGAACTCTTCTCAACCAGAATACTAACATGGATTCTAAGGTAAACTTTTTAGGGTTCTCAAATATTTTACTTTTAAGTTCTTTGGGAAGATTAGTTCAACTATAAACGCTCTTAAGTTAAAAAAAGACATAGAAAACAAGTTAGCATACAAGTTACAATTCCAAAGTACATGTCAACACTAATGCTTAGAAATAATATGTAGACCCAATTTATTTCCAAAGTTATTTGAATCTAACTTTAAAATCCACAAAGAATAAAACAACATCCATAAAAAATTATGAAACTAAACAGGCAAAAATAAAATAGTAGTAAGTGAGAATGAAAAAAAAATTAAATAGATGAAGTAATCTATTAAGCAGATGTAGCCTAAGTGAAAATTCATAACCTGGAAATCACCTAAGAGTTAAAATTTTTAAAAAAAGCATATCAGAGATAAATAAGATAATATTAAAAGTCTTCAACAAATATCTCACAGGTATTCTAGAAACACAGAACAGAATAGAGTAACACACACATGCACACATTTTCAGGTTAAAACACAAAATGTGAAGTGAAGCAGGAAAAAAAATAATTCATAACAATTACATAAATAATGTGGCTGAAGACCAAAAATATGGAAATATAGATAACCTCCCAAAGAATGACAGTTAAGATCGTCAGATGTTCACTGGCAACAATAGATTATTGTGGATAAGGAAATAATACTTTCAGAGTGTTGAGGGAAAGTAATAGTCTTAGTATTCTGTACCTTAGTATTCTGTACTTAGTATTCTGTACCTAAATAAACAAACAATGAAAAGGGAAGACAAAATAGATATCCACTAAATAAAGAGCTTCAAATTATAGAACCTTGCCAAAAGATCTACCAAAGGATATACTTCACTAATAGAATAATGAACCCAGAAGAAAGGAGATGATAAATAAAAAAATGAAAAAAAAATCTGTTAATATAGCTTGGTGTATCTAAGTACTGACTTTATGAATCTGTGGATTTTGCTTCTTTAAAAGGCAAAACTGAAACTCTAGACAATGTTCACAAGAAAGGTAGCAATTTCCGAGGGTGACATGATGTGTCATGTTTAGAAGGAAAACAGGGATACTGAATAATTTTATCCCATCTTAAAAACATATGTGTTCAGAAAATTTTTTTAATTAAGCATAGCTCCCATAGAAATAGGATTATAGCTTTCAGGTTGACAGAGAGTAAATCAGAGACTAAAACTGAAGTTAAAATTTGGTCAAAATAGTTTATGAAGAATGATCAATTTCAAGATAGTCTATGTTTTAACCTATTTTAAAAACTGTGACAAAGAAGAAACTACAATACAGTTATTTAACTTTATTCTGTTTTGTCTGGAAATACATTCTATTTTTAGATGGCTCCAAGCCTCTTGATTTCATATTTTCTCAACCCAGATGATAATCTGGAATTGCTTCATGCAATAAAGCAGCTTTATTTGGAATTAAAGGTTATATTGTAAGAGTTTATATTCAGGTTGTGATAACCTTTAGAAAGCGAAAATACTGTTTGGACCAATAAGTCGGCCCCATTTTCTGATCCCAATCTCACCTTTCAGCTTTTCATCACATTCTCAAACCACCTTATTTAATGCCAGAAAATCCTTGTGTTTCAAATTTTCTTTATGCTCTCTGCTTCCAAATCATCTCTGATAACATGATTAGACAGAAAACACAGAGCATAAATGCTTCTGAACTGCAGGAGAGGACAGAGTCATGAAGCCTTAATAACACCACTCTGAAGGAGATCAAATCAATAGCTATGTCACCAGAGGCCCTGCATATCCCATTCACCTCTGTAAACAATAATGCAATGGTCCAAGAATTGCCACCGTCCTTTCCTCTAGAATCTTAAAGCAGCACTAGAGGGGAAATAAATAAAAGCATGTTTCTAGGAAAAGTTATAAGATACAACGTTTCAGAACTTTAATTTTCACAGTCAGATGCTATTTTGTTAAATTAGCTCATGTGGTATTTAAAAGCTTAAAGAAGGTATCTTTGCAATAAATATACATATATATTCAAAACATGTCTAAAGTACCAAACCCTAAACAATATCTGCAAGTACAAGTGCCACTACCTAAATGAGATTTATTCTAAATTAACATCCAAGAGGAGTTTATTAGGGATTCATGTCATTTCAGAACTCAGATCTCAACAAAAATTGTTCAATTTTGTATGTTAATTGTTTCCAATTTTCTTTCATAGTGTTAAGATAGTCTTAGTTATATGAAGTGAAAGACTATTCGATGTGAATCAATGCTTTATGAATCAATGCTACTTTTTATTCAAGCCCTTAGTAGAATAAATTAAGGCAATTAAAAAAATTAAATCTGTAACATCAATATGTCCAAAGATGACAATTTTAATTATGAACCTATGAAACAAAATTAAAAGTTATGAAAAATAGAGATATCAGAGTCAACTATAAAATACTACCTATAATGCAGAGTAACCCAAATTATTGTGCTTGGTTTTAAGTTTTAGCATATCTGCTAAATATAATGTTTATGTCTATTTAACCCTTATTGAAACACTGATGATCCTACATGCAGGGCAGCAAATGAAACACAGATGTGAAGAATGACTTTTTGACTCAGTGGGAGAAGGCAAGGGTGGGATGACTTGAGAAAATAGCACTGAAACACGTGCATCACCATAGGTAAAACGGATGACCAGTGCAAGTTCCATGCATGAAGCAGGGCAACAAAAGCTGGTGCTCTGGGACAAAACTCGGAGGGGTAGGGTGGAGAGGAAGGTGAGAGGGGCGTTCAGGATGGGAGGACACATGTATTCCTGTGGCCGATTCATGTAGATGTATGACAAAAAAACACCACGATATTGTAGGTAATTTTCCTCCAATTAAAATACAGTAATTAATTTTTTAAAAAGTGCTTCTTTCTTTAGTGCTTCTAGAATTTGGATCTAGCTGGATCTTAACAACATTATAGAGAAAGGAATCACAGTTTGAAACACTTAGTAGTATAACTTTTAGGACAAAATGTGTGCTTGTGGGCTAAATCGCTTCAGTTGTGTCCGACTCATTGTGACCCTACGAACTGTAGCCTGCCAGGCTCCTCTGTACCTTTGTTACATAGTAGGCCAAGAGTTCTCAAATGTATTTAAATAATTAATGATTATTTCTAAAACCTCACTGTAATTTTTCCTGTTTATTATCTCTAACAACAAAGTTCCAGATAAATCTGTATTTTTCCATCATTCTCAGCAGCATGTAGACACTGTTCTAATAGTGCCCGTATCAGACTCCACAAAACAAATGGAGCAAAAAGGGCCTAATTAATGATGAGCAACTGGGGCCTCCTCTGCACTGTGGCAGGCAGGGAAAGTTAAAGCAGCATAGTAGGAGCACAGGTGCTTTGAATGAGGAAATAAAAGGAAGGGGGAGAGGGGAGGGAGGAAGTGAGGGGGAGAAAACACATAAAGACCAGATTGAGAATTATCAAGGCTTTAGTTATAAATATAGTATTATTTACAGTCACCCCAGGGAATAAAATTCTGTTCTCTACACCTTAGAATCATGATTCATAAAATGAAGGGTAACCATATTTTCAATGGCTTTCCATATCTGAAATACCACCGCCCTTCCTGAAGAAAAGTTTCCTGTCTCACAGAAATAAGAAGAAACAGCACGTTGTCAGTATACCAACGACTTCTATCTTTAACTGTTCAGTACAACCTGGTTCTACTAATCATTGACATCAACAAATTTCTTACTCTTTATTACAGAAATGATATTAAATATATCTCTTTTATCTGACAGGCCTGGTAAAACAGGCACATAATTAGTACAAATTATAGCAGAGATGACAGAGACATTAACTTTGTGAAGATCCAAATATATGACATCTGTGTTAGACCTTGAAGGATGAATAAAAATCCACCACAGAAAAGGAAGAAGAAAGGGACGCAAGCAGTTAGATAAAATATGAAAAAAAGCGAGAGACAGGAAAAATACATAGATTATTCAAAAGTAACAAAAACAGGAGACAGAACTTGACAAAGTCAGAAAATAATAGGATATGACCAAACTGTGAAGCCCCTTGAAAGGCAGTGATGACCAACTACTTTCAATGAAAGAGAAAGTAAAAACACAGAATATTTTCCTAAAATGAAATATATTAAAAGTGCTATCAGGGTTGACACAATAAGTGACTTTACGGCATCCTAGATGAAGCATCAGACACATGAATGAATCCATTTTAAATGCGTGGCCTTATTAAATCACAATGAACCACTGACTGCTACATCCCCTGCTTTTAGGAACATGAGAACCTTTTACAATTATTCTATTCCTGCCCATGTGTGTCGTATACATGAGGAACAATGGTGTCTTGTTTGATTTTTAGTTCTCCAGGTCAAGGACAGCTTTAGTTGGGAAGCTTCATTCACATCCATAAGTGATTTCAATGAAGCTCTTCTGAACTTCAACACAATGTCATAATGGAATAGATCTTTGGGAGGATGTGAGCCTCTGAGCATGAAAGAGGGGCATTAGTCATGAGAATTAAGAGAGAAGACTGCAGTATACTTAATCTTGCAGCTTCCTATAAACATACTTCCAGGATTCAGCCCTTTTGCAGTCCCCTTGTAAACTCACTTTATACCTAGTCATGTGAAAAACTCCCTCTTAAGCCAACCACTATACTCTAAAAATTTTTGAGTCAAACTCTTTAATGAATGAGGCCATATAGAGAGAGGCCCTGGAATATAAGGGATCATCTTAGACATTCCAATCCCTGTCACACTCCCAGCTGAATTCAGTTTCATGAGTGACCTCTGTTTATAATAAGCAAAAGAATTACCCACATATGAGACCTGAGAAGTCATAAATCACTGTGGCTTTAAGTTACTAAGTTTGGGGTTATTTTACTCAATAGCAATAGATCATTGAAACATACAGCTCTATAGTTATTTCTACTACAAATCAAAATTATTAACAAATCATCAGATATTAAAAAATGTTAATAGCTAAGATAATGTTCTAACAGAATAAGCCAGAACAAAAGAAAATGACATAGAAATACTGTTCTTTCTTTTCCCATTATATATACATAAGCATATAGTCACATTATTATCTGAGCTGTATTTTATTCATGTATATTCCAATTAATATGTCATTTAGGTTATAGATAATTCTGAGATTTGGTTATGAGATAAGTTGTTTGTAGAGAGCAATGGAATCAATAAAAATTTATTATCAGAGGATAGAAAGGGGCAATATGAAGCATCAAGAACACAAATAAACACTTTAAAATGGAAACTGTTGGTAGTATAATATACCTTCTCTAAAAATTAAGTCCCGACATCAACTTTGTATTTGTAAGTAGCAATTCATTGTATTCAACTGAAACCAGGCACACATGCTTTCTTGTAATAGTTTTTTGTATACTTTATCATTGATTATAACCACTAATTTATTTATGAACAAGGAAGTTAGTAAGCAACAGATTTAGAATCCAAGCATAATATTCCCATTGCTACAAAATGATGAGCATTTGTACCCACTCATTTCTGCAATCAAATAAATTACAATAAAGATTATAAGCCATAAAAATGAATGAGTCAAGCAGTAGCTCTAGATAAGCTGATAATTACTACTTGCCCAAAATCATCTTTGCTCAAAAGTGAAGGAATTTTAAAGCATGCAAGCAAGATTGAAATTTCACAGAGCAAACATATTAAGGAAAAAACATCTAGTCATCAATAACTGTCACTACTTTTAATTCTGCGATCAACACCATAAAGTATACTTAATAATAATAATCATTTAAATCCATAGATAGCTATTCTTTAAATAATTTAAAACTTTATTTTTACCAATACTCAGCTTCTACCGAAGACAAAGTATGATAACCTTACATTGTTATTATATGCAATATGTTTTATCCTTGGCTATTATTGCCTTCTTAATCTCATTAAAAAATGATCCATATATATGAATTTTTCTTTAGTGCTATTTTCCAATGTATAATTTTTTTACAGTGCCTCTTAAAAGATTCATTTCCAACAAATTTTTGTTTCATTCTAAATCCTTGCTATATATGAAAAAATTGAATTAATTATATATAAAGCTTCAATGAAATATATTTTAATGTTTAGACAGTGAAGAAAAGTTGGCTCATACTTTATAAAAATACACTACATGCAAACAGTATTTTCAAATGACCTAACATAGTTATCATTGATGGCTTTAGTGAACTTTTTCAGCATTCTAGAACTCGTGTTTTATAAATAGATAAAATATTAAAAAATTCATATATGGCCCTATATAGAAACAAATGTTTTCCTTATTTATTTTCATCCTTTTTAATGGGTAGGAACATAACATCACCAAAAAGTCAGAAAATTCAGTATGATTGATGCTACAGAAAAAAAAAAAAAACAACCTCAAATAATCATTGAGAGGAAAAATATCTTCTATGCTATTATTTACCAAACATTACTTTCATTTCTTTATTTGTGTTTTAATTGAGTCCTATATCCAAATGTAATGGATATGATTTATCTTTACCAGGCATTATACACAAAATTTTAAATATATATATATATTTATTAGATTAATAAGCCTTCATAAAATGATTCACACAAAAACTTTTCATGTTTAAAATTGAAATATGTCATTATCATAAAACATAAAAGATATGGTTTTAAACTTAATCAGCATTTCATTGTGTTAAAACTTCCTAACAACTTGATTTTGCACAAATACTGCTATCTAAACAAACAAACAAAAAATGTGTTATATGGTAGGAAATTACATTTAATAGTAGCAGAGGATAAATTAAGCTCTGATACACTCAGTACTCAATCTCAAAATATATAACATTCCTATAAACTATCTTGTATGTTGAAAAACGTATATATTATTCATATGCATACATATGAATTCCTCACTTATTTAAATATAATTTCAGCTTATCTTGGTACTACTCAATTATTACAACTCAACATGAAAGAATTTTTTTCAAACTGTCATATTCTCTACGAACCACCAAAACATTAAAGTTAAGCAAATGCCTGCTTTGAATTCCTTTTGCTTTTTGTTGCTGCTATTGATATTGTTTTCCTTTATAAAAATTAAGTGAATACAGTAATTCATACAGCAACTACTCTACTGAAGGCAGAATGTAAGAACATTTGTCATGATATTTAACTTATTTAACATTTTCATACACTATTCCTAGGTGAGAAAAAAATCAGAAATTATCTTACAGTTAATATGAGTTCATTTCTTGCACAATTAATTCTTCCAGGAATAATAATCAAAAATGTATTAACTGAAAGTAAATATATGTATGTTGAAAAAAGCCATCATTTGAGTGCATGAATAATTATTTAAATATGTTTTTCTTACCGTGGCAAGAACCTTCGATTTCTTCATACCCTGTACTGCAGATACATCTTCCAAGAGGAACCAGCCAATCTCCATCAGCTCCACAATAGAGTTTAGGAGTGTCGCGCTCTTCTGCACTCTTCACACAGGAGCCCCTTACTTCAACCAAGGAGGAAGAATCAACCCTTGGGATAGTGTCTGGAAACACGGCCAGGTTACGAACAGTAAAGGGGCATTTTTTGTAGAAAACACGGACGGAAACTAGGGCAATGCATGCCCCGATGTCTTGAAAAGCCAGATAAAATCCTTTCCTTTCTATAGGCCCCAGCTCACGAATCTCAGTGTTGAGTTTGAGGATGCGATCACCCAAATCCATCTGGGTAAAACTTTCATCAGCAGCAATTGTGTCAATCTTTGTATACTGGCTTGGCTTGAATTTAATTCCATGGGACTCATCTGATTCCACATAATATAGATTAAATGTTTCTTTGCAAGTCCCCAAGACCCACGGGATGCTGTTACAATCCCTCAGTGTGAACTTCATTTCCACATAAATTTTCTGAGCTGCATCACGAGAGATCCAATTTGTACGAAGCCAGTTGTTTTGGTTTGGCTCCATCACATTGCATACCTGGTATGTGTGAATGGGCCTGTTGTGTTCATCCATTTCAGTAATGGCATCCCACTGAAAAAAAGAAAAAAAATAAATGATTATAAAACCACAGTGGTTAAACATCTATGATTACCTCCAACATTCTGTTTTACTGAAAGAAAAAAGAAGAAAAAGGACACAAGTGAAGCAAAGCAACAGTGGTACAGGATTTTAAGAAGGAGACTTTCATTTCAGAATGGGTTCTGAACATACCAGCTGTCCTAGTATGAATCTTACCTTCTTACATGTTAGTTGCAACATCGAGGGACACTTTATTTATCCTCTAACTTCCCTGGTGGCTCAGATGGTAAATAATCTGCCTGTAATGCAGGAGACCCTAGTTTGAATCCTGGGTTGGGAAGATCCCCTGCAAAAGGGAATGGCCACCCACTCTAGTATTCTTGACCGGAGAATTTCCATGGACAGAGGAACATGGCGGGCTATAGTCCATGGGGTCACAAAGAGCCAGACATGACTGAGTTAGCGACTAACATTTTCATTTTCACTTTTCTCCTCCACTATAAAATGAAGCTTATCACATAGTACCTGTTTCATAGGTTTGTTGTGAAGTACAAATTAATTAATATATGTAAAGAACTTTAAATGGTTTCTAGTACTCTACGCTCAGTTGCTCACTCATATCCTACTCTTTGCAACCCGCTGGACTGTAGCCCACCAGGCACCTCTGTATGTGGGATTTTTCAGATAAGAATACTGAAGTGGGTAACCATTTCCTTCTCTACTAGTACTCTATATTCAACCTAAAATAGCATCTACTATGTAACCAAATAACTAGACCAATGATAAATGCACTCCAGTTAACCATTTGTCTTCATATCCAATTTGTCACAAATTGAAGTATGTTTTTCAGTATTCAATTAAATCTTTACATGTCTGTTTTGATAGAAAATGTGTACATAGACTTCCCAGGTGGCGCTAGTGATAGAGAACTTGACTGTCAATGCAGGAGACAAAACAGACATGAGTTCAATCCTTGGGTCGGGAAGATCCCCTGGAGAAGGAAATGGCAACCCACGCCAGTATTATTGCCTGGAGAATCCCATGGACAGAGGAGCCTCGTGGGCTACAGTCCATAGGGTCGCAAAGAGTCGGACATGACTGAAGTGACTTAGCAGTAGCAGCAGCATATGTAGATAAGACTTAGATTTAGTCAAGAAATACTTATTATTCTGAATACTAGGATGGCAGTAGTGAACAAACTGAACAAAAGCTCCCTGCCTTCAAGGATCTTACTTAGGGTGAGGAGAGGCAATAAAAATTGTAAATTACTCAACTGAACAATATGGTAGAAAGTATAATGGAAAAAAATAAGACAGAGAGATGGGGGGAAGAGGCTTGCAATTACAGTGTGGCCAGAGAAGGCCCTCCTGAGGTTCTGACATTTAAGTAACATCTTAGAGGTGAGATAGTGGAGAGGAAACAGTAAGCACCAATCCCTGAGGCAGGAGTGTATACATATGTTTTAGGAACAGTTTGAATGGCACTTAACAGAGAGGCAAAGATGGTGCAAAAAACCCTTTGTAAGAATTGGAAACACCTCGGTTTTTCCCCTGAGCTAGATTACTGAATCATCTTCACTTCTGTGTTTACATACAAGAATTCTGCCATTTATATGAATAGAAAAACCTTGTTTATCCTTTTCTTTAAGTTTCAATAAAAATATTTGAGCACATTGAAATTAGTTGGTATTGTCATTATTTATAAACCTAGTATCACATACTTTTATATTACAATTTAGATTGTAAGTATATTTTGTTTAATGAAAGTTACAACATATTTCAATAAACAAAAACATATTTTGGTAACCTTAACGTTTTTTTTGGGAAAATATACCAGTCATCATAATTTCTCATTTTTATTAAGGTACAATGGAAATGATAAACTGTTTTCTATAGTGAATAAATATTCTATTCTAGATACCATACTTCAATGATTTATAATAAGATTGTTTAACTCATCTAGTTCACAGCTTCTTATTTTTGTTGGATGTAGAGAGCTATCTAACTAAGACTGGTGGAATTTCAATTAGTATAGTTTCTAACAGAATAGCCACTGTTCTCAGTCTACTGGATTGTTACATCATATACTTTCTACTTTAAAATTCCACAAATAAACAATTTATTTTATCAACCAAGCGAACTTAAAAACAATTTTTTATCTAAAATTTCATTTGTAATTTTGCTTACTTGAAATTCAGGAGGTATTTTCCAGAAACAATGAGTTCCTTTAGAAGTGTGGATATAATTTTTGCAAAATACACCCATGGCTTATCAGTGGTGACCCAATATCTCAAAGAGGCACATGAAATTATCTATCTATCTGTCTTTCATCCTAGCATATTACCGGTGTTATATGACTTTTAAATACTTAAATTTAAAGGCAAACCAGCACTATTAAAGCTTATTTAATATGGTAAGCTAACCATTAAGAATATAAATAGTAAGACAAGATACAAATAATAAAACCTGAGGAAAAACTATCAAAATAAGAGTTTGAAATTCTATGCATTTTACCCATTGAGGAGCTTCCAAAGTACTTATTCAATGATCATTCTTATTTTAGATAAATCTCTAATAAAAACTGATTTTGTTTCACAAGGAATGTATGTAATTTGGCACACCAATGCAGAAGGCACAGGAGACACAGGTTCAATCCCTGGGTGGGGAAGATCCCCTGGAGTAGGAAATGGCAACCCACACCAGTGTTCTTGCATGAGAATTCCAGTCTATAGGGTCGCAAGGAGTCAGAAATGGCTGAGCATAAGCACACACACTGCATGCTCCACCCTAGAAGTATAGAGAGCTACAGTCAATACTTTCTGTTTGAATAACTACATTCTAACAACTTCAGGCTACATCCCTTCCTATTAATAAAAAGTATTAACCATGCTCTCAATCAATTCTCCTAAAACAGGAGACTAACTAAAATGTGAAAAACTATATCTGTAACAAAAAAATTCTGAAATCATTGGGCTTCTCAGGAGGTGCCAGTGGTAAAGAACCTGCCTACCAATGCAGGAGATATGAGATGAGGATGCGATCTCTGGGTCAGGAAGATCCCCTGGAAGGGGGCATGGCAACCCACTCCAGTATTCATGCCGGGACAGTCCCATGGACAAAGGAGCTTGGCGGGCTACAGTCCAGAGGATCACAAAGAGAAAAAATTCTGAAATTATCACATATCTTTACTTTAAAATATGTTGGGTTTGGAAAAAATGTTCAGATGGAAAGAAAGCTCAGGAATGAGAAGAATATGACATTCATACTTTGAATCAGAACTAATCTGAACCAAGAGATAAGGAAATAGCAAAATATATGTGAACAATGAGAAATGTGGTTCTTTTCAAAGCACTACATGATGATGCTTAACAAAATGGGACATCATTTTCTATGATAAATTTATGATGTCTGAGAAACAACAGTGCATTTTCTATTTAACTAAAGAAAAAGAAATCAATTAAAAAGAAAGAAAAAGAGATTAGAATGAGATTCAGTTATCAAAACAGCCAAAAGTGATCAACTGCTAAATTTCTTCTTATACAAAAATAATGAAAGTAATTTAAATTATATTTTTAAATTTGAATATGATCAAAATAAGAACATGAATAAACTCAAGGTTTGTATAAGATCTAAAGTGCTAAAAAATTCATAAAAATATATTATCATTGTTATATATATATAAATGGTATCATTTAAATCAAAACATATCCTTTGGAAATACTGTATTACAAAAAGCGTTGTTTGTATTTATATAGTTATATAACTTTCAGTTATAATTTCCAAGTATTAAAATAAATAGGGCCTCAAAAAATGTAAGAACCAAGGAAAGAATGGAGGTATGAGGGCTCACATACCAAATATCTAAATATTTTAAAATGATAACTCACTCTTCAAATAAGATCAAACTCTAAGCATGCTTTATTTGCATATTTTAGAAAGATACCGGAAGGTGAGATTCAAATTTAAAATATTTAGACTTCTCAGAATTTCAGGCTAGCATGTGGAAGTCCATCCAGGGCCAACTCATAGGCTTAGTCAACCCCATTTCTATTACCTTACCTGACTCCAGGTAAATCCCATATAAAGAAGGGCTTCATGCAAGCACATATATGAGTTATACAACACTATAAATTAACTCTACTTCAATTAATAAAAAGGTTAAAAATCCCAACTTGGAGTAAAAAGCACTGTAATTCCTCTTTAATATAAAAAAGTTAAATATATTATAAAAACTTTTATGTTCCACTTCATTACTGGGTAGTCAATGTAAGCATGTGCCTCAAAACTCTTCTGCCTCATAAAGTTCTGCACAGATCCTACAGATCCTAGGTTAATAAATTCAGTTCAGTTCAGTCACACAGTAGTGTTCAACTATTTGTAACCCCATGGACTGTAGCATGCCAGGCCTCCCTGTTTATCAACAGCTCCCAGAGCTTACCCAAACTCATGTCCATTGAGTTGGTGATGCCACCCAACCATCTCATCCTCTGTCATCCCCTTCTCCTCCTGCTTTCAATCTTTCCCAACATCAGGGTTTTTCAAATGAGTCAGTTTTTCGCATCAGGTAGCCAAACTATTGGAGTTTCAGCTTCAGCATCAGTCCTTCCAAGAATATTCAGGACTGATTTCCTTTAGGATGGAATGGTTGGATCTCTTTGCAGTTCAAGGGACTCTCTAGAGTCTTCTCCAACACCACAGTTAAAAAGCATCAATTATTCAGTGCTCAGCTTTCGTTACAATCCAACTCTTACATCCATACATGACTACTGGATAAACCATAGCTTTGACTAGATGGACCTTGGTCAGCAAAGTAATGTCTCTGTTTTTTAATATGCTGTCTAAGTTTGTTATAGCTTTTCTTCCAAGGAGCAAGCGTCTTAAATTTCATGGCTGCAGTCACCATCTGCAGGGATTTTGGAGCCCCCCTCCCCCAAAATAAAGTCTGTCACTGCTTCCATTGTTTCCCCATCTATTTGCCAAGAAGTGATGGGACAGGATGCCATGATCTTACTTTTCTGAATGCTGAGTTTTAAGCCAACTTTTTCACTCCCCTCTTTCATTTTCATCAGTGGCTCTTTAGTTCTTCTTCTCTTTCTGCCACAAGGGCAGGGTATATCTGCACATCAGAGGTTATTGGTATTTCTCCCAGCAATCTTGATTCCAGCTTGTGCTTCAGCCAGCCCAGCATGTCACATGATGTACTCTACATATAAGTTAAATAACGGGGTGACAATAGACAGCCTTGATATACTCCCTTTCCAATTTGGAACCAGCCTATTGTTCCATGTCCAGTTCTAACTGTTGCTTCTTGACCTCCATACAGATTTCTAAGGAGACGAGTAAGGTGGCCTGCTATTCCAATCTCTTGAAGAATTTTCCACAGTTTTTTTGTGATTCACATATTCAAAGGCTTTGGCATAGTCAATAAAGCAGAAATAAATGTTTTTCTGGAACTCTCTTGCTTTTTTGATGATCCAGCAGATATTGGCAATTTGATCTCTGGTTCCTCTGCGTTTTCAAATTCTAGCTTGAACATCTGGAAGTTCACAGTTCACATACTGTTGTAGTCTGGATTGGAGAATTCTGAGCATTACTTTGCTAGTGTATGAGATGGGTGTAATTGTGTGGTAGTTTGAGCATTCTTTGGCATTGCCTTTGACCTGCTTCATTTTGTACTGTAAGCCAGATTTGCCTGTTACTCCAGGTATCTCTTGACTTCCTACTTTTGCATTCCAGTCCCCTATAATTAAAAGGACATCTTTTTTGGTTGTTAGTTCTAGAAGGTCCTGTATGTCTTCACAGAACCGTTCAACTTCAGCTTCTTCAGCATTACTGGTTGCGGCGTAGACATGCATTACTGTGATACTGAATGGTTTGCCTTGGAAACAAATAGAGATCATTCTATCATTTTTGAGACTGCATCCAAATACTGCATTTTGGACTCTTTTGTTGACTATGATGGCTACTCCATTTCTTCTAAGGGATTGTTGCCCACAGTCATAGATACAATTTTCATTTGAGTTAAATTCACCCATTACAGTCCATTTTAGTTTGCTGATTCCTAAAATGATGTTCACTCTTGCCATCTCCTGTTTGACTACTTCCAATTTGCATTGATTCATGGACCTAACATTCCAGGTTGCTATGCAATATTGCTCTTTATAGCATTGGACTTTACTTCCATTGCCAGTCATATCCACAATTGAGTGTTGTTTTTGCTTTGGTTCCATGTCTTCATTCTTTCTGGAGTTATTTCTCCACTTATCTCCAGTAGCGTATTGGGCACCTATGAAACTGGGGAGTTCATCTTTCAGTGTCCCATATTTTTGCCTTTTCATACTGTTCATGGGGTTCTCAAGGCCAGAATACTGAAGTGGTTTGCCATTCCCTTCTCCAGTGGACCACGTTTTGTCAGTATTCTCCACCATGAACTGGCTGTCTTGGGTGGTCCTATTTGGCATGGCTCATAGTTTCATTGAGTTAGACAAGGCTGTGATCAAATTGTTTAGTTTTCTGTGATTGTGGTTTTCAGTCTGCCTGCCCTCTGCTGGAGAAGGATAAGAGGCTTATGGAAGCTTCCTGATGGGAGAGACTGACTGAGGGTAAACTGGGTCTTGTTCTGATGGGTAGGACCATGTTCAGTAAATCTTTAATCCAATTTTCTGTCAATGGGCAGGGCTGTTTTCCCTCCCTGTTGTTTTACCTGAGGCCAAACAATGGTGGAGGTAATGAAGATAATGGTGACCTCCTTCAAAAGGTGCCATGCAAGCAACAGCGACCCAGCCCTGCAGCAGGCCACCACCAACCCAGCCTCTGCCGGAGACTCCTGGACACTCCCGGGCAAGTCCGAGTTAGTCCCTTGTGGGGTCACTGCTCCTTTCTCCTGGGTCCTAGTGCACACAAGGTTCTGTTTGTGCCCTCCAAGAGTCTGTTTCCCAGTCCTGTGTAAGTTCCGGCGGCTCTATGGCGGGGTTGATGGCGACCTCCTCCAAGAGGGCTTATGCCATACCTGGGTCTGCTGCACCCAGAGCCCCTGCCCCTGAAGAACACAGATCTGGCTCAGTCTCTGTGGGCTCTTTGGGTCCTGGTGCACACAAGGTTTGTTCGAGCTCTCTGAGCATCTCCATCAGGTATAGGGCTTGATTCTAAACGTGATTTCACCCCTCCTATCATCTTGCCAGAGCTGCTTCTTTACCCTTGGATGTGGGGTATCTTTGTTGAGGATCCAACATTCTCCTGTTGACGGTTGTCCAGCAGTGAGTTATAATTTTGGAGTTCTCATAGGAGAAGATGAGCGCATTTCCTTCTATTCCACCATCTGGGAGTCAGTTTATAGTATATATATATATTCCTGTTCATTCCAGAACAGGAATGAAGATATTAGGTACAAGAACTGCTTGCTCTTACTCGACTTATAATAAAGTAACAATTATGAAAACATAACTGACAGCACAGAACTGAATATAAGAAATAAACAGTATATATAGTAAATACAGTAAGAGTCAAAAAGACAGCAACACTTGTGAACAGGGGTGGCTTGGCAGGTTTGCTCAAGACAGAAACTGGACTTTAACCTTAAAGAATTACAAGATTCAATAAAGCAGAGGGAAAAGAGCATATAGAAAAATAATGTTTAACACTAAATATATGCATATAATTTTTGGCAGCACAGTCCTACACTACTTATATTTAGTGGGTAAAAGGTTTTTCCCCTATTTAAGACAAAAACAAACACACATGTACTTATTCTCCAGCTGTGAAACATTTTGGAGTACAGGTTTTGGCTAAATAAGAATCAGTTGTAGACCAAAGCGTTCATTCTTTCATAAACTTCAAGTGCACCTTGGATTCCTGAGGGCAACTAGTAGTATCCTGAATTTAAACTGTCAAAGCTCTCCCACAAACGTTAATGTATATAGTCCTCATCAATCTGATAAAGTGAGACTGATACTTTCATGTTAATGTTACTGATACAGAATTCAATACCTAGGAATTGCGTGGGCTAATGACTGGAACCAGGCCCTCTAACTTTATTTTCTGCCTTTCATGATGTTTTGCTGGTGCCTTATTGGCCTCTCCCAGGGCTAGTCAGTTCCTAGAGACAGCGAAAAGCTCTGGGCCTAGAGCATATCTTTCATATGCAAACCAACCAAACCTGAGTCTATAGGCCCAACTACCTTCTTATCTAACCCTCACACACCAAGCCAGTATTTCTTCTCTCTTAAATCATCCCAGGATCAGGTACCAGGCCACTAGAGACCATTCTCTAGCCCAAAGCCTGTAGGAAACTAGCCAATCCTTAATTGCTTACTCTGCTCCACGTTGCATTTCCCACAGAAACTCTAAAAGAGGCTCTGGCTCAGGTTTTCCCATCATGCCTGTCTTCTGTCATTTGACCAAGACCCACTCCTTCCCTTGTGGCCCTCTGTGGCATTGACAACCCCCTTCCAAGAACCTGTGAGTATAATCAACTTCTTTCCAAGTGTAATTCTTGTCTCCTCCTATGACCACACTGACTTTACCATAGTTCCATTATCCAACATGTACATTCCTAGAACAAACAGCTGTATGGTTTATGACACGTTCTTCCTGGCAACCCTTTGGAAGACAACTGATTCTTGCTTAATTAAAAGCTTTTGTTGAGTGAGACATTCCAAGTTACAAGGTTTTTCTAATCATCACACGCAATTCTCTCCTGTATCCAAAGAAACAGATTCATACGATGACTATTAGGCAGAAGTTCTCTGTATCCAGCCACAAAAGCAGATACAATTCGTAAGATATTCTACCCCTGGAAGCATGTATTAAGGTAATTAAATAAGGAAGCTATTAGACTGAAGTAGCTCATACTTTGACAGTATATCTGAGCAAATCCAAACCTAAGCTATAGTGAAGAAAGTGAAAGCGTTAGTCGCTCATTTGTATCCGATTCTTTTCGACCCCATGGACTGTAGCCCACCAGGCTCCTCTGTCCATGGGATTCTCCAAGCAAGAACACTGGAGAGGGTTGCCATTTCCTTCTGCAGGGAATCTTCCCAACCCAGAGATCAAACCCGGGTCTCTCGCATTGCAGGCAGTTTCTTTACAATCCGAGCCACGAGGGAAGCCCAAGCTATAGTAAATTCATATAAATGCACCAAGAAAATAAAATCTAAACCTAAGACCAACCAATCACAAACAGCCAACCAGCCTCTCCCAAATAATTTATTCACCTAAGTTATAGCCAATCAAATGATTCCCTTGCTTTGCTTCTATGTCTGCTATACATAGCTGCTGTTGGCAGAGTAAGCCTAAACATTTTTCATTTGATGTTGTCTGATTCAAACTGAAACTAGTGACAGGGATAGAGTGGAATAATTTAGCATTAAGGGAGTTTGGGAAACCACTGTAAGCTAAAGACAATTCAAGAAGAGAATCTAGTAACCTACTCTATGGAAGACCAGGTGCATATGCAAGTCACAAGTCTTGGTAGTTAAAACACAAGGCAATAGATATGGGGTCTGAATCTCGTTATATGAGGTCAAGGAGTTAATGGTCCTTGAAGAGGAGCACTTCTGCAGTTAGCCAAGACAGGAATACAGGTGAAAGTGGAAAGAGACTAGGTAAAAGGAGACACTGCACCAAAATCTGAGATGAATTACTATTTTTTAGGATATGCTCTCACCTTACTGTTAATATACATATAATTTAAATAGGGCCCATGGCAGTCCCAGCTAAACCATATAGGGTCAAAGATGGAAATATGATGTAAGCCTTGACATCTACCTAAGAATGATGAAGGTAGTCTTCTTCCCTCCTTACTTTTCTTTTGATTATGAAAATGTAACCCTCTTTTCTCTCGGGGCTATGCTCCCTTGCTGCCCATTTGTACCTCTCACAAGCTTCCTATGCTAATAAACTCACTCTCTGCTATTTTTCTTCACTCTGAATTCTTTCTCGGAGAAGACAAAAGAACCTAAGCTTTGTTAATTCCTGATACCAGGTGAGTGGTTTCAGTTAAAAGACAGTGTGTTCAAGTCACTTCCCAAGCTGGGGATCATGGGGATCAATCTGAGGTGTGGCGGGGTTCAAGTCGCATCCAAGAAGTGTGGTTTCATTACTTCAAATAAATTCTTAGAAATTTTATTATGCCTCAGTTTTTTTTTTTTAATAAATGTATATGTTGAATTTTATTTTACTGAGGTTTTCGCTATATTATATAATACTGAATTGTTTTATATATTGGTATTTTAAGTCATATGAAAATATGAAAAATTAAAATAAACAACATAAAATGGAGGAGTTAAAATATTTTGAGTTTAGTTCCTTTTTTGTAAAAGCAAACTGCTGACAGAATTGGCCAACTTAACAGAAGACCTAATGATAAGTTTAATTATTTCATCAACTTCGGTAATTAATAGGTATATTTACACATTTCAAACTGGAGAGTAAGTTATATATGTGCTTGTCTTAAATAGAGGTAGGACTTTAACCCACTGGAAAACACTTGGCATATAGCTAAAGTTGCCAATAATCTGTACATGTAGCTTAGTCCTGTACATCACCTAAGACTGTTTCTCCACTGATAGATCACTTGGGCAGTCCCATTTAAAATGAATCTTTGCCTGTTTGGGGGAAAATGGACACATGTATGCCTATGGCTGAGTCCCTTCATTGGTCACCTGAAACAATCACAGTATTGTTAATCAACTATATCCCAAAAGAAAATAAAACGTTTAAAATAAAATGAATCTTTGTTAGAAGTGATGTAAAATGCTTTGAATAGTCCTTTACTGATGCTTGAGGGTTTTCTAAAAACCCATCCCTATCTCCATAGGGTGAATTTTTATTTCCATAGCAAGGTAAATCAACTAGACCAAAACCTGGATTCATTTTGGGTACAGAAAGTCAGAATAAGGAAATTCATTCCTAAAGTGACTGGCAGTCACTGTAGAATCAGATTGCTTTCTTTTTCCTCAGAGAACAAAATAAGGCAATCAAATAGCCTTTCTAGGCAAGAATATTCAGATAATTAGACTGTGTTGGTAAACTGACTTAAACATACAAAATTCTAACGTGCATCTCTCAAGTTTACACCTTCTTCCCTCTAAAATCTTTAGAATTCAAAGGGAATATAAATATTTATTTTTAAAAAAACTTAAAAAATTGAAAATAAAAGCAGATAGTCTTTCTCAACATATTACTCAGCACAGAGCTGTTAGGAAAATATTATTTTTAAAAACCAGTAATAACTGTTTTTTTTAACAGTGATAATAGCAGTGATAACTTTCTCAAAGGGCATAGATCAAAAAAATTTTAACAAAGGAAGAGAGCAATAAACTTCACACTAAAATTCTTAACCTCTTTATCTACAGACAGGAAAGGGAGGGGAAAAATAAATCACACCCTAGATTCCTTAATACCTTAATAATAAACAGCTCCAGGCCTGATTGAGTTTATTTATTTATTTTTTCTGATCGAGTTTAAAGAAATAAAGAAAATTCAGTTTAAAATATATATATATATATATATATCAGTAAAAACAAACAACAAATATATATATATATATATATATATATATATATATAAAATATGCTGATAGGAGGGCTTCCCTGGTAGCAGAGATGGTAAAGAATTCACCTGCAATGTGGGAGACCTGGGTTCGATCCCTGGGCTGGGAGAGCCCCTGGAGAAGGGAATGTCAACTCACTCCAGTATTCTTGCCTGGAGAATCCGCATGGACAAAGGACCCTGGCTGGTTACAGTCCATGATGACGCAGAGTCGGACATGACTGAGTGTTAACACACAGGAATGAGGGAAGGAAGCATTCTAATAACAGAAGAGATAGCTAAATATATATATACCTATAGGCTTTTACCTTTACCTGTGCTTCCTATATGATTAAGTACTTCTTTATATGCATGTAGAACCAGTTTCCTCTCTTCCCTTTTCTCTGTCTGCCTTTTTAAAAATCACATGCAAAATAAATAAATAAATAAAAATCACATGCACTCTAATATTAAAATTAGTGACTTTTAAATTTATCTCTGTCTCCACTTGTAACAGATTCCAGCTATCACCTATAGAGGAAGTAAATATGTGGTAAAAAAGATATTTTTAACTTATTTCTTCAAAATGTGGTTATGATAAATACATAAAGGGGAAAGACAAAAAGGAAATGAAATATTATGAAAGTTCATTTCAAAGATATACAATCCAAAAAACCAAATGACTTAAAGTTAGCTAGCATTACACTGGTAGATGATTGATTAATAAAAAAATGCAATAGCCCATCATTATCCCATCTTTTTCCAAAAGTAAAATATAATCTAAAGACAGATTTAAATGAAACAAAGAAACAACAAAATCATGATAAACCTGTAATTCTTAACTTGAGTCCTTGTATAACTTGTTACCAAGGGTTTAGTAGTATATGACTAGAACTAATTATTCCTCAAGATTAAACTAAATTTAAATGAGGAAGGGAGCAAGGGAGGGGGGAAAATCTCTAACTTCATTCTAAGAATGATAAAAAATAGAAACGGTGAGATTGAAACGAAGTCTTCACTTTGTAATATGACATATGCCTGACCTTGCATAATCCAAATAAACTAAAGTGGTTAAACTTACATAGGCAACTCATTATGTAACCTATAGTGGCTTAATTTTTAAATCATAAGTATCTAATATTCTCTACCAAAGGAAAGTTTGTTAAAGGGCCCTTCTTACTCTAATGTGATATTTTCCTCTGAACCACTTAAATATTCACTTTGAGTCAATATTCTGACATAAACTTAGAAAATTAGTGCCCTGAATTCTGCTGCGAGGCATGTAGTTAATAACATAAATCTGTTTTGCAGGAGAAAAGTGAACGCTCTGCATTTAAATGATAACTAGTTTCAGAGAATAAAACAAGAGGCAAAATGCATCATGTGCAGATATAGTTCTATTTCACTTAGGGCAAACATAAAACTTTTTTATTAAAACTACAAAGATATTTAATAAAAAACTAAGAACTCAGTGGCATATCTGGAAGACAATTACTAAGACTAAGTTTTATAAATAAATTTATTACTTTGGATGCATCCATCCTATTAACAAGACCAAAATATTACAGCAAGGATAATTTCTATTAACAGGGAATGATGCTTCCCATAAAAAGTCACATATTCACGAAGGTTGTTGTTTAGTTGCTAAGTCGTGTCCAACTCTTTGCAACCCCATGGACTGTAGCCCACCTTTTTAAAGAGGGTCCATCTTCTGAAAGTCTGCAAACCTTAAATGGTACACAAAGTTAAGATTTTCACTTAACCAATAAATAAAATGCCCTGAAAATCATCTATAAAAAGCATTTCTATAATAAAGATATGGAAAATATTTACCTTAATTATTCTATGTTCAACATACATGAATTACATGCTACTTTCCATAGGACTTCACAAATACAGAAAGCATGTGAAAATAATCTCATAAATCATATTTAATTTCATTTCTATATGGTAGAGATAATAAAACATATCCTGGTTTCATGGATGAGGAAATTGACTTAAAGGAGGGAGCTGACCTATCTGAGTTTTCAGAGCAAACAGAAGAAACATTATCACAAGTACCTAGGGGATCCTATTGGTCCATATGGAGCTTTTAACCAAATACATTTAAGTCGAATATAATCTCTGTGAGAGTAGGGACTTTGTTTTGTTCATTATTAAATTCCTAGTACCAAGGGAATATCATACCATGATCACAGTAGGTTCTTAATATTTACCAACTAGAGAAATGAGTAATAGAGGTTGGAATTCTCATTAAACTCTGAATGCTTCCACTGATGGGAGACTACTGTTTCTCATATCAGGATTCTAGACATCACACATTATTGAGAGATATATAAACATTAAGCTCTCTTCTTTCAAATAACTCTGTGGCACTGATTTCCAATTATTAGAAAAATATTTTAGAATACTAAATTAGTAGTATTTAGAGGGAAGTTTCATGCTGTTAAGTTGGGAATTTTCCCCTACACCTCACTTTTAATATCACAAATTATTGATTATCTGGAATATGGTTTGGATGTATTCTTTCTGTAAGACTGTTCAAAAGAACTGAATAGTTTCAAATAGGATCTGACATAATCATCAATGTGCAATAAGCCAGACAGTCTAATAAACTTACCCTGTTATTTCAAACAACTTTTAGAAAAAGTTTCATTAATTTTTTTATTAGGGAAAAAAGCAAAATAATATTTGAAGCTAACTAAATAAAAACACTTACCAATCATCCATCTTGCAAAATTCAAGGAAAAAACTATCCCTGGATATTACATATTATATTCTACAGAATAATAAACTAAAATTTCTGTCAGCATAGTAACAAAAAAATCTTTTGATATACCACATGGAGTATTAACATCATGTTGGGAACATAAATCTTTCAGGTCTAAAATATATGGAACCAATGACCTAGGGTACTTTTGTAATCAATACTTAGGTATTTTGTAATAGGTAAAAATAATTAGATGCATGATAAATATCATGCATACTTCTGATTAACTCAATACTCTTGAGGTAGAAGAACAGAAAAAATATTATCTAAATAATATGAAATACTTTTCATATGAATACACTATTAAAATACATTGAAAAATGTTTCTCCGTGTGTTAGTTATGTTACATTTTTCTATGAAAGTTTATAATTCATGAATACAATAAGCAAAACACTGCACATTTCTTAAATATCTAAAACTTAAAAGGATAGGGAATTAAGTGATACACATACTTACAGAAATATGGCTCCCAAAGTTTAAAAGCTTACATTCAAAGTCAAGATTATCTCTTACATATACTTAAAAAGTCTAACATGTACTGCTTGTGGTGTTTAGTTGCTAAGTCATGTCCAACTCTTGAGACCCCATGGGCTGTAGTCCGCAAAGCTCCTCCGTCCATGGGATTTCCCAGGCAAGAATACCGGAGGGGTTGCCACTACCTTCTCCATAACATATACTAAAAATAGTTAATATTTAGAGCAATGATTTAAGTAAAATTCAAGTTTATAAGTTAATATAAAAAATCAGTGAACACACACATCTGAGAAATTAGAAATATAGTAAAGTAGAATATGGAAACATTTTTTTAAAAATCTTAAGAGGAGGGAGATGAAAAATTGTATACAAGCACATAAATAGGAAGTATAAAATGTATCATGACAGAAGGCAAAATATACATGTCAAATATATATCAAATATATATTTCAAAACAGTAACTATTAAATATCAACAATAACTATTAAATACCCACTTTTAAAAGTTTTAAAAGCCAAGAGTTTCTAATAAAATCCAACTGTTACCCACAAACTACTGAGCCCATGAGCCACAACTTGAGAGTTCATGCACAGCAAAAGACCCTGCGTTAGGCAACTCAAGATTTGAGGCAGTAGATAAATAAAGAAAATATTTTTTTAAAAAAAGAGCTATGAACGAAAAATATCTAGACTACATAAAGAAATCTTATAAATCAATAATAAAAAACAGCAACCTGAATGCAAAAATAGCTAAGGATACAGGATAATACAAAAAAGTATGTGGAAATACTCAGAAACTCATCTAAACTTAAAGAAACTGAAATAGTACTAGAATAAAATTTTAGACTCATTAAGACTGATAAAAATGAAAAAGCTCTATCTTTTTAAGTACTTTCAGGACAGAGGTAAGTGAGAAGCTTTATAAATTGTTGATGAGAATGTAGACTCTTAGAGCTATCACAGAGGGCAGTCTATGGCACTTAAATTAAGTATGCATATATATTATGGCATGTACAGTTATACACATACTCACAAATATATAAAGCCTAGAGAAACATTCTGCAGGCCTATAACTGGAAATGTATGAGTACATTCATAATAGCACAATTTATTGTAACTAGAAGTTGGAGGTAATCGCTACAGATAAGTAAACTGTAGTAGAATCAAATAGCAAAAAACTACATTCACAGCAGTTAGTACTGGAAGAGTAAATGAATATCGAGAAACAAATGCAGATTCTAAAACACAGGGCTTATAAAAAATATTGAGAATACAAATGAGATCTATAGTTTATGAAAACCAAAGTAATATATTTACAAGATAAATTACATTGCCTAAAACCATATATAAACTAAAGGTTTTCTCTTCAAACACAACAGAATCATTGTCTATGGTAAAAGAAGAGGAATATGTATAGGAAGTAGGATTTAAAAAAAAATAAAGCAAGAGAGGACTTTCACAGATTAATAATGATAATGTGACACTGAACTAATACATAGTCAGAATTAAGAGGCAGACACAATTGGTTATTCCAGGCACTACAGGTACCTCTCTCCCAGAGAATGGGAAGACTCAACAGGTCTCACTGCTCACACATGAAGAAACCACCCTCGAAATTCGGAGGTTTGGAGAGAACCATAGGAGAGAGCCACGTGAAAAGTGTGACTCCTTCTAATCTCGACAAATTTGGAAATGGGGTTGTGACATCTTGGAGATATGATGGTATCACTTTGTCCAAGCTAGAGATTTGTATAATATCTGATTACCACAGTTTTTTTTTTTTAACTTTTATATAGACAAATAAAGTGTCTAGGGATAAAACAACAACAACAACAACAAGGAAAACTATAGAAAGAACAATACTACATGGCACATGATGAGTTCCCTGGGAGTAAATTGTCTCCATCGTGGATACAGAAATACCCAAGCATGTCTAGGAAGCTGCTGCACAACACGGAGGTCTTTCCACTGGATTTGTTGCAGAAAGCTGTAACACTAGTAGAGAATACCTCCAAAGGAAAGAAGAAAGCCAAACTAAAGTTCCTCCAGTAACAAGGCCCTCCTCAACATTGGAAAGTTGGACAGTTTTTGAGTATAAATCCCAGAAACAGTCAAAGTGGGCAAGGTTTTGTAAGGGAATACCTTGTATGAGTGGGTGAGTTAGCCTAACTTGCCTGTTGGTGTTCTTTATGGAGATGACACACTAATGCACATACTACTAGAGCAGTGATTAAGGTGCACAAACCTCTCATCAGTTTTTACTCTTCTGCTTCTAAATGGGTTTCAAAATAGTCCAAAACGCACTCCCCAATATGTTTTATTACTTGTGTTTTTTATACACATATAATTTCTGCTTCTTGTCTTTGGCAAATCACTACTAGAAATGGTGAATTACAAAATGGATTCAAAGGGCACATGTAGGTGACTGAACAAGTCCAACAGTTTAGGAAATGCAGGCAAGGACTTTGCTGCTTCTCTCTACACACAGGTGTTTCTGTCAGAACAAAGCTAAACTGCTTTAGGTAAAACAAGATACTTAAAATTCAAGGTGAAGAGGAAATTTTCTGTGAATCTTCACAATGGAATACAGAAGATTAATCTTAGGAACACTTGCCTGCATTCTGGCTAAATCCCCAATTGTTTTAAGAATTGGATCTCTTTTGATCTGAAATACTATTGTAGTACACTGAGAATGCTCTCCTATCTAGAGAATACTTCTAAAACTAGATTTAGTACTGAGACTGGGAGCAGGTCCTGATCAGAGCTGGAAACAGAAGAAAGATCATGTTATAATCCACTTCCACTGTACTACCCAATTCAGTCTCTGCTCCCCAGTTTACACAATAAGCCACTTCAGTGTAACTTTCTTAATAGGGAGATAATAAAATTTGAATTCTTGCCTGAATGACATTCCAAGAGCTCCATGATCTGATATTCAGTCAGTTCAGTTGCTAAGTCGAGTCTGACTGTTTGGGACCCCATGGACTGCAGCACACCAGGCTTCCCTGACCATCATCAACTCCCAAAGCTTGCTCAAACTCAAGTCCATTGAGTCTATGATGCCATCCAACCATCTCATCCTCCATCGTCCCCTTCATCTCCTTCCTTCAATCTTTTCCAGCATCTGGATCTGTTCCAATGAGGTAGTTCTTTGCATTAGGTGGCCTAAGTACTGGAGTCTCAGCTTCAGCATCAGTCCTTTCAATGAATGTTGAGGGTTGATTTCCTTTAGGATTGACTGGTTTGATCTCCTTGCAGTCCAAGAGACTCTCAACAGTCTTCTGCAACACCACAGTTCAAAAGCATCAGTTCTTAAGAGCTCAGCTTTTTTTTTTTTAAAGTCCAACTCTCACATCCATACATGATTACTGGAAAAAACCATAGCTTTGACTAGACAGACCTTTGTTGGCAAAATAATGTCTCTGCTTTTCAATATGTTGTCTAGTTTGGTCATAGCTTTATTTCTAAGGAGCAAGAGTATTTCAATTTCATGGCTGCAGTCAACAACTGCAGTGATTTTGGAGCCCAAGAAACTAAAGTCTCTCACTGCTTCCATTGTTTCCCCATCTATTTGCCATGAATTGATGGGACCAGATGCCAAGATCTTAGTTTTTTGAATGCTGAGTTTTAAGCCAGCTTTTCCACTCTCTTCTTTCACTTTCATAAAGAGACTCTTTAGTTCCTCTTCACTTTCTGCCATAAGGGTGCTGTCATCTGCGTATCTCAGGTTATTGATATTTCTTCCAGCAATCTTGATTCCAGCTTGTGCTTCATCCAGCCCAGCATCCTGCATGATGTACTCTACATATAAATAAAATAAGCAGGGTGACAATCTACAGCCTTGACATACTCCTTTCCCAATTTGGAACCACTCTGTTGTTCCCTGTCCAGTTCTAAGTGTTGCTTCTTGAACGGCATACAGATTTTTCAAGAGGCAGGTCAGGTGGTCTGGTATTCCCATCTCTTGAAGAAGTTTCCACAGTTTTTGGGGATTTACACAAAGATATTGGTTTGGTCAATAAAGCAGAAGTAGTTGTTTTTCTGGAATTCTCTTGCTCTTTCTATGATCCAGTGGATGTTGGTAATTTGATCTCTGATTCCTCTGCCTTTTCTAAATATAGCTTGAACATCTGGAAGTTCACAGGTCACGTACCACTGAATCCTCCCTTGGAGAATTTTGAGCATCGCTTTACTAGCGTGTGAGATGAATGCAATTGTGGGATAGTTTGAATATCCCTTGGCATTGCCCTTCCTTAGAATTGAAATGAAAACTTACCCTTTCCTGTTCTGTGGCCACTGATGCGTTTTCCAAATTTGCTGGAATATTGAGTGCAGCACTTTCATAGCATCATCTTTTAGGATTTGAAATAGCTCAACTAGAATTCTATCACCTCCACTAGCTTTGTTTGTAGTGATGCTTCCTAAGGTCCACTTGACTTCACATGCCAGGATGTCTCATTCTAGGTGAGTAATCACACCATCGTGGTTATCTGGTCATGAAGATCATTTTTGTAGAGTTCTTCTGTGTACTCTTGCCAGCTCTTCTTAATATCTTCTGCTTCTGTTAGGTCCATACCATTTCTGTCCTTCATTGTGTCCATCTTTGCATGAAATGATCCTTTGGTATCTCTAATTTTCTTGAAGTGATCTCTAGTCTTTCCCATTCTATTGTTTTCCTCTACTTCTTTGCATTGATCACTGATAAAGGCTTTCTTATATGTCCTTGCTATTCTTTGGAATTCTGCATTCAAATGGGTATATCTCTCCTTTTCTCCTCTGTCTTCAGCTTCTCTTCTTTTCCCAGCTATTTGTAGAGCCTCTGTAGGCAACCACTCTGCCCTTTTGCCTTTCTTTTTCTTGAGGATGATCTGGATCACCACCTCCTGTACAATGTCACGAATGTCCATCCATAATTCATCAGGCACTCTGTCTATCAGATCTAATCCCTTGAATCTATTTCTCACTCCCAGTATATAATCGTAAGGGATTTGATTTAGATTGTACCTGAATGGTCTAGTGGTGTTCCCTAACTTCTTCAATTTACGTCTGAATTTGGCAATAAGGAGTTCGTGATCTGAGCCAGTCAGTTCCCAGTCTTGTTTTTGCTAGCTGTACTGAGCTTATCCCTCTTTGCCTGCAAAGAATATAATCAATCTGATTTTGGTATTGACCATCTGGTGATGTCCATGTGTAAAGTCTTCTCTTGTGTTGTTGGAAGAGGGTGTTTGCCACAACCAGTGTGTTCTCTTGGAAAAACTCTGTTAGCCTTTGCCCTGCTTCATTTTGTACTCTAAGGCCAAATTTGCCTGTTACTCCAGGTACCTCTTGACTTCCTACTTTTGCATTCCAGTCCCCTATGATGAAAAGGACATCTTTTTTGGGTATTAGTTCTAGAAGTTCTTGTAAGTCTTCATAGAAGTGTTCAGTTTCTTCAGCATTACTGATAGGGGCATAGCCTTAGATTGCTATGATATTGAATGGTTTGCCTTGGAAACAAACAGAAATCATTCTGTCATTTTTGAGACTGCACCAAATTAACATTAATTTCACATCTTAGCTGCAGCAGATGCTGTCAGCAATCTGCCCGCTTCCTTGACCTTTCAGGATGCTCTAACTACTTTGTGCATGAGGGTTGTCATTTCATTCCTCAAAACTGCATAAGTGTCTGTGTGTACACAGATCAGAAGTGCTAAGGAATAAACATCCCTAAGGGAAAAGCCCTCTACAGATGAATCATGGAATTTAGTGTATCAGACATAATTTTATACTATTTCCCAGAACCTCCCAATGGGACTAACCTCCAGTTATCCATGGTATTAACTAGCTTATTAAAGCACTCCTTATTCCCCAAGAATGCTCCAGAAAGCACTTGTTTTTTCTGTATCAGTTTCCCCCTCTGACCCATGCTGCCTGCATCAACCGTTAAACTCTCTGCATTCAAAGTCTTATCTCAGCATCTCAGCATCAGATCACAAGGGAACTACCGCTAAGTCAGTTGGTGCCAAACAAAACAAAACAAAATAATTCTAGGAATCAAGTAGCCCAGTAACTGGATTACTAACTAGCCAAATGGCAACAAGAATTCAGTGCTGGTAGTGAGTGAGTGGTGATAATCCCCTGGTATTCTAAAGTATCTCAATTACTAACATCCTTACCTGGGGTGAACCAGGATTTTATAAGTGTTGCATTCCTATAGGTAATTATAAGGACAACGGTTACTGTTAAATGCCATCATTGCACTGAGGAAAGAAAAATGATATATTCAACTCAGCCAAGACAATTCAGCCCACATGGTGTGAAATCAAATATCATTTTTTAATAATATCATTTTTAAAATAATATCATTTAATAATGTCATTTTGTAAATAATATCATTTAATAATATCATTTTTTATTAATATCATTTACAGATACACAGGCTTCCCAGCTGGTGTTAGTGGTAAAGAACCCACCTGCCAATGCAGGAGACATAAGAGATGCGGGTTCAATCCCTAGGTCAAGAAGATCCCCTGGAGGAGGGCATGGCAAGTTGATCCAATATTCTTGCCTATGAAATTCTACGGACAGAGGAGTCTGGCACACTACAAACCATAGAGTCACAAAGAACTGGACACAGCTAAAGTGACTTAACATGCACAGAGACACTAGTCTCTTACAGCCAAAAGGTGTTAGAGATGCTAACCAAGCTCAGGATACGACTGTGCTAGGAACAAAACTTCAGAGAAGGATGAATTCACAGCCTTGTTGAATCTCTCACATAAAGTCAAGCATGGATAGGGAAAGATCTAAGACCTAGAATAGAGACGGATAAATATATTTGAGAACTTGAATCCCCAGATTTCCCTAAAATCTGTGGGTCAATAGAAATGGCCCATTTACCCTTATTAGAGGACAACAGCTTCCCTTTGCCTGGGGACATGCACTGGCCTCGCCTCAGGTAGATATCTAGCAAGACAAAGGCTTGTTGATGCTGTCGCTGTTCAATCAGAAGAAAGTTGTGTCTGACTCTATAACCCCATGGACCACAGCATGCCAGGCTCCTCTGTCTTCCACTGTCACCAGGAGTTTGCTAAAATTCATGTCCTACCCTCTTCAAAATCTCCCTCTCCACCTCTTTTAAGCTTATAGGCTACAAATTAAGTAATTTCTTGATAAAATCCAACAATGAAAATATTCTCCTTTCATTTAGATAAAAGGGATTATTGGTCAATACAGGATAGAGTTAGGAGTCTGCTTATGAAACTGTTTCCCTAGTTTCAATAAGTATGATGGGATTTTTGAATAGCAGGGGCCAGAGAGTGACACTTAAATATAAGAGGAAGGCAGATGTAATTGTTTTAAATGCAAAAATGGGGAGCCAAACGTGAATGGCAACCAAGAGGCACTGACACGTCAGGATCTGTGGCACTGACTAACAGATCACATGGTCTCAGAAATGAGTGAGTGAGTGAGTGAAGGTCGCTCAGTCGTGTCCGACTCTGCGACCCCATAGACTATACAGTCCATGAAATTCTCCAGGCCAGAATACTGGAGCGGGTAGCCTTTCCCTTCTCCAGGGGTTCTTCCCAACCCAGGAATCAAACCTAGGTCTCCTGCATTGCAGGCGGGTTCTCTTCCAGCTGAGTCACAAGGGAAGCCCTGAGAAATGAGGCAGATTAGAAACCACTGGACCATAAATGTAGTCACGAAATGAAAAGATGCTTGCTCCTTGGAAGGAAAGCTATGACAAACCTAGACAGCGTATTAAAAAGTAGAGCCATCATTTGCCAACAAAAGTCCATACAGTCAAAGCTATGGTTTTTCTAGCAGTCATGTGCAGATGTGAAATTAAGCCCATAAAGAAGGCTGAGTGACGAAAAATTTACACTTTCGAGTCGTGGTGCTGGAGAAGACTCTTGAGATTTCCCTGGACAGCAAGGAAATTAAACCAGTTAGTTCTAAAGGAAATCAGCCCTGAATATTCACTGGAAGGATTGATGCTGAAGTGGAAACTCTAATACTCTGGTCACCTGATGTGAAGATCAGACTCACTGGAAAAGACTCTGATGTCGGGAATGATTGAGGGCAGGAGAAGGGAGTGACAGAGGATGAGATGGTTGGATGGCATCACTGACTCGATGGACATGAGTTTGAGCAAACTCTGGGAGATACTGAAGGACAGGGAAGCCTGGCATGCTGCAGTTCATGGGGTCACAAAGAGATTGACACAACTTAGCAGCTGAACAACAACAGAAACCAGTGAGAAAACTGCTGAACTACAAACCCAAAAATGCTCAAGACCAGAAGCCATCAAGGCTTATGTCAGCCCTGACAATGAAGCCATTATCCCAGACCTGTACTCCCCTATCCTGGACTCCACTTTCCTCCACTACAACAGTTCTCATACCCCAAACCCATCAACTTAAAAGTAAGCCAAATCACTTCGAGGATGATTCCAAAAATGATAGAGGAGGTCACAAACTCTGGTGAATCAACACAAAGGACTCTATAGAGAACTGGTTTATAGATACAACAGCTCATTTTCCTCCAGCAGCAAAGAACTCCAAGGCACCTACCCAAGATATCTGCACTTAAGCCTTTTTCTCTGGATTTATGTTTAGGTTTTGGGTTTCGGCGAACATGATATAGCCAAAATGAAATCATTATTTTAACTTTCTTGCTCCTTTCTCTCTTTCACCGATGCAAAACATTCTCTTCCCTAGTACTCCTCCACCCATCAAATTCTACCCACACCTCAGTAAACTCTCAAATGCTACATATTAAAGAAAACTTCCCTAATTTCCCCAAGTACAAGTTTTCTTTCCCATTTCACAAACACCACATTTATTACTGAAAAAAACAGAATATTCAAGACAACTAGATACTTACACGCAAAAGAATAAAGCTGGATCACTGTCTTCCACTGTACACAAACATTAATGCAAAATGGTTCATAGAATTAAATGTAAGAGCTAAAACCATACAAATCTTAAAAGAATACATAGGAGTAAATCTTTGTGACTTTGGACTAGTCAGTGGTTTCTTAAATATGAAATTGAAGGAACAAACTACAAAAGAAAACAAGTAGATTACTTGGACTTCAAAATTAAAAACTTTTGTGGTGCAAATGATACCATAAAGTAAGTAACAATCCACAGAATGGGAGGAACTATTTGTAAATTGTATACCTAACAAAGAATTTGTATCCAGTGTGAAGAACTCTTTCAACTAGACAACAAAAAAGACAATAAAATTAAAAACCAGGCACAGGATTTGAATAGAAAATTTCCCAAAGAAAATAGGCAAATTGCTAATAAGCATATGAAAAGCTCTCAAATGATTAACTATTAGGGAAACATAAATAAAAACCAAACTGTGAGACAGCTTAACTAGATATATTATATGGCTTTAAACAAAATGACAGACAATAATAACAATTAAAACACACTTCCATACAAAAACTTATAAATGAATGTTCACAACAGCATTATTATACTAACCAAAAGTGAAAATAACCTAAAAAGCCACCAACAGATGAATGGATAAGTAAAATGCAGTATATACATATATATATATATATCAAAAGGAATAAATAAATGCTAAATAAAAAAAAGAAATCCATGCTAAAACATAGATGAATCTTTACAACATTATGCTATTAATAAGTGAACTAAGCCAGTCAAAAAAACACTATATATAAGGTATTACTCAATTTAGATGCAATGTCCAGAATAGGCAAATCTATAGAGATAAAAAGTAGATTGATGCTTGCCTAGTGCTAGGAGCTGGGGTACGTTGAGGAGGGAGGGGTCTGAGAGGGACTGTTAATGAATACAGGGCTCTCGTTGGGATGATGTTTGCACAACACTGAACATACAGAAGTCATTGAATTGTGTACTTCAAATATGTGAATTTTATAATATGTGAATTACATCTTTATTAATTATGCAACATTTATTAATAAGTATATTAAGTAGTACTTTTCATCACTTTCTCCATTGTACATCATAGCTATAGTAAGACAGTCCATCTGCAAGTTGAATAGTCTTAATTAAAAAACAGAATTTACTGATTTCTATAGTACCTCAGAAAAAGAAGGGATGGAGCTAGTCACAGGGAAAAATGGGTTTTGTCTGCCTTCAGTACATGGAGTTTGTTCATGTAAACACAGTGACAAGCAATTCAGGCTTAAATTCATATAACTTGTTCTTCTTAAATTTAGATTTTGAAGTTACGTAGGCTTGTCTTCAAATCCCAAATTCATACTTTACAAACTACGTGATCCAGGAAATTTATTTTTATTCTTAATTTACAATCAATGAAATAAAGTTTAAAGTGCTTTTATCATTGGTTATTTCAATCATTTATGAGATAAAACAAGTACAGTGTATAGCATAATATCTAATATGGAGTATATACTGAAAATATTGGTTTGTAATCCATAAAAAGTCACCTAGGTTAGTGAAGGGAGGTAAACCCTTATCTTAATGATTAGGAAATACAGGTCAATCAGATATTCCATTTCAGAAATGTGAACTAAGAGAAACGTGGTGTGGTAGGGTGTAGGTGGGAGGGCCAATTAGCGCTTGGAACTAAATCTGAAAGCTTATTATATAGAGTTACCATAAAGACCACGAGAGCAATGCTAAAGCTAATCTTATAAAGGACTATTTTTTTAAGTCTACATTTTTCACTAGGTGATCTCAATCAGTCTGATGATTTAAAGTATCATCTTCATATCAATAATTCCTAAATTTGTATTTAGTGCTCTGACTTCAATGAACTCTGAACTCATATACACAACATTCTTTTTGACATATTTGCTCAGCTGTCTAATAGGCATCACAAAACATGGTTGCAATAAAAGTCTTGATTCTTGTTCTCCACACCTCTGCTCTTCAGCCAGTCTTAACCCATCTTAGTAAATACAACCACAATCTACAATCTACCAGGCAGTCAAGGCAATACTCTCACAGTGATCCTTACTTATTTCCCCATCATATCTGACAAATAATTCACTTGGCGTTAGCTGTACTTTGCAAACACATACAACACACGTCATCTGCCTCCTCCATCTGTGTTACCAACGACTTTGTTCAAATAACAATCAGCTGTTACTAGTACTGTTGCAACTGCCATACAACTAGTCTCCCTGCTGCTTTTAATCCTGCAACTTCATGATCCATTTAGCAATTATAACGGAGCAAAGGTGAGCCTTTGAAGATAAAAGTAACACAATTACTGATGGAGACTCACCAATATTACTATGAAGGCTGAATTTTAGCAGCAGAAATAACAAATAAGCACTTCATGTTAATGGTCACATTATCAACCATCTCACCCTCCAACAAATATGTACAGTAAAAATGCCAGGCAAAAGGTCAGTACATGAACATCTAAATAAAAGAAATATCATCACCAATATTAAAGTATTGACCAATATGATTAATAGTACTTATTGAATGAGTATAATCACTGTGTTAACTGTGTTAAGACTTCACACGCAAACCACCTTCAGTCCTCACAAAAATCTATGAGGTATATAATATTATCCACGTTTTATATATAAGGATGACTAAATCTTACGGAAGTTGGGTCACTTTAAAAGTGATCCACTTCCCAAGTCAGAGAATCCGCAAACAGCAGAACTGGAAATTTCTTACAGGAAACATGATAGCAGATAATGAAGAAACAGCACAATATTCAATGAGCATTTGAGTCACATTATTGGAAAACAACAGAATACAGACCCATAAATTCCCACTGTTGAGATTTCACACTCTCTTGCACCTGCTGCTATGAGGCATAGCTTTACTACATTATCTCTACTTGTGATCTACTAGTTCAGTTTTAGGGGGAGATTCCAGTAAGTAGATCATTATAGATCTCCCTAAGTTAAATAAAAATTAAGAGAACTAAATTATTACTTTTTCCAGCCACCTTATGTTACTCAACTAATGAGAATTCTAATGTAACTTGGTTACTTACTCCCAAGGATCACACTATTTTCACAATTCTATTCAGTGCTCTATTGACAGTAATTGTAAGTGATTGAAATTTAATAACTTCTATTATTCTTTGCAATTACAAGATTCTCAAATCTCTAATATATTCCCAATTACAAATTATTTACATTGTGAAATAGAAATGTTTCATTAAAGGTAAGTAAAACATGTTTCTGCATATATGAGATTTCCAGATATTTACAGGCCCCATTTCAGATCTTAATTTGGTTCACATTTTCAAAATTAAATTGAGAACCTCTGTAAAATACAATAATGTCCTTAGTCATCCAACATTGTCAAAAACTACTTTTTCTCCTTTACTCCAAATATTCTCCAAATACTCTTCAACTTCATAGATTTCCCTTCAGTTTGGGTTCTAGATTTTGACCCACCAATGCCATCATACTGCTGTTACACAAACTCCTTTCAAAGACTTCTTGTTATTTTCCAAATCACTCTGAACATTATCCTTGCTCTGTTCAATATACAGAAGCTAAGTCCATAAATATTCTACTTCATTCAATTTTTATTTTTCTCATCACTGTGATTCAAATTTTCTATACCTTCCAGTCTCTCTACTGTACTAGGTTTGTGGTATTATCTGGACAACTCCCTCCCCCCTTTTAAAATTACATTTCATTTTAATGCCTTAATTTTCCCAACAAGTTGATTCACTCAGGTCTTTGTAAAATACATCTTCCAGCTTCCAGGAACCTTTCTTTATGGAATTCTAACCTCTGTAGCCTGCTGTTTACTTCATATATCTTCGTTTCATTCCATAGGCATGACATTCAACTAGAAGAATGAAAATACCAACAGAGTCCATTAGATTTCCTCCCAGAACCTTAAAAGTGTTTTCCAGCTTTGGGTAAGCTTTTGCATCCATTTGGATTATGCTGGGTTAGGAACAGTCCAGTTAGTTCAGTGGGTCATAGCTATCTAGATATCCTTAAACTTTCTGACTCACTCATCAGGATTAGTTACTATCACCTATGTAACTCATTAGCAGTTTCTCATTAACCTTTCTGGACAAGGGGAAATGCAAAGGAAGAATATTTTTCTAATTACCAATCTGTAAACCACTTCTCTGTGTGAATGGCTTACAAAGACACCTGTAAAGAGATTCATATGTACTGAATAATGTTCTAAATTTTTTTCATGTTATTTTTACAGCATGAAACATTATTCCATTTATCAACCTTTTGACACTGACCTGCTGAAACATTTGCCCAGGAACACAGAGGGCATACTTATTACTGAATTTTCTACTGAATATTGATTCATGTAATATAAAAAGGCAATGGTTTTAAGCATTTTTTATCCCTCATAGCTATCAGCAAATGATTCTTCAGCTGACTTCTGCAAAGCATTCTTAATACCACACAAACCAGTTTATATTTGCTCTTACTTGTAATAATTGAAATTCGTCCTATTTTTTTTAATTAAAATACATTCATCTAAAAAGTCATTAGGGTAGTGGGAGAGAAGGTGGGAAATAACAGATCCACTGACATGGATAATAAAATGAGTGGTTTTCATTATGTATCTTTTTCAATCATTGAAGTCTGTCTGTGAAGGTTAAAATAAAGATCACTCAATAAAAAGCACCAACCTTGACCCTAATTTAAAAGTTTCTGTCTGCATCTGTAGGTGCATCACCATAATATATTTCACTTCATATACTTCTTTTTGCCATTAATCTTGAAATTTACCAAAAATGAGCTCAAAAAAGACTGGGAATACTGATGACCTACTCTAGCTTTCACAGAAAAAGTGGAAATTTTTCATATACGTAGAGTGTTTTACTGCTGCTTCCTTGGAAAGTATGCATTACCAGATATCTTAAATGCTTCTTACATAGATATACAAATAAATATAAAGTCTATTCACATGTATGATTAAATTAATTAAAATACATGGAGACCTGAATAAATGTAAGAGATATAGCACTCCTATGTATAAAAACACTCAGTATTGGAAACATACAGATGATACAACTTTTTTAGGGTATAACATATCAAATCTAAAATGTATTCCGGTTGACACAGTATTTGTTCTTTTAGAAACATGTCTACAGAAATATAGCACAAGAATGTTTACTAAGCAATTTTTCTAGTAGTGAAAAATTAGAGACACATGAAATATACTAAAGGAAATCAGTCCCGAATATTCATTGGAAGGACTGATGCTAAAGCTGAAACTCCAATATTTTGGCCACCTGATGTGAAGAATTGACTCATTGAAAAAGACCCCAAGGCTGGGAAAGATTGAAGGCGGGAGGAGAAAGGGACAGAGGATGAGATGGTTGGATGGCATCAGCAACTCAATGGACATGGGTTTGGGTAGACTCCGGGAGTTGGTGATGGACAGTGAGGCCTGGTGTGCTGCAGTCCATGGGGTCGCAAAGAGTCAGACATGAATGAGTGACTGAACTGAACTGAAATATTTACAATAGGTCAGTGGATAAATTAGAGCTGATCTATACTTCAGAATGTATTATACCCGTTTATGTAGTTCATTAATCAAATTATTCAATAATTCATTCAATACACATTTATTAAGAACCTGTTATGTGCCAGACAGTGTGCTATTAGGTACAAATCAGTGAAAATGTAAGACAAATTTTCTGTTTTCATGGAATATTTATGAGCTGACAGCTTGTTTTAAAGAAAATGTTTTAAAAGAAATAAATAAAATATCAGTGGTAAAAAGTGCTATAGAGAAAAATAAGGTGAGATAAGGTAAGGGAGTTGTGAGTGATTGAGGGACTTCTTTTATAGGAAATAATCAAGTGATATTTGAAACTTAATTGAGGGGGCAAGACAAGGATAAGTCTGGGAGAAAAAGCATTAAAAGAAGTAGAAATGTATCAAGGGCATGATGTGGGAGCAAGCACAGCTTATCTGAAAAACAGCAAGGGGCCAGTGTGTCTGGATTTCAGTGTTCAAGGGTGGGAGTGGTAAGAAGTGAGTTCAAAAAGATAGCTAAGAAGCAAAGATCACTAAGACTCAAGCAGCCTATAGTGAGGATTCTGGCTTTTACTCTTGACTTCAAATGACTGGAAGGTTTTGTGAGGAGTGACAATATCTGGCTTATATGTTAAGTGGGTCATTCTTGCCACTATCTGGATAACAGGCTGCAAAAGGCAAGTGAGGAAGAATCATCAGTTAAGATGCTACTGAAACAGTCCAAGTAAGAGGAGATAAATCCTGGAGTAGAATAGCTGCGGTAAATGTAATGATTCTAGATACATTTTCAGCTTGATCTGATAGGACTTGCTAATTTGGATATGGCCCATAAAAGAGGAAATGGCAAGTATGAGATAGATAAACACATGCTGATATACAAGGTTGTCCATGATATACTGTCAAATGTGATAAAAGAAATCTGCATAAAAAAGTATAGAATTGGATATTTTTATTAAAAAAAGGAATGTAAAGACAGATATAAAGTTCCAGTAGCAATTAATTCTAAAAAGGAAGCAGAGCTAGAAACTCACTTTTTACTTCATGGACTCTGGCATAATTCAAGTATTTTATTGCTAGTCTGTATTATTTCTGCAATTTTATGGCAATTTTAAAATTTCTTCCTCACTCGAAGAAAGAAGAGATGATAACGTATATGCTCGTTCAAAAATAAATGTAGAATATAGTTCTGATAACTGACTTGTAATTTCAAATAATATAAATAACAAATAAACTTTCAAATATAATTTCTCAATAAATAATGATTTAATATTTAGAAATGTAAATCTTACACTTTATTTTTCAATAATATAAATAGCAAATTCAATTTCCAAACACAATTTTTTCATTTAAAGAATAAAGTATTTGATTGGCATATAAGAAAGTATAGTAAATCTACGTTACATAGTATGGTGGAATAGTATAGGCTACAGAAAAATCCAGAAAATCCTGAATTCAAATGTTGACCCTGACTCTGAGCAATAATAAGTTTAGAAAACATATCTATTATGTGACAGTCACCATGATCACTGGCGCTTATCAGACCATTAAACAGACGGCTCAGACGACAGCTAGCTCATCCTCTTGCCTGGGTAGGTCTTTTGGAGGATGCTAAATGATGATCATCTAGTCCCAGTGCAGAGTCAAGCAATAAGACAAGTACCCAGCTTGGGTGATAAGAAAGAATCATGCGGCCCAAGAGTCCTGGCTGTCAGAATTAGGCCTACCCACCTTCCCTGCCCTGAGATCAAATCAAGTAAACCACGGCTTCCTAGGTTGCTGAGAAACAAAAGTAAGTAACTCTTCTCTCTAATTCCTATCTTTCTTCCTGCCTGGAAACCATGCTACATTTACAACTATCCGAGGTAACAGACATCCCTTCTTTCTCTGAATTGTTCTAAATTGATGGACTATAATGCCAAGTTTGCATTTATAATGCACTCAGTTCATTATTTCCTGTCCAGTAAATAACATGTGAGATATAACCTGGAAAATTCAATCAAAAGATGTGATTTTACCCCACTGCTTCAAAATGTTGATTTGAGTAAGTTTAAATTAGTTACTTAAACTTATCTCATTCTCAAGTCCTATATCTGTAAAATAAAGAACATACAACAAAGAACATCAGAGGCTAGATATGAGGATGTTATATCTCCATAAATGAAGTTTTTCATAAACTATAAAATATATTGTAAACAATTATGATATTTATGATGAGGTATAAAATGTATACTCCCTTATAATCCTCAATTGTCATTATCCTATTAATTATGTCAACAAAGAATTATGTGCCTCTTTACTAGCAGAAATCAGAAATCAATATTTGAGTAGTTAGCTTCCAAGGTGGTGCAGCAGTAAAGACTGTCTGCCAATGTAAGAGTCACAGGTTCAAGCCTTGGGTCAGGAAGATCACCTGGAGTAGGAAATGGCAGCCCCCTCTGGTATTCTTACCTGGAAAATTCCATGGACAGAGGAACCTGGTGGGCTACGGTCCACAGAATCACAAAGTCAGACAAAATTGAGTATGTGTGCATGCAGTTTAGTAAAAAGTATTTTCTAAATCTTCAGTAAAACAAAATCAAGCTAAAATGCTTATTTTATTTACATTACTAATATGAGATAAGGCACAGTAGACCAAAGAATTAAATGAGGTTAGAAGTTAAAAGATAGATCATTTTCATGGGTTGGAAGAACTAATAAAGACCACACTACCTAAGGCAATCTATAGATTCAATGCAATCTCTATCAAAATACCAAAGGTACTTTTCATAAAACTAGAAGAAAACATTTTCAAATTTGTATATATACCCAAAAGACCTTGAATAGCTAAAGCCATCTTGAGAAAGAAGAACTAAACTGGAGGAATCACACTCTGACTTCAGACTGTACTATAAAGCTACAGTAATCAAAAGAGTATGGTAATTGTACAAAAACAAACACATAAATAGAGAGCCCAGAAATAAACCCACATACTTATGGTAAGTTAATCAACAACAAAGCAGGCAAGAACATACAATGGAGAAAAGATATTCTCCTCAGTAACCTGTTCAGGAAAAACTGGATAGCTACATGTGAAAGAATGAAATTAGAACATTCTCTAATATCATATACAAAAATAAACTCAAGATGGATTGAAACCAAAACCCCCTACAGAAAAACATTGACATAAAAAATAGCAAAATTTTTTTTGATCTGTCTCCTAAAGCAAAGAAGCAAAACCAAAAATAAACAAAGGGGACCAATTAAGTTGCAATGGTGTGGGAGGTGGGAGGGTGGCTCACAAGTAGGGGGTATATGTACACTTAAGGATGATTAATGATGATAAATGGCAGAAATCAACACAACATTGTAAAGCAATTATCCTCCAACTGAAAATATATAAATTGAAATAAAAACAAAAGTTTAAAAAGGTTTTGCATAACAAAGGAAACCATCAGCAAACAAAAACCCAATCTACAAAATGGGAGAAAATGTTTGTAAATGATATAATTGGAAAGAGGTTCAGGACAGTTCAGTTCAGTCGATCAACCATGTCTGACTCTTTGCGACCCCATGGACTGCAGCGTGCCAGGCTTCCCTGTCCATCACCAACTCTGGGAGCATACTCAAATTCATGTCCATTGAGTCGGTCCATCCAACCATCTCATCCTCTGTCGCCCCCTTCTCCTCCCGCCTTCAATCTTTCCTAGCAGCAGGGTCTTTTCAAATGAGTCAGTTCTTCGCATCAGGTGGCCAAAGTATTGGAATTTCAGCTTTAGCATCAGTCCTTCCAATGAATATTCAGGACTGATTTCCTTTAGGATGGACTGGTTGGATCTCCTTGCTGTCCAAAGGACTCTCAAGAGCCTTTTCCAACACCACAATTCAAAAGCATCAATTCTTTGGCACTCAGCTTTCTTTATAGTCCAACTCTCACATCCACACATGACTACTGGAAAAACCATAGCTTTGACTAGATGGGCTTTGTTGGCAAAGGAATGTCTCTGCTAATCAATATGCTGTCTTTGTTGGTCATAACTTTTCTTCCAAGGAGCAAGCATCTTTTAATTTCATGGCTGCAGTCACCATCTGCAGTGATTTTGGAGCCCCCCAAAATAAAGTCTGTCATTGTTTCCATGGTTTCCCCATCTATTTGCCATGAAGTGATGGGACCGGATGATATGATCTTAGTTTTCTGAATGTTGAGTTCTGAATATTAATAAGAGTTTAATATCCAAAATACATGAACAGTTCATACAACTCAACATCAAAAAACAAAAAATCCAATTTAAAAAAAATGAGCAGAAGACCTGAAAAACATTTCTGCAAAGAGGACATGCAGATGTCCAACAAGCACATGAAAAGATGCTCAACAGCATTAATCCTCAGAGAAATGCAAATTAACACTACAGTGAGATATCACCTCACACATGTCAGAATATCTATCATTAAAAAGAACACAAATAACAATTGTTGGCAAGGATGTGAGAGAAGGGAACCATTGTGCACTGTTGGTGAGAATATAAATTAGTACAGCCAGTGTGGAAAACAGTACAGAGATTTCTCAAAAAACTAAACATAAAACTACCTTATAACCCAACAATTCTACTCCTGGGTAAGCTGCTAAAGAAAACAAAAACACTAATTCAAAAAGATATATGCATCCCAATGTTCCAAGAACATTATTTACAATTGCCAACCTGTGTTCATCTATAGTTGAATTGATAAAGAAATGTGGCATATACACACAACGGAGGAGAAATTCAGGGCAGGGGATTAAAGTGTATAAAGTACTGTGTTTAAGATAAGCTATAAGGATGTATTTTACAACAAAGGTAATATTGACTAATATTTTGTACTAACCATAAATGAAGTTTAAACTTTAAAAACTGTTAATCAGTATGTTGTACAACTGAGACAAATGAGATTTGAAATAAAGCAATTAAAGAAAAAATAAATTTTTTCAATGTCATAATGTCACTAGCAAAACAGTGACTATCATTCTTAATAAAAAGAATGCCCAGGAAGTCAGTATAAAATATATTTCATAACTAAAAACAGTAAAAGAAGAAAAAATAAATGTGGGCTAAATCATAAGAAAATTATAATTAGGCATCACTATCTCTCTCAAAATACTAACTCCAATTTCAAATATTTTAATGTTTAATAATGAAAGACTAGCTAGACATCATAGATACTGGTAGAAAGTTAATGTATAACCATAGAAAATGGAAATTATGATGTGTATAGCAATATAGATACATAAACTAATGAAAAGTGAATAAAGGTAAACTTGGATATATATATTTACTAAATAATTAATATTCAAAATTATTTCATAGAATCAGGAGGCTTAAAAGTTGACAAATAATTAGTTATTAAGCAGTAAGGGTGTCTTTCGAAGATTATCTCTCTTGAATAATGATGACTAGCTGTTTCCATTCAACTTCCATTCTTCAGTTGTTTCAGTTTTAAGAATCCAATTGGGGTTTCCCAGGTGACACTAGTGGGAAAGAATCTGCTGGCCAATGACAAAGACATAGGAGGAGGCTCAGGTTAGATCCCTGGGTCCACAAGATCCTGTGAAAGAGGGCATGGCAACCCGCTCCAGTATTCTTGCCTGGAGAATCCCACAGACGGAGGAGCTTGGCAGGCTAGAGTCCATAGATTCATAAAGAGCTGGACATGACTGATACGACGATTAGCTGTTTCTGCTCAACTTTCATTGTTCAGCTGTTTCAGTTTTAAGAATCCAATTACCACAGTCATTTTTCCACAAACTAATATATTCCAACTGAGAAAAAGCCTCAGACACCCTGTCTGAGGGCAAGGGCAGTAAAGATTATACCCAAATTGTGCACAGGGTGCCATGGGGTTCCAGGTTCAATAGCGACTACCTCTTTTCTAAGATGTCCTAGGCTTCACATACTAGGCATAGTATCAGCATTTGAATTAGGGATTGAGCAGTTTGAGCCAAACTAAGAAATAGAAAATAAGAGAATCTCTAGTAGGTAGGTAGGTTCTGCACTAATAGATTTATATAATTTTTTACTTAACACTCAAAAAATCTATAAAGTAGATAACATTATTTTATTATTTTACAGATGAGGAAACTATATATCTCTCTGTAAGTGCTAACTGTTCTGACTAAAGTCATACAGTGTACACTTTTATTTGGGGAGGCTAGGAATGAAAGTGAAAGTCACTCAGTTGTGTCTGACTCTTTGCAACCCCATGGACTGTGTAGAATTCTCTAGGCCAGAATACTGGAGTGGGTAGCCTTTCCCTTCTCCAGGGGATCTTCCCAACCCAGGGATGGAACCCAGGTCTCCTGCATTGAAGGCGGGTTTTTTAACAACTGAGCTTGAGTGTGTGTGTGTGTGTGTGTGTGTGTGTGTGTGTGTACACACATACACTCATATAGCATGTATGCATTCATGTATGAATACCATATGTATTCATTCATACACCAAAGTCATACAGGTGTATACTTTTATTTTGGGAGGCTAGGAATATGTGCTACTTGGCTTCCCTTGTGGCTCTGCTTGTAAAGAATCTGCCTGCAATGCAGGAGACCTGGATTCCATCCCCGGGTTGGGAAGATCCCCTGGAGAAGAAAATGGCTACCCACTCCAGTATTCTGGCCTGGATAATTCCAAGGACTGTATAGTCCATGGGGTTGCAAAGAGTCGGACATGACTGAGTGACTTTCATTCACTTCACTTCATAAGAATAATTTAGGAACCTGTCATAACTCCAATATCTGGCTCGTTGTTGTTCAGTCAGCCAGTTGTGTCCGACTCTTTGCAACCCCATGGATTGCAGCACACCAGGCCTCTCTGTCCCTGTCCCTCACCATCTCCCAAAGTTTGCCCAAGTTCATCTTACACAAACTTTGTTAGCCTTGGTGATATATAAGTGAGTTAGCTGTTCATTCAATTTGCACATACGTGTAATTCTGACATCACAGCGTGAGTGAAGATTACTTCATTCCAAGGAACTCATCAATTCTGCTGTAATATTACACAGTACAGGTCTAAAATGTTAAATTAGATATTGGGATGGATGGCAAGTACAGAATCAGAAAATCTAAGGAGGCTAGTATATTAATTACAGACCAGAGTGGTTGCAAAAATAGTGTTAAAGATCATCAAATTTTGAATATATTTTTAAGGTAAAGCTACAGAAACTTGCTGTTTAATCAATTATAAAGTTTGAGAAAAAGTGAAGTCAAATATAAATTCAAATTTTTGTCTAGAAATACTGAAATACTAGAGTTTCCCTTTTATTAAATGGTGATGACTATGAAAGAAGTAAGTAGATAAGGATTTTAGTTTTGGATGTATTATGGAAGATTTCTGACAGAACTCTAAGCTGAACAGGTGTAATTCTGGATATATACAAGTCTGAGTTCAGATAAGTCCAGGCTGAAATACAAATTCAGGATTCATTAACATATTTAAAGTCCTGAGACTGAATAAAACTACATGGAGAATAAATGACAATATAAGCCAAATTATTGATCCCTGGACGAGAACCAGAAAAAAAAAAATCGGAAAAGAAAAAAAGTGATGTTATGAAAGCGAAATGATACACTTGTTTCCAAAAAGAGTAGTTATATTCAGTAAGGGCATAAGTGTTGTTCATAAATCAAATAAGGTGAAGGTTGAAAACTGACTCTAAATTTCAAAATGTGTTACAGGTAATCTGGAGTTGCTTTGGTGGAGCAGCTGGACCAGTCTAACTAGAGTGGTTTTGTGGGAGAAGACAGGGAGTACAGACACCTCTTTCACGGAGAATAAAGGGAGAAAACACACAGATAATATTTGAAAGAATTATATACGAAAATGTATAACAGTTGCACAGAGATGAACATACTGCAGCATATTTGATGATGTGTTGGAATAACACTATTAATATCAGAAAATACAAACCAGTAGCAGCAAAACTCATCTTTCTTATATTTCATTGACAATTTCCAAAATCTTACATAAATCTTCTTTATGTCTTTCATTTTTGTTTAATAGCTTAATTTTTACAGTTTCTTCTCTAGGGAAATAAAGGAAGCTAGTTCATCTTTCAATTTTTAATATTATTATGTTTATGTACATATATATATGTATATATACAGATATATACACACACAAATATCTGTTTAAGTGTATATACATATATGCACACTCATAGAAATGTGAAAAACGATAAAATGGGAGAGACTAGAGATATCCTCAAGAAAATTAGAGATATCGAGGGAACATTTCATGCAAAGATGGGCACAATAAAGGACAGAAATGGTATGGACCTAACAGAAGAAGAAGATATTAAGAAGAGGTGGCAAGAATATACAGAACTATACAAAAAAGATCTTCATGAACCAGAAAATCATGATGGTGTGATCACTCACCTAGAGCCAGACATCCTGGAATGCGAAGTCAAGTGAGCCTTCAGAATATCACTAAGAACAAAAATAGTGGAGGTGATGGAATTCCAGTTGAGTTATTTAAAATCCTAAAAGATGATGCTGTTAAAGTACCACACTCAATCTGCCAGAAAATATGGAAAACTCAGCAGTGGCCACAGGAAAAGGTCAGTCTTCATTCCAATCCCAAAGAAAGGCAATGCCAAAGAAGGTTCATGCTTCTCCACAAATGCACTCATCTCACACACTAGCAAAGTAATGCTCAAAATTCTCCAAGCCTGGCTTCAACAGTATGTGAACTGTGAACTTTCAGATGTTCAAGATGGATTTAGAAAGCCAGAGGAATCAGAAATCAAATTGCCAACATCCATTGGATGATAGAAAAACCAAGAGAGTTCCAGAAAAAACATCTATTTCTGCTTTATTGATTACACCAAAGCCTTTGACTGTTGTGTATCACAACAAGGAATACCAGACCACCTGACCTGCCTCCTGAGAAATCTGTATGGAGGTCAAGAAGCAATAATTAGAACTGGATGTGGAATGACAGACCAGTTCCAAATTGGGAAAGGAGTACAACAAGGCTATATATTGTCACCTGCATATTTAACTTACATGCAGAGCACACCATGCAAAATGCCAGGCTGGATGAAGCAAAAGCTGGAATCAAGATTGCCAGGAGAAATACCAATAACCTCAGCTATGCAGATGACAACACCCTATGGCAGAAAGTGAAGAGGAACTAAAGAGCCTCTTGATGGAATTGAAAGAGGAGAGTGAAAAAGCTGTCTTAAAACTCAACATTCAAAAAATGATCATGGCATCCAGTCCCATCACTTCATGGCAAATGGATAGGGAAACAATGGAACAGTGAGATACTTTATTTTCTTGGGCTCCAAAATCACCACAGTTGGTGACTGCAGCCATGAAATTGAAAGACGCTTACTCCTTGGGAGAAAAGCTATAACAAACCTAGACAGCATATTGAAAAGCAGAAACATTACTTTGCCAACAAAGGTCCGTCTAGTCAAAGCTATGGTTTTTCCATTAGTGATGTATGCATGTGAGATGTGGACCATAAAGAGAGCTGAACATCGAATAATTGACGCTTTTGAACTGTGGTGTTGGAAAAGACTCTCAAGAGTCCCTTGGGCTGCAAGGGGATCCAACCAGTCCATCTTAAAGGAAATCAGCCCTGACTATTCACTGGAAGAACTGATAATGAAGCTGAAGCTACAACACTTTTGGCTACCTGATGCAAAGAACTGACTCATTTGAAAAGACCCTGATGTTGGGAAAGACTGAAGGTGGGAAGAAAAAGGGAGACAGAGGATGAGACGGTTGGATGGCATCACCGACTCAATGAACATGAGTTTGAGCAAGCTCTGGTAATTGGTGATGGACAGGGAGGTATGGCGTGCTGCAGTCCATGGGGTCACAAAGAGTCAGACACAAGTGAAGGATTGAACTGACTGACTGACTGAGAGATGTAAATAAATAGTTTTCTTAGGGGACACATGAGAGGGTTGAACTAAATTAGCTCTTAATTGCTAGACTTTCTAAGGGACTACAATTCTTTCTTACAACCTCTTTGGAGATCTACTTCATTCACTGGGAACAGATATTTGTAGAATTATTGCTTATCTTCATTTGTCACTATGAACTCCTGAAGCTGACCTATTTAAGACCCTTTCTTTTTCATTAAAATAATGTTTACCACATTAATAAAGTTATATACTCAATAACAGGTTAATTCATTGGTTCTTCTATATCTTAAGTTGTTAGGGAATTCTGTTCATTGGTCCATTTTCCCCTTAAATATTGCTGCCTTGTCTCTTCATTTTTGCTGATTCATACTATATTCTACAGAACTTCAAACAGCCATATTTGTCTCATAGAAAAGAAAGAATCCTAAATCATTGTTTACTTTATTTTTAAATAAGTATGATTACTGGAACTTCAGTTTCATTGAGTATATAGCCAATGAAGTATGAAAAACTTAGAATTTTATAGTACGCTTTGGATCACCATTATAATTCTGTCCAAATCAGGATTGTTTTAGGCCAGCAAGAAGAGAGAGTAGACACATATATTTGCTAAAGTTGCTTTACATTATCTAGGGCAGAGAGACTCATAAATGGTTTTGAATTGGCAAAAAATGTTAGGAGCTGATGGTCTATTTTCACACAAGTCAATAAAGCACTTTTTTTGGCCAAGTACTGTTATTAATGCCTGACTTTGTACACTTAGTTCTATCAACAAACTTTCTAAGAATTAAAATGTGAAAACATATTAGATCTCATACGAGACAGAAATTTAAATTGTATATTGAGACATAATCACTTCTCTCTAGGAGTTCTCACTAAAATGTTAGTGAAAGAAAAATAATAACAAGAAAAATAAACTCTCTTGAAACAATAATTATAAAACAAGTCAAGTGTCAAAGGCTATAAATCATATATAGACCACTGATTTTTCTCTTAAAAAGTTAACAGAGATAAGCAATTAAAGACAGCCAAAACTTTAGAAGTTTCACAATATAACAGACATGTAGATATATATTATTTTAACATTAGCTCTTGTATATATGCAAAGATAATTCTTCCATTTTGTGCACTTAATATTTCAGATTTAAAATGTCAGACTGTTGGTGGGAATGTAAATTGGGACATACATTATAGAGAACAGTATGGAGGTTCTATAAAATACTAAATATTGAGACATCATATGATCCAGCAATCTCATTCCTGAGCATACATCTGAAGAAAACCATAATTTGAAAAGATAAATGCACCAACATAGTGTCCTGGCACTGTTTACAATAACTAACACATAGGAGTGACCTCAATGTCCATCGACAGAGGAACACATCTAGAGGATGTACATACACACATGCCAACACACACACATACAGAAATAATACTCAGCCATGAAAGAAGGAAATACACCGTGTGACTCAGGGCACTCAAACCAGGGCGCTAACAACCTAGAGGGGCGGGGCGGAGAGGGAGCTTCAGGAGGGAGCGGACATACACGTACTCGTGGCTGATTCACGCTGATATCTGGTAAAAACCAACACAATTCTGTAAGGAAATAATCCTTCAATTAAAAATGAATTTAAAATTAAAAATAAAAGAATGAAGTAAACCCATTCGCAGCAACATGGATGGACCCAGAGGTTACTGAATTAAGTGAGACACAGACAGAATTCCTACGATACCACTTACGAGTGGAATCTTAAAAAACGATGTAAGTGGACTTATTTAGAAAACAGAAACACACTCACATATACAGCAAACAAACTTATGGTTACGAAAGGGGAAAGGTAGGGTGGAGGGATATATTAGGATTTGGGGATTAACATATATACACCACTATATATAAAATAGATAATCAACAGGCCCTGCTGCATAGTACAGGGAACTCTACTCAATATTCTGTAGCAACATATTCAGGAAAGAATTTGAAAAAGAATAGACATATGCATATGTATAACTGAAACACTTTGGTGTACACCTGAAACTAACAACATTGTAAATAAACTATATTTCAGTATAAAATACAAATTTAAAAAAGACTTTAAAATGTCAGGAATATTAGCTATTGCTTTTCTTTGATATTTTTGTTTAAAAATTAATTTATTAGTTCTTTAATTATAACCATAGTTAATTTTTTTCATTCTTCATATTTATATATTTTGATTGTGTGCATGTCTGACTCCTTGCAACCCCAGGAACTGTAGCCTTCCAGGCTCCTCTGTCCATGTAATTTTCCAGGCAAGAATACCGGAGTGGGTTGCAATTTCCTTCTCCAGAGGATCTTTCTGACCCAGAGATCAACTAGGCAAATATGCCTTTAAAAATCTTGACTATATTAAAAAAAATGTTATTTAAAATTATTTTTTAAAATTATTTAACTCATAATTTAAAAATTATTTAACTCATATTTATTTTGCACAACCTCTAATCACAGAATTATTGTCACTTCTTTTTACTAAAAGCCTTGTGGCTCAGCTGGTAAAGAATCCACCTACAGTGGAGGAGATCTGGGTTTGATACCTGAGTTGGGAAGATCCCCTGGAGAAGGGAACAGCTAACCACTCCAGTATTCTGGCCTGGAGAATTCCGTGGGCTACACAGTTCATGGAGTCACAAAGAGTTGGGCATGACCAAGCAACTTTCACTTCCACTGCAATATTCTGAGTGCAGACTCATTGCAATTTCAAAGTCTATAAAATCTGAAATATAGGTTTTGAGATTAGTCCTAGAAAGAAAAAATGTCCTTTTAAAGTCACTTTGCTAACTCACTGACCTATCTCTGGAGTCTTTCCAGTAATAGATAATTAACAGCATTATGTAAATAATGCATATGTTTAAACTTTCGTTTAAAATCAAGAGCAATAATATGCTTTTCCTTGAGCCTGAGATATAGAAAAAATCAGCATTATAGAAACTACCTACTGCCTTTCACGTAGTATATGTAAAAATCTTGAAAAAGGTGATACAGAATTTTATAATAATTCAACTTCACACTCTATCATTATAATGGGTTGTTAACAGCTTGATTTTTTAAAAATTTGCATAAAACGGAACCATGACATTTTCTAAATAAATTATTTTGCATGCTTTAGAACCATTACATTTCAAAAATATTTTTGAGAAGCCAGATGTTTTTCACAGATATTAAAAAAAAACTAAACATACAGACTTTTTAATATATTTAATTCTGGTGTCTAAAAGACAGGCTCTCATAGAAAAATAGTTTTTCTACATAAAAAAAGTTACTAATGAACATTTTGTTTTCCTAGAAACTTTTCCAACCTGGCACCTATGGAGCTGCAGCATGTACATCCAGAGAAGTAACATCAGGGTCTGGTGAGGCGGCCTCTTCAGTGCTTTCTTGAATTTCCCCCCTTTTAGCAGTGTTGAAAATAGGTCTGGAAAAGCATAGGAAAGCTATATCAAATTTTCCTTAGGAGGTTTGTTCTGTACTGCTTTAGCAACTTTGCATAGTGAAGGTGTTCTATGGTATGACATTACATATCCATTTTCACTAATGAGATTTCCTATGTAAAATTAACAATATCCTCAGATAAAAATAATTATATTGCAGTAACTGAAATCAAGCTATGTTTGAAAATATAAAACTATTTGTAAGGAGAGCTGAAATATTTAGAATGAAATCTCTTATATGAAATGAAATACGATGCTTCAAGACAATCTAACTTTGATATACTATCTTTATAAGCTGTATTTCAAAGATATTTAAATATTCTATGCTCTTATACAGTCTTCAGTTCAGTTCAGTCTGTCAGTGGTGTCCGACTGTTTGCAGCTCCATGAACTGCAGCACGCAAGGCCTCCCTGTCCATCACCAACTCCTGGAGTTTACCCAAACTCATGTCCATTGAGTCAGTGATGCTATCCAACCATCTCATCCTCTGTCATCCCCTTCTCCTCCTGCCTTCAATCTTTCCCAACATCAGAAACTTTTCAAATGAGTCAGCTCTTCGAATCAGGTGGCCAAAGCATTGGAGTTTCAGCTTCAACATCAGTCCTTCCAATGAAAACTCAGGACTGATCTCATTTAGGATGGACTGGTTGGATCACCTTGCAGTCCAAGGGACTCTCAAGAGTCTTCTCCAACACCACAGTTCAAAAGCATCAATTCTTCAGTGCTCAGCTTTCTTTATAGTCCAACTCTCACATCCGTACATGACCACTGGTAAAACCATAGCCTTGACTAGACGGACCTTTATTAATAGTGTAATGTCTCTGCTTTTTAATATGCTGTCTAGGTTGGTTATAACTTTCCTTCCAAGGAGTAAGCGTCTTTTTTTAATTTCAAGGCTGCATTCACAATCTGCAGTGATTTTGGAGCCCAAAAAAATAAAGTCTGACACTGTTTCCACTGTTTACCTATCTATTTGCCATGAAGTGATGGGACCAGATGCCATGATCTTAGTTTTCTGAATGTTGAGCTTTAAGCCAACTTTTTCACTCTCCTCTTTCACTTTCATCAAGAAGCTCTTTAATTCTTCTTCACTTTCTGCCATAGAGGTCGTGTCATCTGCATATCTGAGGTTATTGGTATTTCTCCCGGCAATCTTGATTCCAGCTTGTGCTTCTTCCAGCCCAGCGTTTCTCATGATGTACTCTGCATATAAGTTAAATAAGCAGGGTGACAATATACAGCCTTGACGTACTCCTTTTTCTATTTGGAACCAGTCTGTTGTTACATGTCCAGTTCTAACTGTTGCTTCCTGACCTGCATACAGATTTCTCAAGAGGCAGGTCAGGTGGTCTGGTATTCATTCCCATCTCTTTCAGAATTTTCCACAGTTTATTGTGATCCACACAGTCAAAGGCTTTGGCATAGTCAATAAAGCAGAAAGATGTTTTTCTGGAACTCTCTTGCTTTTTTGATGATCCAACAGATGTTGGCAGTTTCATCTCTGGTTCCTCTGCCTTTCTAAAACCAGCTTGAACATCTGGAAGCTCACAGTTCACGTATTGCTGAAGCCTGGCTTTGAGAATATTGAGCATTACTTTACCACCGTGTGAGACGAGTGCAATTGGGCTGGAGTTTGAGCATTCTGTGGCATTGCTTTTTTTGGGGATTGGAATGAAAGCTGGAGCCCCTTATACAGAGTGAAGTAAGCCAGAAAGATAAAGAACATTACAGCACACTGACACATGTATATGGAATTTAGAAAGGTGATAACGATAACCCTATATGCAGAACAGAAAAAGAGACACAGAAATACAGAACAGACTTTTGAACTTTGTGGGAGAATGTGAAGGTGGGATATTTCAAAAGAACAGCATGTATACTGTCTATGGTGAAACAGATCACCAGCCCAGGTGGGATGCACAAGACAAGTGCTCCGGCCTGGTGCAATGGGAAGACCCAGAGGAATCGGGTGGAGAGGGAGGTGGGAGGGGGGATCGGGATTGGGAATACATGTAAATCCATGGCTGATTCATATCAATGTATGACAAAACCCACTGGAAAAAAAATAATAATAATAATTAAAAAAAATAAATAAAATTTAAAAAAAAAAAGAAAACTGACCTTTTTCAGTCCTGTGGCCACTGCTGAGTTTTCCAAATTTACTGACATATTGAGTGCAGCACTTTCACAGCATGATCTTTTTGGATTTGAAATAGCTCAACTGGAATTCCATCATCTCCACTAGTTTTGTTCATAGTAATGTTTCCTAAGGCCCACTTGACTTTACATTCCAGGATGTCCAGCTCGAGGTGACTGATCACACCATCGTGATTATCTGGGTCATGAATGTCTTTTTTGTACAGTTCTTCTGTGTATTCTTGCAACCTCTTCTTAATATCTTCTGCTTCTGTTACGTCCATACCATTTCTGTCTTTTATTGAGCCCATCTTTGCATGAAATGTTCCCTTGGTATCTCTCATTTTCTTGAAGAGATCTGTAGTCTTTCCCATTCTATAGTTTTCCTCTAGTTCTTTGCACTTATCACTGAGGAAGGCTTTCTTATCTCTCCTTGCTATTCTTTGGAACTCTGCATTCAAATGGGTATATCTCTCCTTTTCTCCATTGCTTTTCGCTTCTCGTCTTTTTACAGCTATTTGTAAGGCCTCCTCAGACAGCCATTTTGCTTAAACAGCCTAGGAAGTATTAAATGATCATTTACTAAGGATAAGTAACTTCCATGTGTAATACATGGATTGTGTGTGTGTGAGTCGCTCAGTCATGTCTGACTCTTTGTGACCCCATGAACTGTAGCCCTTCCAGGCTCTTTCGTTCATGGGATTTTCCAGACAAGACTGCTGGAGTGGGTTGTCATTTTCTTCTCCATATACATGTATTAGTTTTACAAATATATGTTATATGTAAAATATTTAGGTATGTGTTCACCAAAATGAAAGTATCACTGACTATATTAACTTGAATTAAAAAAATAAGAATGTATGATGGCAGAAATACATCATCCTTACTTTGTTCAAATGATCAGTGTAATTAGTTAAAACATAAAACATATTTTTTATTTGATTTTTCCCCAATTTTGACTATCTGACATGTAGTAAAACTACTGATGACTTAGTTACAGCTATTTCCTAAAATCCATAACAATGTTAACATGAGTATTGCCTTCAGGTTTAGTGAAAATGAATATAGTAAAAATACGTAAACGGAGAGAGGTTGCTAAAACAGTAACCACTAATCTAAATGCTCTTATAGTTTTACTGCCTCTTTTAGACTTGTATAAGGCTTGGGTAGACATTAGAGAATCAATATCATTCAAATTCCAGTATAATAACTGAAAGTGATAAACTGTAAATGGTTTCACCATTTTTCACAGTGATAGCATATTAAAAACAAATAATGAAGAAGACTCTTTCATAATGCTAGGAGAAAAAATAATATTTAAGGCTATTATATTTGATGGACTTTTTTTCTAACTCATGTTTTAACATTTAGGATTGACCATCAATTAGAAAAAGACATTTGAACCATGTGATTCTGTTATGGTACCTTAATATTTATTTCAGTCACATTTGCCTTCCTAATTACCTCTTCTTAAATGAATAACTTTAAACTACTAATATTTGAAAACATTGTAAAGTAATATAAACATTAATTATAAATTAATTATCATAAAAATGTCTATACCCTCTTATTATATGCCATGACACAGTTAGACTACAATTACAGTTACTCAATATGTAGCTCACTTAACAAAACACAAAATCACTAGAAATATCTATCTGCTTGATATACTTTTCTTTTGATTATTTTAGAAATCTGTATTTGGTTATTTCAAAGCCACAGTTAGAAATTAATAAGGCATGCTGAAAAAATTATTTTTAAAAATCAAATGATCACTTTTGAGAATGAGAATTTACAACTAAGATTAGAAAACCCACATGGTTTAATATAATTCCTTTAATAATAGTGGCAGAATAAGATAAAACCAAAATTAAACTCTAAAATTAAACTCTAAAAATTAAACTCTAAAAACAATGTTTGTTCATCTGAAGACTCAAGTTGAACGAAAGGAAAATATGATAGAAATTAATACTGACCCCATGACATTTAAATTAAAAATCAAAATAGCCTCGTCAGTCAAGTGAAGTATGCTATTTACAGTGTTCTTTGTGGTTTAAATGTGTGGAAATTTATTTCCCCCAATGAGAAAAAAGCTCATTAAAACAGGAAAATATATTTTATAATTTGAAAGGGAAACTCTATTAGTAACATTGTAGTGTGAACAATACAATATTGTGGGCAAGAAACCTATGGTTTAATGACAGAATATTATAAGGAGAGATGTTCATGATACTGTAGATGTTTAAACAAAATAATTTCATAATTAATAATCACGAAACCTGTTGGATTACAAGCTGCACAGAGACAAATGAAGTCCTTCCAACTTACTTAAAAAAATAAAGAGTTCATAAGAGTTCATAAAAGATTAAATGTTAAACATATCAATATATTTCTAATTTGAAGAGGTCAAAGTCAAAACACTAGTAACCAGAAAATCAATGTGATTCTCATAAATTTTGGGCCAATGGGTTGCTAACTTTGTAGCAAGCCAAATTCAAAAGACTGAAATGAATGCTTTGCGAAAGAAAAAAATAAATAAATAAAAACAATAGAAGCAGGGAAAAGTTTGTTGCTGGGCACAAGGACAGACCAAGAGAAACCTTCCCAAAGCTATGACAGATAAACTAGATATATTATATAGGTGAAATTAGTGAATACTGAATTTTCCATGATTTAGTAATTAAATGTGGGGTTCACAAGTCACAGATGCTGTAACAGGAGAAAAACTGCAAATTCTGTTTCTCACTGGAAGATTACAATAAATAGCTAGACATGACACACATGTGTACTAGCTGATGTTAGAAACATTTTAAGTGTTAAGTACCAAATTGTTTTAGGCAATTTAAGGCAGTATAAGAGATAGAGTACAAATTGCAGCTTAAAGGAAAGGAGGTGAAAATTTCAAAGCACACTGGATCCTCAAATACAAAGGTGAGTAGAGAAAGGAAAGAAGAGAATGATAGCAAGCTCATGAACACTATTAATTATAAACATTATTATAGGATAAAATAAAGATTAATACAACTAGCTGGTTACTGAAGAGTTTTAACATTGCCAGGTATGTGTCTAGTCAGTCTAGTGGCCAAAAGAGAATCAATATAGACAACTTTTAGGGTTCCATGGAGGGACTGAGGCCAACCTGAATTTAGGAGTGCCACACTGAACAATTCTCCACAGCAGCAGGTAGAAATGAGAAAACTACAATCACCAAAAAGGACTCTTTGGTAAAATAAAATTTGGAAAATCAAATTTAAATGTTTTGTGTACTTGTATTGCTTACTTCTCTAATTAAAATAAAAAATTTCAGTCTTTAAAAACCTTTTAATTTAGGACTACCTACCAACAGTGGCAAGTTCCATGTCCCATTTTCAGTGAAACCATTATGGGGCGTCTCTCTCCAGTATACACTCTAAATAACAGTGGCCTATGGTTTAAATGTGGCAATGGGAGAGACTTAGATTAAAAAATGGTAAAGGTTTCTGCTGAGTTGCTACTGCAAATACTTGAAATCTCTCAGTAATTTCAGAATCTGAACACAGTTCATTTTTCACTTACTTTTTAAAATTTATTTTAATTAGATAATTGCTTTACAGTGTTGCATTGGCTTCTGCTGCACAATGTAAATAAGCCGTAAGCATACATATATCACCTTCCTCTTGAGCCTCCCTCCCACCCTAGTTTAAGTTTAATAATGGGTAAGAGTAAGAGATGATCAAAGTGCTTGCTAGTTCTGAAATTCCTTCGGGGTACACAGAACTAGTCCTTAAGTCTTGGGCATAAAAAGGCACTAATCCATCTTCTCTCTTATCCCCATTAGAAGACTTCTGGTAGGGCACTGCAATACTCCTGGAACCCTGGGACTTTTCTACTCTGAATATTCCATCCTAGAGTGATGACTCTAGTGCACTCTCGGTGAACCAACTGCTTTTCTGACTTAAAAATAAAGTGAAAATATTGTTCTAAGAATTAAACTTCATTCGATTATACAGCATAGCCTTAACTATACTCAGAAATGCCCCCTTCAAAAAGAAATTAAAGTATACTCTACATACAATATTGGCAGAAGGTGAAAGTGACATAAAACCATGATACGGTGGCAACTAAGAGAATGAGGAATACCTTGAAAGCATAGCCTCATAGAGTCACAAAATAAATCTTTAAAGATAAATAGTTTCACAGCCCTATGGTTTAAATATTACCATGAGGTATAAGTTCTTTTAAAAGACTGTTGAAAAAAACTATTCTGGGATATTTTCAGCTTCTGATAAGGGTAAAAGTGCTTATGTTGGACTGTCTTTAGTTAAAAGAATAAACTCTAGAAATGATGGAGAATAAGCGAACTGGAAGAAACTTGAGGGAAGTAGAAACTAAAGGAGTTAAACTAAGATCCTTGAAAGAAAAGTATCACACTGGTGAAGGTCACACTTTAGACACTTCATACACCTTGAAGGTACAACTCGGTCTACAATACAGGGAATGGGGTGGCTGGAAGGGGACAGAAATAGTTCAAGCTGAAATGTGCAGTTTTACTGATCCCTTCCCCTATCTCTACCCAACACCCAGCCACCCCAAAGCCTCCTACACACAAACACACACCTCCAGTGAGGAATCAGAGGTTGGACTTTTTGGATTTTGGATGAGCTAGAAATTGGGGGTGGGATGTAGCTGTACAAAGACAAAGAAGGAGAACTCCAAAAACTGCATATACAGGGTAAAATAGCCCTGACACAGCCTAAAACTAAACCTCCAAATAATCATGGTGTCTGTGAGTCATTAAATTAAATAGAAGAAAATTTAAAAACTTTTAGAGGAAAATTACACTATCCAGAGTCTCTAAAATATAGTTGACTCTTGAACAACATGGGTTTGAACTGCACAAGTCCACTTATACACAAAGTATTTTTCAATAAATATACAAATGCATTGTACTATGCCATTTTATATTATAAGAAACTTCAGCATCTGTGAATATTGGTATACTTGGGGACTCGTGGAACCAATCTCCCCAAATATGGAGGGATAAATAGGTATTATCCATAATGTCCAGTAGACAATAAGAATTTACTAAATATGTAAAGAAATGGGAAAATATGATTCTGTATTAGGAGAAAATAAAAATATGTCAGTTGAAAATAAATAGACAAACCAGATATCAAAATTAGTAAAGACGATTTTAAATACTTAAATAAATCTATTAAGGAATCTATAGAAAAGATGACTACAATGAATCAAGAGATATAAAAACTGCAAAAAAAAACAAGGCAAAGCAAAGCAGCCAAGAAAACATCCTGGAATTGGTCAATTCAAGATTTGAAAAAAAAATCTATTGGATGAGACTAAATGCATATGGGACAAAACAGAAAAAAAGGATCATGGAACCTGAAACACAGGTTAATAGAAATTATCTACACCGAAGTATACAGAGAATTAAAAAAAAAAAATATTTTTAAGAAGAAAAGAGAATAAAAGCTCAATGACCCGAGCAGCAGTATGAAATGGTTTGCATACATGTTTTTGGAGTCCCAGATACAAAGGGGAGAGAGCCTGGGGCATAAATATTATTTTGAAAAAGGAAGATAACAAAAAAATTTCTAAATTTCATCAGAAGACTCATAGATTCAGGAAGCTTAGTAAATTCCAAGTAGGGTAAATAAAAAAAGAAAATTGCAGCTTCTTTTTAAAATTATGAACTTGGGATATTTTAATTATAGACATGATTAGTTTGTTCTGAAAACTAATACATGAATTATTTTATAAATGGTTAAAAAATAGTAAACTTGAAAGAGTAGTTTTTGCTCAATTAACAATAGCATTGAACTCTGAAATTTAAGCAATTTGAAGTACTTGAAAGTCTAGATCTCCAAGTTGAAAAAAATAATAAATATAATAATGACCTAAAAGTACTTTTTGAAAAGTATAATTTACCAAGTGATAAGATGACCTCTGTTTCTTTTCATATATTCTATATATACACTTTTATTATTTTTTTAGTTCATTAATACTTTAATTAGCAGAATTTGGAGAGTGTATAATTTATCTTATTTATTTTTACCTTTATTTTCCATTCAATGAAGGCTGATAGTTGGGAGATGATTATTTTTAAAACATCACTGTTGACATTATACTATTTCTCTTCTAGGATTGGTTGTAGACACTGCATGTTTTTCTCTGGTATGGTAGAGTAGGATGAATATATGAAATCTGTCTCATAGAATGGAATATTTAGGTAATGACAATGAAAACTACATGAAGTATTGAAGTTCAAAGACATACATGAGAAAGAGCTAAAAAACAAGGGCCGAGAAGAAGTTCTGAGGACTAATAAAATGCATGATCAGATAATTTACCAAAAAAAGAAAAAAATTAGACCAATGGTCAATTCCAATAAGCAACCAGCAAACAAAGTACTACAAATTGAAATATTTTTGGTCTACTGAACTGGCTAATAGATAAAACCCAATATTAATGATAAACATTAACTTCCAAAAAAAAAAAAAAACCGTATAAAATGTGGGTTTGCTTGGTGAAAAGGGTGAACTAGCTACATAAATGGGGACCATTTGCCAATGTATAATATCCATATTTGTATTATTTTAAGCAAGCTTGCCATACGATTTCACAGTATTTAAAAAAAACAAAAACTTACTAGCTTAGGTGAAGCAGATTCTATATGGTGCTGATGGAAGAGCAATTACTACATTTCTGTTCACTGTTTCCCAAGTCTGATTTTTGGCGTAGTTCTGAGCAAGCACAGAAAACCTCTGCCTTTGTAAAAATTACTTCTCGTAAGCTTTTTGATTGGTATCAAAAGTCTTATATTATACGGATGTACATAAACTTTATTTTTCAGGCTTACTGAAGAAAATATTTTTAATTATTATCAAGCCTTATGATGGAGTTTATGCTGTTGGCTATAGAATCTTATTTTGCAAAAGTTCTTTTCTTGAAAATATCACTTGCATAAATTCTGCTAACTGCCTCAAGGAACCCAATCTAGCAGACAAGAATGTGTTTGTGTTGAGTGTGTATATGGCTGTGTGTATGTTCAAGTGGTGAAAGGAAAATGCCACAATATTCTGGCATTTGTACAAACAGTAGTTAAGTAAATGACAACCCACTCTAGTATTCTTGCCTGGAGAATCCCATGGACAGAGGAGCTTGGTGCGCTACAGTCCATGGGGTTTCAAAGAGTCGGACACGACTGAGTGACTAACACACTGTAAGTAAAATTATTTTTAATGTAAGAAATCTTAAACTTATTTTCTACATTAAAATAATGCATCACCTAAACTCCAGAGCTTTTTTCATCAGTTATTTTTCAAAAATTTTTTGCCATAAAAAAACATAGAAATAAAGGTATTTCTTACAAATAATGACAACTGTTGTCTGCTCATCTCCTGTTCTGTATAAGATGATCGTCACAGCACTTTTTTATGGTAGTCCAAAACAGAAGCAAGTATCTACACTCTCTCCCTTGTCTGACTCCTCAATCCACAGCTAGATGGTTGTTTCACATATTTAACTTTCCTCCAATTTCAATCTGAAATTTATAGTCATACACTTACTCTGTATCCCTATAATTTCATACTAAATTCCTTTTAAAAAATGTCATATATCCTAAGCTGCCTCTACTTTCAATGATCTGCGACCTGATCCTGATTCATTCCTGTTCAGAAGTGGGACCTTCTTGTCAGGTGCTAATAAAACTATGGCGTTACAAGAGAATTCTGTTACAACATGACTAATTTCATCTGGAGAAATCTGAAAACAGAAGTAGTTTGTAGGAGAATCCTAAGAAGCTAGACGTCTGTCTGTGGCAATGTGCACATTCTAAAAGTATAAAAAATACATTGCTTTTTTAAAATAAACATCCCACTACAATATTGTAAAGTAATTAGCCTCCAACTAAAAAAAAATAAATGAAAAAAAATAAATTTAGTTTTGGTTTGTAATGATCAGATTTAAAAAAATAAAAAATAAAATAAAATAAACATCTTTAGCTAAAGAAATACAATAATAGATGAGAAAATAAAGGTCTGCAACTTTGGAGACTTGGAGTTAAAATAATTAAATGTGTCCTTAGTAGAAGGGATTCCCTAGTTACTCAGATGGTAAGGACACTACCTGCAATGCAGGAGACCCGCGTTCAGTTCCTGGCTGGGGAATGTTCCCTGCAGAAGGGAATGGCTAACCACGCCAGTACTCTTCCTTGGAGAATTCCACAGACAGAGGCACTTGGGAGGCTGCAGTGGGGAGGCAGAGAGGTGGACAGGACTCACAACTAACATACTTTAGTAGAAGGGAGATAGATTGCAGAGTAATCGTACTGAACATTCACCATTTTTTGCCTTTATCATTAATGTGGTTTAAGTAATGTGAAAAATGTTAAATAGTAGAAGAAAAGTTCTCTCTTTATAAGCTTTTGATAATAATAAAAAGCAAACGGTATGCTGCATAACTAAACTGTATTCGCTAATAGTTTCTAAGCTATTTTGTTTGAAAAATTTTTTCCCCAAATAGGAAAAAAAAAAAAAAAACAGGAGGATATAAAGTTTGATGAGCTGCATCACTTAAATTTAATAATAAATACCATAGTTTTTAACATTTTAACTTTTCAAAATAATATAAGACTTTAATTATAACTACTCTTTGAAAAATACAGTTTCCTATATAACCATGATATCACTATCATATCTATTAAAACTGACAGTAATTCTTTAATATTTAATATTCTTCAATATTCTTTAGTTCTTTAATATTTAATATAGTCCTTTTTCAGATTTACTTTTGTATCCAATCAAGGTCTATGGCTCGCATTTGGCTCTCTGTTTTTAACCTGAATAATTTTTTCCCCTAAATATTTCATCTAGTGACTTTAATATTCTTTGACAGTCTTTTCTGAATTAATTATTCCATTAAGTTTTGAAAAATGGTGATTTTCTAATTCTATCATTTCTTCTTCATTTAGTAGGAGGAATTTTTTCTATAATGAAAAACTGTCCCTCATGAACTAACGCCATCTGGTTACCCAGAAACAGATCTCCTACTGGAAAATGAATATAAATGCTTAATTTTTTTCTTTAATTACAATTAATCTAAGTAAGGATTTGGTATAACAGCTATCATCAAATATAAGGCTCTTTTTTATGCTTTCTCTCTCTCCCTCTTTCTCATAACAAGGTAGCCTGAAGGATATTAATATATTTAAATATGCCCATCAAGTTCTTTATGATACTCAAATTTTCATAATCTTGGCCAACAGAAGCTTCATCAAACTGGCTTATATGTTATCATAAATATACACAGAGTGCATTAAACTCTATGACTTTTAATGAATTTCAAAATCACTTCTGAAATATACTTAGCACTCTTTAGTTATTCTATTTAAGAGCTATATAAACACATTGAGAGGTTAACCATTACCAATTTATGACAATCATGAATATTTTAACAATCTACACTAGGATAAAAACATCATAAAAGTGTATGATTTAAAAAATGGTATGCTTTATTTTCTGAATATTTCTAAAATTTTTAATAAATTTAGCCAAACATAATTTGAAACATATTTGAAAAAGTAATGTAAGAAATGCAAAAAGTAAACAATGATTTACATAGCTAATTAATATGTTCCTGTATTTATGTATGATATGAAAAAAAAGTACTTGCTAATTTTCAATTATCACATGATTTTAGCACCTTTAGAAAGTAACATGCTCTCACTGTAGCGCTAATCATAAAGAAAATTTAAATCACATGTAAAAATATCTCAGTAAGAGTTTTTATTATGTATATTGTCTTAACTATTCTCCTGGATAAAGTTCTATGTATAATCGTTAGTCTTAAAGTAAAACACAATTAGTCTAAACAAAGACAGTACTATTGGCTATCTGCATTAGAGTTAAGTCCTTTTCCTTATACAGGTAATTAATGGCCTTAAAGAATTCTGGGCAGAAGCTGGCTTGAAGTTAATGTCTTTTTGCAAACCATAAAATTTTTATTACATAAAATTTCCTCTTAACGTCTACATAAACCTGTAACTCAAAAATACTATGCAAAAATGGAACAAATGTATATAAATTTTAATTATTTCAATTTTCATTGGAGAGAACAAAAATTTTATTAAGCTGAAGCTATTCCATGGACTTATTTTTATAAATGGGGTGAGGTATGTCCCCAAAACACAAACAACACAAGCATCTTAATTTTATATAGTATGTATTATAGACACACATGCACACAATCAGTCAAGTGGGCCTTAGGAAGCACTGCTAACAATAAAGCTAGTGGATGCGATGGAATTTCAGTAGAGCTATTTAAAACCCTAAGCGATGATGCTATCAAAGTGCTGCACTCAATATTTCAGCAAATCTGGAAGACCCAGCAGAGGCCACAGGAGTGGAAAATTCCCAATTATTCAGTTATCTCAGTTCCCAAGAAGTATAGTACTCAAGAAGTTCAAATCACCAGACAACTGGACTCATCTCCCACGCTAGTAAGGTTACACACAAAATCTTGCATGCTAGACTTCAGCATTACACGAACCAAGAACTTCTAGGCATCCAAGCTGGTTTCAGAAAAGGCAAAGGAACAAGAAATCAAATTGCCAACATTTGCTGGATTATAGAGAAAGCAAGGAAATCCCAGAAAAATGTCTACCCCTGTTTCATCAACTACACTAAAGCCTTTGATTATGTGGATCATAACCAACTGTGGAAAACTCTTAAAGAGATGGGAATATCAGATGGTCTTACTTGTCTCCTGAGAAATCTGTATGCTGTCAAGAAGAAACAGTTAGGACCTGTATGGAACAACTGACTGGTTCAGGATTGAGAAAGGAGTACAACAAGACTGTTGTCATTCTGTTTGGTTACCTTATAGGCTGGGCACATCATGAAAAATGCTGGGCTGGATGAGTTACAAGCTAGAATAAAGATTGGCGGGAGAAACATCAACAACCTCAGTTATGTGGAGAATATCACCCCGATGGCAGAAAGTGAAGAGGAACTAAGGAACCTCTTATTTGGGGGTGAATGAGGAGAATGAAAAAGCTGGCTTAAAATTAATATTTAAAAAAATAAGATCATGGCATCTGGCCTCATCACTTCATGGCAAATAGATGGGGAAAAGGTGGAAGCATGACAGATTTCCTACTCTTGGGCTCTAAAATCAAGGCAGATGGTGACTGTAGCCATGAAATCAAAAGACAACTGCTTCTTGGCAGGAAAGCTATGACAAAGCTAGACAGTGTGTTGAAAGGCAAAGACATCAGTTTGCCAACTAAGGTCTATATAGTCAAGGTTACGGTCTTTCCAGTGGTCATGTACACTTGTGAGAGCTGGACCGTAAAGAAGGCAGAGTGCTGAAGAATTGATGCCTTTGAACTGTGGTGCTGGAGAAAACTCTTGAGTGTCCCTTGGACAGGAAGGGGATCAAACCAGTCAATCTTAAAGGAAATCAACCCTGGATAATCACTGGAAGGACTGATGCTGAAGCTGAGCTCCAGTAATTTGGTTACCTGATGAGAACAGCCAACTCGTTGGAAAAGTCTCTGATGCTGACAAAGACTGAGGCCAGAAGAAGAGAGCATCAGAGGATGAGATGGCTTGATGTATCACCAGTCCAACGGGCATGAACCTGGGCAAACTCAGGGAGATGGTGAGGGACAGGGGAGCCTGCTATGCTGCAGTCCATGGGGTCGTGAAGAGTTGGACACAAATGGGCGACTGAATAACAACAGTAAATATATATAACTATAAAGAAAACTATATGGGAAGTCCTCTCTAAAGGTTTCTGGAATAATGAAATTGGAAAAAAAAAAAATGCTGTATGCCAACACAAGGATAGCTTATTTAAACGGAAACATGTTTACAGGCTTGTTTATTTTTGTAAATGGTACATAATTAACCAAGAGAAGTTTGATACTAGGTTTTTAAAACCCCTAAAAAGCAGGTCTTAACACTACATACACATTCAATAAACATACTGTGAATCAAATAAATAAAGGCATATTTTCATTGTGTTTAATGTTTTCTGCTACATTCTCTACACTGTAACGTAATGACAGGAGATTTTCCTAATTTATCTAATAGGTAGATGAGAATTTTTAATTTAATTCTTTGCGCTTGTCCCATCAGTTGATTTGGTTTTATTTTAAAGTGTAAAAATCTTTTGTTGTAGAAGACATGTCAATACGATAAAGAAAATACACACAACCACAAATTATTTTGGTAAGTTTTTAAAATACTTTTCAATAGCAATCATTTATTGTGATAAGAGAACAAGATAAAATCAACCTATGTTGCCTTTTCCCTTGTTTCTTAATTTGTAATGCAAGTATTTTGATAGAGCTTAGGATATTTTTGCCTATTTGAGAAAATGTGTTCTCCTGTTGATTTTACTTCCTTATGATTTTAGCTTTTAAACATGCTACAATTTAATTAAAAATAGTTTTTTAATGACTACTTGAATCAAATGGCAGAGGAATTGGTAAAGGAGAACTTCACATATTACAGATGTACACTCAGAAATGTATTATGATTTGATGTAGTCCTTTTATTCTTATATGAAGCAGGATAATCCTTGGACACAACATTTTGGAAAATAAGGAAAAAATATCCACATTCTACCTATTAGCATGAAGAGCTTGAAGCAATGCAATTTGTCGAGTGAAGAAATATTAAGAAAATTATTATTAGAGATGGACACAAATTTCTACTTTGGCCAAAGGCATACGATTTTAGATCTAGGAAACTTTAAATAGTATCCAATACCTAAAAGTTATTATAGTCAATTATAATCCCTGTCTCAGTAGACTGAAAAAAGATAGTTTCTCTTATTGAAACAGGCATATATAAAACATTTTCCCTAAAGCTAAATTAAATGAAGTGCCTAGATGAGTCTTTTTTTCAGCAAGAGACAACATTCCTTTGAAGATAATATTAATGTATTTTTATGAATTTCTGTGAAATCTATTATACTGTCACAAACTCTAATTCTTCCTAAAACTTCTTTCATTATGTATTTTATTATAGCTGTGTAAATTTACTCCTTGCTTGCAAATCTGAATCTAGGAGAGTCTTTCATTCCAAAAAAAGATGCTCTACTTTGGAAGTTCATTATACTCCCTCATACTTTCCCCAGTTTTCATATTAGTATTCTAATTTACTAATTATTTACTACTGCTATTAATATAAAAATATAACATATCCTTAGCCTTGAAAAAACTATGCAATTTTTCAATTAGACACTTACCAAAAACAACTATCTCCTATTGTTGCCTATATCATATTTACAAATAACATAGAATAATGAACAAGGAATAACTTAGATTTGGTTTTATGTTAACTATAAAATTTATCTGCATATACTAAGAAAGTGTGATATGCATATTTCATTAAAGTAGTGTTTCCTTGTTTACTTAATTTACTTTTAGAACTAATTTAAGAATATATTAAATTCATTTAGTGTTATAGAAAAGAAACCCTTCTGTCCCCATAGAAACCTGTTTACTAATCAGAAAATTAAGTACATAAGAATGTGACATAATTAATGAAGCAAAACTCACATTATGCTTTCAAATCACTACAATTAGTTTTTGGTTACCCCTGTGGTGTTGGAGAAGACTCTTGAGAGTCCCTTGGACTGCAAGGAGATCCAACCAGTCCATCCTAAAGGAGATCAGTCCTGGGTGTTCATTGGAAGGACTGATGTTGAAGCTGAAACTTCAATATTCTGGCCACCTGATGCGAAGAGCTGACACATTTGAAAAGACCCTGATGTTGGGAAAGATTGAAGGCAGGAGGAGAAGGGGACGGCAGAGGATGAGATGGTTGGATGGCATCACCGACTCAAGGGACATGAGTTTGGATAAACTCCAGGAGGTGGTGATGGGCAGGGAGGCCTGGTGTGCTGTGTTTCATGGGGTCACAAAGAGTTGGACACGACTGAGTGAGTGAACTGAATTGAAATTATAAGCTGGAATCGAAACATTTTTCAACACAAATAAGTAAATATTACTAAGTACTAAATACTACTAAATATTCTCCAGTATTCTTGCCTGGAGAATCCCATAACAGTGGAGCCTGGCAGACTACTGTCCATAAGGTCACACAGAGTCAGATACAACTGAGGTGACTTAGCAGGCACAACTAACCATACAACTAGAATAATGACTAGCAAAACATAGTGAGGTAAATCAATCTCTGAAAATACTAAATAATTTTGAAAGTGTTATTTCATAAAATCAAAAAATTTCTGCTTAACCCTACAAAATGATCATTTAAAAAAAAATTTTTAAATAGTTAACTGTCTACCATGGTACAGACAGCATAACATATTATAGTCCCAGTGATACAATAATAAGGAATTTAAAAGTTTTATATCCATAAATATTTTTTTCAGTAGGGTATAATGGAAATTGTATCATTTGGTCATTTGCTTTATAAGCTTAAACATTAAACTTCTGAATAGGAACCTGAACAAAATGCTCTGTTACCAAATCTCTTTGAGAAGAGTTGCTACAACAAGTTTGGATTAAGTGATTTTTAGACTCCATAAATATATCTAAATCATCTAATCTTTAAAAAAAATTAAAGTGATATCTTCCTCCAACTTTATACATACTCCAAACCCATGTTTGAGAAGTAAAAAAAATATATATATATATATATATATTTAAAAAAAGAGAAGTAAAATATATATTCATCTTCACTAAAAGAAGATTAAAGCCAAATAAATTTACCTAAAATGTTAAAACTCAATTTAAAAAAAAATCATAAACTCAAGTCCCAGAGTAAAAAATTGTAAACAAAGTTATTTTTAATGAATTTCCTATTCATTTCATTGTTTGCAGCATGCTACCTTCCATCACTGAAACATGAAGACATTCTATCCAACAGGCAGTATCTTCATATACTAACTATTACTGACAGTATACTTTCTCATAATTTATTATAGCACAACTTTTGAAATTTTAAAGCTAAGGATTTAAAGGTATACTTCTTCATATTTTCATAACATTAGGCTATGGAAATTTATTATGAAAAATTTAATTGAGATTTTATCCAGTTGGAAGAGTAGAGCATAAGTTGCTTTATGCCTTCAAAACCTATCTTAACCTTCAGCATATTTATAAATTTAGTAGCAATTATTTACCCATAAATCATAAATTTTGGTGCTCCAATCTCTATGCACTGAAAATATTTTGAATATATTGACCATGATTGTGCTATAGGAAGACTAGCAGGTCTTGACTGTAGAGAAGGGGGAAAGAGGGCAAGTGAGAGATATGGAGAGAGGGGAAGAGAGAATAGGGAGAAGAGAAGACAGAGAAAAGTATAGCAAATAGTAAGGATACATGTTATTTCTATGATTTTCTAAATATGATTTGTTTGTGTACAATATAAAAATTGCTCTATTTAAGCAGAAACTTTTCTTGGGCTCCAAAATCACTGCAGATGGTGACTGCAGTCATGAAATTAAAAGACGTTTGCTCCTTGGAAAAAAGCTACGACAAACCTAGACAGCATGTTAAAAAGCAGAGACATTACTTTGTCAATAAAGGTCCATCTAGTCAAAGTTATGGTTTTTCCAGTAGTCAAGTCTGGATGTGAGAGTTGGACCATAAAAAAGGTTGAGTGCTGAAGTATTGAGCTTTTGAACTGTGGTGTTGGAAGAGACTCTTGAGAGTCCCTTGGACTTCTAGGAGATCCAATCAGTCCATCCTAAAGTTAATCAGTCCTGAGTATTCATTGGAAGGACTGGTGCTGAAACTGAGACTCCAACACTTTGGCCACCTGATGTGAAGAGCTGACACATTGGAAAAGACCCTGATACTGGGAAAGACTGAAGGCAGGAGAGAAGGGGATAACAGAGGATGAGATGGTTGGATGGCATCATCAACTCAATAGACATGAGTTTGAGCAGGTTCCAGGAACTGGTGATAGACAGGGAAGCCTGGTGTGTTGCAGTCCATGGTGTTGCAAAGAGTTGGACACGATTGAGCGACTGAACTGAATTGAACTGATGGGGGAAAAAAAATTTGAAAGAAACTGTATAAGAGAATAAGAGTATGTTAGAAAAACTATCCTTTAACTCTGATCATAAAATTGAAGACAATTAATCGCAAAGAGTCGGACACGACTGACCTGAACTGAACTGAATGGTATGGTAGTGATGCACAAATACAAAATCTTCCACACTTTTGTAGAATACTAAGCATGAGATTATAGTCAATTAATATACTGATTTTTCATTATGCACATTTTATTAAGTTATAAAAATTGACTCTGCAATTGTGAGGCTTCTTGTATTTCTTGATAGTCCAGCATTTTAAACTTATAGACCCTCTGCTCTGGAGGCCTAAATAATAATAATAATCTCCACAGGTAGTAATAAATCTTTTAATCAAAAGGACAGTCTTCATTTATTCTGATGTATTAGACCCAATTTACTTCCCACCATTTGAGGACAGCTCTTTCACTCTCCTACTCATTAGTCACCCTATACTGGAATCCCTATCTCTTCTTTCCCATGGTCCATTGTTTTCCCTATGATTCCTTCAAAAAAGATATTTTATATATATTGTTTCCTAAGACCTTAGAAAACAGCAGGATTATTAATTAACCTATTAAGTAAAGCCAACAACACTACTAAGTCATATTGCCAAAAGTAACAAAGACAACACAGAAAAGGAAAAGCCTAAAAGAGGATGCGTGACAACCACTCCCTGCATTTACTATTATCAGTTCAGTTCAGCTGCTTAGTCATGTCTGACTCTTTGCAACCCCATGAACCACAGATTGCCAGGCCTCCCTGTCCATCACTAACCCCTGGAGTTTACCCAAACTCATATCCATTGAGTCAGTGATGCCATCCAACCGTCTCATCCTCTGTTGTCCCCTTCTCCTCCTGCCTTCAATCTTTCCCAACATCAGGGTCTTTTAAAATCAAACAGCTCTTTGCATCAGGTGGCCAAAGCACTGGAGTTTCAGCTTCAACATCAAGCCTTCCAATGAACACCCAGGACTGATTCCCCTTAGGATGGATCAGCTGGATCTTCTTGCAGTCCAAGGGACTTTCAAGAGTCTGCTCCAACAACACAGTTCAAAAGCATCAATTCTTCAGCACTCAGCTTTCTTTATAGTCCAACTCTCAAATCCATGCATGACCATGGGAAGAATCATAGCCTTGACTAGATGGACATTTGTTGACAAAGTAATGTCTCTGTTTTTAATATGCTGTCTAGGTTGGTCATAACTTTCCTGCCAAGAAGTAAGCATCTTTTAATTGAATGGCTGCAGTCACCATCTGCAGTGATTTTGGAGCCCCCAAAATTAAAGTCAGCCACTGTTTCCACTGTGTCTCCATCTATTTACCATCAAGTGATGGGACCGGATGCCATGATCTTAGTTTTCTGAATGCTGAGCTTTAAGCCAACTTTTTCACTCTCCTCTTTCACTTTCACCAAAAGGCTCTTTAGTTCTTCTTTACTTTCTGCCATAAGGGTGGTGTCATCCGCATATCTGAGGTTATTGATATTTCTCCCGGCAATCTTGATTCCAGCTTGTGCTTCTTCCAGCCCAGCGTTTCTCATGATGTACTCTGCATATAAGTTAAACAAGCAGGGTGACAATATGCAGCCTTGACGTACTCCTTTTCCTATTTGGAGCCAGTCTGTTGTCCCATGGCCAGTTCTAACTGTTGCTTCCTGACCTGCATAAGATTTCTCAAGGGGCACGTCAGGTGGTCTGGTATTCCCATCTCTTTCAGAATTTTCCACAGTTTATTGTGATCCACACAGTCAAAGGCTTTGGCATAGTCAATAAAGCAGAAATAGATGTTTTTCTGGAACTCTCTTGCTTTTCTGATGATCGAGCATTCTTTATCCATTCACAAATATGGGTAGTTCTATTCTCCATTGTCTCTTTTCTTTAGAACTCTAATATTACATAATCTTGCAGAACTCAATTAAGAAGGATGACATGTATCTAAAACTATATTGAAATGCATAGTATCTATAATATTTAATTTTTACTAAAGGTCTGCATTTCACCACTTGCATCACTAATATCCCACAAGCCTATACACACCCATACAATGATGGTTTCTTCTATTTCCCAATCTCTTTTTCTCAACTACAAAACAAGGGCAAAAGAGTACATATTTTATAGGGTTTTTTTTAAATTAAATAAAATTAACATATGTAAGTGCTCAGGACACATCAGGCACAGTAGGTATGTGCTGTCACCATTACTATAAGTACTGCCACCATCACCAACATCATGTGAGGGCTATGGAAGCAGAAACGTAAGAACATGTACTGAAGTGAGATACATTTTAATTTAAACTTGACTCCCTGAAAGAGAAACGCTGGTATTATCTGAGATGTTTTCTTATATTTTACAAGCTTCATCTTTCTTATCTATAAAAGAAATAATAATCTATAAAATAAATAGTAATAAATGACAGAATTTTTTTGTGAAGATTAAATTTCAAAATATAAGTAGAGTAGTAGGCAAACGGTAGTTGTTCATGGAATTTCTCCCTCTCATCTCCCATTCAACCTACATCTAACCATTCCTGTGCATTATATAGTTACTTCATAGATTCCACCAGGAAACAACGGTTTTCTTTGAACATAGACGAACTGCATTAGCCAAAATTACACTACACACCACTTACAAAAAGTAAACATCCTATTAAAATTCAAATTTGTATAATTAATACACATGAAGAAAGGAATGCATAATTTAAGAAAAAAAAACAAGTATTCAAATATATGTGGCATTTCTCTTACATTAACTTTTAGCTGCCATGGGTCAACTTTTAACTTATTTTCCGTTAGTATATATATCTTATTTTTTCACAGTGCTTTTAGTTTTAAAAAGCCAATGTCTTGGGAATCCCCTGGTGATCCAAAGGTTAAGACTCCATGCTCTTACTGCCAAGGGCCCAGGTTCAAATCAATGGTCAAGAAATTAGGATTCCACAAGCCACACAGTGTGGCCAAAAACAACAAAAGCCAGTGCTTTCATATGCCTAAAATTTTAGAAACTTTCAGAGTCCATTCATAGTACCAATGTTTAATATTTAAACATTACTGACAAAAATATTTAAAATATGTATCTAAAGTTTTTTTTCCCTTCTTTAACAATGTTTTTTTTCACTAATTTGAACATGTAATTTTGTTAAATTGAAAATTTTTTTTTTTATTTTTTAATCTCCCAACTTTCTCCAAATGTCACACACAAAAAATTAGGTTACTTTGTTCAACATTCTTTTACTTTCTATTTCAAAAGGAGCGTGTGGAAAAAAATCAAACTAGGTAACTCTGCACTGGAACATACACATATCTTCATTTTCCCTGGCAAACAAGAAGATTCCCTCAACTTTCTTTTCTTTCTAGTTAATATATTTCATCCTTCGATAAGTTTCTTTAATAAACTGTGCCATCTCTTCATTTAGTTGTGCCAAAGATCATAAAGTAGTTTCTCCATACACTGCATAAATTGACTGAGTCGGGTTCTCAGGAATTCTTATTCTTTTAGAACCTTGAACTATAATTTTAAGAGCTAAAATTAATTTTTTTCTTAAATTTTTCAATGTAATATTCAGTTTGGAAGCCAGAAATCTAAGTAGATCTTTCTGAATTTAGATACTTTTATCAGAACATGTGTAGCTGCTGATCCTAACTGTAATGGTTTTTTAAAAACATGACTGCTAACAGTATCTAAAATCAGTGTTACTTTTCTAGTTAAAAACATTTTACCTTTACATAACTTAATACCTTCCTAGATGCAAAAGCACTCATCATTTATTGCGAAAATTAAGTAGATTTTTATGAATAGCAAAAACATAGCTATTTCCAATTCATCAGCTTCTTCTAATCTTTTAGGATAATTTGTTAACAAATTACTAGTCACAAGTCTGTTATTTTAGTTTAGAAGGAGGCCTGCTCTGGCAATTCTTTCTGTACTGGCATAAAAAAATCTTTTGAAAACTGATATGTAACTTCAGAAATACAAGAAATCCATAAAGGGTAAAACTTTTCCTTTAAGTTGTAATAATGTACGACAATAGCTACAAATTAATATTGCTGATTGTACTCTACAATACACCCTGCTTGAACCATAGCGATTAATTCTTAAAATATTAATATTTCTTCCTCACACAAAGTCACTTATATTCCTGAGTTTGTATCATAATATTTAGGAAAGGGAATTCCTCAATGACTGTTTGTTAAAAACAGTCATGGAGATAAGAATGAGGGGAAAAAAAGGTTAAAGTCAATACTGACTTTTAGTTATCTTTAGCTAAATTATTAGTTAATCTTGAAAACTATTTTATTACTGAAAATTTGCTCTCTATAGAACATTCATTCAATACATACTTACTGAGCATCTATTATATAACAGACACTGACACTGATGTTGAGGTCACAGCAATAAATCAGACACTTGATCCCTACTATTTTACAGATTATGATCCAGGAGGAGAATCAGACATTGAGCATTTAACCTTACAATTTGTTATAATTATAGCAGGCACTCTGAAGGTGAAGTGTAAAGAGCTGAAGGGGGTATATGATCAGGTTTGAAAAATTATGGAATTATTTCCGAAAAAAAATAAATAAATAAAGTGAACAATACATAGTTAAATGGAGCAGGGTCTGCAGCCACTGTGAGAATTGGACTCCCTCACCCCCTTAGAATAAAATTCACATTCTTAAACATGGCATACACAAGACCTTTCAAAACTCCTCTTGGATACTTCTCTAGTTCCATCTTATACTGCTTTACCCTTTCTCAAAATCCATGCTGGCAGCATATTCAATCATGTTTCCTTTCTTTAAATCACTGTGTTCTCTCTTAAGGATTTGTGATTATGTCTGAAAAAACTTTTGCCTTTCTACATTTTATCTGGCAAAGACCTACACAACCTTCAGGTCTCCAATTAGATGTTACTTCTCCTAAGCAGCTTTCCATAATCTCTGTGATTGCAACAGGTGCTTCCTTACTATTTCATACCACCTGGTATTTTTATACCAATATGAGAATTTTTGGTTTACTTTTCTCTATCTCCCGCAAGGCTATACATTTCATGAAGACAAATCTGCTGTGTTCACCGTTGACTGGCATTGGGTTCCTGACTTACCCAAAAGGCTCATTTCAATAATTTTATTCATTTCAACATGACAGGATTCTCTTTTAGGGTAAAAACATATAGCATTATAGAAGGGTTAAACTATGTATATTTCATGACTGAATGAAGGGGATAAGGAAAAAAAATTTAAAAAGAGAGAGAAGATTAATACCACTGACAGTAATGGTGAAGTTAAAAAGAATAGAAAGCTTTAGAAACTGAATCTTAATTTAATTGTATTTCATTTATACATATACTTCATCCCTATCTAAATTTTTTAAAATTTATTTAGAATAACTATATTTTTATATTTATTGTGTTCCAGTTCCTAGGCATCTAAACTGAGACATCCTATACTCAGGAGAGGAAAGGTAACAGAAGGTAGAAAAACAAATGACTTTAGAAGAAATAATGTGAAAAAGACATTTAAACCTATACAATAAAACAAGCAGACTAAAGTCCTTTGGAAGTCTAAAAACAAAAGCTGTTCTGTCCTATCTTTAACAGCAAACTTAAGTTATACTAGAGCCAATGATTACCAGATTATAGATTCATTTAAATGACACCCTGAGAGCATTTTTCTTATTATGGTTTGGTTTTTAAATTAAAAATATTTAAAACATATAAAGTTATGATTAATAATATCAAGCAACAAGAATTTGCTCAGCATTGCCTTTGAACAAATGTTAAACTCTGATTTTATTAATTCTGTATCTTTTGCTTCAAAAAAATTTTTTACAAATACCACTAAAGGTCACATTCTCTGTTCTCTTCTATGAGTATGTGCAAAGGAAACTGCTATCTTAGAGTTGGTACACACTTTCTATATTTTACTACATATATCCATATTTTTGTATTAAAATAAGTGTTCTTAAGAAGTTAAAGCTCGGGCCTGGTGCACTGGGAAGACCCAGAGGGATGAGGTAGAGAGGGAGGTGGGAGGGGGGATCGGGATAGGGAATACATGTAAATCCATGGCTGATTCATGTCAATGTATGACAAAAACCACTACAATATTGTAAAGTAATTAGCCTCCAACTAATAAAAATAAATGAAAGAAAAGAAGAAGTTAAAGCCCTCCACATTAAAAAAAAAATGACCATATGTTTTCATTAAAGCAAGATTAACTAGAAAAAGAATATCATGGGGTTTTAGCATCCCTGAATTGAAAACTTTAATTTCAATGAACAGAAATAGCATCCTCTTTCTGATTTATAATCACAAAATAAAAGTCATAAATATTTAACTCACTCCTGATATTTTACTTTTAAATAGCTTTCCTGACTTATGACTGATATATCCCCAAAAAACTGTACATAATTAATATATGCTATTTGATGAGCCAGATATATGATGGTCTTATGCCCATTCAACCATCACCACAATCACGATACAGACACAAATATTTTAATTTTTATGATTATAATATATACTCAATTAGATTACAATATATACTCAATTAGACTTAAAATTATAGCTTAGTAAATAATATTTCTAACTATGTGTGTGGAATGTTCATAAAGCTGTCATGTTAATATAATAGTATCACCATTTTCCCCCTAAATATAGCTTGATTTTCAGGAAAATGTTGAAGTGTCATGATCACATTTTAAACAAAAATATCACAGTAAAACAATTAATATGGCATTTAGAATCACAAAATACAAAGGCAATGGAAATGAGACAGCATTTGAGAGAAAATGGTGTTTCAGTTAACAATGATTACCATGCTTCTTCTATGATTCAGGAGTTTTGTATAGAAGGGTAAAAAAGATAGACTTGTAGCTTATATTGTTATGGGGAAACAGACAAGTGTTAGGGAGAAGAGGTGGTTGGACGGCATCACTGAATCAATGGACATGAGTTTGAGCAAACTCTGGGAGATGGTGAAGGACAGGGAAGCCAGGTGTGTTGCTGTCCATGGTGTCTCGAAGAATCAAACATGACTTAGCGACTGAACAACAACAAAGGGAGAAGAGAATAGAGTGTAAGGGGATAGAGAATAATGAATTCAGAAAGTTATTTTAGATAGACTGGGTGATACTGGCTAATGATGTGGGAAGGAGCCATGTGAAAACTTTACCAAGGAACATTTAAGAATGAGAAAAGAAAACCTTTAAAGGCAAGTTCAAGGAATAGGAAGAAGGCCAGTATGACGGGAGTAGAAAGAACAGTAGAGGGAGGGGTAAATGATCAGACAGGAGAGGTAGCCCAGTCTGTTCACATAGAGCCTTGCAGGACAAGATCCTCTGAATTTTGCTCTAAGGGTGAAAGGATACTATTGAAAGTTTCCAGCAAAATGTGACATAATTTGAAAGGATCATCGAAGGACTGTCAATTGACAATCCATGGAAGGATTGTCAAGAGAATAAGGTAAGAAGTAAAAAGAAGAGAGACCAATTAGAGGGCTATAGCTAGGCAGAGACTAAGATGGCTGTAGTGAAAAAGGAAATGTTAAAATTGAATTTATATTTTAGTGGTAGAGAGAGATCAAGTCTGACTCTTTGCTGCCTGAGAAATTGGGTGGATTATGGCTCCAATTTACTCAGACTGGGAAATTTCAGAAAGAGGATTTTGTTTTATTTTTGTTGTGTGAGAAAAATCAATAATTCCTTCTTGGATAGAGTGCTGAGAATTCCCATTAGGCATCCAAGTGAAAAAGTGAGCCCCCTGCCTCCACAAGAAAAGAAAACGAAGACTAGCTACAAACTACAGAGAAAGTGAAGAAGGAGTGAAACTTGCATGTCCTGATATCAAAGAAACATTGTTTTAAGCATGGAAGGTAGTACAGAACATCTGGGGAAAATGATGATGCAGAGAAAATGGTATTTATAAAATCAAAATTCTTGAAGACAAACAACCCTAAAGCTTTTCTAATAGTAAATCTTAGCTACACAATTTAATTTCTTCCTTCTTTCCTTCCTCCATTCTATTTTTCCTTCTCTCCCTAGGTACTCTCCCTCTTCCTTCCTCCCTAGAAAATGCAGCCATCAAAATGGATCAAGACTCTGCAAGGCATCTGTCAAATTTCTGTGATGTCCTTCCGTGCACAATGGAGACAAATTGGCTGAACCACAAGGACAATTAGTTTATTACCATGAATTTAATGGCCACATCCAAAAGGTACTGATTTAAAAGTGAATTAACAGATATTTTTGTTGTTAAAAAATGTGATCATAACAAAATACCCTGTACAGTTTTGTATACTACTTTCATCAATAATTTCTATGAATACACTAGGGGCACACTTAGCACACTTAGAATAACACAAAACTTAGGAAGGCATACTTTAACTCAGTATAGGAAACACTTAACTGGCGTTCAGAATTATCTAGAGATGGATCAGGCATCATCAGTAATTAACAAGTTAACTATTCATGTGAGCGTGCAAGCACAAATTGGTTATTCACAGACACCAGATGGAATGATAGAAGCTTAAATTATATCTAGACCAACTCCTACATTGTGTGACTGAAGAAATATACACCCAGAGACACATAGGACCCTGCTTAAGGTCAAGCATACAGCAGCAAAATCAATATTCAGACTCCTATCTAGAGTTATCTATTAAGAACTCTAATAGTTAAATAACTATTGATTGAGTTACAGGTTCAGTGAGATTGGTCATATTGTTGGACCTCTTTTATTTATATAAAAAACATATATTATGCACCTTTAACATAAAAGGCACTGTGAAGGCTTCTTAAGATGTAAAATTTATAATATATTAAAGTTATCTCATCTTTAGTTTCAATGTTATAAAGTAATTAACATAGAAAGCACAGTATTATGATCAGTTGCCTCACATCCTGTCCAGAAAGAAGTAAAATATAAATAAATTTAGTGAGCAAAATTCAAATATATACTGTTAACTTTTACTACAAACATATGTGTGTTGTACAATCAGCTTAATATCTTACATGTGTATATTAGTCATTTTCAAATGACTAATAGAGGAAAGAATAAAATCTAATCAAACAAGTATTGAAATATATTTATGAAACAAAATTCATATTATATTTTCCTTTATCCCTGAATTTTTCACAAGTACTTGATTTTGAAAACTAAAGCAAAGTTTATACATCTAGTGCACTAGTTTAAGTAATTTTAAAAAATTATCACCTTTTTTCTTGATTATCTGAGAAGTGTACCCAAATAATCCTCATGCACACTAACTACATTAGCTTAAAAACAAATTATTTCAGAAGTTAACATATTTAGCTCTGTCCTGAAAAAAAAAAATCTCTCCAAACTATTTACTTTTTTAAAAAGGTAACAACAGAACAAAATCAATCAGTTAACATGAAAATACTATATCTGCTATCAAAAGTTTGTCTACACCCCTCTGTGTCTATTGCTAAAATCTTAGACTATATTGTTCCCTAACTGAATCAATATAAAGCAAAAGACCTTTGGCTCCTATTCTTTATCTTTCCCAGCTGCTTCAATTACTTTACAAATCTCTGGAAACTTTATTTCTGGCTCATAGTAGATTAACATCAACAAAGCTATCCCCTTAAAACCAGATTAAGATGATCCTTTTATTTCACGTGCCTCCAAATAAACTGAAATAGCTTTTCCTCTCAAAGTCATCAATGGTTTACAATAAGAACATAGGGGGAAAATGCTTTCTTCATTGTAAAACTTCAAAAAAAATTCAAATACCTACTTATCTCTTTTTGCAACAATCCTTTCATATCCAAACTCTCATATCCAACAGCTGCCCCCAGATTCCACTGAACTTCATGGACTCTCCATTAATAATAGATAGGTACTGTTACCTCAGAATATACAATGAAAATTGTTGAAATATGTATAGATAAAAATGAAGAAATATAATTTTACCCTACTTACTGAATAAGCTATCCAAGCACAGAAAATATGAGAAATATTCAATATAAAACTGAATCATATAAAAATACATATAAATCAGTGAGTATTTCACTTTGCCATATTCCATTGATAATAGGACATGAGAAATCTCTGGTGAAATATCTGAAACACTTTGAAAAATTCTACAGTAATTAAATTTTATTCCTTTATTTATAAGAAAAAATAGAAACTGTTAAATAAGACTAAACTGGTCTTTGGGGCAAAATTATACATAATATGATACAGATTCATAAAAGAGAAAATTAAAAAAAAAACAATCTATTTGAATGGTGTTGAACTTTGATATTTTTCCAAAGTTGTACAGATCTCAGTATATATTATAAATTATTTTGTTAAATTACACCAAATACATAATTTGAAGGAGAGTCTACTGGATGTCTAAAATAAATAATAAAATAACCACTAATTTTAGAAAATCAGAAACATAAGGTATCCCTGAATCTCTTCCAAAATCTGACATAATGAAAATATGTCATTTTGAAAATAATGAATGAAATGAAAATAATGAAAATACTAAAATTAAGAGTATAAATGCAAACAAAAGACACAATATCATTGCAAATAAAAGAAAAAATGAAGCAATTCTAAAACCTCATGAGAAAATATCAAAATAATATGTTTGCTTGTTATCAACAATAGATAAAAGTTTAGTAAATGTTTAGCAATAGCTGCAAGACCCCTGAAACTAACAAATCTGGCTTTTAACTTTCCATCATCATAATTTACAGATAATCTGAATAATCAAATTAAAGTAAACATTTTTCAATGGTGTATATAATAACATCTAAAATCGTCCCTTTAACATAATGGGTGAATAATAAATGTTAAGAAGTAAGGTAAAATATCTCAATGATCAGTCTTAAAATAATTGCATTCAAAGTGTCTATGGTAAAATTTTCTAATCATATTTCAAAAAGTGCTAAATGCACCTTTCACGACATTTTATCAAGAGTAGGACAAGTGGCAGGAAGTCATCTTTTATCAATCCAACTGAGAGGCCTACTTTTGTCCATGAGCATCCCTTATTTCCTCAGTGCCAAATTCCCTCCTCCTCTGCTGCCTACCACTCCTAACAGGAATCCAGTTATCTGAAACTTCAGTGTCTCGAAAACTTGGACTGATAATTTTATCCTTGCAGAACTTGTGTCCTTTCTCATAATCTCCATCCTTTCCCATGTCCTAGTTTCTCCTATTTACTTCTAGTAACCCAAATTCTACACTGCCTTTCTGTACTAAAGGTTTATAGAGAAAAAAACAATGTCTTGATAACTCTTAATTCCTAACTCACTGGTTGTCCTAAGCCAACTACCATAGATATTTCTGCTGCTAGATAGCCTTATGGATCACAAGAAGCAACATAGAAAATTAAAACAAAGAACAGATTATGTACCTGGAAATTATAGACAAAAGAGCAAAGACACAAAGATATGCTTAAAAAGGGGTATTAAGAGCCTAAGAGCACATGCCATGTCAGGATGTCTAAAGTGGAATAACCATGATACAAGTTCCTTCACTGGCAGAGTGTTCAAGATGCTCAATAGGCAAGTACATGGCATAAGAAGGTTTTGATGTAATGTGGAATAGGTGTGAAGCATGAAAAACAGGCTTGCAAGAGTAAAGAAACTGAGAATCTGGGAAGACAAAAGCCTGAACTTAGGTAAAACTTACCGAAGATGGCTGACACTTGAGCCACTTCACATACAGTGTCGGTCTCAGAACAGAGTGGAAATCTGAGACTGCAGGATCTGCAGAAATAAAAGTAAAAAGAAAAAGAGAGGGAGAGAGAGAGAGACAAAGTAGGGGAAATGGAAGTTATCTTGCCTGCCACCTGTCTCTTGCAGCTATGCATAGCAATTTCCTGGTAAATTAATCTGGATAATTCATTAATTTTAAAAAGGAAAAGAAAGGAAAGAAAAATAATATTTTGGTAATTCAGTGGGTTTCCCAGTTATTTCTCAATATAATCTATACTTATCAGGCCTTACATATTCAAACTATATAAAATATAATTTCAAGTTGTGAACTATACTAATCTTTGTATATAGATTAGAATAAATTTGTAAGATTTTAAAAATCAAAACATGAGATTCTATGTTTTGTAGGTAATCTATGTTAAAATCCATTACTTGTGTAGCCTAAAAATTTACTATTTAAAAAGACTGACTCATCGATATAGTAAATTAAAATCAAATTTTCTTCTTAGGATAATCTGGACAGATTTAAAGTATCTATACAGATTGTCATTCTTGGTGATTCCTATAACAGTAAGAAAACCCTAATGAGCGTAACTAATAGTCTTCTTTCCTACATGCTATGAATTTTTTGTTTTTTTTTCAAGTAACAAAACACATTGAGAGATTTCATTTCAAGAATATTTATCATTGTAGAAATCAGTGCCACAGAACTATAAAATACCTAGTTTGGCTTAGATAACATTAATAACTAATTTTGTGCTTACTTTCTTTGCAGAAAGATATAATAATATTACATATGATTGTTAATCTGTTTTTCACCCTTAATTTGATGAATTCAGGATTCTGGATGATTAAGTCCAGTGCCATGGATTGAGTAACTGCATGCTCAGACTAATAATTCTGAACATTAAAAGCTACAATTTAAAAAAAAAGTCAAACACAGGGTGAACACTCTATATCATATGTAAAATAATGTTGGATGAATTTTAAAACAAAATATTCCTATAAAATTATGCACAGAACAGGAAAGATCTGAAGACCTTGAAGTTTTTAATAGACCCAAGTCCCCATCAAACATCTATGATTTAATGAAACTCTATTTGCAATATCATAAATATTAATGTACTTTGAATTCTAAATCCATTTTTCTCTGTTCTCTTAGAAATGCTAAATAACTAGGCAATTAACATCTTCAAGCACATGTCACTTGTACTTTTTCCACTCCCTAGGCAAGACTCACATAAATGTTAAGACTAGGAAAGAATGTTGTTGGTATTACGGTTTGTGGTATGTATTTGCTTTTCAATATAGACAGTGCTATCAGCAAGCTAAAACAAGAACACTAGTTTTAATGCCTTTTTGTCAGTGTTATTATCTGTTCACAATGTGAATTTAACAAGTAGAATATTTTCATTTCTAAAAGAGCTAATTTTATTTGGCAGAAGCCTCATGCATATCAGCATCCTGTACATCAAATTTAGAAGTATTATCACTGCTGGGATCCTGGCAAGTAACTGAACATTTCTGCTGCACCTTTTGAACAATCTCTAAAAGAAGGTTCCATAGAATATCTGAATCAAAGGAGTTAACTGGCATTAATGCAGAAGCAAAGAGGAGAGACACTTCTATGTCATGAAATCCTACAATTCTTACCCTTCCTCCTTTTGCACTGACCATGCTGGCTTTCACGTTCTTCCTCACACCTGTCAATCATTCAAGCTTGAGAGGTTCTGCACCAGATGACGGTTCTCCCAAGAACACTCCTCTCTGCAACTCATGTGGCTCATGCATCCTTTTTTCCTTTAAGGTTTGCTCAAATATTACTTTATCAATGAGATCTTGCCCAAATTCAGCACCATTTCACCATTAGTCTGTCACTCTTCTCTCATTATTTCTTCTAAGTGCTTATTATCACTTTACATTATGGTGGTGGTGGTTTAGTTGCTAAGTCGAATCCGACTCTTGCAATCCCATGGACTGTAGCCTGCCAGGCTCCTCCTTCCATGGGATTCTCCAGGCAAGAATACTGGAGTGGGTTGTCATTTCCTTCTCCAGGGGATCTTCCCGACCCAGGAATAGAACCCAGGTCTCCTGCACTGCAGGCAGATGATTTACCAACGGAGCTATGACGGAAGCCCACTTTACATTACAGTAAGGCATTTAATTATTTTCTTTCTCTCTCTGCTAAAATGTAAGCACCATGTTAAACAGAAGCTTTGTGTTATGTCCATGTCTGAGTCTCCAGTGTTTAAAATGTACCTGGCACACACAGAGACTCAATATACACTTGTTGAATTAATGAACAGAATTAGAATTAGTACCGATGGTAGTGATTTCTAAGAATCTATTGCAGCCCAACTTCCAGTTAGGTCCTATCAATGAGGCTGCTCAGGCAAGAGAGGTTCAGCAGTCTCAGCCACACAGCCTCACTGGCTCTGGCTCTAGGCAATGCAGAAACAATAGCTGAGTTGTGGATTCCAGTCATGGCATAGATAAGTCCAACAGTTTCAGCAGTCCACTACAAGTAGTCCACTTGGGCTACAAGATCCCTTTAGATTTAGGAGGAGTGTGACTCCTGGCTTGCTGAAAAATGAGCAGTCAGTAGTTTCAATAGCAGCACTCCAACATGGGGCTCTGGCTAATCATTTAACGTTTACCCCTTCAGCCCCAGGGATAGTGGTAGTTTCTTGCAGATACTGGTATTTTCATACATTTACTTCACCCTTTTACTCTCTGGTCCTTCTAACACATTTGTAAAAAGCTTGTTTTAATTCCTCTGTCTCAATTAACTAGGGAGGTTGTTGTTTTCCTACTAGACAAAACTGAATGCCGCTGCTTTAAAAATATCTTTCTAGATGAGTGTAACATTGTAAATCAACTGTGTTTCAATTAAAAATAAACAAAAATTTTAAAATAACTTTCTGATAAATATCTGCTCAATTTAACAGCAAGTGTGTCCATCCTACCCAATGCAGGATTCCTACATAATGTTAAAGAATTCCAAGAGGTATCCACTACCCTAGACCTTTCAGGACTTTTCCTCATTTTTTATTCTCTTTCAACATAATACTCTGCTATGTTAAATTAGTAATAAGTTTTATGACACTGGCATAATCATCCCACTTAATAGTAAAATGCAGTGTCTTTAATTCCTAGTATTTTTCTTATAAGCACAATAGTTAAAAAGTACTTTCCAGGGCAATTTCCAACTTTTCTTTTTACCGAAAGAAAAAGGGTACTATATACCCTCTATATTTAAGACATGGTTGGCAGAATCTGACACATAAATGAATATTAGTAAATATAACTGCATATTCAAATATTTTATAACACTAATATTCACTATGACTTGTTGGAAATTGATCAGTGGTCACTTCAAAACTCTTGAAAATTATAATTATACTTGTAGACTTGCAGCCAGAAAATGAAGCCTGTATCCTCATTTTTTTCCTTGGCAAGAATAATTACGTAGCACATCCCCTTCTACCTTTTTCCCCCTAAGGATCAAGACACCAGCATTATCAACTTGGCAACACAGGAAAGCTCTTCTTGTCCCTTCAATGTAACTTTGGGCTTCCCTTATGACTAACCTAGACAGCATATTAAAAAGCAGAGACATTACTTTGTCAACAAAGGTCCATCTAGTCAAGGCTATAGTTTTTCGAGTAGTCATGCATGGATATGAGAGTTGGACTATAGAGAAAGCTGAGCGCCAAAGAATTGATGCTTTTGAACTGTGATGCTGCAGAAGAATCTTGACAGTCTCTTGGACTGCAAGGAGATCCAACCAGTCTATCCTAAAGGAGATCAGTCCTGGGTGTTCATTGGAAGGACTGATGTTGAAGCTGAAACTCCAGTACTTTGGCCACTTGATGAGAAGAGAGCTGACTCATTCGAAAAGACCCTGATGCTGGGAAAGATTGAGGGTAGGAGGAGAAGGGGGTGACAGAGGATGAGATGGTTGGATGGCATCACTGACTCAATGGACATGGGTTTGGGTGGACTCCGGCAGTTGGTGATGGACAGGGAGGCCTGGCGTGCTGCGGTTCATGGGGTCTCAAAGAGTCAGACATGACTGAGTGACTGAACTGAACTGAACTGTGGTTCAGCTGGTAAAGAATCTGCCTGCAATGTGGGAGACCTGGGTTTGATCTCCAGGTCAGGATGACCCCTTGGAGAAGGAAATGGCACCCATTCTAGTACTCTTGCCTGGAGAATTCCATGGACAGAGGAACGGGACAGGCTGCAGTCCATGGAATCACAAAGAGTCAGACACGACTGTGCGACTTACTTTCACTTTCTTTTCAATCTAAGTTTAAGTTATAAATCATGTAGTTTTATTTTTATTCTGTTTTGACAACCAAAATTTTAATAATTATGCCCCTTTTTAGAAGTCTAAGCATTTTCCTTACTTATTAAAAAGACAGGAAAATGAATGCGAACATCATCTACAATTCTACTTTTTAAATAAAAAGATATATAGTAAAAAATAAAATAAAAAATCATTTTCTCCCAGAGTCCTCTCAAACCAACCCTGAATTCAATAAGTAACTGAATTATCACAGTATAATAAATTTTAGGTCACTCATTCTATCACTATATGTAAATTATCCATATATATACATATTTATGTATAGGTATATGTGTGTGTGTGTGTGTGTGTGTGTGTGTGTGTGTGTGTATATATATATATATATGTCATACTGGTCAAGGAAGCATGACCAATGTGTGCTTCCTTGGTGGCTCAGATGGGAAAGAGTCTGCCTATAATGCAGGAGACCTGGGTTTGATCCCGGTGTCGGGAAGATCTTCTGGAGAAGGAAATGACAACCCACTCCAGTACTCTTGCCTAGAAAATCCCATGGATAAAGGAGCCTGGCAGGCTACAGTCCATGGGGTGACAAAGAGTCAGACATGAATGAGCGACTTCACTTTCACTTTATATGGCCAATAATTTTAGCAGGTATTATTTTAAGGTTAAAAAAGGTTGTGTTATGCATGCAGTTCTGAAATATCTGCTTTTATTTACCTATATATAACCATCTTGACTATCTATCAATCTATACACACACACACCAATTTTTTTTCCCTTTCCCAGTATAGGCACTCTTTCCTCATACTCAAGTATTTAGCATACTCAAGTATTTACGCCTGCTGCCAAGTTCCACGAATATACTTTGGGTTTACCTAAGGAGCCCAGGCAGAGTACTTCAGTACCTCCAGGCTGATGGGAGTCTCATGAATTGATAAAAACTGTATTGTCTTACTGAAGGCTTCATTCTCCATGAGTTCTAGCCTCTCATAACATGCTCCCTCTAGACACAAAATGTCACAATGGAAATGATACAATTCTTTTCTACTCCCAGCCAAATGTGTAGTTAGAATCAATACTGATCACCATTTCCTATTTAGCCATGCAGTCAAGTTTATCACCAATCTGTGGCCTGATATATTAACACATTTTTCAGGCTAAGACTCAGAACATGGAAATCCATGGATATTCTAGTTTTGCATTTTGTTCACACAACACTGTAGGTTTTGCATAATAGTTACAGAACTCTGTAATAATGTCATTAATCAGTTGTTCTTTCAAATGTTTCCTTATGTCCTCCCGCTCATAAGCAGTAATTCTTTGAAATCAGTCTTTGAAGGGCCATGACTGACAGAGATGAATAGGATGCTTAATCTCATTGGCACACACCAGAGCCTATTCATGTGGCAAAAATCCTCTTTGTAAAAGTTCTAAAACCATCAAATTCTACAGATAATAAAGAACTTCCAAAACCAAACATTTCTTTCTATGTTTGTGATCACAGACACACAGATTACATCTCTGTACCTCAGAAGCCCCTTCTCTTTCCTTCCCTATTTTCTATATTCTTATATACACTGTATTCACTTTCTTATTCTTTATTCCTCTATCTTGATTTTCTTTGCTTTGTCTTATAACTGAACACTGAAAATATACCCCTGAAACATATCTTTTCACATAGCATCTATGAGACTCAATAGATGTATTTATATAACTTAACTTGCAATTACTTTGAATTGAGGATCTTAAAAAGAAAATTCTATACTTTCCCTGTAAAAAAGCTATCATCAAGATTGTTGTTGTTGTTAAGTCACTCAGTCATGCATGACTCTTTGCAACCCTATGGACTGTAGCATGCCAGGCTTCCCTGTCTTCACAATCTCACAGGGTTTGAACAAACTCATGTCCATTGAGACAGTGATGCCATCCAGCCATCTCATCCTCTATCACCTCCTTTTCCTCTTGCCCTCAATCTTTCCCAGCATCAAGGTCTTTTCCAATGAGTTGGCTCTTCCCAACAGGTGACCAAAGTACTGGAGCTTCAGCATCAGTCCTTCCAATGAATATTCAGTTTAATATACTTTAGGATTGGCTGGTTTGATCTCCCTGGTGTCCAAGTGACTCTCAAGAGTCTTCTCCAGCATCACAGTTTGAAAGCCTCAATTCTTTGGCACTCAGCCTTCTTTACGGTCCAACTTTCACATCCATACATGGCTACTAGAAAAACCAGAGCTTTGACTGTAGGGTAAGGGAGTTAGAGACAGTGAGGTTCAGAAAAAGAACAAGACAGGCACTTTACAAGAACAGCCTACCTTTAATGAGGCGAGAAGGTTTAGCAGTCAGATTAGTGAGCTGCTGCACTAACCCAAGAAAAAAGTAAGTATATATAGGCATATATGTGGGAATCTACTGTCTTAGGGGGGCTTGTTCTTCTCCAAGGTTGTTCGGACTAGTTATCGCTTAAACAGCTCGGGCAAGGAATTCTGGAGATCAGTCAGAGCCTGGGACCAGCTGGGAGCTGGGCGTAATCAAACTTAATGTCCATTTTTTTCTTCAGTGAGACAGTTCTTTGTTTTGTATAGAATGGTGGGGAGGACCCGGAGGGGAATTTTAACTCCAGGCTATTTTGAGCCATGTAACTTTCCTTCATTGACTATATGGACCTTTGTTGGCAAATGATGTCTCCACTTTTTAATATGCTGTCTAGGTTTGTCATGGCTTTTCTTCCAAGGAGCAAGCATCTTTTAATTTCATGGCTGCAGTTACTATCTATACTTATTTTGGAGCCTAAGAAAATAAAGTCTGTCACTATTTTCATTTTTTCCCCATGTATTTGCCATGAAGGGTAATCATCAGGATTAATGGAACTTTTTTTTTTTTTTTGTAAAGAACACTTAAGTCTCCTTTCAGAATATTTTCAATAATATTCTGAAGATATTCAATAACATTTAATATCATTTGTAGTAATCCAAACACCCCAGATTAAAGGAACATGTGTACAAGAATAATATTTAATTTGTTACATAAGAGGCTTTAACTTAAACAAATAATACCTTTTACATTTTCTTCTAAATTATATATGTAGTTTCTCCCCTCCATGGGATTATGCAAAACAGAAACCCAATTTGCAGTCAACTCACTGGATTATTATCCTCCCCCTCCTTAGCTCTCAGTGACTATGAAATATTAACCGCGAGTGAAAGAAGCTATGTCTGATCATTACGTTTACCTGTGCTGAGGCATGTGAGAAACACAATTATTCCAATTACTAATAAGAAGATCAGTAAATTAATAAATAGCTAGAAGGATTTAATACCCTGCTTATATTTATTATCCCAAAGTAATCATTAATAATGCTCACCTCTTCTTCAAAGGGAACCATCTCGGATAATAGTTTACTTTGTCACTGACTCACAGCACAGGATAGACCAAACCCTGACAGAGGGAAACACCCAGAGGACCACAAAACGCCAACAGAAAACGATTACATGTTTGCATCATTTCAGAAACATTTCAAGATCATCTACATAAGGCTGTTGAAGGCCATAGCTAAACTGTGGATTAGGATTGCTTCCTAAACTTGGAAAAAGTATGCAAATTTCCCAAATTCCTTTATTTCCATTATCCTCTGTGTGGAATTTAACAGCACATCTTTAAATTTTACTAAAGACGGGATTCTCTAGGACAACAGGACTACTGCTTACAATGAAATATTAACAGACAGAAGACAAGGAGCAATTCTTTTGCCAGCATATAACTATAACTCTCCTTAGCTTTTCAGCTACTTCTTGATGTGTACATACTTGATGATATACTCAGAACATCAGATGTTGACCTTGAAGAAAAAAACAGACACTGAGAAACAATACTGACTTCATATTGAATCAGCCCACATATTTTACTGTCATATTGCTCTACTTTAAATCATGAGTATACCTTTTATAGCACTATAAAAAATTAACATGCTGACATGCCCTGGGTTGAATAGTGACCCCACAAACTTCACATTCGTCTAGCACCTGTAAAAATGACTTCATCTGAAATAGATGTAATCAAGATAAGAGCATAATGAATTAGAGTACCCCCTAAATCCAATGACTGGTGTCCATTTCAGGAAGCCCTGTGAAGACACAGATACACACAGAGAAGACATCCACAGAAACATGGAGGCAAAAATAGTAGTCGTTAGTTGCTCAATTGTGTCCAACTCTGTGACCCCACAGACTGTAGCTCACCTGTCCATGAGATTCTCTGTTCATGGGATTCTCCAGGAAAGAACACTGGAGTGGACTGCCATTCCCTTCTCCAGAGGATCTTCCCAACCCAGGGATTGGACCTGGGTCTCCTGCATTGCAGTCAGATTCTTCACCATTTGAGCTAACGGAGAGACACAATTACAAGCCAAGGGATGCCAAGGATTAATGGCCAACACCACAAGTTCGGAAGATGCAAAGAAGGACTCTTTCCTAGAGTCTTCAGAGGGAGCTTGACATTGACAATGCCTTGATTTCAGACTTCTGGCCTTCAAAACCATGAGAGAATAAGCTGCTATTGTTTTACGCCACCAACCTGTGAAAATTAATCGCAGTAGCCTAGGAAACTAGTACATGATAAGCACAGACAAATATCATCACATAGTATATAATATTATCTATAACAATTACTGATTAGTTTGTCTTTTTAACTAGTGGGTTACTGAAATTACATTTCTTACAAGTATACATAAAGAAGCACTGGTTCTACAAATTAAGTAATTTATAAAAGGGAAAAAAATGGGAATAAAAAAAATCCCTTGCAATTTTGACTGATTACTCTGACTCCCCAAATTAGACATACAATCATGAAAAGGAAGAGGAGATGCACAAAGCAGGAAGGTATTGCTGAGGTTAAACTATGTTCTCTTTTGTTCATGCCATGACAAGTTACTTCTATCAGCAATGGTTTTCCCATTTCAGTATTAATCTATGTCCTTCACATGGCTCACAATAAAATATTGATAATTTAATATTAAATAATTATATAGGCAGAGTTCATTGCTTTAAGAGGAGAAGGAAATGGCAACCCACTCCAGTACTCTTGCTTGGAAAATCCCATGGACAGAAGAGCCTGGTGGGCTGCAGTCCATGGGATCGCAAAGAGTCGGACATGACTGAGCGACTTCACTTCACTCACTTCATACCTTATCACTGGAGAAGGAAATGGCAACCCACTCCAGTATTCCTGCCTGGAGAATCCCATGGACGGAGGCGCCTGGTAGGCCATGGTCCATGGGGTCACAGAGAGTCAGACATGACTGAAGTGACTAAGCAGGCACGCATTACTTTAAGATTAAAAACAGTTTGGACAATGATGGTAAAGCATTATCTAAAAACTGCCCTCTGTCTCTAGGTTTTGTCCTAGTTAAGATTAAATTCCAATTATGTATCATTTGTTTTAATAGATATTTCCTCCCTTAATAATATTACTTCAAATATTAGTTTCAATAAATGTTTTGTTTCTTTAGTAAAATTTACTTCAAAACAGGTAACTGCAACAATATTAATTACTTAAAACCCCAGTAATATAAAATTTTTAGTATCAATAGTTTTCCTTTTCATTCACTTTTATGTTGTGAAGTCTTAAGACTTTAGGATTAAAAAGTTATGAATTGAGGGACAAGACATTTTTGCCTTAAGAGCCTTCTGGCACAAAGTGGCAGTATTGGCAAGTCCACCACTGAAAACAAAAATTGGTTTATTCCTCCACACTATACTTTACTTTGATTGGGCAAAGGGAGAAATTACCAAATCAGATAAATTTTGAGGCCAAAAATCACTATGGAGATTTCTATAACATCGTCCACATTATCAATCAGCACATTCACAGAATATTTATGAATTCTGGAACCCATGTTTAAAAATTCTCACATAAAGAACATATGAACTACACTTTAATTAAAATTAGTTAGTACCTTCCTCCTCCCAGGTAGCTCAATGGTAAAGAATTGCCTGCCAGTGTAGGAGATGCCAGAGATGGGTTCTGACGATCCCCTCTAGAAGAAAATGGCAAATGACTCCAATATTCTTGCATGGAAAAATACCATGGACAGAGGCGCCTGGTGGGTACAGTCTAAGGGGTTGCAAAGAATTGGACACAACTGAAATGGGACAACACTGAATTTTGCTGTTCTTTCTAATATATGCAGCTACATTAGAATTCCTGATTATATTTGTTAACATCTGCTAAGAGACAAATGACACATTTCTCTTTATGTAGAAGGAAATGGACTACAGAAAAACATAATTTGAAGACACTGGGTGCAGACTGCTTTTCTAAATGAAGAATGAGTCTACAAATAGTCTCAGTTCACAGCTGAGACTACAGAAAGATGCCTTTAAGACTGAATAACATCCTTCTTGCTTCCTAGGTATAAATCTAAAGAACCAGAGCAAATGGTAGCTTGCCCTCTTTTTTATCCACTGTGGTCTGTTGCTAGAACCTACCAAGATTTGGTTCAAAGTAAATTAGATAATGAGGAAATAGCTGCTTTGAGAAGAAATTTTGTCTGTTAATATACACAGCAAAATCACTACTCAGCATCAAGAGCCTCAGTAAGCAGAGAGGGCCAGAGAGTGTGTATGTGTGTGTGTAGGGGAGGTGTGGTAGTGATCTGAAGCTCAGCATAAAACACATAAAATAAGTTCTACTGATTGCAACTGGTGCTGATATAAAAACTTTGTTATCAATGTATTGGTATGGGAATGATAATAAAATACATTTCCAAAAATCACACTACCTTTTTATTACAATAAAACTGCAACAACTGGTTTTATATGATTTTTTCCTAAAATCATAATACCATTAATTATATTGGGAGAGATAACTATTTTAATTTTGTGGTAGTGTTTTAATGACTAATAGGATAGAGGACAGACATATTGTTCATACTTTTTTAAAAAACTGATCATCTTAAATGCCTTTTTGCAAAAGGCTAGTTGTAACATTTTGAATAGATGATTTGCAATTAAAAATCATCAAAGTTAATAAATAAATGAAAAATTTACAAAAACCAACACGTACATAACAGGTCTTCTATCATAGACTTTTAATGAATAGTTGCTGGATGGATGGATAGATAAGATTTAAAAAATTAATGACACTACTGAATAAATACCAACAATCCTTCCCTCTCTCAATCACAATTTTTACCATTTGAATTAAGGCAGTCTTTCTTATTTTTTAAGTCAATTATAAATAACATCTCAGTATCTAATAAAATTCTGCATATTCTTCTTTCTAATCTCAGAAAACATACAGTGGTCTTTTAAGGTATATTTCTAAATATATTAATAATTAATTAATATAATTAATTTTATATATTAAGCCCTGGATTCCAGGGGTATCCTGAAATAATTTTCTATTAGTATTTGATGTTTGGGAATATTTCAATACTAAACCACTCTAAATCCTTTTAAAATTACACAGCAGGACAAACTAATAAAATATGTACTAGAACATAAAATAAACATTTAGTAAATATCAATTTTAACATTTAAAGCAATATCTACCTACTTTAGAGAACTTTAAAAAATACGAAATGTGAACAAAATCACCATATTCTCATGACCTACAGTCAGACATTCTTAATAAGTGGTTTTATTTCCTTTCACGTTATTACAGCATACACATTTTATAAATAAAGATTAGAAATGTTTTGCCTTTTACTTATTATTATATAGGACAACATTCTAATGCTATTGAAGTCAATACCACACATACAATTTTAATGACTGTGCAATATACAACTCTATCATCCTAGCATACAATCTCATCCTTAATTTTACCTCAAGATTCAAGGTGTCTGCTGAAACTCTAAGACATTCTATCTGATTCTAGACAGCAAAAAGCTGACTTCTAGCTGACAGAGCTCATTTTAAGTAACTTTCCTGCGAATTCCACAAAACACCTCCATTTACATCTCATCGGCTAGAATAGTATTTTGGTCACAACTAATGATCTTCCCCCGGTGGCTCAGCTGTAAAGAATCTGCCTACCAATGCAGAAGACTTGGGTAAGAAGATTCCCTGGAGAAGGAAATGTCAACCCGCTCCAGTATTCTTGCCTGGAAAATCCCATGGACAGAAGAGCCTGGAGGGCTACAGTCCATGGGGTCGCAAGAGTAGGACACGACTTAAAGACTAAACAACAACTGCAAAATACACTAGAAACTGAAGGGTTTTTTAGTTGGATATAGTACTTCTCAAATTTAAGGTTCTGTGAATGAGAGCTTAAAAAAGACGAGAATTAATATTGTCTGATAACTGGCCATTTAGTTTATTCACCTAACGTCCATTTCTTCTTCTTCCCAGAATTGCTTATATTTTCCACCTTCCTAGCAGTTAGGTGTACTCATGTGGATGTGTTGTGAAACTGAAAGTCATCCAGTGTGTCCGACTCTTTGGGACCCCATGGACTACATAGTCCATGGAATTCTCCAGGCCAGAATACTGGAGTGCGTAGCCTTTCCCTTCTCCAGGGATCTTCCCAAAACAGGGATCAAACCCAGGTCTGTCGCATTGCAGGTGGATTCTTTACCAGCTAAGCCACAAGGGAAGCCCAAGAATACTGGAGTGGGTAGCCTATCCCATCATCAGCAGATCTTCCCAACCCAGGAATCAAACTTGGGTCTCCTCCATTGCAGGTGGATTCGTTACCAGCTGAGTTATGAGGGAAGCCCATTGTTGTATATATTGCTACCTAATTAGGAGGGAGATGAAGACTAAGCTAAGCATTACATTTATGAACATAACAGCTTTTTGTTTTTATTCTTTTTTTGCTAAAATAAAGTCAAGCCACTTTAAGAATCTAATTTGCTTACTGCAGTACATTAGATAAAAAATACTAATTGCATGGAATACAGAGTACAGAACCTATTTAACATTTAACACTGACCTATGCTTTTTGAAAGCTCAACTGGTTAGCATAAATTCTCTAAAGTTTGCAGTCCATCTATCAACCATTAAAAATCCATATGCTTCACTTTTTATTTTCATCTTAATAACAAGGTACAGTACCAATAACCATCTGGGGTTAATATTTCCCAGATGTGATTCAGATCATCAACTCTTCTAAACTGATCATTAATTCTTTGGAAGGGTATTATGTCTTGATTGGTGTTGCTTAAATACTTATAAGCTCTTTAATGGTCTTTTTATTTCATAGGTAAATATCTTTCTCACCCACCTTTCAATATCAATTTTAGTGAGAAAATGGCTAAGAAGAAGATGAATGGATTGTGTGAAATATGAAAATGAGAGTAAAGGTACACACTTTTTCACTTGTACTCAAAACCAATCCTGAATAAGAGAGTTAAATTTTCACAATTATTTGGTCTTTTTTGGGCACATTCTGATTATGCCCAAAGTCAATAACAAATTGTTCCAGCATCAGTGAGAGCTGCATAATAAGCCTTTAACCAATATGCATGTTAAAAAAATTTATCACTTGTACATCTGTTTAGTTATTCAACCAACTTTTACTGAACATTTGTCATACGGCATTCACTAACTCAAAGTGACACACCCAATCCATTCTTCCAACAGTTAAAAATCTAGCAAGAGACAGACATTTAAATATCATGAGATAAATGCTGTGATATGCACTGAGTTCCTGGTGTCTTCGGAAAACTTTCTGAATTCAACCTTTGGCAGTACAAGAGTTCTCATAAAAGACAGGAAATCTGCTGTGTCTTAAAAAATATATGCGTATGTATGTATATAAACATAAATATATATATGTATGATATATATATGTATGCATTTCATATATATATGAAAGCCAGAGAAGGTGGGAGTTGGCAATAGTACTTTCCAGATAAATTCAACAGCATTGTCTTATATCCAGAGATAAGAGGAAATGAATTACATGAAAGAAACTATAAAAGTCTCACAAAAAGGTAGAAGGTAGAGTGGCTGAAAATAAAACAGAGAGGAAACTGTGGGCCACAGGTTAAATGACGTAGGTAAGCGAAGCAGGGATTAGGCAGAATAGGGACATGGTTAGGTCTTCACTTAGATGAACAGTTCTGGCAACAAGATGAAGGATGGATTGGAAAGGGGCAGAGAAGACCCAAAGTAAGTGGGCAATTTAAAACACAACCGTGATAATTTGGAGAAGCCAAACTGATGCATTAGTGACAAAGACTAATTTGAAAGAGCTTTAGGAGGTAGAATCAATAGAATTTGTTAACTGGTCATGGAACTTCCCTTCTGGCTCAGTTGATAAAGAATCTGCCTGCAGTACAGGGAGACCTGAGTTCAATCCCTGGGTTAGGAAGATCCCCTGGAGAAGAAAATGGCAACCCACTCCAGTATTTTTTCCTGGAAAATCCCATGGATAGAGGAGCCTGGTGGGCTACAGTCCATGGGGTCACAAGAGTTGGACACGACTTAGTGACTAAACCACCACGACTGGTCATAGGACATACAGTTAGTCAATCACTTAAAATACAATTAAATTTATAAAAATATGTAGCCTACTATGTTTCATCTAGTTTAGTATTTCATTAATAATCCTTTAGGCTTTCATGAGAGAATTTAATTTTGCACGTGCTTGCTTTGGATTGAGACATAGACACTTACATTTATAAATGAAATGATTTATAAATATCTGGAATGACTCTATATTTAAAACAATTAAAACTTTCTGATAAAACCAGAACTTTAGCTTGGATTATACAATTTAGGAATTCATTTTAAAAGAACAACTGGAAACTTCTCTCAGAAGTAGGAAACTAAGTTAAAGTTTTATAAATAACAATGCAAAAATAAATAGGATAAAGAAAAGACTACATTATGTAAATCAAAAGTAGCTAGATTAAAGTAAACTATATTTTTTAAAATAGATATGTTTACAAGAAGACAGCTTTAAGGCTACACATTAAAGAATAGTGGAAATACTGGAAAATGAATAGCATATATACTCATTTTTCAGTTGCCCTAAGAATATGAAGCTAATTACAAATTTACAGATGTCAGAAAATACTTTCACATCTGATTTCTTAATTTGTTGTTACCTGCTTTTTCTCTTATTTCTCCACCTTCCCATGGAATTAATTTCATCATTATCCAATACATGTTCATTAAACTGGTGAAAAATAAGGCAGAAATCCATTTACTTACTTACTTACAGGGATTGCTATATGGGAAGGAGTATCCTGAGATAGTGCAGAGAGAAGTGTCACATCTCATGGTTGCTCAGGTATTAAATATTTAAAAATTTATGGATTCTAATGAATAATATTCATTCACCTGTTTCCCCAATTGCTTGCATGCAGGGGAGGTCATTTACCCATGTAAGAGTTGATAAAAGAAGGCCTATTGCTCTGGATGATTCATGTTCCTATATTCTCCTCAAGGAACCCTAACTTCCATGGCTTTTCACATTTCCTGGTTGAATTTAATATACTGCTGTCTATTTTCTCTCCTGTCATCATTGTAGTCATCATCATCATCAAGTTTACAATCTGCCTTTACAATTTGGTAACTCATGCAAATAGGATTTATTTTAAGAATACTAAAGAACTGGGCTTGGAGATTTAGCAGCAACCTAGTCAGCTCCAGGAGTACTGATTACTCCACTGTTATTTTCTCATGATTTTTCTCTGCATGTGTTATGTTCTCCATGCTCCTCTTACTACTGACTGGTTGCCCTTTAACTGCTGTTTTATTTTGTTTTCCACTGTCTTAGAACATTTACTTGCACATGACTTTGGTTTATCAGAACTCCTCTGCTCTACTTTTTCATGCATGAATCTTTAAGTGTATCTTTATGGCAGAAGTTTCTGATTGTAATTCTCTTCAGCTCTGAATTTAGAAACCCTAAATTCTTAAAAAAAGAATGTGACTGATTTAGCCATTTATGGAAATCATAGATGAGAGGTAACAGGTAGCTGATTAGCCATTAATTGGATGTTTTTTGACCAGGTGTCTACCTTTGTCTCATTAAGTTACAGTTGAGGGAATAGGGCATCCAGGCACTAACCATAGTGGAGACTCAATATGCCTCTTGGTTAATTTACTGATGGTATGAGAAGGACAAACTCTAAAATTTCTCTGTGTTTCCTAGATGGCTCAGTGGTAAAGAATCCACCTATCAATGCAGGAGATGCCGGTTCAATCCCTGAGTGGGAAAGATCCTTTGGGGAAAGAAATGGCAATCCACTCCAGTATGCTTGCTTCAGAAATTACATGGAGGGAGGAACCTGGTGGGCTACAGTCCATAGGGTTACAAAAGAGTCAAACACAAATTAGCAACTAAACAACATTTATCTAATTGTGTTATCTAATGTCTGTAACATTTCTAAAATACTTATTTCAATAAGGGAGTTTTGGGTTTTGGGTTGGACTAATCTATATTTTATGAGCATCTGGTCCCATCACTTCTTGGCAAATAGATGGGGAAACAATGGAAATAGTAGCAGACTTTATTTTTGGGGGCTCCAAAATCACTGCAGATGGTGACTGAAACCATGAAATTAAAAGACGCTTGCTCTTTGGAAGAAAACTTATGATCAACCTAGACAGCACATTAAAAAGCAGAGACATTACTTTGCCAACAAAGGTCCATCTAATCAAAGCTATGGTTTTTCCGGTAGTCATGGAAGGATGTGAGAGTTGGACTATAAAGAAGCTGAGAACCAAAGAATTGATGCTTTTGAACTGTGGTGTTGGAGAAGACTCTTGAGAGTCCCTTGGACTGCAAGGAGATTCAACCAATCAATCCTAAAGGAAATGAGTCCTGAATATTCACTGGAAAGACTGATGCTGAAGCTGAAACTCCAATAGTTTGGCCACTTGATATGAAGAACTGACTCATTGGAGAAAACCCTGATGCTGGGAAAGATTGAAGGCAGGAGGAGAAGGGGATGACAGAGGATGAGATGGTTGGATGGCATCACTGACCCAATGGACATGAGTTTGAGCAAACTCCAGGAGCTGGTGATGGACAAAGAAGCCTCGTGTGCTGCAGTCCATAGGGTTGTAAAGAGTTGGACATGACCGAGTGACTGAACTGAACTCTATATTTTACTCTTTAGCTTACAGTCAATAACAAATACATGTAAGATGTAGTTAATAACAATGAAACATGAAAGAATAGACTCCAAAGAAATACACTAGAGGAATATTTCTTTAGTTCTTTTCTAAGAGAAAAAAAAATACATAAATATAAACATGCACCAAATATTGTTATGCCACTGACTAAATGAATATACTTAAAAATTAACCATTTTTAGCTTTAGGATATCCTTTGCCCTTCAAAGATGAGTTAATCTACTTTTTAGCACTTTCCAATAACCACATATCTTTGGACACAAAATCTGTATCATTGTAAGAACACTGTAACTAGGTTAAGACTGCACTTGAGTAAATGTATAGATTATTTTACACTCCCCATAGCACCAATCACAATGTTGAAAATCAGTTCATGGTACACTGAGTGGCTAACAATTCTGGCTTTGAGACTGAGTGACCCTGGTTTCGGAGAAGGCAAGGGCACCCCACTCCAGTACTCTTGCCTGGAAAATCCCATGGACGGAGGAGCCTGGTGGGCTGCAGTCCACGAGGTCCCTAAGAGTCGGACACGACTGAGCGACTTCACTTTCACTTTTCACTTTCATGCACTGAAGAAGGAAATGGCAACCCACTCCAGTGTTCTTGCCTGGAGAATCCCAGGGACGGGGGAGCCTGGTGGGCTGCCGTCTATGGGGTCACACAGAGTCGGACATGACTGAAGCGACTTAGCAGCAGCAGACCCTGGTTTTAGTACCAGCTGAATGTCACTAGACACTTGGGCACATGATATTACTTTTCTCAGGTTCAGGTTTTTTTTCATTTGTAAAATGGTGCTAATAATACTTACTTCACATAGATATTATTTGGATTAAATGAAAAATATATAAAATGCTTAAGTACAGTTCTTACTGTCGACTCATGACAATATTTGAATGTTTTTGGGGAGGATTTTATTAGGTCTCCTGTGAAGTCAAGATATGTGGGGTTAAATTTTGACAAGCTCTTGGGTGTGTCATGGTTCACTATTCAAACTGTGTCATGAGCAACTCCCATGTCCTGCTTTATTGGCAGAATGACAGTAGTAATGTCATGCAATCAAAGGCATAAAAGCTTGATTCATTTTTAGATTAAATGAACTTAAAAATAAAACCATCTACTACCAGTAGTGATTGAAGTGATGAGAAAGTGAAAAATTCAGAAAGTTCTTTGTATAAAACCAGAAGGCAGAGAAAATTAAGCATAGTCATAATTTGTGAAACTCTATAAACAAAGGTTTCAGCCACTTCTAACTATACAATATTGATAATAGTTGAAAATGTAAATTAATCCCTTTGAAATATGCCAGATCATTTGGCTCTTCTTAACAAGGCCTGATCTGAGGATAAAGTACTTTACCAGGGCCCTAACTACCTACTGGGATCTGGGGTTTTAACAGAGCCTAACCTACCCGAAATAGATGGGGAAACAGTGGAAACAGTGTCTGACTTTTCATTTTTGGGCTCCAAAATCACTGCAGATGGTGACTGCAGCCATGAAATTAAAAGGTGCTTACTCCTTGGAAGGAAAGTTATGACCAACCTAGACAGCATATTAAAAAGCAGAGACATTACTTTGCCAACAAATGTCCGTCTAGTCAAGGCTATGGTTTTTCCAGTGGTCATGTATGGATGTGAGAGTTGGACTATAAAGAAAGCTGAGCGCCGAAGAATTGATGCTTTTGAACTGTGGTGTTGGAGAAGACTCTTGAGAGTCCCTTGGACTGCAAGGAGATCAAACCAGTCCATCCTGAAGGAGATCAGTCCTGGGTGTTCATTGGAAGGACTGATGCTGAAGCTGAAACTCCAATACTTTGGCCGCCTCATGCAAAGAGTTGACTCATTGGAAAAGACCCTGATGCTGGGAGGGATTGGGGGCAGGAGGAGGAGGGGACGGCAGAGGATGAGATGGCTGGATGGCATCACCGATTCGATGTACATGAGTTTGAGTAAACTTCGGGAGTTGGTGATGGACAGGGAGGCCTGGCGTGCTGCAGTTCATGGGGTTGCAAAGAGTCGGACACAACTGAGCAACTAAACTGAACTGAACCAAACTGAACCTACCCAAGGAAAGGCAAATATCCAGCTTCAACCAGTTCCAGACTTCTGTGTAGGGGAGGGAGAAACCCAACTTCAGCTCCCTCTAGCCATCCTGTCCACTTAATGAGGGAAAAGAAAATTTGGAAGACCTGGTAAACTTCATAGTCCAGAGGTACAGGCTCACCAAAAGACTTAGACTTAATTATAGGCCCACACAGCACTTTCCTTTCCCCCACACATTACCACTACTTTACTAAAGGCCTAGTTACCTTAGTTCCTTTTACCCAGGTATCATGCCCACCTTTCAATTAAAATTTAAAAGATGTACTGACAGAAAAAAAAAATCACTGTTTAAAGAGAAGAAACATCAGAACCAGAGTCGGGCATGGCATGAATGTTTGAATTATCAGATAAGGAATTATTAAAATCCATGGTTAATATGCTAAGGGCTTTAGTGGTAACTTAAACAACAGGCAAGAACAGAGGGATAATGTAATAAGCAAAGAGATGGAAGTCCTAAGAACAAATCAAACAGTAATGGTAGAGATCAAGAACAATACAATGGAAAATGAAGAATGCCTCTAAGTGGCTCATTAGCAGACTGGGAATAACTGAGGCAAGAATCTCTGAGTGCCAGGCTAAGACAATAGAAACTTTGGAAACTGAAAAGTAATTTCTTTCAAATGTGAAACAATATGATTGAAATTAATCTGATAGACATTTAGAAAACTACCATATACACTGTTAAGTTTCTCAGAGAAAAAAACTATTTAGGTATCAGTTTTTGGAAACAGTAACTGACATCCATTTTTAACATTAAATTATCACTAAAGCTTACATTCTCAGAATTCAAACACATACATGGAGTTCTGGATAATTTCAATGTAGTATAAAATGCACAAAAAATGCAGCTAAAATTAGGTACTATAATAAATTGGTTTTTCCTATATGAAATGCATAAATTAACTATTAGGTATTCTATTCGCTATTGTCAACACATTCTACTTTGATTTTTCAACTTAGGAACAATGCTATTAGGAAATAATAGGATCTGATATATGAAATTAACTATCTTTCTACACAATTTAATTTTAATATAAGCCTCTTTTATTATAAAAATCATTAATTTTTTTCAATATAAGAATCATTAGTAATTGAAATGCTAGGTTTACTCATAACTTTCATCTAGGCATGAATGACACCCCTGTTTTCCTATCTCAGAGTAAATTTCCTAAAACTAATTCACTATATTTAACAGATAAGATCACATACTTTCTATGGCCTTACATTATTCAAACCCTAATGATCATCTATGTCACACATGTATGATATACATATAATATACATTTGAAACCAATGTTTGGCATGAGAAAGTTTTCTAATCTCTGTCATAGTCAACATAAAATGCAGCTTACTATCCAATAGCACTTTTTCTTCCTATTAACATTCAGTTGTCTCTTAAAACTTTGTTAAAGCTACTTTACTGTTGAAAGGGAAATTGGATTTTGAATACTGAAGTGCATAAATCTGTGTCCATTCAACCTTGTAAACTAGATCTGATCTATAGGCATACAGTAGTAGCCAAAAGAGGAGAGTGGGGGAAAAAAAATCCAGAACAAGCAAATATTTCATTTCCTCACTAAAAATACTAGTATAAATAAAAATAAATGGTGAAAATATTTCAGGTGAGTCAAGAGAATGCTTAAAAATAAAATTTTTTCCATCAACATTAAGTATATATAATTTTAGATATAAATTATACAAATTTTATGGAATTATATTATGAAATACTATGCTTTAACTATCAGGTTTTATTAAGTATATATACCTTTAAGAGCCATAATGTGGCTATCCAAAAACGTTATCTTTTCAATTACAGTATTAAAACAAAAAAGCCACATGGCTATTAAAGTTTAAGAAGTATCAAATATAACTACTTAGTCTCAAGGAAAACAATATAAGGTTTTAATCATGAAAGTCTTTTTATTTTTCTGGTTAATAGCAGTTACTTTTTATTAGTAAGAGTTAATATTGAGACAAGATGCCCCAATATACAAACTCCTACTGTTGTGTTGCACCGAACAGGGACTGATATATAAAGGGTATTAAGGATTTGAATGTCAAATTTAACTAATATACCCTCTTATTGTATTCCTTTACATTTACAGTTGTATATATTTGTTAAAAATAAATTGAATAAATAAAAGCATCAAAGAAAAGGAGTAAACCTGAGAGTTAATGTGTCAAGAAAATTTATATAATTTTATTTAACACATCTTCAGATTATGAGAACAAACTCATGAGATGCATATTTTTAATTGCTTATTTTGTACAAAGTTATTGCATGAGCTATATCTTTTGTGTTTCTTTTTTCTTATTAGCATTGAAATAACATGACTTCTTAAAAACTATCTGTCTCCCATCAGGAGACTTTCAAAATTGTAATAGCTTCTTCAGTTTTGCACATAGTAAAATTTAGTGTTAACCAGTTATTAGTTACTAATAGCAAATGGAAAATCCAAGGCATCTGCCTACACTTAATATTTGTGAAAACACTTTGATTGTATTCAGGTAACTTCTATAGTGCCGCACAAAAGTTTTTATTCATGTAGCATTCTTTCACTGATTATCACGGCACTCTGTCAGCTACTCTGCCAGATCATCACTTTACCTCCTTAGTGTAGTATACTGACAGACAAAGGATAGAAAGGACGTTTACAGGATAAAGTTATTAACGGATTTTAATGACGTAGGTAGAAAACACTTAACATCAGACAGTGAGAGCACAGTGTTAAGAATTATAACCACTGGTCCCCCAATTCACTGATGTACTCATTCTTTTCTAAAACCAAGCTCTATTCTCTATACAAACACAATTATTCAATTTCACTCTGTTCTCAACATATCACTAAAGCCTCTATTTTGAACATTATTTTCTAACAATTTTCCAAGTTGTCTTTCACTCCCAACTATTGATGTTATTGTCCTAAACAAAAGAAAACTTCAATAATTTTTGATTGCTCAAGAGAATTCAGAAAGTTTTTACTTTTATTTCTACTCACTGGGGTGGAGATACACAATATAGAAATCAATTCAGACACTGAAATTCAAAGTCTTCTACAATATAGCTAGACGAAAAGTACATTCTTGAGAAACATTTTTTATTGCTAATGATGGAGAGACTATTTAAATATATTTAAATACACAGAATGTAGAAATACATTTAATAAGAACAGGACTCAGTAAAGTATGAAGATTAAAAGTACTGTATATGAACTTAGGTTCTCAAATCCCTGATCCCAAACAGCCTGGGACATGCTACTCTGATATCACAGAATTAGAAAGTACAAAACTGGAAGGGATATTTAGGATGGCCCGATTCACCCCTTTCCTTTTGTCATGAGGCTTCTGATTTCAGAAGTTGAGAGTATTCAGGATCACATGGTGCAAGATGGCAACTAGAACTTAGATCCCTTAGCTCCTAGCTGAACGCAGCTTATTCTGATTGTAAGTTAAAATGGTAATATTTCCACAGCATTACTGGAATTCTCGGGACTGCCTTCTAAACCAGTTTAAAAGTGACAAAGGAAACCTGTCACACTGCTTCATATTGTCACTTTATATTTTAAAAAGCTTATGTAAATGGCTTACCAGCTCAGCTGGTAAAGAATCCACATGCAATGCAGGAGACTCCACTTGGATTCCTGGGTCTGGAAGATCACCTGGATAAGGGATAGGCAACCCACTCCAGTATTCTTGGGCTTCCCTTGTGGCTCAGAAGGTAAAGAATCTGCCTACAATGGCGGGAGACCTGGGTTTGATACCTGGATTGGGAAGATCCCCTGGGGAAGGGAACGGCTACCCATTCCAGTATTCTGGCCTAGAGAATTCCATGGGCTGTATAGTCCATGGGGTGGCAAAGAGTCAGACACGAATGAGCAACTTTCACTCACTATCCACCACATCTCTTCCCTTCAGACACACAAATTATTCTGAAGATTCCTAAAACCTAATGCATACATTTAAGAATAGCGTGCCTGTCTTCAGGTTATTCTCTTTTCCTAAAAGGTGCTTCTACGCTCTCTTCAGCCCACCTGTGATTCCTTCAGTGTATAAGAAAGAGCTGATATGTTACTGATATGTTACATCCTACAACCAATTTTTCTTGACCAGGATTCATTCCTCCCTTTATTATTCTTTCACAAAACATTACTGAGAATTACCTGAAGATACTCTCATTGGCATTAAGACTGTGAAGACATTATTTCTAAACTTCAAAAGAGTACCTGACACCAAGAACGTAAAATAGCAACTTGTTAAACTGAATTCAGGACATGAATTTTTTTAAAAGTATATTTTCAATATTGGCAAAAATGAGTTGACAAGCATTTCAGAATAAATATATTTTCTTTTCATTCATTTTTGAAAGCCTAAAGAATCATTTCCTAGAGATTACTCATCTATTTTTCATATTTGCTAAACAAAGGTGCTTACATTTTACTCAAATAACCTGAAATAGTTTTCTTTACAGGCACAAAATGAATGCCTACTACTGTAACTACATCAGTCACTATGTTACTATGGGTAAAATGGGCATTTTTAAGTAAAAAAAAAAAAAAAGAAAAAGAATAAAAAATGAAACCAGTATGAGATAATTTACTAAGCCACATACTTTATATGATTTATAATGTAAATCATACAATATATGATTTTAAAAATATTTTTTAGTTCATGTCATTAAATGAAGAAAATCTTATCAATTTAAAAGTTATTCCTAGAAAATACTTTATTCAGAAAAACACCAGATATGCTTTATATCAAAAGACTGTCAAATACATCATCTAGTTGTCTTTACATATTTGTAAAACCAACTGAAGTTGTATCTCTGAGAAAAGGCAACTTTAGTTAAAATGGCCATTCAAATTACCATGGTTCAAAGTTTTTCCATCCTTTCTGCTTATCTACTCACTTGTTTTAACCTATAAATAGTACCGAGTAAAGCTCTATTCATGCAGAATGCCGAGCTGGATGACACAGAAGCTTGCCAGGAGAAATATCAGTAACCTCAGATACACAGATGACAACATCCTAATGGCAGAAAGTGAAGAACTAAAGAGCCTCTTAATGAAAGTGAAAGAGGAGAGTGAAAAAGTTGGCTTAAAACTCAACATTCCGAAAACTAAGATCATGGCATCTGGTCCCGTCACTTCCTGGCAAATGGATGGGGAAACAATGGAAACAGAAACTTTATTTTTGGGGGCTCCAATATCACTGCAGATGGTGACTGCAGCCATGAAATTAGGACATTTGCTCCTTGGAGGAAAAGTTATGACCAACCTAGACAGCATATTAAAAAGCAGAGATATTACTTTGCCAACAAAGGCCCATCTAGTCAAAGCTATGGTTTTTCCAGTAGTCATGTATATATGTGAGATTTGGACTATAAAGAAAGTTGAGTGCTGAAGAACTGATGCTTTTGAACTGTGGTGTTGGAAAAGACTCTTGAGAGTCCCTTAGACTGCATGGAGATCAAACGAGTCAATCCTAAAGGAAATCAGTCCTGAATAGTCACTGGAAAGATTGATGTTGAAGCTGAAACTCCAATACTTTGGCCACCTGATGTGAAGAACCCACTCATTGGAAAAGACCCTGATGCTGGAAAAGACTGAAGGCGGGAGGACAAGGGGATAACTGAGAATGAGATGGTTGGATGGCATCACCAACGCAATGGATACGAGTTTGAGCAAGGTCCAGGAGTTGGGGATGGACAAGGGAAGCCTGGCATGCTGCAGTCAATGGGGTCGCAAAGAGTTGGACACGACTGATCGACTGAAGCGAAAGCTCTATTCTTGTCAGTAACCTATTCCCCTCATTAAAAGAGAAACTTATGTTGTGTATTTTCTTTAAAATTTTCTAATGTCGTCTACCCATTTTACTATTTCCCCTGATTCACCTTTGTTTTATCTAATTCATGAAGCTCCATCCATATCTCTTATAAAATATTTCCATGTGCTCCAATTTTCAAGAATTCCTACCGCTGACATTGTCCATATATGCATTATTATCTGGGTGATAATCTAAAAGTAATATAGTCTATCCCATCAGTGATATCCCAAGGTAATTGAGTATTCAGGTTACTTTTTAATGTCTGAATCCTTGTATTACTTTTCCCTTTATCTTTACATGCCCTTTATCTTTACATGGCAGAATCTTAAATAAAAAGCACTGAGCTGTAAAATGACCACAGATACATTGAAGATTAAAATATGTTTGGCTTAGAAATTTTGCTGAATTACTTTCCTCGCTCTGTGACCATGTAGAAGTTATTTAACGTACCTCAGGTTCACATCTTTCAATAGAGAAAATTTATACTTGATTTCTAGGACTCATGTGAGTAAAGTGCTTTAACAAAGCCTAGCATGTGGTAAACGCTCAATGGATTTTTAACCATCTTTTCCTTTGCTACCTTATTCTATCATATTTATTTTCTAGTGTAGTTTCCTTTCCTTCTTCTTTCTCTCTTCTCCTGCTCATTCTTGGTTGGTGCCCAAAATGCACATTTCAGTTTAGCAGTATGTTTATCAAGGGGAGAAAAAAATCTGAATCAATTATGCAAATAGCACACATATGTAACTGGCTTTTCATAAAGTTTCCAATCCTCCTCTGTTTGCAGCACCATCATAAGCATACAGGCACTAGAGTCAGAAATAATGCAGCATGTATTGAAGTGCATCACTCACTACCCAGCCTATAAATTCTTGGTATCTTTTGCTCCTTGTTCTCCTTAATACTGGGTTTCTCCCGCAGGGAAATGGAACTAAGACAAACCTCATAGGCCATTGTGAAAAATAAAAGGATAAAATTCTCAGAGCAGTGTCTGGCAAATAGAAAACTATGAAGTAAACATAATTTTTCAGACAACTCTGCCCTCTCTCTATGTAATAAACCAGACATAGAAAAGTTCCCAATTCATAACACCTATGATGAGATCATTACAAGAATGATAGTAGTAAGTTTATTTGTAACTCTGTAAGTCCCTATGTCTCCTGGTTACCAGTTTGCATTAAGAAATGCAGCCCTGTGATCAAGCCAAACACAATCACCAGAGCAGGGGCACAACTCCTGCTGTTCCTCACATGATTCTTCAGCTATGATTACATAAAATCAGTGATAGTATGACTGATAACATTGCTTGTCATTTTTTTCAGAAAATGAAAAAGTGGGGCTTATAGACTACTTAATCATTTGTAAGTCTTTATAAGTTACTTCATCTACTGAGAAAAAGATATAGATCTTGGAAAGATATTCTGGAAAATAAGTTTTATTCACTTCAAAGTAACTTTGATTAATATAACATACTAACTACATTCAATGAATACTGATATATATTCATTTTAATGAAAATAAGATAATGAAGGTACAAGCATAATCTTAGTTTAAAAGACACATTCTCAGAAATGGCATGACAAGAACTTCAGAAACAATAAAACCACAGGCTATAAACAAACAAATCTAAAGAAACAAAAAACCTGTTAAACAAAGAAAGATTAAACTCTCACAGGAAGTTTTATTTGAAAATAATAATTTAATGAGTGACTGTTGAATAATTCCTGACATAAAGGTCAAACTCAAATAGCATTATTCTAATGATTCTAAAAACAAAACAATTTTGGGTCAACTTCTCCTTTCAGATTTAAATTTGTAAATATAACAGAAAAAAGCAATGTAGAATAGTATCAGGGAGAATGTCATGAATGAGAAAAATATAATTTCTAAGAAAAGGAAGAAAAGCTAACCCAAGTATATCTAGAAACATCTGACTGCCTCCATTGTTGAAGATGTATTTAAACAGACAAAATCAAGATAAAAAGCATCACAAATCACCCTTTTATTTTAGCTTGAAATAAAAAATGTAGAAATAAACTGAATGTGAAAATGACGCAAAATATATCAAAACATGTAAAAAGTCAAATACAACCATAGCTAAAATGATGTCAATACCTGAAAAACTGTACTTAGTAAATTACATATCCTTATAAGCCTTTCAAAAGCAACTATACTCTGCTAACAAAAATCTAATTATAATGTATCTTTTTGAAAAGTTCAAAAGATACATACTACTTTAGAAGATCCATATTTTCTAATGTACACCAAATGGTATTTGTAAAATTGACTTATGCTATGATAATCTAAAGCTGTTTACATACAAATATTCAATGAGGTCACCAAATTTAACATATACACAGAAAACATTTATTTTTAAAGAAAATATTTATATGGGCACTATTCTAATACTACTATATATAAACAATATATTAAAGAAAAATTACTAATTTAGAAGAAAGCATTTTCATATATCATTCCACTGATTACCAGTTCTAACTGTATTTTAATCTTTTCCATAGGATTTAAGTTTCATGCTAAAATTCATACTTTAAACATTGGACAATATTCTGTTCTTTTAACTATTATAATACACCCTAAAAACCCAACAGAATAACAATTTTGAAAGATATTTAAACTTACCCCATTTAATGGATATGTTTTCCATCCTAGCTCTCCCAGCACAGTTGTTGTATCAAGCAACACAACTGGAATCAAATAAACAACAAAAAAAAAACTTGCATGAACTTCTTAATTGATGTAAATAGAAACTAGTTATTTAAATCACTAATGCCAACTACCTTTACTATTAGTCTTTGAATTAACTTTAATAAGTTGCATGACTTATGTAAAATTATTTAGAAATACTAAAGCTTAATATATAATAATAATAGTGAAAGTGAAAGTCATTCAGTTGTGTCTGACTCTTTGCGACCCCAGGGACTCTACAATCCATGGAATTCTCCAGGCCAGAATACTGGGGTGGGTAGCCTTTCCCTTCTCCAGGGGATCTTCCCAACCCAGGGATCAAACCCAGGTCTCCCGCATTGCTGGTGGATTCTTTACCAGCTGAGCTACAAGGTAAATATAAAATGAATGTGTAAATATAAAATAAATATAAAATTAATGTACATTAATTTTAAAATAAGAAATGTGTGTTTAACAACACTAAATGAAATGAAATAACAGAACTAACACAGTCATTTTTAGTAAAAATGATAAATGTTGGAAGAGGTAAGCAAGAGAATACAACCACCAGATGACCCATAAGCAGGACCTGACTGATGGATGGGAGGCCCTTGAGCTCCTCGCCTGTCCTTAGAATGTACACTCTGCCTATCATTCCCGCAGCGGTAGCTGTCCTAGGGCAGAGCCTTGAGAGGGCAAGGTGCTGCTGAAACCATCTCTATTGTACATATGACTGAACCCTGTTGAGGCCTCTAGGACTCTGGTGGTCAAGTGTAGAGGCCTACTTATTTGGCAACTGCACAAGACCAGTCTTGTACATGTAAGACTACTTATTAAACCTGCCACCCACCAGTCTGGAGTGATCTGCTCCTTCCTTTGCTCTGTCCTTGCCCCGTGTGAGTATTGGGGCACTTTGCAGACCAACAGTGAAATGTTTTCCCTCTCATTTATAAAAATAGTCATTTTTTTTTTACCATATTTAAAGAAAGAAAAATTTTAAAGCAGGTCTGTATATTTTCTTTCTGTGTTATTAAATGACCTTGTATATTACTGGCAACACATTTTGAATAAACTCATATCTTTAAAGCATGGATTACATTATGACTGTATGCACTAGTACACTTACTGCTAAAGGAAGTAAAAGCCAAAACAAAAACACACACATTATTCCCTGACCAAAAGTAACTCATAATCTGGTTGGGAAGACATACAAACAAATAATCAGGACATATTCTCTTAAATTCTAAAATTGTAGACTACACAATAGCTTAACAATTAAATTAGGCTAAGGCTGAATGGACATGAGAATTGGACCATAAAGAAGGCTGAGCACTGAAGAATTGATGCTTTCAAACTGTGGTGCTGGAGAAGACCCTTGAGAGTCGCTTGGACTACATGGAGATCAAACCAATCAATCCTAAAGGAAGTCAACTTTGAATATTCATTGAAAGGACTGGTGCTAAAGCTGAAGCTCCAATACTTTGGCCACTTGATGCAAAGAATTGATTCACTGGAAAAGACACTGATGCTGGGAAAGAGTGAAGGCGGGAGGAGAAGGGGACAACAGAGGATGAGATGGTTGGATGGCATCATCAACGCAATAGGTATGAGTTTGAGCAAACTCTGGGAGATAGTGAAGGACAGGGAAGCCAGGCATGCTGCAGTCCATGGGGTTTCAGAATCAGACATGACTTAGCAGCTGAACAACAACAACAAAAAGGCTGGCATGGAGGTCTGAGATGATTTCATAAAGGAAATGCAATTTGGTCTGGGCTAGGATGAAGGGGTCTTTAATCATATGCGCTGAGAAACAAATTTATTTTAGAATACCTTCTATAAAGTCACTGAGCTATAACTAAATTAGTTCTCAGTTGCTGGAGTGGAAAGTAGGAGAGGAAAATATTTAGGAGAGTTACGAGAACAGAAATGAGGCTAGAAAGATAAATGGAGATCAATTGGGGAGTATTTTGGTAGTGTTTTCACCAAGTTAATGTGTTCAGTTCAGTCACTCAGTTGTGTCTGACTTTTTGCGGCCCCATGGACTGCAGCATGCCAGGCTTCCCTGTTCATCACCAATGCCTGGAGCGTGCTCAAACTCATGTCCATTGAGTCAGTAATACCATCCAACCATCTCAACCTCTGTTGCCCCCTTCTCCTCCTGCCTTCAGTCTTTCCCAGCATCAGGGTCTTTTCCAATGAGTCAGTTCTTTGCATCAGGTGGCCAAAGTATTGGGAGTTTCAGCTTCACATACGACCCATATTTTTAACTTCTACCTCCAAATCCCCAGTAAGGTCATGGACCAAACTGTAAGAAACAATGCTTTGGTATCTCATCTCAAGTTTTATTTGATCTAGCTAAGAAAGTGGAGGGTTTTTGGTAGTTTAAAAAAGTGCCATTGGAAATGTGTTATTTGGCATCTGTTGCTTGGTGTTTATGGTAAGGATTCTGTGATTTTTTTTTATTTGAATGACTGTGATATACTTTATTGATTTTTAGTATGAAACCCTGCTTAAAGTTCTGGGATAAACTCTACATGCTCATTGCAAAATATTCTTCCAATATATTCACTAAGCATATATATGTAAAACTGAGCTGCAATGATTTAATTAATTTTAATTATGCAAAATTGTCAAATACTTTAAAATGTGGAGAAAACAGTACGATGAACCCTCATTGTATTAATTACCCTGCCTCAGTTGTTACAAACTTATAGCCAATCTTATTTCATCTATACTTGCATACCTACTCTTACTGCAAGATGTCTTTGAAGCAAATACTAGTAATCATCTAATTTCATCTGTAAAAATGTCAGTATGTATATCTAAGATAAAGATGCCTCTTAATATAACTATAATATCTCAATCATTACTATAAATGGTATATATTAATTAATATCATCAAATATCCAGTCAGTGTTCAATATTCCTATGGTCCCAACTTATTTTAACAGAAAATCAAGATCTAAATAAGTCCATACATTACAATGAGGTCTTGTTCTCTTCATTTTTTAAAAATTTTATAGGTCCTCACTTCTTTCTTTTTTTTTAAGTTAGATTTTTTGAGGTATGATTTACTTATAATAAAATTCAGCCTATTTAAATGAGCATTTCTAGGAATTGTGACTAACTCCGATATCATGTAACTATCACTACAATCAAGCTATAGAATATTTCCATCACCACCAAAATTTCCCCTGTGATCCTTTATGGTAAATCCAGTCCCCTCAATAATCCCCAGAAACCATTTATCTGACTTCTGTCCCTCGATTTTAACTTTCCCATAATGTTGAATCAATGAAATCATACAGTATGATGTTTTCTGAGCCTGTTTTCTTTCACTTAGCATAACACATTTGAGATTCATTTATGTCGCTGTGTATCAATATATACAACTGAATACTCAGTCCCTTTTTATTGCTGAAAAGTATTATATAGAATGGAATTCCCTAGCTGATGAATTTTCATGTACAGATTTTTATACAAACCGAAGTTTTAATTTCTCCATTGTAAACAGCAATTACTGAGTTACATAAAGAATGTTTGTTTTTTAAGAAACTGCCAAACTGGATTCCAAAATGGCTGTGTAGTTTTACATTCCCTTTAGTAGAATGTATGATTTTCTAATTGTTCTACATCTTCACCAGAAGATGTACTGTTCAGTTTTCTTTTTTTAAGGCATTCTAACAGATGTACAATAGTATCTCATTGTTTTAACTAGCCAGTTATCTTTTTCACTACATGAAATAAAATTTACCAGAAAAAAATTTGACCTACAAAAGTAGTTTTACCACACATTCTAGATTTTCCTTTTTGTGAGAAATCACTGAACATAATTCCCCATTCTCTGTTTTCTTTAAATTGGTAGATATATTAAGTGGCTTGACCAGATTAAGGTTCCATTTAATTTACTTTTTATGTTTTGTAAAATTACCTCATGGGTGGTGTTTTATAGTCCTTACACCAAATCAAGGAATATATTAGTGTTTACTAGGGGCATGTAAAAAGGACTCAAGAACCAACTGGCATAAACTTCCACTGACTAAAAATAGATAATTTGAACATATACAAGATTAATGACTATACAGTATTGAAACACTTCAAATATGCTTATATCCATGCATTCATAATGATAAAATATACCTACTAATGTATTTTGCAGCACACTAGGAAGGCATTATTTTAAAAACTTAAAAAAACTGAAAAGAACAAAATACTTATTTTGTTTTTTGTATATGAACTATTTCTAAATAAAGAAATAGTTAATGAAGGAACATTCCTCTTATTGAAATATTTGAGTTAATAAATGAAGAAGGAATGACCAAATTAGGCTACAACATTTTCTATCCTTAATGAATTAATATATTTAGCTAATGACTTCCAATGCTGCTAATATCATGTAAAGATATAAAAGAACACATAAGGGCTAGAGCCTTTAAAAAGGCTTTCTTTATAGCTTCATTTACACCATATTAACATATAATTCTAACAAGCCTACAAGTAAAAGAAAGTACAAATGCATACACACACACACACACACACACACACACAAACACACACATGCAAATTCCCAAAATGATACTTGACGGCATTTGGGTTCATTCAGTGTAAAAATAATAATCTCACATATTAGAGAAAAAAGCTGAAGTCATAATAAATATTCAAACTCCAAGCTTAAGTTATCAAATGAATATAATTTTATTTTTGGTATATACATGTTAGCTCAGTGGTAAAGAATCCACCTGCCGATACAGGGGATACAAGTTCAGTCCCTGGGTTGGGAAGATCCTCTGGAGAAGGAAATGGCAACCCGCTCCTGTACTCTTGCCTGGGAAATCCCATGGACAGAGGAGACTAGCAGACTATAATCCATGGGGTCACAAAAGAGTCAGACACAACTTAGCGAACAAACAACAATATACTATAGAAAATAATTCAGAAATGTGTAATAGCAGAATCTACTTTGGGGCACTCAAAATGTAATTTACTCATTTAACACATTTATATTTTGGAATACATCATTCATATCTGACTCTTTGTGACCCCACAGACTGGAGCCTAGCAGGCTCCTCTGTCCATGGGATTTGCCAGGCAAGAATACTCGAGTGAGTTGCCATTTCCTACTCTAGGGGACCTTGCGTGGACTGAACTCATGTCTCCTGTGTCTCCTGTGTTGCAGCAGATTCTTTACCATTAAGCCACCCAGAAGCTCATTCTTTCCCTAGCAGGCTGATTAAGTAATGATACTAATTCAGCCAGATAGGCTTCTCAGTTGGTGCTAGTGATAAAGAACCTACCTCCCACTGCAGGAGACATAAGAGACATGGGTTTGATCCCTGGGTCAGGAAGATCCTCTAGAGAATGGCATGGTAACCCACTCCAGTATTCTTGCCTTGAAAATCCCATGAACAGAAGAGCCTGGTAGGCTCCAGTTCATGGGGTCGCAGAGAGTTGAATACGACTGAAGTGACTTAGCAAGCATACATACAGGAAGGATGGTTTATGTGTTTCCTTCTTCAAGGAATTTCACATTGCCCTATAAATTCTTTTTTTTTCTTAATGCTCAAGTTACAGGTGAGAAAACTAAGGCTCAGAGAGCTTACATATTTTCCCTAGGATCACAAAGTGATTCCAACCAAGGAAATTCATGCTAGAATAAGGAAGGAAGGAAGTGAAAGTCACTCAGTCGTGTCCAACTCTTTGCGACCCCAGGGACTACACAGTCCACAGAATTCTCCAGGCCAGAATACTGGAGTGGGTAGCCATTCCCTTCTCCAGGGAATCTTCCCAGAGTAAGGATTAAACCCAAATCTCCCGCATTGTGGGTGGATTCTTTACCAGCTGAGCCACAAGTGAAGCCCAAGAATACTGAAGTAGGTAGACTATCCCTTCTCCAGTGAATCTTCCCCACCCAGGAATCAAACCAGGGTCTCCTGAATTGCAGGAAGATTCTTGACCAGACCAACTAAGCTATCAGAGAAGCCGATGCTAGACAACTCCTTTAAAAATTTAAAGTGTTTTATTCCTTCCTTTTAAGTTTGAATACAAAACTTCATTATTTGTTTTTCTATTTTTGTTTTTGTAGATGCAGAGAAAAATCACCATTTACTTTCCTGATTCCAAATCTAGATAAGTTTATATTCTACTTTTCTCATCAATGGGTTCCACAGACGCTTTATTGGTATCATGCCATTTAAATCAGGGAGTTTATTGGAGTACAGAGTTTAAAACTCCCTAATATTGAAGTCTACCAATGAAGATTTCTTTTGCATAGTCTGTCAAAATAATTAATTGATTAACTGAGGTAATTATTTTTTAAAATATATTTGGGCTGCTCAATTCTTAAAATGTTTATAATTTGTAAACTGAAGTATAATCATTTCAAAACAAACAAAAAAAGAAAATCTGTACATATCTCATATCTACAACCGTGGAGATCCTTAAGAGCACTTTTTTTGTTTATTAGTAGATTCATGAAACAAGATTTACATAACTGGTTTACCTTCCTCATTAAACTGCAATCATACCTTTAAAAATTCATAAGAACAGCAAAATTTCAAATTTGCATTCCTGACAGGTGAAGGATGCATTAATATCAAAATAAAACCAAGGATTTATTTTTATTTTTAACACCATTACATGTGACATATGTTTAAATTTTATCAGTTGCTTCATAGACAAAAACTCCACAAACTCAGATTTTTCAGGCATACTAATTACATTGGACCCAGCAAGGTGAGAGCTCCTCCTGCTGGCTTTAAATAAAAGTTATCTAGTCCCTACTAGAGTGCAAAAAAACTGTAAACTAAGGGAGGAAAAGAACACCATCTCAATATTAATTTCAGTAAACTCAATACTCTATTATTTTTAATTTATTAGCAAGATTTTAAATACGGCAAGATTAACACCAGTGATTTGTTTAGGGGTTACACATGAAAATATAACTATTTATTCATATCATAATAAATGAGAAATAGGATAAACTAACAATACACAAAAGTAGTAGGTTAGGGTTATCAAACTAAAGTTTTAAAATGTTTATTTCATTTAATAAGCAACATAATGCATAGAATAGGTTAAACTATGCACAATTTCCCTATCAACTTTCAGAAATAAATCTCTAGCATATCTTTCTCTGAAAATATCTCTTAATTTATTAGTGTTCCCTTTACTCATTCTTCGGAAGTTACAAGAAAATGTTATTGTAGTTAAAAGAAGATATCAAATGACAAAGACAAGGTTGATAGCACTGGATTAAATGTGAGAGTAATAAGTACCCAACATTAAGAAGTTCAATGTCAATTTCTTTCCTTTGAATAATTTATTGAGTATTTATATTCCTTTCAGTAAATTTAAGATATATTACTTTAAAAACATTTAGAAAGATGGCAACGATGACCCTATATGCAAGACAGCAAAAGAGACACAGATGTAAAGAACAGTCTTTTGGACTCTGTGGGAAAAGGCGAGGGTGGGATGCTTTGAAAGAATAGCATTGAAACATGTACATGATCATATGTGAAACAGGTTGCCAGTCCAGGTTCGATACATGAGACAGGGCACTCAGGGCTGGTGCACTGGGGTGACCCTGAGGGATGGGATGGGGAGGGAGGTGGAAGGGGGGCTCAGGATGGAGAACCCGGGGCTGATTCACGTCAATGTATGGCAAAAACCACTACAATATTGTAATTAGCCTCCAATTAAAATAAACTAATTTTAAAAAGCTATTTTTTAAAAACAATTAGCATATAGGTTTACAGTATATAATAGAAGATCATCTTCATTCCAACTGCACAACAAAAAAGATGAGAGTTTATTTAATACAGCATTTTGAAAAATTAAACAATAAGAGATCAATCAACCCACTAAGAAAGTAGTTATTCTTTCAGGATAGTTTTGCTATAAAAATTCAAGTTAATGGCAAATGAATCGAGTCCAGAAATTTATCAATATCTTTAAACATTTACACAGCAGTAAACACTGGTTTAAAATTTTCTCCAACAGACTTCTTACAAAGACCCAGAAAGATAAAGTCACTTAGTAACAAGTTAGTAGAAATTTTAGTTAGTTCCATATTCCATTGACTGTTAACACACTTATCACCTCCCATAACATAGGTAAAATAAGGGAACACTTCGGACATCATGACCAGATATAAAACAATCACAGAATAATTTGAATTATAGGCACAGATATATAAGCATATAGGTATCTATATATCTATTAATATCCACCTATCTATAAACAGCAGTAGTCTACTTCAATATCCACCTATTTAAATCCTATTTTAAACTGGCATTTAGGTTACCATATTAACTAATGTTTCGACATAACTGCATGTGTTTGATTGGCAAAAATCAGTTTTAACTTTCAGATACTATGGGTTTTTACCCTCACAGAGAGTCAGAATCAATATTTAATTTCTAAAAATAAATCAAACACAGATTGCTTTAAGTAAACATAGGATTATTATGTTTACCCCTTAGTATGTCCCTCTGAATATTGACATTTTCCAAGGAGACTCATTCCTTCTTAAATATATTAATAACAAAGTACTTTTATCTAGAAACTGAGATCAATACTTGTTCATTAAGAATACTTACAGCATTTTGTTTTGTCACAGCTTTACTATTTTTCTTGTTGCTTGTTTGTTTTTAATACAGGTGCTGTTCATGGTTATTTTGTCTACCCTAGGTGAGAGTTTGGAAATCGTACTTGAAAGATAAGGTAATATGACCACAGAGACTTTAAATAGCTTTATCAAGATTAGAGAATAAAATCAGTCGAGAACAAGTGAACTCACAACCTTCAGCTTTCTACTCTAATAGAAAATAATCTTTTTTTTTTTTTTTCCCAGAAAGCAGGTTCAAACACCTGTCTCTGTTCCTTCTTGAAAAAAAAAAATCACTGTTTTTTAGTTCTGATGGAAAAATAAGCTATAATAACCAGAAACTACCTTCCTTAATTATCACCTTAAACCAGAAAAGCAGGGGGTGGGGGGGGGCGGTGTGGAATTCAAGCTGGTTTGCTTTTTAGAAGGCAAGTTATACCAATGAGTCCCTCCTATTTTACTCAAAGAAACCTTATAAGGTTATCCTGCTTGACATAGATTTTTATGCTTCAGTCCCATAATCATCTCTAAAGTCTGCCATTAGACAGGAAGGCTTACCACAGAGACACATTAGAACGAGAACCACAGGTGGATCTAAACCCATCACAAGGTCACTGAGAGATTTTGGTCTGTTCCCTCTGGGCTCCTGAACAAGGTCTTTAAGACTTATCAATGAGTCACCTCAAGTCATGCTTTCCCCATAAACTGTTCAATTATCTACCGGCTTGAAGAAAAAAAAAAAGAAAGGAAATTTTGTATGTTACAAATTAATAGCAATACATAATACTTTCATTTTGACATCTTCAACTCTTTGACCTACAAAGAAACTAAGTATTGAAAACTTCATTTAGTAGAAGTATTATTTTCATCTGCTTCAAAGTTTTAATAGGTAGAAGAGACTACTTGGCTTTAGTTTTACATTTTCTAATCTTATATTTCATGAACATGATTTTTTTCATCTCTCACAGAAACTCACAACATAAACTCACTCAAAAACTCCACTTAGCTCAAACCACTGCACTTTCTCTGCATCACTTACACAGCATCAGAGTGGCTTCTTGTGTTTCTAGTTCATTTCTTGCACATTTCATTTCTTTCACACTTCTCAATTGTTTTCCATGGCTTTGAACATTTTCCTTTTTTTTTAAAATTAAAGTCAAGGTCTTAAAGGAGCTTAAATCTTTGTTTTTATAGCTCTGATAAAAGAGATTATGACTACTTATTTGGAAGTCTTTATCTACAATGTAATGTACATCTCAATGCAAAACCATTTCTATATAATGGAAGAAAAGTCTAAAAAATCCTATTGAAACCCTTATCTTAAAACCAAAGTGGCTCTGCATTGAGAAGGAAAAAATGGTTTTTACTGGACTGTAAGAAAAACTTATGAGTGAAAAAGAATCTTTTCTTTTTTCCTCGAAAATGGAAAGAAAAAAGAATTTTTCCTAGATTGTTTTTTTTCTTCCATTACACTTACATAGACATGATAGAAAGTTTTTACTTCCTTCTTTAGGACATGATAGTGAAAATATTTTACTTGATTTTATATTATGATATTTTAATATTATTTCAACAAACATTAATTGAGTTTCTGCAATATTTAGACTCTATATTAACAAATGGAGGGTATAGAAAGTTTATAAGATACAATGTCTACCCTAAAGGAGTATTTGGTCTTATTTTTTCACTCCAGCTGTTAGATTTTTGTGTCAACTCGCATGCCATAGTTTATTCAAACATGTAAATAGTAAAACAGATTAAAACACCCTTATTCAGAAGGTGCAGAAGAGGAAAGGCTGAAGCTATTTACTAGAATGTACAGAATTAAATTGCTTTTCTAAAAGGGCAGACACCAAATAGAACATCAACATCACCATCAAAACTGTGGGTAATTGGACCACTTATCTCAGTTTCTAAAGAAGTCCCAAGGAATGAACAGACTGTAGAAAAGAATCCCAGTAGACAACAGGAAGAGAAATAACAATTTCCTACCTGAAGGGTACTCTTGTCCAAAGTAGTACCAAATACAGGAAATATCTGCTAAATTTTTCAAGAGAGACATAGTGTTTTACTTAGAGTGGGAGATTTTAAAAGTTAAACATCAGAAGCAAACATTTTCTAATCTAAGTTTTAATCATCATAAATAAATAAAAGTACCAGGTAAAAACAATAATTGTATTATCAAATTTTCAAATATAAACTTTAAAAGGACAGCATTCTCATCTTTGTTCAAAGAAAATATAGCCAAATAAAGAAGGGTTCCCTGTTTGCTCTGCTGGAAATGGATCTGCCTGCAATGCAGGAGACTGGTTAGATTTCTGGGTCGGGAAGATCCCCTGGAGAAGGGAACAGCTACCCACTCCAGTATTCTGGCCTGGAGAATTCCATGGACTGTATAGTCCACGGGGTTGCAAAGAATCGAACACGACTGATTGACTTCCACTAAAGATATATTAATTTTCAAGTCAGTTCTGCCCACATAATACAAGCTCCTAAAAGGAAGGGTCTGTCTATGTATGTGTATACATTTGTTGAATAAAATATGTGTATGAAAGAACAAATGAATGAGTGTGGGCAAGAAACTCACATCCTGGGTAAAAATACTCAATTAAATACTGAAAAAGGTGTGCAGGATTAGTGGGAAGGCAGGCACTGCAGGAAATTTAAAGGCTACTGAACTTCAGTTTGTATTGGGGAAGGTCAAAGCTTATCTTACATGATCTCTCTCAGATGTGGTTAAGGACAAAATGAGTATGTGTTTGTATGGAGCACAGAATGGATTGTGAGAAGGTGTTTTCTGTACTTTTTGGAGTCCCTGCTCTGCTCTACCTGGCCCCTACATTTTCATCACAGAGTGCCCTCAGGCTGCACTCTGAATCCAAACCCTTGCATCTATATCCATCTCTGACATTACAGTGTTCAAATCATCCTCCTCTATCTGCTGCCCCACTGAAAGGATTTACCATAGTAAGAAAACACCTTAACTAAAACAGCACATAGATGTGCTTGTGCTAGTTGCTAGTCGTGTCCGACTCTTTGCGACCCCATGGACCGTAGCCCACCAGGCTTCTCTGTCCTTGAGATTCTCCAGGCAAGAATACTGGAGTGGATTGCCATTCCCTTCTCCAGGGGAATGCTCGACCCAAGGATCGGACCCTGGTCTCCTGCACTGCAGGCAGATTCTTTATCATTTGAGCTACAGGGAGATCCTTAAAGATGTGCTTATGAATACTCACTTCCCCTTATCCCTTCCACCCTACTTATTTATTTATTCAGTTTATATCTGAACTGATTACAGCACCTTTGGTGAGATTAACTTGGGTTTTTCTTCATGGTATGTCTAAAATCACACTACATAAACACTACCTCAAAGAAATATTCTGAAAGAGAATTCCTGAAACCCCAGTTTCTATCACTTACAAAGATATTATTCTCTGTTTAGAATATATCTTCTATCTACTTCCTGGGTTCTATACCTGGCTCTACTATCGTGTACTTTGGTAAACTTAGTTAAGTAAAAATTCTTATTCTACCAATTGCTGGGAGTTACTCTGCCTTAAATCAAGCAAGTAACTCTCTAAGTCTTAGAATCTGACTTTCAACACACTCTAATCTTGTTAGCTACTCTACTAGGATGGAATGTAAAGGAAGACAAAGTAAAATAAAAGTTGGCTCATTGTTATGTGGGTGATGATTGTCTCTCCTTTGCCCTTTGAATTTAACTTATTAGTTGATCTACTCAAAGAGTGTTCAGAAAGGATGTAAGACAAAGATTTTTTCCTTAGATTTCCCCAACCCTGTCTCCCGCTGATCCCAAAAATACTACTCTAGCTTCTTTTGTCTCTAAAAATGGTACAACTAAATTGTCCCTGTCTAAATCAGCTAAATTGTTTATGAACAATAACATTTCACAGTCAGTTGCTTACAAAACATGGTTGTCAGGTCATGAAACTTGATAATCTGTTCATATAATGACATACATTCTGGGGATATGCTACAAAAGAATAATTTGAATAAAAATGCAATTTTAACTCTTTTATCATAATTTTAACATCCTTGACTGCCCAAAGAACGTGTTAAGTTATCTTCTGAATCATAAATTAAACTGTACTGAGGATATTGTTAAGTAACACTGCCTGTGGAACAGATTAGTCTATAACAAGAGAAATGGATGGTAAAAAGGTAAAGACAAAATATTAAGAAAACCAGTTGTCAGATATTTACAGATTAAACAGCTATTTAGCATAATTATTTGATAAATAAAGTTATGAGAATTATGTAGGACAACTTCCTGCTAGAAACTATTGAGGAAATGACAGACCAAATGCGATGCCAGATTTAGAGGCTCATGAATGAACTGCAAGACAACTGATCTTCTGTGGCATATTTCTGTACTGCAGAGGAGTCAGGGTGAGGAATGGCTCATAAATGAAACATTTACAAATGTAACCCATGCCAAGAGCAGCATGGCTTCAGTATATAGAAAAGAATGACAGATGGAAGCTTTATTGTTAGCAGAAAAAATAAAAGGAAAAAAAAAAAAAACAACCTGGCATTATAATCATCACCCTGTCGGGAGGCAAATCATTAAGTGCTATTGTTATAATGTTTATCAACAGGATCCTGTGCAGTAAAGTAAATGCAATAGAAATGATAATGAAATTTTAACATTTAGGCAAATGGAGAATACTTTATTGAACATAGGTTTCCCAAGTATAATTAAGCAAAAGAAAGCATACTTTCATAAGACATCTATCAGTTTCAATTTATTGTTTACTCAAGACACAAACTATGGTAAGAAATGTAAAATGTTGAGAAACTCTTAGTGAATTCATCAGAAACCAAGGACCATCTTCTGCATTCATGGCTGAGAAGCTCAATTTTTATTATTCTGAGTGATCATAGTTTAGAAGATTAAATCCTGCTAATCAGGCATACAGGAGACTAATTTATAAATGAGATGGACTATTTATTCACTAATGATTTGTCTCCTCAGGGAATCTCCATCTCTGCAGGTAAATATATCAAGAGATCAAACTGTAGATCAAAGATTCCTTGGAAATACTAAATTATCAGAAAAGAGTAACCCTGTTTTACTTTTTAAATACATTTATGCTGACATAGAAAATTAAAAAAAAATTATCTACCCATTATAAAACTCTTCAATGGTGTTGAAAAGCCTACAAACAAAAACAACAAAAAGTTTTGTTGTTGATCTACTTAGTTTTTCATATACTACAACTTTGGAATTTCAAACACTATGTACAAAGAATATACAGTTTCCACAGTTCAGTTCAGTTCAGTCGCTCAATTGTGTTCAACACTTTGTGACCCCATGGACTGCAACACGCTAGGCTTCCCTGTCCATCACCAACTCCCAGAGCTTGCTCAAACTCATGTCCATGGAGCTGGTATGCTATCCAACCATCTCATTCTCTGTTGTCCCCTTCTCCTTCTGACTTCAATCTTGCCCAGCATCAGGGTCATTTACAATGAATCAGTTCTTTGCATCAGGTGGCCAAACTTTGGAGTTTCAGCTTCAGCATCAGTCCTTCCAATGAATATTCAGGACAGATTTTCTTTAGATTGACTGGTTACATCTCCTTACAATCCAAAGGACACTCAAGAGTCTTCTCCAACATCACAGTTCAAAACCGTCAATTCTTCAGCATTCAACCTTCTTTATGGTCCAACTCTCACATCCATACATGACTACTGGAAAAACCATAACTTTGACTAGACAGACCTTTGTTAGCAAAGTAAAATATGCTGTCTAGGTTGGTCATAGCTTTTCTGCCAAGAAGCAAGTGTCTTTTAATTTCATGACTGCAGTCACCATCTGCAGTGATCTTGGAGCCCAAGAAACTAAAGTCTCTCACTGTTTCCATTGTTTCCCCATCTTCACAGCATGAAGTCATGAAACCTGATGACATGATCTTTGTTTTTAGAATGAGGGTTTTAAGTCAGCTTTTTCACTCTCCTCTTTCACTTTCATCAAGAGACTCTTTAATTCCTCTTTGCTTTCTATCATAAGAGTGGTATCATCTGAGGTTATTGTTAATTCTTCCAGATATCTTGATCCCAGCTCGAGCTTAATCTAGCCTGCCATTTGGCATGATGTACTCTGCATATAAGTTAAATAAACAGAGTGACAATATACAGACTTGATATACTCTTTTCCCAATTTGGGGGTAGTCTGTTGTTCAATGTATAGTTCTAAATGTTGTTTCTTGACCTCCACACAGGTTTCTCAGGAGACAAGTAAGGTACTCTGGTGTTTCCATTTCTTAAAGAAGTTTACACAGTTGGTTGTGATCCACACAGTCAAAGACTTCTGTGCAGTCAACAAAAAAGCAGAAGTAGATATTTTTCTGGAGCTCTCTTGATTTTTCTATGACCCAACAGATGACAGCAATTTGATCTCTGGTTCCTCTGCCATTTCTCAATCCAGTTTGAACATCTGGAAGTTCATGGTTCATGTACTGCTGAAGCCTTGCTTTAAGAATTTTGAGCATTACTTTGCTAGCATGTGACATGAGTGCAACTATGCAGTAGTTTGAGCATTCTTTGGAATTGCATTTCTTTGAGATTGGAATGAAAACTGACTTTTCCAGTCTTATGGCTACTGCTGAGTTTTCCAAATTTGCTGGCATATTGAGTGCAGCACTTTCACAGCATCATCTTTTAGCATTTGAAATAGCTCAACTGGAATTTCATCACCTCCACTAGCTTTGTTAGTAGTGATGCTTCCTAAGGCCCACTTGACTTCACATTCCAGGATGTCTGGCTCTAGGTGAGTGATGACACTATCATGTTTATCTGGGTCATGAAGACTTTTTTTTGTATAGTTCTTCTGTGTATTCTTGCCAGCTCTTCTTAATATCTTCTGCTTCTGTTAGGTCCATACCTTTTCTGCCCTTTAATTGTGCCCATCTTTGCATGAAATGTTCTCTTGCTGTCTCTAATTTTCTTGAAGAGATCGCTAGTCTTTCCCATTCTATTGCTTTCCTCTATGTCTTTGCATTGATCACTGAAGAAGGCTTTCTTATATCTCTGGGCTATTATTTGCTACTCTGCATTCAGATGGGTATATCTTTCCTTTTCTCTTTGCCTTTAGCTGCTCTTCTTGTCTCAGCTATTTGTAAGGCCTTCTCAGACAACCGTTTAGTCTTTTTGCATTTCTTTTTCTTGGGAATGGTCTTGATCACTGTCTCCTATACAATGTCACGAACCTCTATCCATATTTTTTCAGGCACTCTTTCTTTCAGATCTAATTCCTTATATCTATTTGTCACTTCCACTGTATAATCATAAGGGATTTAATTTAGGTCATACCTGAATGGTCTAGCGGCTTCCCTACATTTTTCAATTTAAGTCTGAACTTGGCAACAAGGAGTTCATGATCCTAGCCACAGTCAGCCCCCGGCCTTGCTTTTGCTGAAAGAGCATCAATCAGCCAGTACAGTCGCACAGTTTGTCCGACGCTTTGCCACCCCATGGACTGCAGCATGCCAGTCTTCCCTGTCAATCACCAGCTCCTGGAGCTTGCTCAAACTCAAGTCCACTGAGTTGGTGATGTGATCCAACTATCTCATGCTCTGTCCTCCCCTTCTCCTCCTGCCTTCAATCTGGCCAGCATCAGGGTCTTTTCCAATGAGTCAGTTCTCTGCACCAGGTGGTCAAACTAATGGAGCGTCATCTTCAGCATCAGACCTTCCAATGAATATTCAGGGCTGAGTTCTTTTAGGATTGACATATTTGATAACCTTGCAGTCCATGGGACTCACAAGAGTCTTCTCCAACACTATAGCTCAAATCCATCAATTTTTCAGCACTCAGCTTTCTTTATCATCCAACTTTCACATCTCTAGATGACTACTAGAAAAACCATAGCTTTGACTAGATGGGCCTTTGTTGGCAAAGTAATGTCTCTGCTTTTTAATATGCTGTCTAGGTTGGTCAGAGTTTTTCTTCCAAGGAGCAAGCATCTTTTAATTTCATGGCTAAAGTCACCACCTGCAGTGGTTGGCCCCAAAAAATAAGGTGTCTCACTCTTTCCATTGTTTCCCCATCTGTTTGCCATGAAGTGATGGGACTGGATGTCATGGCCTTAGTATTCTGAATGTTGAGTTTTAAGTCATCTTTTTTGCTCTCCTCTTTCACTTCCATCAAGAAGCTCTTGATGAAAGTTCTTCTTCACTTTCTGATATAAGAGTTGTGTCATCTGCGTATCTGAGGTTTTTGATATTTCTCCTGGCAATTTTGATTCCAGCTTGTGCTTCAACCAGCCTGGCATTTCACATGAAATACTCTGTATATAAGTTAAATAAGGAGGGTGATAGTATACAAACTTGATGTACTCCTTTTCCAATCTGGAACCAGTCTGTTGTTCCATGTCCAGTGAACATCGACCTTTTAGGAATCAGTGAACTAAAATGGACTGCAATGGGCAAATTTACCTCAGACAACCATTAAATCTACTACTGTGGACATGAATCCCTTAGAGGTAATGGAGTAGCCATCATAGTCAACAAAAGAGTCCAAAATGCAGTACTTGGGTGCCATCTCAAAAACAACAGAATGATCTCTGTTGGTTTCTAAGAAAACCATTCAATATCACAGTAATCCAAGTCTGTGACCCAACCAGTGATGCTGAAGAAGCTGAAGTTTAATGGTTCTATGAAGTCCTACAAGACCTTCTAGAACTAATACCACAAAAAGCTGTCCTTTTCATTACAGGGGACTGGAATGCAAAAGTAGCAAGTCAAGAGATACCTAGAGTAACAGGCAAACTTGGCCTTGGAGTACAGAATGAAGCAGGGCAAAGCTAACAGAGTTTGCCAAGAAACCACATTGGTCGTAGCAAACACCCTCTTCCAACAACACGAGAAGACTCTACACATGGACACCACCAGATGGTCAATTCTGAAATCAAACTGATTATGTTCTTTGAAGCCAAAGATGGAGAAGCTCTATACAGTCAGTAAAAACACAACTGGGAGCTGACTGTGGCTAGGATCATGAACTCCTTATTGCCAAATTCAGACTTAAACTGAAAAATGTAGGGAAGCCACTAGACCATTCAGGTATGACCTAAATCAAATCTCTTACAATTATACAGTGGAAGTGACAAATAGATTCAAGGGATTAGATCTGATAGAGTGCCTGAAGAATTACAGGCAGAAGTTCATGACATTGTATAGGAGGCAGGAATCAAGACCATCCCTAAGAAAAAGTAATGCAAAAAGGCAAAATGGTTGTCTGAGGAGGCCTTACAAATAGCTGGGAAAAGAAGAGAATCTAAAGGCAAAGGAGAAAAGGAAAGATACACCCATTTGAATGCAGAGTTCCAAAGAATAGCAAGGAGAGGTAAGAAAGCCTTCCCCAGTGATCAATGCAAAGAAATAGAGGAAAAAACAGAATGGGAAAGACCAGTGATCTCTTCAAGAAAATTAGTGATACAAAGGAAACATTTCATACAAAGATGGGAAAAATAAAGGACAGAAATGGTATGGACCTAACAGAGGCAGAAGATATTAAAAAGAAATGGCAAGAATACACAGAAGAACTACACAACAAAGATCTTCAGGACCCAGATAACCACAATGGTGCAATCACTCACCGAGAGCCAGACATCCTGGAATGCAAAGTCAAATGGGCCTTAGGGAGCATCACTATGAACAAAGCTAGTGGAGGTGATGGAATAGTTCAGCTATTTCAAATCCTACAAGATGATGCTGTTAAAGTGCTTCAATCTGATTTCAGTTTTGACCATCTGGTGATGTCCATGTGTAGAGTCTTCTCTTGTGTTGTTGGAAGAGGGTGTTTGCTATGACGGGTGTGTTCTCTTGGCAAAACTGTGTTAGCCTTTGTCTTGCTTCATTTTGTACTCCAAGGCCAAACCTTCCTGTTACTCCAGGTATCTCCTGACTTCCTACACTTGCATTCCAGTACCCTATAATGAAAAGGACATCTCTTTTGGTATTAGTTTCCATAGTTACAGACCATCTAATATTGGCTAAATTTTTGAAGGTCTTATTTTTTTTAAGAAAATTTTGTTCTATTTGAAGACTCTTTAATTACAAAACAGCATGTATTTTTTTTTCCAAAAAATATTCTTAAAAGTGAGTAAAATGAATCCCAGTTACTGATAGGATTTGATATGGTTTCAAAGAAGAAAAGACAATAATATTTGCTGATGATGTAGGAAAGAACTTAAAGTTTTAGGCATGATGTCAACAATTATTTGGCCAGATTGTTTCTGTTTTGGGTTTTTCATTATGAAGGTAAGCATACTGCAGTCCTTATTTTTATTGACAAAGAATGAAAAGGGAAGTTTTTGAGCAACTTAATAGTTTTTTTTTTTTCCTTTCTTAATGACTTAATTTCATCATATGATCCAAAACTACCATATTTTAAGTAACACACTATTGCACATTATTGAAGAATCTGTTCTTTATTGTTTTCTCTATTTTCACACACTAAAGAGATAACTTATTAATTTGGGGTTTTTAACTATTATTTCAATGCTATCAATCTATCTCCAAAATAGTGAAAGTGAAAGTCAATCAGTCGTGTCCGACTCTTTGTAACCCCATGGACTATATAGTCCATGGAATTCTCCAGGCCAGAATACTGGAGTGGGTAGCCTTTCCTTTCTCCAGGGGATCTTCCCAAGCCAGGGATCGAATCCAGATCTCCCGCATTGCAGGCAGATTCTTTACCAGCTGAGCCACAAATAGTATCTCCAGCTTTATACACAAGTCAGAAGACCCTGCTTGGTTTGCAAACTGGTCCCTATACACAGTGGGCAAGGAGAGACAAAATAATGTGGCAGACCATTTCAGTCTGGTAAGTAGTAGATTTCAATAAACAAGGGGGCTTATATGAAGCTTGCCTTGGGCAGCCACTGGATGAAAACAGTCTACACACACCGGACTGAATCATAAAAGTTTATACAAAGGCCTCAACTCTTCAGTCATTTGTACCATCCAGATAGTCTCAACAATACTCTCTCCAGGCTGCTTCTTTGGAACAAGTCTCTAGTGATAGAACTACATTCTAAGCACAGAGGAGGGGGTGCTGCTAAGTCACTTCAGTCGTGTCCGACTCTGTGCGACCCCATGGACTGCAGCCTACCAGGCTCCTCCATCCATGGGACTTTCCAGGCAAGAGTACTGGAGTGGGGTGCCATTGCCTTCTCCGGAGGAGGGTGGGAGGGGCCTCCAATTGCCTGGATCCAGCTCACAGGTCAATTAGCATTCATATCTTCTCAATTACCTCCTCCAACACTCCTCAATCTTAGCATGGCTACACCTGAGCTCATTATCTTCCCACGACCAGGTACCACTTTCTGATTTCCCTGTTTCAGCTACTGGTATCCAGGATCTGCACAAGTGCACAAATTAGGAACCTGTATCTGATCCCTGATTCACTCTTCACTCCCCAGCTATTAGTTTGCACAATAGATAATACAGAGAGAATAATGGTCCCACAAAGTTGTTCATGTCCTAAGCCCAGAAACTTGTGGATATGCTATATTACATGGCAAAGGGAAATTAAGGTTGCTAGTCATCTGATCTTAAAATAGGGGGCTATCCTATCTCAGATTATCTGAGGAACCCACTGCAGTAACAAGGGTACTTTAAAGCAGAAGAGAGTCAAAGAAAGCTATGACTACAGAAGAAAGGAATGGAGAGATGCAACATTGCTGGCCTTAAGATAGAGGAAGGCAGCCATGAGTCAAGGAATGTGAAAAGACTTCAGAAGCTGAAAAGGACAAGGAAATAGATTCTCCCCTAAATACTCCAAGGGACACAGTCCCACTGACACCTTGATTTTAACCCATGTCAGATTTCTAACCTACAAAACTTTAAGGATAAATTTGTGTGCTTTAAGCCATTATATATATGGTAATCTGTTACAAGAGCAATACAAAACTAATACAGAATTTTTTAGATAATAATCAATACTATCAGTGTTCTGTTCCCAACCTCTTTTCTCTCTCAACTGGATAGAGTTCCTTGGTCTTTTTCTTTTCATTTAACTTCCACACTGCAGCATGAGTGATCTGTCTAAATATAAAATCTGATTTTTCCATTCTCTGTTCAAAATTCCTTAGTGGTTCTCCTTCTCACTTAAACAGTTTTTCAAAGTATTTTGTTCAAATGTGTAATAATTTCTTCATACTGACCATTCTAACAGACTCTGAGTATAAAGGTAAATCAAAATAAACATAACCCCTGCCTTCAGGGTGATTATAATCTAATGTGGAAAAGAGAAAATAAGTAGAAAATACAAGACAAATATGTAACTATGCACTATACTAAATGCTATGAATCTAATTTGAATTTCAGGCTCATGGAAAGCCTCTAGAAAGGAAAATATGATTATAGAGAGTCAAACTATTCTCTATATTTTTTAAGATTCATGATGCAAATCATGTCACAATGATCAGAAAAGACATTAAATAATGATTAACTAGTTTTAACGCAGTGCTTTCCTCAATTTTTGGCACTAGAACCTTTTTCCCACTAAATATATATTCACATTCTAAGGTAAAATTTTCAAGACAACATGGAATGAAAACTACTGTCTTACAAGTTACATATACTTTGACACTTCTGGCCCTAACTCACGTTCCTGTCCTACTTCTTCTTGTCCCTCTGCAGTAACGCAGCCTCATCCTACATTACTTTGATATACTGGTAATCCTGAAACTTACCTTACCCTCTCACCTCTCCAGATTTCATGTTATTCCTTCTTGCTGACAAACAGCTAAGAAAAGAAGAGAAGCTAACGAAAAGAAGAAAAGGAAAGATAAACCCATTTGAATGGAGAGTTCCAAATAATAGTAAGGAGAGATAAGAAAGCCTTCCTCACTGATCAATGCAAAGAAATAGAGGAAAACAATAGAATGGGAAAGACTAGAGATCTCTTCAAGAAAATTAGAGACAGCAAGGGAACATTTCATTCAAAGATGGGCACAATAAAGGGCAGAAAAGGTATGAACCTAACAGAAGCAGAAGATATTAAGAAGAACTGGCAAGAATACACAGAAGAACTATACAAAAAAGATCTCCATGACCCAAATTTTCATGATGGTGTCATCACTCACCTAGAGCCAGACTTCCTGGAATATGAAGTCAAGTCGGCCTTAGGAAGCATCACTACTAACAAAGCTAGCGGAGGTGATGGAATGCCAGTTGAGCTATTTCAAATCCTAAAAGATGATGCTGTGAAAGTGCTGCACTCAATATGCCAGCAAATTTAGGAAAAACAGCAGTAGCCACAGGACTGGAAAAGGTCTGTTTTCATTTCAATCCCAAAGAAAGGCAATGCAAAAGAATGTTCAAATTACTGCACAATTGCACTCATCTCACAATGCTAGCAAAGTAATGCTCAAAATTCTCCAAGCCAACTTTCAATAGTATGTGAACTGTGAACTTCCAGATGTTCAGGTTGGATTTAGAAATGTCAGAGAAACCAGAGATCAAATTGCCAACATCCGTTGGGACAAAGAAAAAGCAAGAGAGTTCCAGAAAAACATCTACTTCTGCTTCACTGACTACACCAAAGTCTTTGACTGTGTGGATCATAACAAACTGTGGAAAATTCTTCAAGAGACTGGAATACCAGACCACTTTATCTGCCTCCTGAGAAATCTGTATATGCAGGTCAAGATTCAACTATTAGAAGCGAATATGGAAAAACAGACTGGCTCCAAACTGGGAAAGGAGCACGCCAAGGTTGTATATTGTCACTCTGCTTATTTAACTTATATGTAGAGTACATAATGAAAAATGCTGGGCTGGATGAAGCACAGGCTGGAATCAAGAATGTCAGGAGAAATATCAATAACCTCAGAAATGCAGATGATACCACCCTTATGGCAGAAAGCGAAGAAAAACTAAAAACCCTCTTGATGAAAGTAAAAGAGGAGAGTGAAAAAGCTGGCTTAAAACTCAATATTCAAAAAAACAAAGATCAAGGCATCCGGTCCTATCACTCCATGGCAAATAGATGGGGAAATAATGGAACAATGAGAGACTTTATTTTCTTGGGCTCCAAAATCACTGCAGATGGTGACTTTAGATATGAAATTAAAAGATACTTGCTCCTTATAAGAAAAGTTATGACCAACCTAGACAGCATATTAAAAAGCAGAGACATTACTTTTTATTTTTTACACTGTTACTGTTCCTCTAGTCAAAGCTATGTTTTTTCCTGTAGTCATGTATGGATGTGAGAGTTGGACTATAAAGAAAGTTGAGCACTGAAGATGGTTCTGAACTGTGGTGTTGGAGAAGACTCTTAGTCCCCTGGACTACAAGGAAAGTAAACAAGTCAATCCTAAGGAAAATCAGTCCTGAATATTCATTGGAAGGACTGATGCTGAAGCTGAGACTCCAATACTTTGGCCACCTAATGCAAAGAACTGACTCATTTGAAAACACAGTGATGCTGGGAAAGACTGAAGGCAGGAGAAGGTGACAAGAGAGGACGAGATAGTTGGTTTCATCACCGACTCGATGGACATGAGTTTGAGCAGCTCTGGGAGTTGGTGATGGACAGGGAAGCCTGGCATGTTGCAGTCCATGGGTTCACAAAGAGTCGGAGATGACTGAGCAATTAAACTGAACTGAACTGAACTTCCTGCTTGGAATACTCCTGTTCTTTTGGTCCCATGAGGTGATCCCTAGTCATCAGTTACAGCTTAACCTAAATGTTATTTCTTTCGTAATTTACCCCCATAAGATGAAGATGCTCTTATTCCCACATCCTGTTGAAATTTTCACATACTTCATTTACAGCAATTATCTTACTTTATTTTACCACAAAGTATGTATTTCTTTGTATAACTGTTCTTCCATAGACTCTAAATTCCTTGAAGGCCAGAACTGTGTATTTTAATCTTCACAGTCTTCCTCAAGTTACTTTTAAAAAAGAGAATAACTGAATAGAACAAAATGAAAATGAACAGATGAGGAATTTAGAATATCTAAATTTATATAACTGTGCAGTTAGTAAAGGCTCAAAATGTCAATAAAATAGTAAAAAAAAATATATAAACTTTCATTATCTGCAAAGTACTGAGAAGAATACATTGAGGAGGGAGTAATTAAGGTCTGTGATTATAAATCCAGTGTTTCAAAAGCAATAGATAATAAAAGAACTTTGCATTTTTTAATCAAATTATGTCAAAAGAAATTACTAGAGCAGAGTCAAAACACTGGCAAAGCCACAATAATAATCCTGAAATCCTGATTATGTGGGGAAGAAAAAAACAATACTGAAATGAAATCATTACTGAAGCAAAAGAAATTTCAATGGAAACCTGGTAGGGGAGATTTCATATGAATATAAAATATGTATTATTTATGTATACAATATAAAGTATATATTAAGCAGTCAGGCATATTTTTTCAGATTTTTAAAATATATATATATGTGTGTATATATATGTATATATACACACACAAAAACATATGTACATATATATATATACACACATATGTACACAATCTGAAAGAATACACTTAAATATAAGAAAAATATATACCTATGAACAGAGAGAACCATCTACTCGAAATACATCCATTGGTGATTTTGACAAAGGAAACAGTCAAGGTATTATGGCCACTGAAGCTGGAGAATGTTAAGGCATACAGAGGTGGTAACAACATCTCTGAAGTTAAATGCAGGGACCCTACTGATTGGCCATTCCATCTTGAAGTGACCAGAATGATACCTTTTATTGAGCCCTCTTTGGTTGGGTTTGCATAGATTTTCAAACTTTCAGCAAAGTTACTTTATTAGGCACTAGATATACTGAAACCTCAGAAAATAAGGAAAATATTAACAATTCTTCATGCCTATTACTGCTCTGCTACACAGCTATAGTTTTTGATCATGTGCCTTTGTGCCGTAGAGGAGCAAACTGTGAATTGAGGTAAGTCTGGAAACCCCTATATAGTCAAGATTTCATACAGTTACTGGGGAAAAAGTCCTCTCTTTTCCATGCAGGGGAGCTGAACTGACAATAATTAGCAATATGTACATTACTTTGACCATGAGGTCAGTGGTAACTGTCTCCCATACCTTGTTTGGGCAATGATATCCTAGTCATTTTGCTAACAGAAAAATGTATGACATATTAAAAGAGTTTTAACTAAAGGATTCCACCACACATCTATTAAATAATAGTTCTGTCTAAAGCCCCAATCCTAGGAAAGGAAGCTACTGACATGAAATACACTGAAGACACAGTCATTAGCCGCCTCCTCCTCACCTTTGTCAACCCTCTATTTAGTACTCAGTAAACCCAAGAACTGTGTGAGACACTCAAGTCAATAAGGAGCAAAGCGAAATAGGCTGATGGGTAGCAAATCATTTGCATTAGGAAGTACAAGTTGAGATAAACAAATAAATTTAAATTCTAAACCTCATAAAATCTTTAAAAATAGGATACTTGAGAACTTCTAGGAAACGGACCCAAACTTGTGAAACTGGGTGACTTGAGAGAATTTTTAATTCACCCTGTTCAGAAGCCTAAATTTCAATAAACATTTTCTTGATACAGTATTGGACTCATGTTGCTAAGAAATGAAAATTCTGTTTTATGCTAGAAGATTAATACTCCAGCTGCCTTAGGCCATCCCCAGAAAGTTACATATTATAACGAATTGTTCCTATCATAATATCATCAATAATGATGAAACTAAGATAAGCAACTGGTCAATTTAAAAACAAAACAAATGCATACTTGCTCACTAAGGCTTTCTTTACTTACTCCTCCTGAAGATGGTATTTACACTAGCATTACCTAAATTCAACAAAAATCCTTCCTTTCATATGACTGAATCAACCTGAAAACATGACTGAGTCCTCAACCCCACTAATGATGGCACATGGGTTATGAGAACACAGTGAAAAAAGAAAAAAAAAAAAAACACTTTATTACATGTTGCTTTTATTCCAAAAACTGGTTTTAATCTCAATTAATAATTTTGCTGTCTTTAAGATTCCTAAACAAGAAAACAAAGAAATGTATATTCTTAGAGATTAATCTGAGAACTGAGAAAATCTCAATTGAGAATTGAGATAAAAATAAGCATAGTCAGTGTTCTAGTGCCTCCAGTGAGCAAGAATCTTTTATTCTAGACTAATATTTACTTTTTCCCAGTTTGTAGTATGCATTACATATTCATAAGAAAACCCAGTACTTTATAGTAAAACAGTAAGATAATGTTTATTTCACTATTATAACCAAATCAAATAATTGTAGTTTTATCAGTAAGTTTTTGGTCTAGCAACAATTAACTATCTCAATAAAAATTCTCAGCAATTTTCAAGATATCACCATCAAACATCTGTGTCCTAACAGCATTATTCATGTCTCAAGACTTTCTTTTCAGCATTACATCCCTTAAACTTAGGGCTCCAGGCATTATTGAATTTATTTCATGTCCTCTAAAATATCAAACTCTTCGGAGCTTCTCACAAACTAATTTTCTCTCATCTTGGTAACTACCTTCCCATAGTCTCAGTTTACATGACAGCTCTTGTTGGAAGCCTCTTCTGGTATTTTTAATCCAATGGTAGGAATGTTTCACGTATGAATCTCCTTAGACTAATGCATGTCCCATAGCAAAGAAGCATGACTTTACTGCAACTATTCAATCATTTATCTGCCAGAGAAGGCTAAGTTTTCTATGTTTAGGGACCTTAGTCACCTTGTTCATCAACCCTTTTTTTCAGACCTAGCACCATGACTTATCAGAAGACTATCAAAGAGTCCAGATGAGAAATGATGGTAGTGGTGGCATAAAAAATTCTCCCAACTGATCAAAACCACAGTGAACTCTCCCTCCCTTAAATATGCTTAGTAGTCTAGCTAATTTTTGCTTCTCATTGAATACTTATTATATGTAAGTTTATATTATTTACAGATAACTTTATATTACAGATGAGGAATATGGGACCCAGAAAAATTGGAAGACTTATGAAAGACCACTCAGGTAGTGAGTGCTACCATTAGATTAGCATCCATGTCTCTCACCATGGATTTTATACTGTATCATAAAATTTCATTTCCATAACTAGCATTCATTCTTCTAGAGAGCAGCAAGGTATACATCTGTTACTAGGTCACTCCTGTTAATAGGTCACATAGTAGTTAAGGAAGTATTTGATTATATTAAATAATTATTTTTAATGGAAAGAATTAGACTTTCTTTCATTTTATTTATATTTTATGTATTTATTCATTTTATTAATTTTATATATTTTTAATTTTAATTTTTGTCACCCTCCTTCAAAAGAAATGTCTGTGAACTATTTTTGATTTATTTTTAATTGGAGGATAATTGCTTTACAACATGTGTCAGTTTCTGCCACACATCAACGTGAATCAGCCGTAGATATACATCTGTCTCCTCCCTCTTGAACCTCCCTCCCACCTCTCCTTCCATCCCACCCGTCTAGGTTGTCAGAAAGCAGCAGGTGTGACCTCCCTGCATCATACAGCAGATTCCCACTATCTATTTTACATATGTTAATATTCATGTTTCAATATTACTCTTAGAATTTGTCCCTCCCTCTCCTTCCCCCACTGTGCCCACAGGTCTGTTCTCTGTGTCTGCATCTCCATTGCTGTCCTGCAAGTAGTTTTATCAGTACCATATTTTTAGATTCCATATATATGCATTAATATATGATATTTTTCTCTTTCTGACTTACTTCACTCTACATAAAATGCTTTAGTTTTGCCTACCTCATTGTAACTGACTCAAATGCACTCCTTTTTATGGTTAAGTCATATTCCATTGTATATATGTACTACAACTTCTTTATCCATTTATCTATCAATGAACATCTAGGTTGCTTCCATTGTAAATAGTGCTGCAGTGAACACTAGGGTATATATACCTCTTTCAATTATGGTTTCCTCAGGATATATGCCCAGCAGTGGGATTGCTGGGTTATATGCTAGTTTTATTTCTAGTTTTTTAAGGACTCCCCATTCTGTGCTCCATAGTAGCTGCATCAATTTACATTTCCACAAACAATGCAAGAGGGTTCCCTTTTCTCCACCCTCTCTCCAGCGTTTACTGCTTGTAGATTTTTTGATGATGGCCATTCTGATCAGTGTAAGGTGATGCCTTACAGCAGTTTTGACTTGCATTTCTCTAATAATGAGCAAGGCTAAGCATCTTTTCATGTGTTTATTAGCCATCTGTAGGTCTTATTTGGAGAAATGTTTGTTTAGGTCTACTGCCTACTTTTTGATTGGGTTGTTTTTCTGGTATTGAGCTGCATCAGCTGCTTGTATAATTTGGAGATTAATCTTTGGTCAGTTGTTTCACTTGCTATTATTTTCTCCCATTCTGAGGGTTGTCTTTTCACCTTTTCATAGTTTCCTTTGCTGTGCAGAAGCTTTTAGGTTTAATTAGGTCCCACTTGTTTATTTTTGTTTTCCCATCCTCCAAAGAAACCTCAGGCAGGTACATTATTTGCCAGGTCTTCTCAGTCATAATGTGATGTATTTCAAACATTTTAAACATTAGTTAAAGAAAATAACTGAAACTCAAAATTCATACAAGTTTGCACTTCTCCATTAATTTGATTTTGCTTAAGGCCTGGAAGCATGCAGTGTTGAAGAAATGTGTAGATTTAGATTCTCTTCATAATCCATCACTCACAAGCTATTACTTCTGACTCAGAGAGTTAGGCTGGGGGATTAAGTAGAAATGGGTACAGTTTTTCATGACTACTTTAGTCATGATCTGGCTTTGGAGCTCTCTGGGGCTGGAAGATGCTTAAAGATAATGTTACCTTATGTGATCACTTTAAGGAAATTTTCCTGATGGTAAATTCCAATTCTGAAGAAAACAGTGTCTCTTCCAATTAATTATTTTCAACTTCCTCCTCAGTTGCTAGATTATGTCATCCCACTAGGAAACCATTTAAAAATTTGAGGCAGCACTCTTTCTAAAGTTTTCCAGGACAATTCCTTTCTTAATGGTCCACATTTAGGATATGGAACTGCATATGTTTGACCCCTGCACACTAGTTTATGGAGTTCCCTTCGAGCACAGCCCTGGATCCGTCTCTGTGCTCCTATCTCAGGCCACTTAGTCACTGATTCTCTTGCCATCCTCAGGTTCTAAAATTATAGCAAACACACGCTAACCTCAGAGTTGTCCGCTTAATGTTCCCTGCACTAAAGCATCCCTTTTACAGGCCGAAATGCTATTCCTTCCAATTTCCCCAAACTTAATCACTTAAAAGAGTTGAAATTGATCATATCTAATGCCAGAAAGATAGGTTTTTAATAATGTCTAACTATGAACTGCAAAGGGGATGGTTTATCCATACCTCACTATAGTACAGATAGGTATTAGTAACTATGTATTGTTCTTGGCTTTGAAATTTCAACTGAATTTATGAGTCTCATTTTAAAATTCCATATTGTCCTGGCTTATTATAAACAGTGCTGCGATGAACACTGGGGTGCACGTGTCTCTTTCAGATCTGGTTTCCTCCGTGTGTATGCCCAGGAGTGGGATTGCTGGGTCATATGGCAGTTCTATTTCCAGTTTTTTAAGGAATCTCCACACTCTTCTCCATAGTGGCTGTACTAGTTTGCATTCCCACCAACAGTGTAAGAGGGTTCCCTTTTCTCCACACCCTCTCCAGCATTTATTGCTTGTAGACTCAGATAGCAGCCATTCTGACTGGCGTGTAATGGTACCTCACTGAGGTTTTGATTTGCATTTCTCTGATAATGAGTGATGTTGAGCATCTTTTCACGTGTTTGTTAGCCATCTGTATGTCTTCTTTGGAGAAATGTCTGTTTAGATCTTGGCCCATTTTTTGATTGGATCATTTATTTTTCTGGAATTGAGCTGCAGGAGTTGTTTCCTAGATGCCCATCAGCAGACGAATGGATAAGGAAACTGTGGTACATACACACTATGGAATATTACTCAGTCATTAAAAAGAATTTGAATCTGTTCTAATGAGATGGATGAAACTGGAGCCCATTATACAGAGTGAAGTAAGTCAGAAAGATAAAGACCAATACAGTATACTAACGCATATATATGGAATTTTAAAAGATGGTAATGATAACCCTATATGCAAAACAGAAAAAGAGACACAGATGTACAGAACAGACTTTTAGACTCTGTGGGAGAAGGCGAGGGTGGGATGTTCAGAGAGAACAGCATTGAAACAAGTATACCATCAAGGGTGAAACAGATCACCAGTCCAGGTTGGATGCATGAGACAAGTGCTCAGGGCTGGTGCACTGGGAAGACCCAGAGGGATGGGATGGAGAGGGAGGTGGGAGAGGGGATCGGGATGGGGAACACATGTAAATCCATGTCTGATTCATGTCAATGTATGGCAAAAACCACTACAATATTGTAAAGTAATTAGCCTCCAACTAATAAAAATAAATGGACAAATAAAGTTCTATATTGTAATTCACTAATTTTAGTTAACATTTGTTGAATGACTCCAATGAGTCAAACCCTTAGCTAAGCCTGTTCTACATGCATTATCTTATCTGTCATTTATTTCACATGTTTTTAAAAGTTCTTATTATTATCTTCACTTGAAGAGTTAAGAAAGCAAAGTGCTGAAGAGGTAAAGAAAGAAATGTACTCCAGGAAGGAAAGCTAATAAGTGGTACAAGCATTTGAATTCAATGCCAGCTGGTCTCACGTTAAAGCCCAAGTACCTAACATTATACTAAGAACTATCTGATCTTGTGAAGGACAAGAGAACAGGAAAGTTTAAGAGAGAGGAAAATAGAGGAGCTTGTAGTACAAAAAGAGTGAAAAAGATAAAAGATTTCTAAAATATAAGATTTGAGAGGTATCCTGAAACTTTGTTTTTCTGATTAAAGGATTCTAATAAGCAGCTATAAAAAACAGCATGACATAAAAGTTTATATTATCTTATATGGATATTTTTCTAACATAAAACCAACAAAATAATTGCCTTAATATGTACTTAGAATCTTAGAAATAAAGTATTACAAAATTTGATTTTAAACTTAATTGATTCTTTTATAAGAGTTCCATCTGCTGCCTAATCTTGCACAGTGTGAAATGAGTAAACACTGAACCAGAGTCACCCACATTTCTATTGCACAATAAAATATTTAAGCTGGTACTTTTTAAAACATTTATCTTTGAATTTTATAATACTTCACACCTAATCTGAGTAACTGGACCATGTTAATGAACAAATCTTATCAAAGAAGGCTGTGGACATTTGCATTTGGTCAACAATTTCTGAATTTAAGCCTGCTGGGAAGCTAAACTTCACGTTTTATTTACTTCAGCTTTGAAGGCTGCTCAAGAAGACAGCTCTAATTTTTGATAAGCATGTATTTCCCTCAGGAAAATTTCATTTTTTTCAAATTGTTCTGGGAAAAGTAGTTACTGTCTGTTGTGTATTCAGAAAGCAAAATTACACCTATGTTGCCCTAAGTATGTCTGAATTCCAATATTTTCATATTTGTCTAAACAGGATTAGTAACCTTGGAAATTCTTATAAGAAGTATAACCATAAAGCTATTTGTTTGTTTCAAAGGAAACAAAAATTTGGCTTAAAATACACCTTATTTTATGGATATAAACATGGCTGATTTATTTCATCTCAAGAAACTCTTGAACACTTATTTAAAGACCCCTTAAAATAGCATGGCAAAGTGTATCAAATGTTTAAATAAAGCTTTTAAAATATGGAGCATTAAATATTTTTATAACAATTAATATGGTCACTAGTAGTTTTCACAAACCTTTATTTTGACATATTCTTAGGGAAAAAATGGACTTGGCCACATTTTTATTAAAGTAGAAATATTAAAAACAATTTAAATCTTAATCTAAGATCATTATTACTGATTTAGAATTTTAATACACATTAGTAAAATTTCATCAGGGAAAAAAGCATATTAAAACCTTATAGGAAAATATGACTTGCAACACAAATTTAATGAAATATATATATACTACATATACCTAAGAATGTTCATCCAAATACATGCAAACATAAAACCATCTTGCAAGGTGAGAAATCCATGTGGAATTTATGAATACATTTCCTACTGCTAATAGGACTCTAAATGACTTTTTATGCTATGTTCAGGGAAACTGGGAGCATTCCAAAAACCTCAACAAAATTTCCCATCTTCTTAATACTCACATTGGGTAGAGTGACTAGCTAATAAGCAATCAATAATGTGTACTGAAGGAAAGAACAAGAATATATTAACTATACCTACCCTATATTACTTGCCTAAGTCAAATTGTGAGTGATTTACAATGACTTCACTGTATATATCTTTGGGGCAAAATTGTATTTTGGCTTCCTTTAATATTATACAGTTCCTAAATATCCAAAAATAAATATTTCATTTTTTCTTGTAATTTACCTCCAATCTACTTAGCAAAAAGAATTCCTTGTATAATTTTCTGCTTAAAGAAAATTTTCTTCTTAAAGAAAATCCTAGAATCTTAAGAATCTTCTGTTAAATGTACCACCTCATGGCTTATAATTCATACTCCTATATTTCAATCCCTTTGTTGGGAAGATCCCATGGAGGAGGGTATGGCAACCCACTCTAGTATTATTGCCTGGAGAATCCTCATGGACAGAGGAGCCCAGCAGGCTACAGGCCATGGGGTCACAAAGAGTCAGATATGACTGAGCGACTAAGCACAGTACAGCGCATATTTGTATACTTAAGAATGACCTGTTCACTCAGTTCCAAAAGAGTAGGCTTCTTCTTAAGAGAAGCATTACTCTATTTTGCACGACAGTAATAAAAAATATCAGAGTGCGCCTTTATTTCAGGGGACTCTTAAGGGCTCTCTTTTTGTTATCTCATTATTTTAGAAGAGAAAAAGCTGAAGTGTCAATCTATGTCTACATTTCATAAATGTCTGAAATTATTTTATAATTATCTTCCTCCAGAAGCACAGGTAAGAGGGGTCAGTAAATATAAGAAATTACTGACTATTTAGGATCAGTTTCTGAGAATATTTTTAGTTAACAATTCATCAAGAACCAGATATAATTTTTATTCATTAATAGGACCCAATCAGAACTATACATCTTTTTAAAGTTATTGGCAGTATCAAACACTACTTATACAAGGTAAAATCATTGCAGCAAAAATAGACTCTCACACTACTGGTTGAGATTTGGGAACAAAATGAGAGGTAAATCAGGATTCTGAGATGTACCAGTGAGCATACTCTGATGGACAGGAGCCTGAAGGTAGAGCATACCCTAAGAGAGCTGCACTGGAATCCAGGAAGTGCTATTGCTACCAGATAGACGGCACGTAAAACCCAGCACTCTCCCGTGTACACTCCCATGACCACAAGCCAAAAAACAAACACGAAGCCCCAGGAAGAGTCTGCACATGGTCTAAAAATGGCCATTAAGGTCATGGCCTTTCCCACCTGCAGCTATGGCCGTGTGAGTGCTAAGTGGCGTCAGCCATGTCCCAGCTCCAGGCAACCCTCTGGACCGCGGCTCAGCAAGCTCCTCTGTCCACGTGATTCTCCAGGCCAGGACACTGGAGTGGGTCATCACGTCCTCCTTCAGGGGGTCTTCCCCACCCAGGGATCAAATCTGCATCTCTGATGTCTCCTGCACTGGAAGGTGGATTCTTGACCACTAGCCACCACCTGGGAAGCTATGGTAAGAAACAACTGTCTTGCAGAGGGAGATATGAAAGTGAAATTCAAAGTTGCTCAGTGGTGTCCCACTCTTTATGACTCCATGGACTCTATAGTCCAGGCCAGAATTCTCCAGGCCAGAACACTGGAGTGGGTAGCCTTTCCCTTCTCCAGGGGATCTTCCCGACCCAGGAATCGAACTAGGGTCTCCTGCATTGCAAGTGGATTCTTTACCAACTGAGCTATCAAGGAAGCCCAGAAAGAGATATGGGATGGAGTAATGGGTGAAGGAAACAAGCTTAGAAACAAACACATTTTCTTGCTTGGTATCATATCCAATAAAATAGAACTCTATTAGTGTACTTTAAGTTTGTCTTTTGGTTGAAGAAACAGAGCTAGCTAGTTGCATTAGTTACACTTAATTTCTCAAGCTACTAAAGGAGTTGCTGAACATCACACTTCTACATATCAAGCACATAAAATTATTCAATGATTTAATACTGTTTCATTTTTCCCAAATATTAAAATCAGGATAGAGAATATTTTCTTTTACATCCACAGAAGAAAGTCTAGGTTCTTCATCTCTTTCCTCATTTTTTGCAAGAGCATCGATTTCAAAATGTGACATAAAGACTACCTACATTAGAGTCAACTGGGATGTTTGTTAATAAAACATATTCCTGGGCCTCATCTCAAATCTACTAGGAAGACTCTTCTAGGGCAGACAAAGGTAATCAGTATCCTTCCTTCCTTTTCTCTCTTTCTTTTTAAATTTATTTTTAAATAATCATCTTGCAGAATTCTTCTGTGCCCTACATTTTGAGAATCACTGTTATGAGACAGTGACTTTCAACCTTATTGACCACCCACATTCAATATATACTTTATATTAGGAATGAGTAAATATACAAATGAACCAAAGTTCATAAAATAACACTTGCCTCTGACATAATTTTATATTTTCTATTCCCTTTATTTTAAAATGCATTTTATTTAATACCTACTGGAACACAACACACAGTTTGAAAAATACTGTTAAACAGATGTAAGTTTTGTGATTTTATCTATAAGCATCCACTAAGCGGTAACTTTCTAACTCTATAATTTTAATCTCAAACATTAGGAAATCCTGTGGATTTATCACTCACATTTCAAATAGACACTTGAATAAACCATCACTGCTTATACCAAGTTTTACTTAACCATCCCTGGAATTCACAATATATTCTAGAACTGAAACTGCAAAGTTCTGTATCAGGGAAATAGAATAGACACTAAGGATTTCAGTATGTCTGGTTGAACCCGGCCCTTTATAGTAACAAATTCTTTAATCTATGACTTAGTAAGGGTTTACAGAAACGTGTTGGTTTCCCCATTCCTAGTAACTTAAATCAAGTAAAAGCTGATCAAGTGATGAGATAATAAATATATTTTAATTTTGGGTAAAGATTAGAAATTCGCTACTACAGCCTATTGATGGCAGTCAGGAAGTTAGGGCAGGCAAAACAAACAGGGAAATAAAACAAAAATACCTTTAGTAATTTATTGAGAGCAATCACCGAGACATATATCTGAATTGACATTAGCAGAAAGGCATCATCCATGTTACTGATGTGAGGGGTTTATTTTCATTTCCAGTCAGATAAAAGTCTTTGTATTCTAACACATGAGCTACACAGCTGAATGAAAGTTAACTGGGCACAGTATGAGACTAACCCTAACAAAACTGCTCAACAAATTAATGTTTCCTTTAAGACCCCATCTTGAATTCTTACAAATTAATTTTATTTGGAGAATTATCACTTACACGTTTTACATGCTGCCATTTAATTATACTGTCTAAAGCGGAGAAACCCATTAATATCTGGAAATTAATTTCTTTCTTCGGTCATAAAATCCACTTTTTAAAAGCCTGTCCTTCCTCACTTTAAAAATTAGAGAGGGAGGTGGGAAGGGGGATCGGGATGGGGAATACATGTAAATCCATGGCTGATTCATGTCAATGTATGACAAAAACTACTACAATATTGTAAAGTAATTAGCCTCCAACTAATAAAAATAAGTGAAAAAAAAATTCCACTCATTAATTCAAAAATATATGTCATGTTCCTTCATTAAATTTTTAGATCCCAAATATAAGTGAAAACAGCCTTTCTTTGACTTACTTCACTAAGCATAATACCCAAGTTCATCCAAAAAATTAGAACAAATGATTATAACAAAACAGAAACAGACTTACAGATAAAGCAGAAACTAGTGATTTCCAGTAGGAAAGTGTAGGGGGAGGGGCAAGGCAAGGGAAGAGGATTAAAAGGTACAAACTATTAGGTGTAAAATAAATAAGATACAAGGATATAATGTTCAGCACAGGAAATATAGTCAATATTTTATAATAAATTAAAATGGAGCATAACCTATAAAATATCAAATAACTATGTTACACACCTAACACTAATGCAATATTTTTTTTTACTAATGTAATATTTTAAATTCACTATACTTCAATTTAAAAAAGAAATTTTAAAAATTTGTCCTTTGTGCTATTTTCTGTGTAAGTTCTGGGGAGAGAGTCAAGAATATAACAAATAAAAGCAACTTTGATGAATCTACAGCATATTTTATTCATTTTTCTGCATATGTTTAAAGATGTCTTAATTATCATATGATTTATGTCTCATTTACTTATTTGGTCTCACACAGACTGGCTGAATTGGAGATCAGCATCCCTTAGAATATAATTATGCCTGCTAGAATCATCTTGGTTGACTTTTTACTTCAGCTGATGTTCTCCTTTGTTACTGCTTATCTTCATGTTTCTCATGGTCCATACCTCTTCTCTCCAAGTATATTTGATATTTGTCTCTCACTAAAATTATCATCAGACTTATCCCTCAATTGCTTACGGAAATTTTTCATTTATTCCTCATGGTAATATTTGACACTCAAATTTCATCACAAATTTACTGTTCTCTGGTAAGAACTGTGCCACAATTCTGAACTGGCTAATCACATCTCAGATATTACATAAATTTAACCTTAAAAAGTAAATAAACCCATAATAACAAAATAATTTTTAGTACAGAAATAATTCAGGGTTCACAAATAAAGGTACTTTATGATCATTCAGAATCAGTACATTAAAAAAAAAATGTAATCCTTCAAGTAAAAATTATTTTTCCAAATATCTCAATCTTCTTTTGGACACATTTTTATTACACCTACATAAACTCAATTTGTATGTTCCCATAAATTGTTCATCATGTTTGATAAACCAAATCTTTGGGAAGTAAAAACACTGAATGCCAGAGCATAATTAAAGAGAAGTATATATCCAGAGTTTAGTCTCAATTTACGAATGAATAACTGAGAAGGCTAAAGGAGTAATGTGTGATGCTCATTTTGGTATCTGGTCACACAGTCACTTCAGGTAAGCTTAACCACTGGTATTCAGGGTAGACCAAAAGCACTGGTTGTTGATCAAGTTTAGATACAAATAAGGACTTAGGCACTAGAGATTAGAATAAATATAGGAGATTAACCTAACACCAGAATATTTGTGCAGTGTTAAAAAATGGTGAGAATTTTCAATTAAGTCAAGGTTATTCTTACCCTCCAGCCTGCAAGGGAAGCATGTCAACATGTGGGATTCAAATGGGTCCAGGATCAAGCAAAGGAGAATTTAGTAGGAAAGAATGATACTGTCCTGATATACTTTGTATATTTTATATAAATATATTTAAATAAAGTACATCTATTGAGCAATACCATTTCTTCTTTAAAAAATATAGAAACGTACAATTTAGAGAAGCAGAAAATAAAGAAAATTTCTTATTATTTTAAGAACTGCTACTGTTAAAATAAACGCTTTTATCAAGGTGTCATAGAAACAAAGGATGCTCCAGAATATATTCAAAGTGATGGTTCACATGCCCTTAAAACAGCCTATATTTGGCTGGCTGTCAATCCAAGCAATAAGCATCCTTTCTTCCTCACTCTAACACAATCCCTTTCCTCTGGACACTCACACTCAAATTCCCGTTGCTAGGAAAAAGGAGTTCATAATTTCTTCAGGCAAACACTCAACTTCATTACCACCCTTTCTACCTGTTCACTGCTCCCTTATTGATAGCTGGCTGACAAACATCCTTCTCTTCATAACTAAGTAAACGAAACCTGACTTTGTTAAAGAAAGAGTTCTGCAAATATTCCTAATCTATGAGTTATAATTATTATTTTAATTAACATGAGTTTCTACCAATGTAGATATTCACATCTTCACATATTCTCTAAATAAAATTCCAAAAGACTTTCATTAATGTTCATTTCTAGCTGAAAATTAAGCTCTGAGTCCATATTATTGCAAGATTAAAATGAGAAACCTGTAAGGCTTATAGGTAAAATAATAACAACAGTTTGCCCAAGAACATTCTGTCTAACCTCTCCACACTATATCTTCACTAATGAAAATACGAGATCAGTTGACAATCCTGGGTGCTGGCAGCTCTAAGATGGCAAGTTGAAAATGACGTGACATATACTGACTAGCACATAGGGAATCCTACACACAGACAGAGATGCTTAGTGGAAGTCATGAATTCTGGTATGGTGAAAGAATTTTTATCTTTAATTGTGGTCCAAATGGAGAACATACCACTTGAAATTTTCTGACTGCACCAAATTTTAAAGACATTGAGTAGAAAATTATAGCTATGAAAAAAAATGCAACATAAATATTTTAGAATACACATCTAGAGCAAACAGTTATTCCATGAAAATCATGCTGCTCTCCACCAAATATATTAAATAAATAAAGATGTATGAGCTATTTCAACCTGGATGAAGTGATCCTACTGGTTTTATTTTCTGGGGAATTCTCTGAAAGAGATTTTTTTAAGAGAGAAAGTAAAATCAGTTAAGGTGCAGTTAAGTCCTTAAAGGTGTTAATACCCATCACCATATGTAATGATTAATTACTGATATCATAAAGATGAAGTTGATGATATGTTTTAAAGAAATATGATAAAACTCTAATCCTGTTATAAGCGCTAAATAAATAACTAGAGGTTAGGGAGTAGAGCATACTTTGCAGGAATCCTAGCCTCTCAGACATAATCCAGAAAGCAGCCACATCACCTTTCATTTCTTCTCTCTGATCCTTCTCCTCCCACACCAATTGCAGAACATGAAAGATCAGGAAATGGGCAGCCAAATACCTATCCTTGGTTTAGTAGACAAAAACTTACTTCCTGCTGGTATAAACCTTATGAATTCATGCGGATGCCTGAGATGAAGTTGCTCATTTTCCAGTATGAGATTGATGGTACTTCTTGTTCTCTCATGCTAGAGGACATTCAGAGTTGATCTTTTCCTACCTATGACTTCAGATCTGGAATAGTAGCCTTTCCTCAACTCTATTTTCATTTTAAGGAGAAAACTCAGGCTGGATAGAAGGTTGCCTCTGACCAGAAACTCTAAAGAAGGGCAGATATTTGTCTTCTTGGCAGCTATATCACAGGTGCCACAACCTAAGCTTATTCACTGGAATGTTCCACCCCAGGAGGTTTAACCTGGAGTGAGTAATGGTAACAAGAATGGACAGAATTAATTTCTATGGTGGTGGCAAAAGCAGCAGATCCAGGATTCTAAGACATTGCTGCCAGTATCTAATACTAAAGTTTCCTATAAAGAAATGCAAATTAATACACTGTCCAAATAACTTTTACCTCAAAATTAGAAATATCAAAAGGCTGCTGGTACACACTTTGGTTAGGTACATCAAAATAAGCTAGGCATGTTGTAGGAAGAAAACTCCAGAAGTACAGTGGCCCCCACTGTGGTCTTGGAAGGAGGCCCTGCTCACGGTGGCTACTTAGAAACAAAATCTGAATGAGAAGCCACCAATATCACCACTGCATGTTGCCTCAGAAGAGAAAATCAGCCTAAGAGAGTGTTACACTGGCACTTATGTAACATACACACCACTTCTGATCTATCATTAAACAGAACTATCCAGATGGCCTCATCCAGTCCAAAGGTGGCCAGGAAATGCATTCCCACCAATGTGCTCAGAAAATAGAAAAACAGAAATATTGTACAAAGGCATTAATTATAACAATTTGTTTTTATTTTTCTAGCTCTGATATGTTTACATGAAGCTTTGAAGCAAAAATTAATTGGTTTTAAAAAAATCCAATCCTATTGACTGACTTGATTGCCACAGCGAGGCCAAGGGAAATGTATCTCCTTCTTTCTCCTCTAAATAGACACTCTAATAATTCAGCTTTAATAAAGTCAGATTTCTACCCCACCCCAAGGCACTATCCAGTAACCAGGGGCCAATAATTCCTTTGCTTTGAATTGGTAGTTTTCCCTGCCCTTTCCAGCATCTCTTCGGTACTCACAAGAAAGGGTCAAGTCTGAGTTAGGAGACAAATCACACGGCCAGCCCATACTTTGGCACCCATCAGCCAACAAGCAGTTCATGTCCCTGCTCCTTCCTCTACCAATAATTCTCTCCTCATCTGGTCAGATCTGTGAAACATATCACTGATACAACAATGAGTCCAATGTCCAGAATAACTGCTGCTGCTGCTAAATCGCTTCAGTCGTGTCCAACTCTGTGCGACCCCACAGACAGCAGCCCACCAGGCTCCTCCATCCCTGGGATCCTCCAGGCAAGAACACTGGAGCAGGTTGCCATTTCCTTCTCTACCAGAATAACTAGGGCATTTTAAGCTTCCTGGAAGAGCATTTTGGACTACTGGCACACCTGTTAATAAAGGCGAAAATAACAGCAACTTTATGGTGTCTCCCTTGCTTATACAGCTCAAAAGGAAAGGAATAACTCTAAAAAGATCAAGACTAGAGAATGATAGATTTCTCCACCACGAGGTGACAGTATTTTGCCAACAAAAGACAGACTAATTTGGGTATTTGGTTACCAGACAGGCAAACTAAGAAAGGCATTATTGCTGCTCAGAAAGTATCAATATATAGAGAGCTCCAACTTCAAGGCACAGGTTACGATTGCACTTCCTGTCCCCTTGCAGTTGGTACCAGACAAGACTAACTTGCCAATGAGTTATGAGCTAAGTCACACATTACTTCGGAACCAGAGGACTCAATGGCTGGTGTAAGATCTTTCAAGTCGAACTCACTCAAGATCCGTGCCACTGCACTGGTCCAAATCATCATAATTTTCCCCTTAATAATGCCAACAGTGTCCTAGCTGGGCTCCCATTATTAACTCTTGTTCATTCTGGAATCAAAATCATTTTTTAAAACAAATTGGATTATTTAATCCCCCTGTCCTTTAATACTTGCCAACAGTTTCACTACCGTGAAAACAAATGCCTAGCAAGTACCTATAACATTAACAAGGTACTGAACAATTAGGATCATAATAACAAATCTAAAGCTCAAGATTCTTAGAAATGACTGTTTCCTCTTTCTTGGTCTATTGCAAATATTTTTTAACTGACACCACTAACTTTATTCTCCATAATGGTTTGTCACTTCCAGAGACCATTTTAAAAATATTAATTGCATTATGCAATTTTTATTTCTTAAAATCTATTAGTGATTTCTAATCAGTTATGGTTCCTAGTGTCTTCTAAAATTCTTAGAAGAACTTTATGTACACATGAAAACTTTTAATTTTGGCTTTACAGCTTCTTTTAAGTCAACAGATTAAATACTCAAGAAAATTTCCTTTGAAAATAGAAGCCATAGGATGTGAACTACCAGCAGGTTATGGAGATAAAGCAAGTAGTCAGCCTTTCTCTCAGTCAGGCTCCACTAGCTATGTTAAATTGCTTATTCTCAGTCACTAAGTACTAAATATATACCCATAAATGACCAACAATTAAAGTAGAAACAACGAAAATACTGACATAGAGTTACATTAAAATGATGAAATATGGTAAATATTTTATGTAATTAACGATTTATTTGGGGTAGGCTTTCAACACGCAAAATGTGTTATTTGCAGATAAGTACTTCAAACTGCAGCGACCTCTTATTTATTACATCAAGTTGCTCTCAAACAAGAACACTGTTAAAATGAACCATGGAGTATTTTAATGCAAATTTGATAAATTTCAAAAATAAAAATTTAAGAGATTTTTATGACATAGCAAATAGATGCATTTTAATTGGCATATCAAATATACTTTTGAATTACAGAAAATTCATAATTATCCCATAAATAATGAAAGATATATATTAATAATCCAATATAAAGAAAAATCCTGCTTTATATTTTGATTTAATTTTAAATCAATTTTATTTTACTTTTAATAATAAAGCAAAATGCCTTTATCTAAAGTTGCCATATTACATTAAAAACAATTAAATTAGCTATTATTTAAAGAAATTAAAGACATTATACCATGGTGTAAAAGGTACAAGAGTAAAGTAGATGACACCACCCTTATGGCAGAAAGTGAAGAGGAACTAAGAAGCCTCTTGATGAAAGTGAAAGAGGAGAGTGAAGAAGTTGACTTAAAGCTCAACATTCAGAAAACTAAGATCATGGCATCTGGTCCCATCACTTGATGGCAAATAGATGCGGGAACAGTGGAAACAGTGTCAGACTTTATTTTTGGGGGCTCCAAAATCACTGCAGATGGGGATTGCAGCCATGAAATTAAAAGGCGCTTGGAAGGAAGTTATGACCAACCTAGATAGCATATTAAAAAGCAGAGACATTACTTTGCCAACAAAGGTCCGTCTAGTTAAGGCTATGGTTTTTCCAGTGGTCACGTTTGGATGTGAGAGTTGGACTGTGAAGAAAGCTCAGTGCTGAAGAATTGATGCTTTTGAACTGTGGTGTTGGAGAAGACTCTTGAGAGTCCCTTGGACTGCAAGGAGACCCAATCAGTCCATCCTATAGGAGATCGGTCCTGGGTGTTCATTGGAAGGACTGATGCTGAGGCTGAAACTCCAGTACCTTGGCCACCTCATGCGAAGAGTTGACTCATTTGAAAAGACCCTGATGCTGGGAGGGATTGGAGGCAGGAGGAGAAGGGGATGACAGAAGATGAGATGGCTGGATGGCATCACCAACTCGATGGACATGAGTCTGAGTAAACTCCGGGAGTTTGTGATGGACAGAGAGGCCTGGCGTGCTGCGATTCATGGCGTTGCAAAGAGTCAGACACAACTGAGTGAATGAACTGAACTGAACCTGAAAAATAGTTCAGGATCAGTTAACTTTTCAATTTTCCCTCTATCTCCAATCCCTTCTGCCTGTTCCCCGAAAGACAACTATCAAATTACTTGTTTTTGTTCTTTCACAGAAATGCCAAAATCTTTAGCTCTCTTTGTATCTGGAATGGTCTCTTCAATCATTTGGAAAAGCCCTTTGATATTGACTCCCTCATCATAAACAATGTCATTCAATACTCTACACATAAAAACAAACATAGAGATAAGTGGGACAGAATAGGCAACCTGTATATAAACCTAAGCACATACAGTCACTCATTTTCCACAAAGGTGCTATGAATACACAATAAGAAAATCAGGCCCCTATCTTAAACCATATATAAATATCGACTCAAAGATTAAAGACTTAAATGTAAGACCAGAAACTGTGAAACTACTAGAAGAAAACATAGGGGGAAACTCCTTGACATTGGCCTTGACAATAATTTTTTTGGACATGACACCTAAAGCACAAGCAACAAACCAAACATAAACAAGTGAGATGATACCAAACTAAAACATTTTAGAAAGCAAAGGAAACCAACAAATGAAAAGGCAGCAGACTACAGAATAGGAGAAAACATTTGCAAATCATATATACATCCAATAAGGGTTAATATCCAAAGTATATAAGGAAACTCTTACAGCTCAAGATCAAAAAAATTAAATTATATAATTAAAAAACAGGCGAAGGATCTGAATAGGCATTTTTCCAAATAAAACACACAAATGGCCAGCAGACATAATAAATGCTGCTCAGTATCACCAATCATCAGGAAATAGGAATCAAAATCACAACGAAATATCACCTTACAACTGTTAGGATGACTATCACGAAAAAGCCAAAAGATAGTAAGTGTTAGCAAGGATTTGTAGAAAATGGAACATTTGCATACTGTTGATAGGAATGTAAATTGGTATAGCTACTACAGAAAACAGTTTGGAAGTTCCTCAAAAAATTATAAAAGAACTACCATACTACCCAGCTATTCCACTTCTAGATACATAACCCAAGGAAACAAAATTATTATTTCTAATATATACTGCACCCTCCCTTCTGTTCACTGCAGTATCATTCACAATAGCCAAGACAGAGGATTGGCCTAAATGTCAGCTGATGGATGAACTTGAAGGATATTATGCTAAGTGAAGAAATCCAGACCAGATCATTCATCTTGTCAGGAGAGACCAAAGTACAACATAGTATGTCTCAGCTAGGCTTACTTGTGCACAGGCACAACCACAGTGATACCTGAACACAACTAACTTAACCTGCCCTTCTTGTCTCTCACTTCCCTCTTTTGTTCTTTTTTCTCCTTGACTTGAGAGGGAGGCAGAATAGTTCAGCTTTTTAATGCTAACATGAATCACAGTTTCTGGAGTTCAATTAATGTGTGTTCAATAGATCTAGAACGAATGACTAAATGATTTGATCAACAATGCTTAAAGGTGTTTCAGCAATGCTGAGAAACAATGATGAAATAATGCAATTGTGGAGCTCTTCACAACTTTAAAAACATTTTGACAAACAACATTCTATAGCAATAATCGTGCAAACAGAAACTTCAAGGATTATCAGTACTTCACCAAGAAGAAAACTGGCTCAAAGAGAATATTTGTGACAAAAAGGTCACAAAAAGACCAATGTCAATCAGCTTGCTTTTTTAAGCTTCTTCCTATGTTTTCTCATGATTTCAATAAGTTAGCAAATGTTGTGCTAAATATTAATTACTTGAATGGTTTTGCCTAATAGTTGTTCATGTACACAGAACCATAACTGACGATAGTAATTTTGGATTTTGGAAGAATGAGAGAGGAAATATATGACTATGCAGTTTATGGAAAAAGTCAGAGATTAAAGCTACTTTCAAGTGTTCCATAGCTCACAAAGTACAAACTGTTAAATTATATAGTCACCAGATTTTATTTAGGTTTCTTCATATAAAATTTAGTTCCATCATATAGAACATAAGAGATTTTATGCACACTGTGAGAAATGATCACCATCAACACTTATTTTCTCTTAATGTGTTAAAATCTTGGCAATATTTTTATAAAATTTTCATTGCCAATATTTAGAACTGAAGCTTATGCTACTTGCTAGGAAAAATCACACTTCTCAGGAATCTCCATTTTATATTTTGCACAGAAGTTTCAGAGTAGTTTAGAGGTCCCAGTATTCCTTTTGCCAAAAATTACTAAGTGACTGTACTGTGGACAAGTCATTTAACATTTTTTGGTCTCATTTCACTCAAATCAAAATTATAGAGTTTTGCTAGTAATATTTGGCTTTCAATCTACTCTGATTCCCTATGCTATACATGCAATTGACCAAACAAATCAATACAAATATTAACTATAAAAAGAAAGCACAGAATGACATTAATAAATCAAAACATCAGTTATTGCCATCCTCTAAATTAAAGTATCAAAAAGTCCAATTTTTAAAAACATCAATGAAAGTAAACAGGTTAAAACATCATTACATTTTAAAACTGAAAACGCAAATAAAAACTTTCACTCAAAAAGAAAAAAGTTTTATAATAAAAATATAAACTTTTTCTCACATTTATATTATAGAAAATAAAACACAATCTCAGAAATAATATATAAATATAGCATATACTTTGGGATACAGAGATAGAAGATATGAAACTACAAAACTTGAACGAAATTAGTTTGTCATTAGGTCTGGGTAAGTTCAGTACAAAACTGGTGCCACAGTCAATAACTCTGCCTTCAGTATGTCTTTCCTTTATTTTTTTTCTCTGTGCTTTATTGGAGTATAGTGGACATAACTGTAAAATATTTAAAATGTACATCATGGTAATTCAATATATGTATAAACTCTCAAATATTTTTTTTGAGTGAAGATATCTAAAGTCTACACTCTTAGCAAAAACTTCAATCATACGATTCACTGTTATCTACTACAGTCACCATGTTATACATTAGATCCTCAGACCTAATTTCATATTATAGCTAACAGCTTGTATTCTTTTACCAACCTCTCCTTAATTCCCTCATCTTCCCCTTTATAGAAACCACTGTTCTTCACTCTGAGTTTGGCTTTTATTTAGATTCCCTATGTAAGTGATATTTTGCAGTTTTTGTCTTTCTATCTGGCTTATTTCACTAAACATAATGGTCTCAAGATTCATCCACGTTGTCACAAATGGTAGTTTTTTATTTCTCATGGCTGAATAATATTCCACTATGCATATATACCACATCTCTTATTTATTCATCAGTGATGAACACCTACGCTGTTTCCACATCTTGGTTACTATAAATAATGCTGAAATGAACAAGGGAGTGCAGATCTCATTAACATTTCTATTTTCATTCCCTTTGGGTTGAAAGGAAAGAAGTGGGATTGCTGGATCATATGGTAGTTCTATTTTTAGTTTTTTGAGAAATCTCCTGACTATTTTCCACAGTGGCTGTGGCTACACCAACATACAAAAGAGTCCCATTTTATCCCCATCTTTGTCAACATTTGTAATCTCTTATATTTTTGATGACAACAATTCTAACAAGTGTCATATGATAGCTCACTGTGGTTTTGATTTACATTACCCTAATTATTAATGATGTCAAGTATGTTTTCAAATGCTTATTGGTCATCTGTAGGTCTTCAGGAAAATGTCTATTCATTTCCTCTGCCCATTTTTAACTGGATTGTTTGGTGTGCTTTTCGCTAATGAGTTATGTTGAGTTTTATATTTTGGATATCAACCCTCCATTAGATATGTGATTTGAAAATATTTTCTCCCATTCATAGGCTGCCTTTCCATTTAGTTGATGCTTTCCCAGGCCATGCGGTTTTTTTGTTTTATACAGTTCCATTTGTTTGCTTTTGTGTCAAATCCAAAAAGTCATTGCCAAGACTGATGTCAAGGACTTTTTCCCTCATGTTTTCTCCTAGAAGTTTTGTTATAGATCTTATATTAATATAACTTGAAAACAGGAAGAGTGATGACTCTAGATCTGTCTTCTTCCTCAAGATTGCTTTAGCTATTCACAGACTTCTATGGTTCCATGCCAATTATAGGAGTTTTTTTTTATATTTCTGTGACTTAGTCTTTAAATTCGCTAAGGTATTTTTATGCTTAAGAATCAGGTATATCTTGGTGAATGTTCCATGTGAACTTGAGAAGAATATGTATTCTGCTGTTGTTGGATGAAGTAGTCTATACTAGATGTCATTTATATCAGTTGATTGATGGTTTGATGGTTTTGTTAAGTTCAACTATGGACTTATTTTTTCTGCTTGCTGGACATGCCCATTTCTGATAGAGGGGTTAAAGTCTCCAGCTATGGTGGTGGATCCATGTTTTACCCCTGGCAGTTCCATTAGTCTTTGCCTTAAAAAGTATGTGCTATGTTGTTAGGCACATACACATTAATGATTGTAATTCTTCTTGGAGAACTGATCCTGTTATCATTTTATAATGTCCTGTTTTCTCTCTAATAACTTGCCTTACTGTGAAGTCTCTTCCACCTGAAATTATTATAGCTATTCATGTGTTCTTTTGATTATTGTTAGGATAGTATAATTTCCTCTATCCATTTACTTTTAATCTTGATATGTAAAATGGGTTCTTTTCAAAGAACATATAGCTGGGTTTTGTTTTTGGTCCACGCCACAAATCTCTGTCTTTTATTTCATCCATTTAGATCACTGACATTCTATGTGATTACTAGTAACACTAGAGAATATCTAACATAATCATCATTGCTTCTTATCTGTCATCCTACATCTTTGTCCCTAAAACTTTCTCTTCATTCTTTTTCTTCCTTCTGTGAATTCAATTCCATTTAATTAAGTGGAATTTAATTTCATTTTCTCTTTTATTAGCAAATCATTTATACTTCTTTTTATCACTCTTTCAGTGGTTGTCCTTGAGTTTGCAATATACATTTACAACGAATGCAAGCCTACTTGCAAATAACACTATACTTCTATGTAGGTAGTGTACCTTATAAAACAAAATAATCCTACTTTCTCTCTTTTCCTATGTATCACTGTTGTCATTCATTTAACTTATATACAAGCATACATACATATACATGCATTTCTTTTCATTTTGTTTCATTCTCAGGATTTCTATCTCTCTGCTTACATTGCCCATCTGTTCTTGCAGGCTGTCTAATTAATCCAGCAGAGTCCTTAGCATAATAATCATAGTCGTTTTAAATTCCCAATCTAATAATTCCAACATCCCTGTCAGGTCTGGTTCTGATGCTGGCTCTGTCTCTACAAATTGTGGTTTTTGCCTTTTGGTATACCTTGTTGATTTTTTTATCTTAATGGCTGCACACGATGTACCCAGGACTGGTCCTGTGGCTAGCTCTGCTTGTGAGGCTCTGCTCTGAGAAGCAGTAACTCCCTGTATTTGCCAGCCTCTCTCTCCAGTCGTGGGGACAAGCACTCTGCTCTGTGTCCTCCGTTTTTTTTTATGGATCAAAGAAGAGTTGATTTTTCAGTCTCAGGTTTCTGCTTGTTGTTAGAACCAAGTGGTGACTCACAAGCTCCTTATATGTGAAAGTCATTTTTTTATGCCCAGATAAATTTTTTTAGATAGGTTTTATTCTTTTCTGCCTTTGAAGCATTAATGAAAACTTAAATCTGCATGCAGCATTTTCTCTCTCTTTCTCTCTCTCTCACACACACAGAATCCACAGGTAATATACGCATTCTATATTAGAAGTTGAAACAAGGAAATAAATAGACTGTCGGTTTCAGGATCATGGAAAAACTTCAGTTAGTGTGCCTTATTAAATTAATACTAACACAGTGCAAGTAGGGGACGAACATGGGTTTTGGTGCTCACCAAAAAATGCACCCTTTGGCTATTTATTAGTAAGTCATTAACAAATATATCAGGATATAACACTGATATTCTAGGTCATCTTTATCTTCATATTTCTAAATTCTATTAATAGAACATCCTTATAAAAATGTAACCTTTCAATAATGAAAATAATTCTCTCCACATCACTGACCAAAATAATTAAAAATTCTGAAGTTGCTGTATCAACTAACAAAACCTAACTATTAAGATCAATTAACTAGCATTTATTGAGGACTTACTATGTGTTCAATAGTGTTAACAAGAGCACAGAGAAAGACATTCAAAATTCATCACAAAAATGCATTTATAGAGGTATATCTGGGTTGGACTCAAGTATAGGTATATTTATCAAAAGCCCCGAATAAGATTTTGATGAACACTCAGGGTTAAGAACCTCTGGCCTTTAATAATAAAGTGCAAACTACTTTATACAGCTTGATCAAAACTCTTCCTGTCCCGACCCCTGTCTGTTTTTCATCCTTCATCTCCTGCCTCTCTCCTCCTTATACTTTCTACCTTTCTGTAACTATTTACCAGCACCCTACAAAACACTAATATATTTTAATCATACTTCTGCCCTTGTTACTCACTCTGGAATGATATATAACCATGAATCGCCTCATTAATAGTGCCTAGTATTTTAACATTATAAAAGTTCAACCTTCTCTTCCTATATAAAGTGTCTCTTGATGCCAAAAAGTAAGTGTAACCACATCTTCCTTCCTCCAAAGCCACTAGTAACCTGGATATATTTCCAACACCATACCCACAGGAAGTTGTCTCCACCCATTTGACTTTCTCTTCCTATTAGGTGATAAATTCATAAAAAACTAAATTTACTCATATTTGTATCCCTAATAAAGAGCCACTAGTAATATAGCTAAATGTGTTATTTCAAAGCTAGTGATTCAGGCTTGATTACAAAATTTATACATAACTTACTAGCTTATGACCTTGAGAAAATCCCTCAAACCTTCTATGAAGTAGTTATTAAATTCAGTTATCAATAATATGGAATTAAGTTGGAATAATATGACTTTATAATATGACTATAAAGAAAGCTGAGCACTGAAGAATTGATGCCTTTGAACTGTGGTGTTGGAGAAGACTCTTGAGTCCCTTGAACTGCAAGATCAAACCAGTCAATCCTAAAGGAAATCAGTCCTGGGTGTTCATTGGAAGGACTGATGCTGAAGCTGAAACTCCAATACTTTGGCCACCTGATGCGAAGAACTGACTCACTGGAAAAGACCTGATGATGGGAAAGATTTGAGGGCAGGAGGAGAAGGGGACGACAGAGGATGAGATGGTTGGATGGCATCACCAACTCGATGGACATGAGTTTGAGCAAGAGTGTGCGAATCCCATGACAGGGAAGCCTGGCATGCTGCAGTCCATGGGGTTGCAGAGTCGGACACGACTGAGCAACTGAACTAACTAACTAATGTGACTTAACTTCCGAGTTCAAATGAATGAAGCAACGCACAAAAGTCCTTAAAACAAGTAATCACTAGATTAATGTTAACTGCTATATTATTGTGAATGTTGCTGTGTGGCCAGGCACAGATAGATAGATGGATTCCATTATAAATTCTCATAGTACAACTGGATAGTCGCTCTTTAGCAATTATAATAAGTAAAGCAAGGTTAAGATAGTAGCCATTTTTCAAGAAATTCTTTCTTAATAAACCACTGGACTAGGATTCAGTCCCAGGCTTATTTGATTATGCAGCACTGAACAGGGTAAAATTAAAGACATATAATGAAATACAAATCAAACATCTCACCAAACCTTAACAGGAAAATAGATCTCCTTTATAGATAGCCATTTCTTCCCTCTATGAAGTCCAAGCAGAAACCTCCCCTTAACTTATATTTAATCTCTTCTTAGAGCTAGAATGAAAACATTCAGGGTTTCTAGGCTTTTACCTGTCTAATTCTTGGCAATTTAGAGTAACTCTGGCATCCCAAGGTTTTCATTATTATCTCTAATGTTTCAGAGCTAAAATATAAATATACATTTTAAGTACTTCCTACTTAATTCTTAATCAAAAACCTAAGATCATGGCATCTGGTCCTATCACTTCATGGTAAATAAATGGGAAAAATGTGGAAACAGTGTCAGATTTCATTTTCTTGGGCTCCAAAATCAATGTGGATAGTTAACTGCAGCCATGAAATTGAAAGACTCTTGCTCCTTGGAAGAATAGCTATGTAAAAACCTAGACAGCACTTTAAAAAGCAGAGGCATCACTTTGCCGACAAAGGTCCATATAGCCAAAGCCGTGGTCTTTTCCCCAGTAGTGACATGGATGTGAGAGCTGGACTATAAAGAAGGCTGGGTGCGGAAGAACCGATGCTTTCAAGTTGTGATGCTGCAGAAGACTCCTGAGAGCCCTTTGGACAGCAAGGAGATCAGACCAGTCAATCCTGGAAGGACTGATGCTGAAGCTGGAGCTCCAACACTTTGGTCACCTCATGCAAAAAACTTACTCATTGGAAAAGACCCTGATGCTGGGAAAGACTAAAGGCAGGAGGAGAAGGAAGAGGAAGAGATGGTTGGATGGCATCACCAACTCAATGGACATGAGTTTGAGCAAGCTCCGGGAGGTGGTGAAGGACAGGGAGGGAAGCCTGGCCTACTGCAGTCCATGGGATCCCAAAGAGTCAGACATGACCAAGCAACTGAACAAGAAGAAGAAGACAATGATGCACACAGAAGCCTGGTGCACTGCAGCTCAAAGGGTTGCAAAGAGCTGGACACGACTTAGCAACTGAGCAACAACTTACTTCTAACTCTCCTTTCTCCTTTTGCTTTTCACTACATTTATTTTTGAATAGAAGAAGCCTACTTTATGCATGCCTTTTCCTTAATCCCATAGCTGTTTGTTTTAATTATGGGCAGAAGACCATGCAGATTCTCCGTTACAGTCTTTGTGTAGTGCTGTTGTTCAGTCGCCAAGCTGTATTCGACTCTTGGCGACCCCACAGACTGCAGCATGCCGGGCTTCCCTGTGTGGAATAGGAATCATTTTTCTACATTTTTTCCTGTTGAATTCACTAGTACTCAAGGCCTGGGTTGTAAAAATTACACTCTATGTGAACTGAAACACACATAGTAATCGTCATCAAATAGTTGCTGCAGAGATGTTCCTTAAGGTTTTCCATCTTTCTCTAGAGATTTATTAAAGGTGACACTTTTTTGATAATCAAATAAAGTTACTTTATACGAATGTATAACTTGTGGTTAAATTCTCAGATCTTGATTTTTTCCAAACATATTTAGTCATATTCATTCTATTTCTATTTTGTTTCTGTCAGTTTTGAAGGAAAATAATACTGTAAGTACTTTTCTCAGTGTCCTTACAAAGAGGCATATGAAGCTCTGGAAAAGTGTTACTAGCTCCCTTAGTCTGGATTAGCTTTCCTACTCTAGACTTATAATGTATTTATTAAATTATCTTATCTGCAGGAAAACAACACAGTGTGTTGTTTAAGAATGTAATGTTTGGAGCTATAATGTCTAAATCCAAATCCAAATGCTGTATGTTAGTTTCCTAGCATTGCCATAACAAAGTACCACACCTGGGTGGCTTAGAGCAATAGAAGTTTACTCTTTTAGGGGTTTTAGGAGCTAGAAATCTGTAAAGAGGAAGCAGTCATCAGAACTTCTAAGAACTGTGAGAGAGAACCTGTTTCATGATTCTGTCCTAGCTTAAGGTAGTTTGCTGGTCATCTGTGGGGTTCCTTGGCTTGTAGATGCATAACTGCAATATCTGCATTCATCTCACATGGCCTTCTCCCTGTGCTCATGTCTATCTCCAAATTTCCCCCTTTTAACCAGGACATCAATCATGTTGGATTAGGGGCCCAGCCTATTCCCTGGTGGCTCAGATAGTACAGAACCTGGCTACAATGTAGAAAACCTGGTTCAATTCCTGGGTCAGGAAGATCCCCTGGAGAAGGGAATGGCTACCCACTCTTGTATTCTTGCCTGAATAATTCCATGGACAGATGAGCCTGTTGGGCTATAGTCCATGGGGTTGCAAAGAGTGAGCTACAACTGAGCGAAAAACACTTTCACTTTCACTACTTCAGTAGGACTTAATCTCAACCAATTACATCTACAACAACCTCATTTCTCAAAAGGTCATATTCTCAAGTATGGGGGACTAGGACTTAAACATAGGAATTTGTGGGGGTGGGAAGAGGGAACACAACTGAATCCATAACACTCTTAGTCTTTAACATTGTGCCAAGGTGCTTAACCTATTCTGTGTCCTGATATCCTCACCTATAAAATGGAGATGAAAATGATGTTAACTTTATGGGCTGTTATGAAGATCACACAACTGAATTCACTGAAGTACTTAGAATGGTGCCTAGAAAAGAGTAATCGCTCAAAAACTCAGAATATTTATGCTGCATTTGGACAGCTATTTCTGAGAACCTGACCCATTGAAATGTAATTGCTTTACAATGAGACACTGGCAATCTTAAAATCCAAGCCCCTTAAAATGTCATTTACTATGATATTTTTAAAATATAAGGTTTATTTAGAGTCATATCACATAGGTGGATCACAATAAACTGTGAAAAATTCTGAAAGAGACAGGAATACCAGATCACCTGACCTGCCTCTTGAGAAATCTGTATGCAGTTTAGGAACCAACAGTTAGAACTGGACATGGAACAACAGACTGGTTCCAAATAGGAAAAGGAGTGCATCAAGGCTGTATATTGTCACTCTGCTGATTTAACTCATATGCAGAGTTCATCACGAGAAACATTGGGCTGGATGAAGCTCAAGCCGGGATCAAGATTGCCGGGAGAAATATCAATAACAATCAGATATGCAGATGACACCACCCTTGTAGCAGAAAGTGAAGAACTAAAGAGTCTCTTGACGAAAGTGAAAGAGGAGAGTGAAAAAGTTGGCTTAAAGCTCAACATTTAGAAAACTAAGATTATGGCATCTGATACCACCACTTCATGGCAAATAGATGGGGAAACAGTGGCAGACTTTATTTTGAGGGGATATAAAATCACTTCAGATAGTGACTGCAGCCATGAAATTAAAAGACGCTTACTCCTTGGAAGAAAAGTTATGACCAACCTAGACAGCATATTAAAAAGCAGAGACATTACTTTGTCAACAAAGATCCGTCTAGTCAAGGCTATGGTTTTTCCAGTAGTCATGTATGGGTGTTAGAGTTGAACTATAAAGAAAGCTGAGTGATGAAGAATTTATGCTTTTGAACTATGGTGCTGGAGAAGACTCTTGAGAGTCCCTTGGACTACAAGGAGATCCAACCAGTCCATCCTAAAGGACATCAGTCCTGAATATTCATTGGAAGCTGAAACTCCAATACTTTGGCCACCTGATACAAAGAGCTGACTCATTTGAAAAGACCTTGATGCTGGGAAAGATTGAGGGCAGGAGGAGAAGGGGACAACATAGGATGAGATGCTTGGATGGCATCACCGACTCAATGGACATGAGTTTGACTAAGCTCCGAGAGTTGGTGATGGACAGGGAGGCCTGGCGTGCCTCAGTCCATGGGGTTGCAAAGAGTCAGACATGACTGAGCAACTGAACTGAACTGAACTGAAGAGTCATATCAATTTTGTTTATATCGTTTAGGTATTGGTTTATTTTTAAAAGCACAATAATTGTTTATGGAAGCTGATCAGTATTGGGCACAGTACTTTGTGTCACAAGTGTTTTCCTATAAACCAGATATATGGTAATTACCAGAATATTGTACAGTATTTTGAATGCACTGAAATTTTGGACATGGCTTAAGCCACTTGGTAAAAGTCAAATTTCCTGTAAATGAAAGGTTAGTTCAAGCCACCTATATTCCTTATCTTCTATACTGCAGGATAGGAGATTTATCATAACAAGGGGTATTTCAAATTGTACTTGAGTAAAAGCAAATATACACTATCCTTTCAAGAGATGAGTTTCATGATTCTATTATAATACATCTCCTAAATCTGTAAGATTCTATTGAGGGTAGTAGTAACATGATGCCTAACTCCCCTGGGCTGAACTGGGAGACTCTATAGACTCTAATAATGCAAAGTCATATTCATTTTATAATTTAGCTCTTAGTTGAAGGGCTGAAATTATAAGTTATTTTGATGATTATATTGCACTATCAGTGATTAGACATGTGTTAGGTTTTGGACAACCATTATCCATTCCACTAACTTTAGTGACAGCATTTTTAAGAACTTACTTGTCCCCCATAGTGTCCAGTCATGGTAAGGTTGTCAATCACTAGCTCCTACTCCTTCTATGTTGCAGAGGTTCATAACTCAATCTAGGTCACTCAGACTCATTCTTGCAGAACTGATATTTTTAGCTGAGTAATACAATTATAGGGGGAAAATGTTGAAATTAATTCAGCCCAACGAGACTGATGATTAATTCCTGCTGTCTAGATCCCAGATGCTGCCCTGATTCCTACTCTTTGTTAAAGTTGGTTCTGTAGAAGTCTCTTCAATTCTGTGGAATCATCTTATCCAATGTCTTTAAATCAAACATTTATATTGTAAATCCAATTTTTATTTATAAAATCTCCAGTTTCTTATAAATTTCTTTTGTTTACTTTAGCTAGCTTTCAATCCTATTTGCTGCAAACCTAGAACTAGAATGAATACAGATAGAGACCCCTAAGTCAGAGCTTCTCAAGCCATCTGCATATACATTTAGTAGAGTGCTTATCTAAAATGGCAAGTCCTAAACACTATCTTCAATACACTAAATCCAACTCTTTGGCAGTGGGGCTCAACAATTTGTCAATATGAAAGAAATTCTCAGCAATTCTTATAGACACTAAGATATGATAGTTGCTATGTTTGATCTGAAATGAGGCTAAATCACAAGCAGCACAAAAGGAAGAGAGCTGGGCTAAAGACTCAAATTGCACAGCTTATCATTAAATGCTGAAGTTGCCATTATTGCTCATTAACCAAGACTGCTTGTACAGTGCCTAACCAGCAGTTTAAACATACCTGGACAAATAAATAGACAATAAACATACAAGCAAAAGCACACAATAATGGGCCTTACAACCACTAAAATAATATATAAAGAAAATGAGAGTAAAATTGGCACTATCACTCAGTGCCATAACTATTATATTAAATCCTAATTTAGAAAGCTTTATAATCCAGAGAAAGAAATTCTTTTTAAGATATTTTTTCCAAATAAGTTTCCCATTCTTTTAAAAAACATTAGCAATATTTTAAAATAATATAGTTTAAGTATTTTGAAATGTTTTAAAGACATTAATGTAGAGGAACAATATTTAAATTCAATATCTTTGAAATTTTAATATTCTAGGACTTGCCTGAAATTCTCCTTCCATTTAGAAAGTACACTGATCTAATAGGCTTAAGGTCTGCTGTCTTTTTCCTTTGTGGTTACTAATTTGTTCTATCAGCTTTGCCAAGTAACAACTTCCATATAAATTCCATAAGTAAAATAGTGCAGTAATTTGTGCTGCTTACCGTGGAGAGGTAGAATAAAAAGATAAAGTGGTAGAATTAAATTAATATACACAGTTGAAAAGCATTTAGTCTTTTTCTTCATTTTTCTTACTATGTCAAATTCACCATCAACTAGAGATATAATACAAATCCTCCATCAAATGGAGATAAAATACACTTTTATACATGTATTAATGAGAGAATCTGCTGAGTGCAAAACACGTTTGAGTTTTTCACAGAAATATCCTTTCTAAGAACAAAGATGCTATCCATTTATTTTGAACTTAAATGAGAGCTGATTTTCCTAAAAACTACAGCCTCAAGCAAGTTATATTTGATATACTTAATGTAATATGACCCTAAATACAGTAGAAAAAAGTAAAATGTACACATACTTTATAGTTTTCTTCATTATAGCACTAAAATGGAATACTTGGAATTATGTGAATCACTACGCAATAGTGGGAAAAAAGTTTACAGAGCAAATAGCATAGTGTTTCAGACCTCATGTATATGTGTGTGTGTTTGTATAGACAGGTAATAAGCACTAGGCCAGAGTGGAATTAACTGCTAAAAGACTGCAAGAACCACAGTAATAGCTAAGTAAGCTATTTTAAGCTTTTAATAAAATACAACTCAAGCTTAATATACAATATTTATGTCAAATATATTCCATGTCATATGTAAGCATTTAATAGAAAGATTTTCGTCATCAAATCGGAATGTTGAAAAGCACAAGAGGACAAGAGGCAGACGCTACCTCTATTTCCCCATGAGACTAGAAGATGGCTCTCATACCCCCATGGACTGCCATATACTTAGTTTCAAGAAGAAATACACATTAATTTTTTAATATCAAAATGTTTCAAAAATATCAATATTTCTCAAGAATAGCAGAGAAAGCAAATGACCTCCCCTATTTTCTTTTGATCAATTCTGAAAAGCAAACTCCTAATCCAGCTACTTCTAGCATGATTCTATTGGAAAAGGAGCATTATACAGTGCTTTAAAGCACAAATTATGACAGGAACTAAACTCCCTGAAGTAAAAGATGACTGCATTTCATTATATTTCTTCCTCTTTGTATTATGTGAACTTATTTTTCCCCCATCATAAATTTGCCAAATATGAAATGGATTATCCCATCCCTTCCACTGATTTTTTTTATAACTTTAAAGCAAAAGTATTCTTAATTAACAAATAACACGTTTTAGTCCAAAATAAAGTGGGCTGTGCCCCACAGTATGCCCTCTTTTATAATCATTATAGCATTGGGCAGTGATAGCTTCCAATCTCTAAAACACAGCCAGTAAACTGAGTCTGAAGCTTTGCTTATGAGAAGATGTAGGGATCTATTTCCTGCCTGACCCTAGTGACCTCAACCAGTTTGTATGAGTGACCATTATTTTCAGCAGTTTTTCCAAATCTGAAAATGTTGCCATTCATAATAGACCCCCACTGGAGATTCATTTGTCAGCAACAGCATATGATCAGAATTAATCCTCTGGTTGCTAAATATCAAGATGGTGTAAATTCAGCTCTTAGCCAGGTATCAGGCTGCAAGGAGAGTCTAGGATTGGAAGCTGTCACTCAGTGTATTGGAAAGCTCAGCATGATTGAGCTATGGAGGTGCTGGGGAAAGAGGCAGTGTGTATCACCCAAGAAAAAGGAGAGGGAGGCAGACAGAGTCCTGCTCCTTCACTTTTACTGAAACAGTCTCCCATTTTCATTGTGGCTGGAAACCATGACCAAATCCCTGACTTCAGAACTCACTGCCATGAGCAAAACACAGCTATTTTAGGCATTCATAAAAATGAAAATGAAGCTAGTACATTTAGAGCATATGAAACAAGATTCCATATTGCTAAATTTACCCCTTTCCCTTTTGTATCTCTAAAATCCATCTATTTGATCTGTGCTCCTGATAAGAGAAACAGAGTACACAGTGGACACATTGGTAGCTTTGCTTCTTTTTTCTTTTCTAATTCTTTACCATATGCAAATTTTACATGGGAATGCTATCATGTTAGAAGATCAATGTTGCTCCCACTGATGGGATCAGAAACAAATTTTAGGACCAGATGAGAAGGGAATTCCCAACCTAGCTGCAGTTCTGAACAGCCTACAAGACAAGGCAAAGATTCTGCAGAAACCTACATAGATAAATAGCTAAACTCTGAAAAGTCTGATCTTTTCAGGGTTTTGTTGTTGTTGTTGTTGTGGGGCTCAACTGGTCTTCTTTACTCAGAGAATTTTTATTAATATTTTCCATTCTTGTTTTTCTGGAGATTAATAGACCTGATAAAATGTTGGAGGTAAAGATGCAGGAAATGGTTAACATTTCAGTCATGCAGACAATTTCAAATAGAACAGACACCATCATTTTTAAACCATCCTTTTGGGTATTCTAAATTAATCCTGGAATCTCCATCAGACTGTTCCTACTGCAAAGCCTTCTTTCCTCGTTCTCCTAACATCTATCTTATGTTTTCTCTCAGTAACAAATATTTCCACCATTTCACATAGAGAGATTTGGGACTCTTGTTGATTCACATGCCCTCAGGCAAATAAAGAAGTTATGTCTCTATGAAGATGTTCCTACTGGGGGGCATTGATTTTGATGCCAATTCTTCAGTTTTATAAATAAGGCCAAGATGAAAATCCCTATATAAATTCTGGCCTGTCTTTATCCATGCATTCCCCTAGAATTTAAACTCATAAAAGTAGAATTAATAGGTCTAAGTCTGTGAATATTTTTTCAACATTCTGTTTAATTGCTTTCTATAACACTTTACATCTTCAAAAGAAATGTTTGTTGTCATAGTACCCTAAGGCATCATATATTAACCTGAAGCAGTAACACATCTAGAAAATATAGTTAAATAAGATGTGCAAAGATTCTTTACCCATTAAAAACCTAAAAATCAACTAAGAAAAAGAGTAATAGACATCATTCCATAAAATTATGAACTCCTCCAAAAATATTAAGTGTTGAGAAATGAGAACTGGAGAAGGAAAGTTCCTTGATTTCAGCTAGATATTCAGCCAAAATCTTACTAAAATTCTCAACCCCCTTTCAACTATTTTTGAGCTTTCGACTCAAGGAGTTTTTCAAAGTTAGACAAGATCAGAAGATTCTGTATGTGTGTGGATCCACGGTAAAGTCACACCTGCCATAGAGTCTTAGGCAATCACTTTCTTGACATCCTCATTGCATAAAAAATGATGTAAATATCCCTATACCTTGAGCCTATCTTTCCCTCTCCCTCTTCTACCTACCTATAACTAGGCAGGCCACTCTTGTTCCTGTGAATAAGTGGATTTTGGAGGATTTAGATTTAAATTGGAAGGTAAGGATTTAAACTGGAAGGAACTTCAACATAAGTTCCATAGCTGTAATTTTATACCTGACATCTTGGCAGGGAGTTATCACTGGTATGTAAAGCACTATTAAAATGATTGGTAAATGGGTATTTGCTTCCCAATTGCCTATTTTTCAATGTCTGAATGTTATCAAAAGCAAATACTAGAGGGGAAAAACGATTAAGTGGAAAAATTTGGAAGCTGAAGCCAGTGTTGATATCCAAGAAGTAATAAAAAAATCACTGCAGATGGTGACTGCAGCCATGAAATTAAAAGACACTTGCTCCTTGGAAGAAAAGCTGTGACCAACCTAGACAGCATATTAAAAAGCAGAGACATTAGTTTGCCGACAAACGTCCATCTAGTCAAAGCTATGGGCTTTCCAGTAGTCATGTATGGATGTGAGAGCTGGACCATAAAGAAGGCTGAGTGCTGAAGAATTGACACTTTTGAACTGTGGTGGTGGACAAGACTCCTCAGAGTCCCTTCGATGGCAAGGAGATCAAACCAGTCAATCCTAAAGGAAATCAATTCTGAATATCTATTGAAAGGGCTGATGCTGAAGCTAAAGCTCCAATACTTTGGCCACCTGATGTGAAGAACTGATTCATTAGAAAAGCCCCTGATTCTGGGAAACGTTGAAGGTAGGAGAAGGGGACTACAGACGATAAGATGGTTGGATGGCATCACTGACTCGATGGACATGAGTTTGAGCAAACTCTGGGAGATTGTGAAGGACAGGGAAGTGAGTACTGCAGGCCATGGGGCCGCAAAGAGTCAGACACAACTGAGCAACAAAAAAGGGTAACTTGGGAAAAATACTTGGAATCAACATGACACACATAAACAGTATATCAAGAACTTACACATAAAATAAAATTATCATACCTATTTAAGACTAACTAAATGAGGTAAATTAAAAATAGTCCATTTGCATGAAATATTCCATAATTTTGCATTGGAAGAAAATTAAGTCCAAATTTTTATCTCAGTAGTTGACAGCAACTGAATAAACAGGATAATCTTAGACCTGGACAATAAGTATATCAGAGATAAGTATATGAGAAAGAAAATATGTAACTTTTTCCTCAGTTTTAGAGGTACTATTTAAGCTTCCCCTATTCTGGTGCACATTAGAAGCAGAACTTCCAAGCAAGCAGGTGTGCATTTAGAGAATAGCAGCTATATCATAATAAATGTGGCTTATGTGTGGTAGTGCATATTTGAAATCATAATCTTTTACAATTAAGATATCAAACCTCAAAAAATATCATCACCATAGTACAGCCTGAAAACAACTCAGATTATCACAGCTTAGGCAAATCACCTTCTGTGGAAGAAAATACTTTAAAGACTTATGATATACTCTGGCACAGATTAAAATAATTTTTATGATATAGCATTACAACACCATATGCCAGGTACTGTATAATGATTAAAGCAGGGGATACATTAATCCAATCATAATATACCTTTATAAAGACACTTATTTTCATGAGTTAGAAATAATGCCTTCACTAAGGTGGTCATGTATGGATGTGAGAGTTGGACTGTGAAGAAAGCTGAGCACCGAAGAATTGATGCTTTTGAACTGTGGTGTTGGAGAAGACTCTTGAGAGTCCCTTGGACTGCAAGGAGATCCAACCAGTCCATCCTAAAGGAGATCAGTCCTGGGTGTTCATTGGAAGGACTGACACTGAAGCTGAAACTCCAGCACTTTGGTCACCTCATGTGAAGAGTTGACTCATTGGAAAAGACCCTGATGCTGGGAGGGATTGGGGGCAGGAGGAGAAGGGGACGACAGAGGATTAGATGGCTGGCTGGTATCACCAACTCAATGGACATGAGTTTGAGTAAACTCCGGGAGTTGGTGATGGACAGGGAGGCCTGGCGTGCTGCGATTCATGGGGTCGCAAAGAGTCAGACATGACTGAGTGACTGAACTGAACTGAAAGTAGTATAATAATAATCACAGCAACAACAACAAACCTAGATGCACACAAAGATATGAATAATTCAGTAAGCTTTTCACAGATCTGTAGTTTTTCAATTAATCAATTATTAAAAGTTAAGTTTTTTAAAAGATCTTCAATTATTTCAACTTATTTTAAATAGATCTCTAGGTTGAAGGAAGGATGAGAATCATAAAATTTTGGATTTGAAAATTATATTATTATAATTTAGAAACTAAATTGATAGCTTTCAGTGCTTTTTGACATTCTAAATGTACAAATTTAAATGTCAACAGCTAATCATGGATAATCTGCTATTGATTTTTCTCTGTTTAAAAATACCCAGTTCTGGCAGAAATTTCTATCCCAATATTCCTCTACAGGCACATTTATCAAATATAAAATACAGATCAATCAAACAGTAATTTAATTTCTCAAGATAAACATTAAAGAGTACTAGCAATTTCCAAGTTGTGAAACACCTCTAAAAGCCAACATTTAATAGAGGTAGGGATGAGAAAATCACAATAAAACAAGAACTTCAGATGACAGGAAACTAAAGAAATATTTTTCATCTTTAAATTGCATATAACATAAATCATACAGGGTTTACAATTTTACCATTATCTGAAGATAAAATAATCAGCAGAAAAAAAAAATAATCAGCAGAGAAAACCATATATAATCCACAAAACCACAAGATTTTGTGTTGTTATAGTTTGTGTGTTGCTTATCTTTAAAAGCAGCCACCATCATTAAATATGCTAGTTCTTAAAGAATATGATAAAACTTTTAATGAAAAAAATCAAGTGGGGCCACTTACTTAAAAATTCTACATCCAGTCTAAGACATCAATCCCTCAGATTATTTTTATCTACACACAAGAATAAGTTTTAATCTTCAAGTGCACTGGGATGACCCAGAGGGATGGGATGGGGAGGGAGGTGGGAGGGGGGTTCAGGATGGGGAACACATGTAAATCCATGGCTGATTCATGTCAATGTATGGCAAAAACCACTACAGTATTGTAAAGTAATTAGCCTCCAGCTAACAAAAATAATTGGGAAGAAAAAAAAAATCCTCAAGTGAAAAAAACTAACTCAGAGTAGCTTAGAAACTGAAGTTTCCAGAGGAGTCATTCATTTTAATTCTTATTACTTATATACATTTTACATTAATTTTTATTAAAGTATAGTTGCTTCACAATATTTTGTTTGTTTCTACTGTACAGGGCAGTGAATCTGCTATACATATACATGTATCTCCATTTTTTGGCTTCCCTGCCCATTTAGGTCACCACAGAGCACTCAGTCGAGTTCCCTGAGCTATACAGAGGTCCTCCTTAGTTATCTATTTTATACATACTATCCATAGTGCATGGCTTCCCTGGAGGCTCAGTGGTTAAAAACCCGCCTGACAATACAGGAGACATGGGTTCTTTCCCTGGGTCGGGAAGATCCCCTGGAGAAGGAAATGGCAACCCACTCCCGTATTCTTGCTGGGAAATCCCATTGACAAAGGAGTCTGGCAGACTACAGTCCATGGAGTCACAGAGAAGTCAGACACGACTTAGCAACTAAACAACAACACAATCGGTAGTGTATATATGTCAAACCCAATCTCCCAATTCATCCCACCTGCCCAGCCTTTCCCTCATTGGTGTCCTTACATCTGTCCTCTATACCTGTGTCTTTCACTGTTTGCGAATAAGATCATCTTTATTTTTCTAGATTCATATATGTGTTAATAAACAATATTTGTTCTTCTCTTTCTGATTTCTGATGGTAGTCTCTAGGTCCATTCATATCTGTACAAATGATCCAATTTCATTCCTTTTTATGGCTGAGTAATACTGAGTATAACTGAGTAATATTCAATATTCAACAATAACAACCACATCTTCTTTATTCATTTATTTGTTGATGGACACTTAGGTTGTCTCCACCTCCTGGCTATTTTAATGGTGATGCAATTCACTTTGGAACACATATGTCTTTCTGAATTATGGTTTTCTCTCGGCATATGCCCAGGGGTGTGACTGTTGGGTCATATGGTAGTTCTATTTTTAGTTTTTAAGTTACCTCCACACTGTTTTCCATAATGGCTGTACAAATTTACAGTCCCTTCAGACTCTCTTATCACTTATATATATTTACAATAATGAACCATAATAAAATGAATGAATAAATGTGATACTCATTTTCATTTCCCATATGTAACTCAATATTTTTTGTTATAATTTTTAAAATTATTTCCCTTTATCTTTGCTAAATTGTTAGTGTTAGGTTGATGCAGTTCTGCACTGTTGAAACTGTTTGATACTGCAATACATTCTTAAGTAAATGTAGTTATGTTATATATCATTTTAATGCACATTTCTTGCTTGATTGTTTTGTTAGTGACATTTCTTGCTGCATATTTTATATTTATATATATTTTTTTAATTTTATATTTCACACTAGGGAAATGATGTTAGATAAAAAGCAAATTCAAGTGATTTTCCTTTCCAGTTCAAATGGATCATAAAGCAGCAGCAAGAATTCACAACATCAACAACATATTTGGTCCAGGAACGCCTAACAAATGTACAGTGCAGTGGTGGTTCAAGAAGTTTTGCAAAGGAGACAGGGGCCTTGAAGAAGAGGAGTGCAGTGGCCGGCCATTGGAAGTTGACAATGATCAACTGAGTGCATCATCAAAGCTGATCTTCTTACGACTACAGAAGAAGTTGCTGAAGAACTCAGCATTGAACATTCTATGGTCCTTTGCCAATGGAAGCAAATTGAAAAGGTGAAAAAGCTTGATAAATGGTGTGCCTTGTGAGCTGATCACAAATCAAAAAAAATGATCACTTTGAAGTGTTGTCTTCTCTTATTCTATGCAACAACATTGAACCATTTCTCGATCAGACTGTGACTTGCATCGAAAAGTGGATTTAGACAACAACCGGCAATGACCAGCTCAGAGGTTGAACCAAGAAAAGCTCCAAAGCACTTCCCAAAGACAAACTTGTACCAAAAAAAGGTCATGGTCACTGTCTGGCAGTCTGCTGCTGATTGATCCACTAGAGCTTTCTGAATCCCAGTAAAACCATTACATCTGAGAAGTATGCTCAGCAAATTGATGAGATGCACCAAAAACTGTAATGCCTGTAGCTGGCACTGGGTCAACAGAGTGGGCCCAATTCTTCTCCAGAACAATGTCTGATAGCATGCTGCACAATCAACACTTCAAAAATTCAGCAAACTGGGCTACTAAGTTTGCCTCATCCATCATATTCACCTGACCTTGTGCCAACCAACTACCACTTCAAATATCTCAATAATTTTTTGCAGAGAAAACACTTCCACAACTAGCAGGAGTCAGAAAATACTTTCCAAGAGTTCTTGGAATCCTGAAGAACAGATTTTTACACTACAAGAATAAACTTATTTCTCATTGGCAAAAATGTGTTGACTGTACTGGTTCCTATTTTGATTAATAAGATGTGGTTGAACCTGGTTATAATGATTTAAAATTCATGGTCCAAAACTGCAATTACTTTTTCATCAACCTAGTATTTTACTGTCAACTTTACAAGTTTGTCCTCAATGTAAGGGGACAGATCTTATTTCATTTCTAGTAGTCACACAAAGCCAGGGCCAATATATTGTCATGGTCAGTATGCACACATGCATGCTAAGCTACTTCAGTCGTGCCCGGCTCTTTGCAAACCTATGGACTATAGCCCACCAAGCTCCTGTCCACGGGATTCTCTAGGCAAGAACACTGGAGAGGGTTTTCACGCCCTCCTCCAGGGGATCTTCTCGACCCAGGGATTAAACCCATGTCTCCTGTGGCTGATACTTTCATATTTTCATCTCTGTAAACAATAGTTCATAGATGTGAACTTGTCTATGGAACAACTAAATCCATATTACTTTGTCAAATATTCACTAACATATAAATACCCTCATTAATTAAATCTTTTGCTCGCAGAAGTTCAAGGCAAAGTGACCCATCTTTATGTTTCCTGTCCCCAGCACAGTGAAAAAACATAGCAGGCTCAATATATTTCATTTAAAAGTTGGGTGAATATATATTTAATCTGAACTAAATTGAGAATTATAGGAAAATATATACAAATAAATCATACAGATTAAGAACGGAAGTTTGTGTACATAAGTAATAAAAATAAGAATGAACAAACAAAAACCCAAAGATAACTACATCTATATTACAACAGAAAAGCATTTCAGAACTTTATTAAAAAAACAGGCTAACAATTTCATCTGATTTTAAGGCTTCATAACTTTAGGGGATATTTTTCACTTAGCTTTAGCAAGTATTTAAAACTCTAGAATACTAAACTTTAAAATAAATTCTTACATTTTAATTCTTCTTTACTAGGGTATAAAGCTCTTGAAAAGCCTAAAAAATAGTGCATATACATATACATGGATTTCTGGTCATAAACTAGTGAGTATTATAAAGGTTCTTACACATGTAATTTTAAGTAAACAAACTCCCTGTTATTTTAATAACCAGGGTGAACTATAGTTCTCTATAAAATAAAGTTATTTTACTATAGCATTTTAAGACAGTAAGTTATTATAATATAGGTACAATTTTTCCTCTTATGTATATCATAAAAATAACAATAAAGTTGGAACATGTTATTTTTCATTTATTTTTAAACCATGCTAAGTAATATGCTATACCAACAATATACACTCCTGAAATTGTTCTTTTTCAGATAAAAATTAGGATCTCTTTCTGAATGCTCCCTCATTAAATAGAGAATATAAAACAGCCAAGGTAATAGTTCACTTTCCTCATTAAATGTTGTACTGTTATAAAACTGTTCTGGCTATTACAGTCTTGGGGTTTTGTTATTGTTGTTGTTCAGGCGTTATAACTTTTAACAAGTGGACTAATGCATAGATTTTATTCACTTTTAGAAATTGACTAAAGTCTTATGATTTTGTACAATGCTATCTATTAGTTTGCTGAGTTCTTTCCTGTCACACATAATGACAACTACTAATTATTTTCACTTGCATTCACAATTTAAATGTTGTCTAAGTATATTTTAAATCTAGAAGGAGAGTGAAAGGAAATTTTCAGGATTTTTTTAAAAGAGTTTTAGCTAACACTGTCTAACATCAGGACTCTTCTGCACTTGCAGAGATTAAGGGTCTAACCCAGGGTAGAGTCAGATATATGTAACAAGAGAAACTCCTTAACCAATTAGGTTCATTTTAAAAATAGTACTATAATTCAGTTTTTTTCTATCCCTATTTTTCTTTCATTTTGAATGTTTAAAGCTACTTAGCACTGTACTATATAATAAACTTCAGTTGCTGGAGATTTCTATTTTTATCATAACATTTATTGGCCATTACACAGTTTTTCTAATTAAACATTCAATTTTAATTATTTTTACAATATTAATGTGTCAGCAACATATGGAACACATTTGTGCTTTTTTTTTTTTTTTTTCATGTTAACATCCTATATATTTTATTTTATTTTTTTCTTTTTTTTTTTTTTAATTATTATATATATATATTTTTTCCAGTGGGTTTTGTCATACATTGATATGAATCAGCCATGGATTTACATGTATTCCCAATCCCGATCCCCCCTCCCACCTCCCTCTCCCCCCGATTCCTCTGAGTCTTCCCAGTGCACCAGGCCGGAGCACTTGTCTCGTGCATCCCACCTGGGCTGGTGATCTGTTTCACCATAGATAGTATACATGCTGTTCTTTTGAAATATCCCACCCTCACATTTTCCCACAAAGTTCAAAAGTCTGTTCTGTATTTCTCTGTCTCTTTTTCTGTTCTGCGTATAGGGTTATCGTTATCACCTTTCTAAATTCCATATACATGTGTCAGTATGCTGTAATGTTCTTTATCTTTCTGGCTTACTTCACTCTGTATAATGGGCTCCAGCTTCATCCATCTCATTAGGACTGGTTCAAATGAATTCTTTTTCATGGCTGAGTAATGTTCCATGGTGTATATGTACCACAGCTTCCTTATCCATTCATCTGCTGATGGGCATCTAGGTTGCTTCCATGTCCTGGCTATTATAAACAGTGCTGCGATGAACATTGGGGTGCACGTGTCTCTTTCAGATCTGGTTTCCTCAGTGTGTATGCCCAGAAGTGGGATTGCTGGGTCATATGGCAGTTCTATTTCCAGTTTTTTAAGAAATCTCCACACTGTTTTCCATAGCGGCTCTACTAGTTTGCATTCCCACCAACAGTGTAAGAGGGTTCCCTTTTCTCCACACCCTCTCCAGCATTTATTGCTTGTAGACTAGAGCTAATCAATGAATATAGTAAAGTTGCAGGATATAAAATTAACACACAGAAATCCCTTGCATTCCTATATACTAACAATGAAAAAACAGACAGAGAAATTAAGGAAACAATACCATTCACCATTGCAACAAAAAGAATAAAATACTTAGGAGTATATCTACCTAAAGAAACAAAGGACCTATACATAGAAAACTATAAAACACTGATGAAAGAAATCAAAGAGGACACAAACAGATGGAGAAACATACCGTGTTCATGGATTGGAAGAATTAATATTGTCAAAATGGCTATTCTACCCAAAGCAGTCTATAGATTCAATGCAATCCCTATCAAGCTACCAACGGTATTTTTCACAGAACTAGACCAAAGAATTTCACAATTTGTATGGAAATACAAAAAACCTCGAATAGCCAAAGTAATCTTGAGAAAGAAGAATGGAACTGGAGGAATCAACCTGCCTGACTTCAGACTCTACTACAAAGCCACAGTCATCAAGACAGTATGGTACTGGCACAAAGACAGAAATATAGATCAATGGAACAGAATAGAAAGCCCAGAGATAAATCCACGAACCTATGGACACCTTATCTTTGACAAAGGAGGCAAGGATATACAATGGAAAAAAGACAACCTCTTTAACAAGTGGTGCTAGGAAAACTGGTCAACCACTTGTAAAAGAATGAAACTAGAACACTTTCTAACACCATACACAAAAATAAACTCAAAATGGATTAAAGATCTAAATGTAAGACCAGAAACTATAAAACTCCTAGAGGAGAACATAGGCAAAACACTCTCCGACATAAATCACAGCAAGATCCTCTATGACCCACCTCCCAGAATATTGGAAATAAAAGCAAAACTAAACAAATGGGACCTAATGAAACTTAAAAGCTTTTGCACTACAAAGGAAACTATAAGTAAGGTGAAAAGACAGCCCTCAGATTGGGAGAAAATAATAGCAAATGAAGCAACAGACAAAGGATTAATCTCAAAAATATACAAGCAACTCCTGCAGCTCAATTCCAGAAAAATTAATGACCCAATCAAAAAATGGGCCAAAGAACTAAACAGACATTTCTCCAAAGAAGACATACAGATGGCTAACAAACACATGAAAAGATGCTCAACATCACTCATTATTAGAGAAATGCAAATCAAAACCACAATGAGGTACCATTACACGCCAGTCAGGATGGCTGCTATCCAAAAGTCTACAAACATTTGTGCTTTTTAAAGTAAAAATTAAGGTGATACTGAGATATACTTCAACTCATATTTGGAGGCAATCACTTCAATTAATTCTAGATAATTCTTATTTGGAATACACATTAATATAATATTTTTATTTCCTAATATGTAAAATATTTCCTGCTTTACTAACTTGCTTAAAATACATCTAATTATAATCATCATAAGTAGGAAAATTTTCCTATATTGATTTTTTTTAATTATATGTAAGTGCTTTTACTTATTCTAGATATTATACTCTACATACTATTTCAAGAATGTGTTTCCCCAGGGAGCTCAACCTGGTGCTCTGTGACAACTAGAGGGGTGGAATGAGGGATGAAGAGAAGTTAAAGAGGGAGGGGATATATATATACTTATGATTGATTTATGTTGTATGGCAGAAACCAATACAACATTGTAAAGCAATTATCCTCCAATTAAAAATAAATTTTAATAAAAAGTGTTTCTCTTTGCAATGCTCATATACCACAAATATGAGTATTACAGCAATCAACCTAAAATAATACATAATCATTCTGTCATGTTATTAGTAAGTTAACATTAGTAAATAAGCTATGTATATAAATAGCCATATATCCAGATACCAAATATTACAAGAATAAAATAATACACAACTAATTCTAACTCTTGAACATTCAGTTTCTAAAGAGATGTTATAACTTCTATGATCAGAAAGTAAGTATAACAGTACAACTGAAGTTATAAAATGTAATAGGAGGAAGAGTGGTGATTTTTCATTTATATCCAGCCAGTTCAGATCATCAGACAGGCCAATATCTAGAGGACACAGCAGTATCCTGGGAAAGTAGCTGAGTGTATTTTTCAGGACATGGGCTGAAAATACATGCTCTCATCCCAGTTCTTGCTCCAAAACTCAATTAAGATGTATGTTTGCTGCTATCTGAAACTGGAAAAACTAGCTTCTTCACCATGAATCACAGTTTTTAATGATAAATCTACCTTAAATAAACACACCAGAAAAAGCTAGCCTAATATCATTTAAACAAAACCTGCCTCAATCTGTCAGTTCATGGAAAGTCACTAGAGATTTGAAATATTTATACTGTCTATGCATGGTTGTGTTTATTCAATGCATATTTATGTTTAATTTTCATGCAATTAAATAAGATATATGCCCACCCATAAACTAATATTAGAAGATCCCTATGAAGCAATTTTACAAACAAAAACACATAGAAGTGTTAGTAGTATTACTTCACACCCTTCCTTCTTTCCCTCATGATATCATTTACTGTAAAATTCATCTCCTAAAAATCATCAATTAAGGATTAATTATCAATTACTCAAGGATATATCACATCAAAAGAGAAGGCTGATTTTCTAAAGAACAGAGACTATATGATAATCACTGTTGTAGAATCTAGCTTAGAATCTGTTGTAGAATTCTATCTTAGAATCTAGCATAATGCCTGACACAGGAAGATACTTTAAGATGTGGATGTTGAGTGACTTATTTTCTTAACTTTGAGATAAACTTTAATGAAATAAGATACTATTTGCAAATAATCAATACATAAATATTAGAGCTGAGCATCAGTACTCTTACATGTTGTCATATGACAAACGTACTTTAAAAGTTTTTCTAATTATAAAAAAAATAATTTTGGATCTAATTTTAAGAAAACAGAAAATTTTCCTACTAGACTTGAAAAGAGACTGGAAACTCTTCACTGAACTATATTAATATATTCTTAAAGGAAAACTTCTTGAATTCTTACATATAGTAAGTACCCTACCTATCAGTGTGTATGTGTATGCCAAGTCTCTATAGTCACATCTGACTCTGCGACCCCATGGACTGTAACCCGTCAGGCTCCTGTGTCCATGGGATTCTCCAGGCAAGAATACTGGAGTGGGTTGCCATTTCTTCCTCCAGGGGATCTTCCTGATCCATGGATCCAAGACCTGTCTGTTAAGTCTCCTGCATTAGCAAGGGCGTTCTTCACCACTAGTGCCACCTGGAAAGCCCAAATAGTAGGCTCTGATAAACACCTTTTTTTTTTTCCATTTATTTTTATTAGTTGGAGGCTAATTACTTTGCAATATTGTAGTGGTTTTTGCCATACATTGACATGAATCAGCCATGGATTTACATAACTTTTTAAAGTACAAACATTATCACTCAGTTCTAGAATATTTATCATTGAAAATCAAAACTGTATATATCATAAGAATTCATAATGTTTACTGAAAGGAAATCACTATAAAATAATATTCTCCACAACATTCTAAACACTAAAGTATAAGATTTACTATGTTTGAATATGTACATTTAAGAATATTTACAAATGTTTAAATGAAACATCTCCAGAGTATTGATTTTCCAAATATATACAAGGCATTTAGGACTGTTAAGATTTTTATATTTATATATTTGACAATTGCTGTCATATATCAGTAGTAGTAGGAGGCAACTCACAGTGATGACCAATAACTGGTCAGGGAAACTTTTTAAGTTACATGCAATTTACTGTTGTTGAGTGAAGAGCCTAATACTTTCTTCCCTCATCTTAAGATCTAATTTTCCTGGGTTTTTACAAGCTTCCTGAATAAGTATTTGTTTCTCTTCATTTTAACAAAATGCAGAAAAGAAGACTAATAGAAAATATGTGAAAACACACCTATTTTATATCTAGTATCACTTCTATTTTTCTTTTCAGTAACAGTAGTCTGATCATAACAAAGATGAATAAAACTGGTGCATAAGCCAAACTTTGCAATATTGCTTGGTATTTTAATAGATTCTGTTGGATCACCATACTGCTTTGTTAAGATATCTCCACCCACCTGTGCCATTACCCACTCTGACAAAAAGCAACTACATATGTAAAGTTATCATGTCAAAAATGCATTAACAAATTTCATCTGGTGATCCAATGAGTGTACAGTGCTATGCACAATGGTTTGAAATAATAAAACTATACTATTAATATTATGCTTTAAATCATAGTTTGACCAGAATAAAGTAGAGAATGAACCTCTCACCCTATCCTTCCTATCTGCTGTCAATAATCAACTATTACAAGCAAGATCATTTTTATGGGGAGTAATGAAAAATGTTTTCAGATCCCTTGGAAAAAGTGACAAAATACTGAATATCTACATTTATTTTCCTGTAATTATAAGATGATGCCATAATCCTACTTCCAAATGGTATCTCAAATCCATCTTCTTATCCCCATCTCAGTCTCACCATGCTAGCCAGGCCACCATACCCTTCCTGATGTCCCCAAAAACTGCAATAGACTCCTAACACTATTCTCTTCATGTTCCAATCATCTCTTCCTAGCTATAATACTATAAAAATGAAAAATGGCTGAGATCTCATTAGCTTCCCATTTTACCGAGGAAAATATTAAAACCTAATTCCTTTCCATGGCTTGTTTTCTTCTCTGTGGATCTGGTCTCTCACTCTCTTTCAAACCTCACTCTAGGCTACTCTCCTCCTTGCTCAGTGAGCTCCGGTTCCAAACTGGACTTATTCTTCAAAGGGGACAAGCTCACCTCCCTCAAGGTCACTGAGCAGCTGGTTCCCTTTACCTAGAATGCACTTCCTCCTGTTCTGTGCATCCAGCTGTTTCTCATCCTTGAGAATGTCATTTACGTGTCATTTCCCAGATAGGCCTCTCTAACCATCACATTTAAAATAGCGGGTCCCTCCTGTTATTTGCTCAGGGCCTTTATTGTTTCCTCCATAGTATATAGTTTCATTTACTTCCATATTTTTTGTCAGTCTCCCTTACTAGAAAATAAATTCCATGAGGGCATTTATGAAGTCTGGCTTACTTACTCTTTTTTCTCTTCATCATATAAATATTACATTCAAAAACAGAATACTCAATAAAAATAAGGCAAAAGTAGAGGTAATATAATATCTGTTTTTTAAAGAACTAATGCCAGTCCTAAAGAAACTGCAAGTTGATCACAACACTACAGACACAGTATATCAATTTATGTTTCACAACTTAAATGTATATATATATATATACACACATATATATATACAATTTTTATTTAAAAGTTAACACTGTGTATGTATAAACAATTTAATCCTTTTGTATAAGTTTAGTTTGATTACATGATTAACAAAGTACACTGAACAAAGTTAATCCATGTTTATTACTTAACTACATGTACTGATCTCCACTATATTTATAGTCCCAAGAAATGGTGAGTCAAGAACACAAGAAACTTCTATAACTTTAGGGATTTGGTTGACTGATGGACAGTGTGAGATAACATCTATTCTCTCACCATTTAGGACAAAAGAAATATATAGTCAGAAGTACTCCTGTGTGTGAAAGAAGAGAGAGTGATTGAGATATGGTGTCTGTCACAGGGGAAAATAATTAGTAGAAGAAAATACAATAAATCACTGATGCCTTTTGCCACTTGTTTATACTAGCAATGATTATTGAAGAAGAAATTTTCAACTCTTGGATTTTTATTAACGTTTAATTTTGTAACATAAGAATAATACAAATTCCAAATAGAAAAGTTTGAAAGTATTTTGAAAATGTAAAAAGACGTTATTTAATCATTAATTTAAAAACATATATATATATATATACATATATATATATATACTTGCCCCTTGAGAAAATCTATATTAAAATTGCTTTATTCATGTTATTTCTAGTCTGAAGACAAGACCCTTAAAGAATGTTGTGTAATTTTTGTGTAAAAAAAAATTTTAGATATAGTCTTATCCCAAATTCAGAACAAAAAGATTGAGATGACTACTGCATATCAATGACATTCTATATTCTATTTTAAATACTAATCATAATGGCTAATTCCACAATGGCTCACTTCACTTTGTTAATGTACAAAAAATACATTCTAGGTTGTTTTCATACTTATGGAAAACAAGAAAAGCGTGTGATTTCAAGAACTCTTGCACTTTTACAATCATAGTTTATCCATCAAATTTTATATAAGGAAAGGTCTTTTAGAAATATAAATCACTCAGTTTTCCTTATTGAACCCAATTTTCAATATTTTCAGTAAAGTTCACTCTTCAACTTTCTTAAAATATTTCAATTCCCCCCTTTCTGTAAATATAAGAACAACATTCGGTCTTACAGTTTGTGAACAATACTTATGTCAGTTCAACTAATTTAGGGCTATGAATTTAAATAAGCAGGTATTTTTCAGATCAGCTATGTTCACCTGTATTTACATACAACTTAGTGGATTTTAGACTTACTTCATTCAAATTAATAAATTTAATGAAACTAAATGGCTCCAACTATTGTTTTCCTTGTATATTTCATTTTTCACTGAAATCCCTGAGTGGAGGAGAAAGATCAATTCACACAATCTTGGTAGTAAAATGAACTCACCAGACTCTCATACTCAAACCATATTTTGATTTAATGAATTATTCGAGTATTGATTATTTTTGGAAACATGAGTCACACCCTGAGAGATGCATCAACTCTTTTTAGACTAAAGCAGAGTAATCTGTGAATTAACGGGTCCCTGGTGGCTACTAAGCACTGAGATTGAGATACATGGTTACTGACATAAGAAACAAGATTGTATTTTATATTCTCCTAACTATCCTTTTAGCACAAAAATAAAAGTTTTCAATTCTTGAGAGAGTAAAAACTGTTACTTTTAAAGTTGCCAACACGAAATAAATACTGTGGTTTTTAAACAGAGGGAAAATTAATGGAATAAGGGAAATTTGAGTACAAATCATGTTTTCATTTACTTAATCAGATGAAGTGATCTAGGAAGCAGCTTTACTTTTTGATCAATTCAAGGAGGTTTCAGTAATAGGAAGAGAGTCAAACTGATTTATTTTGTCTTTATGGCGCAGAGATTCACAGCCAGTTAAGAAACAAGAGAAGAGATGCTTCCTATTTTCAAGTTACTCTTAGCACACTGTAAAAAATGAAATGGTTCATTTTTTTGATCCTTTTATTCTATCTATGTATGCAAAATGAGGAATGAGGAAGGGAATGATGCCTTCATTCAACCATGAAATATTTTATATAATTTGGTAAAAATAAATCACATTAAAGTTTACTTTGTGATTACTCTTAATGAGAAGACAAATTATATTGAAATGAAAATTTACCCTCTGCAACAAATTTTAAAAATAAAACAAGAATTCCATTAGCTCTTAGGACAAAAAGTTACTAGAAAAATGAATACATATGCTTAAAATTAAATATTAAGCCTATTATCAATGCTTATTATGTACAAAGATAAGATTTGTATTTTGCATTAATATTTCTATATTGTACATGTACTTCAGTAATTCTACAATACCTCATATTTTCAATGTTTACAAATTGGCAAGATATGTTGATTCACGTCATCTATTTTTGAAACTACAAATAAGAAAATATCCTTTTGTTCATAAAACATTTTGAAGTTCCACATTTATCAACTATTAGCATGATTATTTCAGCATTCAAAAATTATCTCAAGATATTATAAGTCATAATTTCGAACCACTGTAACTTTAAGCAGTAAAAAGCATTTTAAAAGCAATTATTTGTATCTGATGAAAAAAATCTGAGCATGTTTTCTCCATAATATTATGCTGAAAAACTCTAAATTTTACCCAACTTACCCTTTAGGTATAATATTATTCAAGTGTAACACATAGCTTGTGTTTTTAGACTATTAGTACAAATGCAAATTAAGGGTTTTTGGAGACCATCTTTAATGATCTTATTTGTTAGGTAAGTTGAGTAATAGTCACTAAGTTAAGCTAATTTACAAAACACACGTAAATTAGATATAATTGGTAAATCTTTTAGGTAAAACGTCTTGTAAAAGTATGAGAAAGCTATTAAAATAGATAAATAAAAATTACTGCAAGAGTTGACAAACAACTTCCCTATCCCTTAAACTTAATATGAATATCTGAAAGGTCATACTTTAATACTTGAGACACTTTGGTAGAATGGCTCTTTACTCATCTGAAGAGTCTAACATGTGTTTTATCTTTGGTAGTATCCTCAGGGCCTAGGATGGTTACTGGAACTTTGAAAATATAAATGTTGATTTAGGGACATGATTGAAAGGATATAACTGTTAAAATATTCCTAACAAACTTGACTTTAAGTGTACACATCTTTAGAAGCCCTAGACACACTTAGTATAACATAAATGTCTGATTTTCCAATTACTAAAAATCGTTTTTCTTTTCAATAAAAAGGTCAAGTAATTACACGCTATTTTAAACAATGTTCAATTTTCAGAGGTAAATTAACTACCCCTTTGATATTTAATGCCATAGTCCTTGAAACCAAATAAGGGATGTGTGTGAAGGTATACACCTCCATAGGAGAGCGTGGCACTATAGGTGATACTTATAGAATACATTTTCAAAGGCAAGATGGTTGTGTACGGTTTTCAAGCTGACATATGCATTTGTGATTGCAATCTGGAGGTCAAAAAAAAGGCAAAGAATTAGAAAAGCATGTCAAAAGTATCAGTTACATAAATGAGAACTGAATTTTCATTCTAAATGATTCCATTTCTAACAAACTGGTTGTATATGTTTATGACAAAAAAGAAGGCTGTGTTGTTCTAATCTCCGTCACTCTTAACCTTCTCACCCTCGCAAAGGAAGCGCACATTTTCATGCCATCTGACCTCTATTTATATACCTGCAAATTATTTCGAGACCTTGTATGCTGAATGGTAACTCTAATTGAAGTTTTGTATTTGAGGTGTTTTAAAAGCGTGACGTAACAGGTGACACCGGCGGTCATCACAGTGCCAGGGAGAGCATCCAGCCAGGTACACGCTGGAAAACTTTTATGGCTGTTCCTCTCCCAGTCTAGGAGGATTGAGACTATGGAGGTGATTTCTTTTATATAGATCTTTAAATATTCACAGCAGAAATCCAATGAGTATGTCTCATAAAGATTGTCGGCTAGAAAGCGGAAAAAAAAAAGTTCAAAAATTCTCAGTGCTTTCCATTCGGTAAATCTCACTTTCACTTTTCACAGGCTATTCATCTTCACTTTACCACTTTACCTGACTTTAGGCATAGAATATTCACGACTTCTTAATTCACACCTAATACCCGCAACCCCCCCCCCTCCCCCCGCCCCGGCCCCTTCCGGCGTCTGGGCTGGAAATAATCCGGAATAATCTCTAAATTCGGTCGGGATGGGGTAAAGGGCTTGCAGCTGGGCGAGGGTTTGGTTTATAGAAGGCTCAAGGCTGGTTATTTGGCCAGGGGCTACAGCGAGAACGATCTGCTTTCTTGCAGGCGTGCGGGAGAACCTCCACGGCACCGCGCCGTGAGCGACCGCAAAGAGCCAGAAGTCTCCACTAAGCCTCCGCCACAGAGCCTGACCTCCCGTGGAGACCGCGCGGCGGGGAGCGGTCCCGCGGCTGCCAGTGGTGGGACCCAACTGCTGCTGATGCTCACGCATCCGTTTCAAGACATTTTGGAAGCACAACAGACCGCTCCTCGTGAGGTCTCCGGCCCCGGGCGCTGTGGGCAGGCGCTCTGGTGAGGAGACATCCTCGACCCCCTCGTGTGGAGAGCCGGGAGAAGCCCACCCCGAGACGAAGTTACCTGCCAAGAGGCGACCAACGCACCGGTCCTCAGAGCACCCGCCTCCTCCCGCCCCATCTTGCTTCTCCACCGGCCCCTTTACCTTGGTTGTTGGAGACGTGACTGCAGTCGCCTGGCCAAGCTGTCAGCAGAGGCAAGAAGAAACCAAATTGCAAAAGAAATTCCCGGACTTCGCTGCCCCCCATGGTTCTCCCCGGCTCTCTTTTCCTCCCCCTTAGAGTGAAGTGGCTCAGCCAGGTGTTCAGCGGCGGGTCCGAGTCCACGTCTTCTTCCTCCTCCTCTTCCTCCTCCACCCGGCCCACAGGGGGTGTCCCGGGGCGACCCCCGCGCGAGGCCCCGGGGGCAGGGCACGAAGGTCCAGGCTGCCCAGGTGCAGGCGCAGCTGCTCCGGAGGAGGACGCTGCCGGCGGCGCCAGGGAGCTCCTGGCGGCTGTAGGCGAGCGGAATTGCATCCACCGCCGTGTCCCGCTCGCGCGAGGACTATTCACTTGGGCCTGGGAGGGCGCGCGCGCAGGAGCGAGCTCGGGCTGTGGTTTGGGGGAGGGGAGCGCGGGGGCGGGGGAGGGCGCCTCACGGCGGCAGCGGGGGAGGGACGGCCAGGTGCGGCGGCGGCTCGGGCAGCTCTGCCGGTCTGCGCGCCTCTCCGAACTCAGAGCGGGCACTTGCGGAGCCAAGAGCAGGGCTGGCGCCGCAGCTCTGAGCGGGCGGGGGCCGCGGGAACTTTCCTCCGGCCAGTGCGGCGAGAGCCGAGCGCCTGAGGAGGCTCCGCGGGGCCGCGAGCGGTCCGAGCGAGCTACCGAGCTGCGCCCTCAGCCCCTCGCCTAGGTGGCGACGGCCACGGCCCGCCGAGCGGATCCCTCCAACTCGGCCGCGTCTGCGCCGCGCTTCGGCCTCGGCAGCCTTTTCCCCGGCCTGTCTGAGGCCGCACTTAGTCTCCTAAGCACTTTCCTTCCCATTTCGCGGCAGCAGCGTCCAGCGTTTTAGAGCTACTCTGCACCCCGCAGGGCTACCCCCGACTTCACATTTCCGCCGCCGGAGGGGGCGAGTGCTGTGGCCGAGCGCTCCGCGTCCGGCTTGAGCTTGGCGGCGGCGGCGGACCAGCCTGACCGCTCCTCAGCCTGGGTCGCCCAAACTTGCCCGGTAGGGCGAGAGCCTGGGCTTGGCGGCCGCCTCCGCGGCTAGTCCTAGGAGAGCGAAGGCAGGCAGCGAGCTGCAGAGAGTCACCTCAGGCTGGAGGCGGGCGGGGGCCTGGCGCGGGGTCTCACTGAGGTCTCGTCGTCACCGTGCGGCCGCGACTTTACAGCGGAGGTCACGAGCATGGTCGCAGCCGCAGGCGCCGGGGTTTCGGGGGGCCCGGGACGCCTGCAGCGTGACGGCGTCGGACCGCGCACTCGGAGAAGCCCCCGGGCTGAGCTGTGCGTGGCCGCCTCCACAGCCGCGCCGACTGTCTGCGAGCGGACCGCTGTCCCCGCGGAAGCCGCCCCCTCGCGGCACCCGCTCCCTGCCAGCGCTCCCCGGCGCCGGCTGCCGGGTGGGACCGCCTGGCCCTCGCCCCCCGCGTGGGGAGTTCGGAAAGGGGGCAACGCAGGTGCTAACAAGGAGGGTCTCGGGGCGCCTCGTCCTGACGCCCTCGCCTCGCGGCCGAGGCGGACGTGGAGGGTAGGGCCCGAGCCGCCAGCGCCGCCCAGCTCCGCCGAGCCCGGCGCTGGCCCGCCTGGCTGCCGCCGCTCGGCTGCTGCGAGCCAGGCGCTAGAGGGGGTTAGTAGACAACAAAAAAAATGCCTCCGCGGCTCGCAGGTGGAAGAGGCTGGCCACGCCAGGACCCTCAGGAAGGAGGAGGAATGCGCCCCGGCTACACTTAACACGTTTAGGAAGGGCGCGCCAAGGAATCTGAGCCACTAGTGTGGGGGTTCCGTAATAGTTTATTCGCTGTTGTTATTACAGTCATCATTTTAATTGAACGGACTTAGGGTTTTACAGTCGAGTGAGGTCGAAGATCCCACCTCTAAATTCATGAGAATGTTTTTAAAAATATTTATGACAGGGAAGAAAAGTAAACGCAGAAAAAAATAAAAAACGATATTATGAAGGGTATCTTTCTTCTCTAGGGCAGAGGGAGGGAAATGGTGCAGTGGCGGGATTTGGGAAAGTAGTAAATGGAAGCCTAAAAGATCTGCGTTCGACGCTTAGAAAATTCTGGAGGAGAAAACAGCCTTCCATGCGACGTGTTCCAGCGCTGCTATGTTTGTGTCTCACACAGTTGAAGTGGTTCCAGTTATTGCGTTATAGTCAGTGGGAGGCAAAGAGAAAGACAGCAAAAAGATGCCCCACGTCTAAGTCAGCTGCAAAGGAGAGAAATATGAAAGGCACTTGATTTTGAGGTTGTGAGGAAGGTTTCCGATTGGTGACTGTACTTCCACTTTTGGAATTCAAACACTGCCTCTCTTTAAAGGTGTCCATGCTAAGTTAAATATATGCAGAAAACTTCTGAAAAGATAATCGAGTATGGAGCTTATGTATTAGTACTCAAAGGAATAAAGTCTGATTTTGCTACTGATGCTAACACTCTTACTGATAGACTGCCAGTATCATTTGCAATATGCATTTGCAAACTCAGTTTACAATTTATAAACCCTAAAATTAAAAGATTACATTATAATATAAATCATTATGCTTAAATGTTCATAAACGCGTTAGATGATTCAATAATTTATGTTTTGATTTAAAGTAATCTTTATATTTACTGTCGAAGAATATAACTTCATGACCTTTTTATAATTAAATTTGAATTCCTTATGTTTAAATCTTTAAAATCATTTACAGTAAATAGTTTTATAGATGTCATTAAAAATTCACTAAGAATAATTTTATCCAAAGACACTCCTTTTAAAATGGCTGTGTGCTCAGTTGCCTTAGTCGTTTCAGACTCTTTGAGACTTTATGGCCTGTAGCCCACCAGTCTCCTCTGTCCATGGTATTCTTCATGCAAGAATACTGGAGTGGGTTGCCATTCCCTCCTCCAGAGGATCTTATCTACCCAGGGATCTGAACCTGCTCTGCCAGCGTTGCAGGCAGATTATTTACCTACGGCGCCACCTGGGAACCCTTTCATTTTTTACTTTCTCTTTTCCCTCTCCCCTTCCTTCCTTCCATTCATTAGAGCCACTTCCTTCTAGCCTAATTTGAAAAGAATGTTATTGGTGTTCTGTTTACAATATATCTCTAAAATGTAATATTCAAGTGAAATATCAAAATTTAAGTTAAAACTTTGATATTAAGATATTTTTACTCTGGATTTTGGGTGGAGACAACTTTTTTAATAATATTCTATTTTTCTAGTTTTCTGATGAACTGAAGGGTATAATATGATTTATTAACTTTGAAATGCAAATTATGTTAATTTCTAAACTTGCAGTTTTTAAATTAACTAGACTTGCAAGATTTTCAAAATAGAATACCACTAAAAAGAAGTTGTCTCCCCCCAAAACCCTAGAGCAAAAGTATCTTAATATCAAAGTTTTAACTTAAATTTTGATATTTCACTTGAATATTACATTTTAGAGACTATATTGTAAACAGAACACCAATAACATTCTTTTCAAATTAGGCTAAAAGGAAGTGGCTCTAATGAATGGAAGGAAAGAGGAAGGGTAGAGGGAAAAGAGAAAGTAAAAAAAGAAAAGCTGATTCATTTCTAGGATTCACACTTATTTCCAAATCAAGACAGAATATTTCCAATTAGGGTACAATTTCCAAATTTTAGTACAACATCATGGTACAAATACTGTTATTTACTTCAGAGTAATCACCGACTCAATGAACATGAGTTTGAGTAAACTCCAAGAGTTGGTGATGGACAGGGAGGCCTGGCGTGTTACAGTTCATGGGGTCGCAAAGAGTCCGACACGACTGAGCAACTGAACTGAACAATAAGAGCTGATAAACTTGGGTTTCTGTCTTCATCCCTACCTAAAAATTCACCTACAATTCACATTGTTTGTTTGTTTAAATAAATCATAGTTAAGCATGACATAATATATTGCCTACATGACCAGATAATTGAAAATCATATTCTGATTTTGGTCTTTAAGAAAGCAAATGATTTTAATTTTTTTCTAAATATTAAAATACATTTCATGTGTTTAGGCACTGCTTATTGCATATCTAAAATATAATGGTATCTTAAAAATTCACCTCAAAGAAGAATTGAAATATAATTTTCTTGACCTTTGACTAGAGTAAGATTCCATGGGCTTGATATAATTATCAATTCCAAGGACTTCCCTCATGGCTTAGATGGTAAAGAATTTGTCTGCAATGCGGGAGACCCAGGTTCAATCCTTGGGTTGGGAAGATCCCCTGGAGAAGGAAATGGCAACCCACTCCAGTATTCTTGCCTGGAGAATTCCATGGACAGAAGAGCCTGTTGGGCTAGAGTCCATAGGATCAATTTCGAAACATGATTGTAAAAAGAATTATCTTAACCATTTGACCATTTCTGTTATACACTATATATACATATACATATATATGTATATATAGGTTTCCCCAGTGGCTCAGTGGTAAAAAAATCCACCTACTAATGCTGGGAACACAGGAAATGAGGGTTCAATCTCTGGTTTGGGAAGATCCCCTGGAGGAGGGTATGACAACCCACTCCAGTATCCTTGCCAGGACAATTCCATGGACAGAAGAGCCTGTTGGGCTAGAGTCCATAGGATCGCAAAGAGTCAGACGTGTCTGAAGTGACTGAGCACACACAGGTCGCATTAGTGGTAAAGAACCCAGCTGCTGATGCAGGAGACATATAAGAGACGTGGGTTTTATCACTGGGTTGGCAGATTCCTTGGAGAAGGGCATGGCAGTCCACTCCAGTATTCTTGCCTGGAGAATCTCATGGAGAGAGGACCCTGCAGGGCTACAGTCCATAGAGTTGCAAAGAATCAAATACGACTGAAGAGCCTTAGAACACACATGCATGCACACATATGTGCACACAATGTGTACATGTGTATTCATTCTAAAATATTTGTTGAGCTCTTTTAAATGTTCAGTTCTCTTCATTCAGAAGTTAATGATGATGTGAGCAAAATAATTTATTCTTTAAAAGTAACTTTTTATTTATAATATAACCATGGTTATCTTATGCGAGTTAGAAGCAATTGCACTTACCAAAATGTACTTCCTTTTTGATTTTTTAGCAGTGTTGATATATTTGCTGACATTTGAGTTTCAAAGTTATAAGCCACTCAATGAACCAGGTGCAATATTCATGTAGATTTATTTGCACTTGTCTGTTTGAATCATACTTACATTCAGAAAAGCATTGATGTCTCATTTTTCAGTACTATATTGTTCAGAATTCTTCTGTATGCTCTCAGACCACTTTTTTCATGATATATGTGGTCTCGATTCAGGTATGAATGATTAACTTTTGATTAAATAAGGAATATATGACACTAAAACTAGTCTAAGCTTTCATTTGTAGTAGAAATAATTGTATTCACAAATACTACTTGCTTTTTAAATGATGAGACTTAAACTGAAATTAATTTATTTGGAAAAAAGAAGGATTCTAATGTTTAATATTAAGCATGTTTCAAGGCTTGAGACAGTCTTAACTGTTTTATTTTGGTAAAACAGTAAATTAATCCATTTATGTCTATAATTTGCATTCTCTAAGTTCAAGATAGAAGCAACAGGAATATAAAGAATATTGATCCATGAGTATGTCAACACATCAGGTCTAAACTTTTATTTAATTTAGTACTTTGAATGAGTACCATTATCTAAGTCATTATTTTTGTTAATATAAAATTCAGAAATGTTCTATAAACGGTATTGTTTTCATCAGCTTTAAAATATAAGTTAAATGATTGAATTTTATGTTTGACCATGCATATAACTAAAAAAAAAAAAAAACCCACAAGGTCAAATATGTATAGTTAATTTGAAGCTTTTTCCTTTAAGAAACTGTGTAATCAGGGAAAAACACATACACTACTTATTTTGGTAATTTTTCTTTGATGTTAGAAAGTAGTTAATATTTTTCTGGAAGATATTCAAAACAGTTCTAGGTGCTTTACTGTTAGCATATCAAATCTTAAAAATTTCACAGAAAAGAAAAGCAACTTGAAGCTACACAAGATATACTTTGGCTTAATCTGCTGTCATATTGCATTTTCTTCTTGTATGATATATTTACAGTAAAAGAAAAATATGTATATATAGCATATGTCATGTACATATCACAGATATGTAATACATATTGCAAGTATATATGCTTTTAATTCAATGAAAACAAACTTTCTAGTAGTTTTCTAATTCAGTAACCAAAAATTTACTAAGCAAGGTTTTTGTGTGCATTTATGCTGAGCATTGTGAGCAAGGTACAATGATTATTTGGATTTGGTTCCTAACTATCAGAAGTTTATATTGTATTGAAGGGTACAGACATGTGAATTACTCCAGTACAAACACTTTATGCTACCTCAAAATGGAGTCCAAATTGTTACAGTTATGAAAGAGGAGAGGGATCATACCCTCACCCTCCAAGGCACGAATCTCTCCAGTTACTACTTTGGCTCTACAGTTAAACCTACTCCTGGTATGGATTGATTCTGAAAGCTAGTGATGAACTTTTACTTATATCAAATATAATACTAGAGGTTATACCCAATGGCCAAATAATGCTATTAGATTCAAGTAACTTACAGTTTTTAAATGAAATGTGCTTAGTCTTAACGTGACATCAGGTACCCACAAAAAATAATTTTAACTAAATTGTGTAGAGATTTCTTAATACTATATTTAAATTTATTTCATTTTTACTGGTAACATATAATTATTTATCTTTCATGCCCCAGAATGACCAGCTGTGTCAAAATAACTTTGTTTTCATGTAATTAGAATACATACTGTTGAATATTGACATAAATGTTTGGTATTTATTAAAACAGGGAACAACTAATGAAAGAAGGAAAACTATCTTTAAAAAATCTTTTGTATATTGAAATCTGCATGATTATTCCATCATAATAAATAAAATAACATCACAGGACTGTTGTTATTAATTTCTATTCAATTATTCAAATTAGCCTATCAAAATAGGCTTGCTATTTATCTTGCATTATACCTGCACTAAGATGCTTTTTGCCCTGCTTCAGGAAAAGACAAAGTTAGGTTTTACAGTAAAAGTATTTTGGTATGTCAAATAGTTGAATGTTAAATTTATAAATAGTATTGTGGTTTGGTTACTCAGTTGTGCCCGACTCTTTGCGACCCCATGAACTGTAGCCCACCAGGCTCCTCTGTCCATGGGATTCTCCAGGCAAGAATCCTGGACTGGGTTGCCATTTCCTTCTCCAATAAATAATATTATCCATATTAAGAACCATTTTCAGTTAAAACATTTTATTTTTGTATGAATAATACAAAATATTGTTTTAGTACAGTCAAATTGGAGATAGATTAAAAGTGTCAGATAAAGAGTTGTGATTCCCTGATGATCTTTAAGTTGGGTTTTGTAGGTAAGTTTCTTTTTATAGAAATGATTCCTATAATATTTCAGTTTAATTTGAAATTAGGTGGCAGGCTTGCATTTTTGAAGTTCTCTTGTTTTTTTTTGGATGGGGGTGTATATTAAACTTGATTAAAAAATAAAAGAGCAAGTCTTGAGTGACATAGCATTATACTTCCAAGTGAGTTTTAACAACCCAATATTAATAAAAACTTAATATGCCTAACAGTTACTTTTTAGTTCAAGTTCTAAATCACTTTAATCATAGAGTGTTTCTTTACTACGGCTGTTAACATGTACACATGGAATATAAACATTTCTCAATATACCCTTATATTTTTCTGATGATTAAAAATTCTATATAATTCACTTACACCCATCATTTGACAATTAGCATATGGTTTTTCATATCCTTGCCTAACTTTGATACAGATTCCAAATTCCCTAAGGACCTCAAAAAATATAAAGAGAAGAAAATGTTTCTTTCGCATCTCTACAAAATATATGTGATAAATAATTTGTACTTAAATACTAATAATATTTATCTTTTTCATCAAATTTTCCATCTTTATTAACTTGCTTCATAAAAGATAATATATGTTTCAACTGTAAAAAGGTATATAGTTGCCCTTTTCCTGTTTTTTAAAGATCATTAAGCACTCAAGTCATTTTTAACTTTATAAAGTGTAATATATGAGTAATAATTATTACACATATGTGGTGCCTATTGTGAGTTGTTGGGAAAATCATCTTTTCTCCTTGGGGAACTAAATCCTACTACAGAGTCCATTTGAGACGTCTCTAGTATTTCAGAATTAAATTCCATCATGGTTCATTGTACTACAAGTATACTGAGGCTGATAGTGCTTAGAATTCAATTGTATTATATTTTATATTTATATTTTTAGAGATAAAAAGTAAATATTTTAAATTAGTGGGGGAGAAAGCAAACATAAACACTAGCCTGGCTTAGATTAGCTTTATTATGTACTCAAAGACTTTTGTTGATTTGCTTGCTCCTGACTTATTTTGTAGCATAATTTGAAATATATAAGAAAAGGGAAGAATATTCATGCTTGTCTTTGATTATTTTCATCTAATGAAAAAATTAGTAAAGTTATTTTCTTATGGAAATTATGTACAATTGTAAAATAAATATTAAGCTTATATGTTATTTATCTAAAGCAAAACTCTATGTTAATACTGCCTTACAGAATTTGCAAAACTAAAAATGTTGTATGTCTTTGCTGTTCAATACAAATGCCACTAACCACATTCAACATGTAGTTTTTGAGTGTTTGTGATTAGTGTGATGGAAAACTGAATTTTTTGTTATTTATTAAATTTAAAATTAAGCAGCCATGTGTGGCATTAGCTAATACATATGTATGTGTGTGTGTGTGTATTCTAGTTTTATTTTCAATACTTCCACTTTATGTTGATAATGGGAGAAAATTAGAAAGGAATTTGAAAACCATGTGGACAGGACACACAGTACAACTTTCTACAAGAGGAGCTCACTTTCACTAAAGAGATTCTGTTACAAACAGTCTTGTTTATCACCAACAAAAATGAAGCTCACCTTGAACAGTAACTTTGCTACTGCATGTGTTGACAGTCTTCAAAGCTAGCCTATGATGTGCTTTTTTATAATGCATTGAGTTAGTCAGAAGGCATTAAAAGTAATCACTCTGATAAAAACTTTATTTTTTTAACAATTAAAAATTATTTCAAAAAAATATTTCAATTCTGAGTAGAATTACTTGCTTAACATGCCTAATCATGGATACTAAAACTTTTTAGATGATTCAGGATCTGCCATCACCCTGCTATGATCCCTATGTCTGTTACACCTCCCGAGGTTCCACAAGAATCACAGTGGCCTGAAAGACTCAATAGCATCAGTGGAAGTTCCAAATCCAATATCCCTACCTGGAGGTTTGTCAAAGAAGCAGGAAGATTTTTCCACTAGATGCTAGTATTTATATTTGGTTTTTGTTTTGCTTTTGAATCTTCAATTTACATGTAAAAACACTGTCAGGATCTCATTTTTATTTTAGTAGATTTTTTTAAATATGAGGTTTCACAGGAAAGTTAGAGAATCTGTTTACCACTGTGTTATTAATATTGCCCTAAAGTTTGTCACTTGATGATATCCTTTCTAACTTTAATTTGTCATAAGCACCAAAGTTAAAAAAAAAAAAAACTGAAAAAAAAATCGATGTCATTTCCTAAAGAAATCTTAAAATATGATAAAATAGAGTATTACTTTTTATATTACTTAGCAACCAGTTATATAGCATTTACTAAGTGCCAGACACTGTTCCAAGTCCAAATATTCATTTCCGATAATTTCAAATGAATAAGTAGTGGGAAGTTGCTATAAAACACAGGGAGCTCAGTCTGAAGCTCTATGATAACATATAAGAGTGAGATAGCGGATGGATGAGAGGGAGGCTCCTTAGGTAGATGATATATGTATACTTATAACTGATTCATGTTGTTGTACAGCAGAAACCAACACGATATTGCAAAACAATTATTCTCCAATTAAAAATTAAAAAAAATTTTTTTGACAAAGCAAGAGATTTTATTGGGAAAGGGCACCCAGGTGGAGAGCAGTAGGTTAGGGAACCCAGGAGAACTGCTCTCCTGTGTGGCTCGCAGTCTTGGGTTTTATGGTGATGGGATTAGTTTCCGGGTGGTCTTTGGCCAATCATTCTAAATCAGAGTCTTTCTTGGGGACCCACGCATCGCTCAGCCAAGATGGATGCTAGCAAGAGGGATTCTGGGAAGTGGACAGACACACGGTGTCTCCTTTTGACCTTTCCCGAACTCTTTCGGCTGGTGGTGGCTTATTAGTTCCGTATTCCTTATCAGGATCTCCTGTCATAAAACAACTCATGCAAATGGTTACTATGGTGCCTGACCAGGGTGGGTGGTTTCAATCAGCGTGCTTCCCCTAACAACTCCCCCCTGAGAGACTTCATACTCAAGATACTTCTTGGGAATTGGGGCGGAACACTTGCCATCTACATCTACAGAAATTAAATCATGGCCACTGCAATTGCTGACTTTCAACGGCCCTGAAAGGAGTTCAGGGTGAAAATCAGGAATGAGGCACTTGGTGCTCTGAAAAAAACTGGCAGAACAGGCCTTCAGATAGTTAGATCTTTTCAGGAGATTTTTGAGTCCCAATTCTTGCATCTTCTCTTACCTAGAGAAACACTGACGTCATTAATGGTGACATCTGCTTTGGCTATTGAGGAAAATTTTACAATTAAAAGTCAAAATAGAGTACTCAGCTATGGTTCAGACATCCTGGGAAATAACTAAGTGTTACTATGGGTGTAATTTCTGATTAGACATTGTATTGCTAAACACTTGAGTTTTCTGAGTCGTGTCTGGATTGTATGCCACCTTTCTCAAAACAATGTCTGCTGGAAGCTAGTAACTTCTACCTTACTGTTTATAAAACTAGGCAACTGGCCACCTGGCTAAAAGTCTACCCAAAGTGCCAGGTCCAGACTGGGTTTCAGGCCTATTCTACTAAAAAGAAAGAGATTTATTTTGTTTATTAAAATTCCAGTTATCCCTCCTCCAGTTGCTACTAATTGGGTCTGTTACAACAAAATGGCAGACCAAGGGATTGAGATTTTAATCACACAAGGCTCAGATCTAGGACTTGGAACTCAGGAATACTTCCAATTCAGTGTCTCTTCTCCAAGCTGAGGCAGTCCTATGCCCCATTTTGACAGGAAGTTATCACAGTCATAGTTACCCTGTTCCCTAACTTAAAACTGAGCAGGACTCTGTGGGGTGGTGACTTTGGAGTACAGATCTGCTGTACTGTAGGATATAGGCTTCATTCAGCCTCCTTGACCTTCCCTGAGTTCCAAAGGGTAGATTCAAACAATTGCTAATCAGGGAAGGGAGGGAATACAGAAACAGAGGAGAAACAATCAAATGGTGGTACAGCCTTGAAACGGGCCCTGGTTCCTACTCAAAGAAATATGCATAACAATGTCTTCTGAGTTCTTCTACAGAACTGGAGCCCCCACCCAGGTGGAGGATGGTAACTTCAGACTAAATACAATATTCCTGGAGCACAGCTCTGTTGCTTCACCACCAGCCAACCAAAAAAAAAAGAAGTCACAAACCCTGTACCCCTCACCCCAAATGTTGCCTCCTATTTCTGGGGACCAGTGATGACCATCCTGTTAGGTCTCCTGTTTGGCCCCTGTCTATTTCATCTCTGGGAGGTGCCAACAGTTTCAAACTAAATTGCTGTTATTACAAGAGTGAACGCTGGTTTCAGGTGTGGAACACCTCAACTTAGATCAGGTAGAGAGAGACTTCTGCTCTGCTAGGCAGTCCTACACCCATGCACAGCAGGAAGAAGTTACAGAAGAAAAATATTTTTTAAATAATAATTTCAAATACGAATTATAAACAGGAACTTAATTACTCCTCAAAAACAACATTCTGAAGTAGTTGCTGTTGCTATCATTATCTTACAGATGAGAAAGCTGAAACACAGAACTTGCCCAAAGCCACCAGGACAGAAAGTGATAGAGCAGAGATGTGAACCCATCTCTGTGCCTTTCATTGCTATGCTGCCTCTACTGTATCTCGGACTGTTGACCCAAATATACACAAGCATGTGCATGTGTAGTTGGCATACACCTGTGTATCTATGAAAATTTATCTAATTCTATGAAATTAAGCCTAGGCCATGGAATCCTTTCAGTGAATCTTCTTCCCAACTGTGACTAAGTTCCCAAATGATCTCATTCTTCATTCCCATGGCCCAGCATTTGTTACTCTTGTCTGCAGCCTACAAATTGGCACTTTCTGTCTGCCTCAACAAGGATTAAATTATGAACCGCTGCAGCTGCTGACCTTCAACACTCCCTGTAAAGAGTTCAGGGTGGATATTAGGAATGAGGCACTCTGTGCTCTAGGAAAAACTGGCAGACCAGACCAGGTCTTCGGAGAGTTAGATGTTTTCAGAAGATTTTATGAGCCCAATTCTTGCATGTCCTTATCTAGAAAAGCACTAAAATCCTTCATGGCGATGTCTGCTCCTGGTGACTAACAGTAACCTTCACAAGACAAGCAGAAACCGTCTGTAAAAACTGTGCTTGATTGCATGTACACCCACTTCACCAAAATCACACGTACTGACCTTCCTTTCTACCTTGTGGGAGTAGATTCTTGGAGCTATTTGAAATGCTATCTCCCAGGCTATAGTCCTCATTTTGCCCCAAATACAACTTAAGTCACAATTCTCACTTTGTGCATTTTTTTTCAGTTGACATACTGAATACTTTTTCTCTCTTTTCTTAAAGTTGTTCTCCTAAATAACACCTGTCTCCCAATACTACTAGCTCACATTTATTCAGCAGTTTTGCTATGCATTGTATGTGGAGCACCTTTTAAGGGTACTAAGGATTAAAGTGATGAACAAAACAGGCAAAAGTATGCTTACATATAAGTCACATTTTAGAGTTCATATGTCTAAAATGCTTATCATGTGTCTCACTGTTCTAAGTGCATCATATGTGCTAAGTCATTTAATATTCACAGTCCTATGAAATAGATACTCTTATTATACCCATTTTACAAATGATGAAGCCAAAACATACAGAATATATAATAATTAGAGGCAGATTAGTGATTCTTGCATTTTAAAGAGTGTTCTGTCTGCTCTTTGTAATTCAGGCAAGAATATAAGCAGAGTAAAGAAATAGGAGGCTTGGTCAATAATTCTAGAGTGAGTTAATAGTGGTTTGTCCTAGGGTGCTGACAGGAAGGGAAAAGTGAATGGATTTCCTATATATTTTTAAGGTGGAATGGATAGGACTTCCTAATGATTTGGATGGTGTTTCCTGCTATTTTATATGTATTGTTATATGTACATATATATATATATATATATATATATATACACACACACACACATATACACATAATACAATATATAAATACAAATACATATATATATATATAACTAATTTACGTTTGAAAAAAGCCCATTCAAGCCATAAATTGAGCTATTGAAGGAGAGTTTGAAAAAAGGTTTCATTTTGTGCATTCTTAACGGCATCTAGATTCTGTCCTCATTCTTTTAGAAAATAGTAATAGTAATGTATCAATATTGGTTCATCTATTGTAATAAATGCACCATATATTGATGTGCTAATGCAAAATGCTAATAATAAGAGAATTTATTTGCCAAAGCCCAAAGATAATAGGAACATTTATTTTCTGTTCAATTTTTCTGTGAACCTAAAACTACTCTGAAAAATAAAGTTTGTTTTAAAAATGACATTGTTATTTATCTCTGGAAATTATTTTTCTATTATTGATATTGAGTTTAATTTTTATTTATTTTATATTTCCAGTACAGTATATTATTACATAGAATTGGACCTCCTGATGTGATTTTTTTCCCAGTCAGTTATTCCTTTTTCTATGTGGTCAAATTTTGATGAACTTGTTGGGTCTACTTAGTATTGTTTGAAAATTTTAATAATATTTAATTTCTAAAACTCTTTTTGAATGTTTGATTGCCCTATTTCAATTACAGTTCTGTTTTTGCTGTTTTGTTGTATACAGCAATATTTTCTTTGCTATTTATGATTAATCTGAGTCAGACCTCTTCAGTTTCAAATGACAGAAACCCTATTTCAAACTAGAAAATGAGAAGACATTCATTGGCTATTAATAGTTCAACTCTGACCAATGGACAGATTTAACAAATCATGGTTGCCGGAAGGATATAAAATTCTCTGTGACTGGTTCATGTATCTACCCCTAATGCCGTGGGATAGGTTAAACACTATGTAAGTGAAAGTGTGAGTCACTCAGTTGTTTCCAACTCCTTGAGAACCTATGGACTGTAACCTGTCAGGTTACTCTGTCCGTGGAGTTCTCCAGGCAAGAATACTGGAGTGGGTAGCCATTCCCTTCTCCAAGGGATCTTCCTGACCTAAGGATCAAACTGGGATCTCCTGCACTGCAGGCAGATTTTACCTTCTGCATCACTTTACCTTCTGAACCACTAGGTATGCCCCTAAACACTAGGAGTCCTATGCAAGTTAAAACTAGTAGAGGGTGATTTTTGAAGAAGAAAAACAATGGCTGCTAGTCAGACAAAAAGTTTATCAGAAGGAAAAATATTATACTATTTTAAAATATCTCTGTCCTCCAAGGTCAGCTGTTTTATTTGTTTAAATAACTTATTCTTTGTTGGGGGGCGGGTAAAGGGAGGAGGCAAAGTGTAGAAGTGGAGATTTACTTTCCTTAAAGAAACTAGTTATGTTTGCTTCTCCTTATATTTCTAAATAAAGAACCGATTAGTTAATAAAATTAGCTAGTGTGGATCTTCTCTTTATATCACAATTTTATTTGCAGATGGCCTCTCTTCTGCCTTGAAAGATTGATTGAATGTTTACTTCCATTGCTTTGGCAGGAAACTGTCAGGCTACTTAGACTCCAGCCCATCCTCTTATCAGAATAATTAATTCTTTACTCTGAATAAAATAAAACCCATTTTAGGAACCCTTATCCACTCATGAAATTCAATTCTATTTCTCTAGAAGTAGGCCTTTGAATTTGTCTTGGGTCATATATTGTTGTCATCGGTCAGCTCTTGGTATAGCGTAAAGTCTGTTGCTGGAACCCCAAGGGAAGAATACCTCTCATCTCTGCTCCAAACTTCTATGGATGCTTTATACTGTGTGTAACAAATAGTAAAATTGATGTTTTGACAGTAAGCTGATACCAAGATACAGCAAAGCCAGATTATTATGTGTATTTACAAAGGAACTTTACATGACTCCACTCCATGTCACCTGGACACATCTGTTAGAAAAAGGATTAGGGCTTAAAGGAGAAGGATTTTGAAGAAACTTCTGTGTGTGTGTGTGGAGGGGGGGGGACGACATTGTCTTGCTGCAAAAATAAAACGGTGGTTAAGAGAGATTCATCAGACCACTTCAAGTTCAAAATGTGTTTATTGCATATGGAAGACATAGGGGGCTGATGCATAATTCACTCATGATATTTCATATTTTTACTGCTTGTACCTTAGTAGCATAAAAAAATTTATTATATTCAAGACTCAGTGGGGCAGGAATTCAGACAGGGTGCAACTTGGAGCAAGACTCATCTCTATTTCACAAGGCCCAAGGCCTCAGCACAGAAGACTCAATGGCTGTGGGTGATGCAAGGCATCTTCCCTAACTTGTCAGGTAGTTGATACTGGCTGGTACCTCAGCTGGGACTGTCAATCAGGATTTCTACACTCAACACCCATCCATCTGGTCTAGGCCTCTTCAGAGAACAAGCCCTACATCTCAAGTGTAGATATATGAATATCACATTGTAAGAAAAGCATGTGTGCTGGAAAATCTTGTTGTGGTCATTTTACAAAGAAATTAAGATAGTGATGCAATCAGAGCAGCCCAAACCTCAATTTGTTGGACAAAGGATGAGTGGGATGTATTTATGAGAGTGAATATTCCATCAGCTCATATTGAATTCAGCTTCATAGGGAGTAAAAGATTGAGGAACTCCAGTAGTAAAGACAGAAACTATGTCATCAGGAAAATGCAAATTAAGAAACAACAATGAGATACTATCACTCACCTATTAGAATGGTCAGAATCTAGAATACCAATGACACTAACTACTGGTGAGGCTGTGGATCAACAGGAACTCTGATTCACTGCTGGTGGAAATGCAAAATAGTACATTTTGGAAGATGGTTTGGTGGTTTCCTACAAATATAAGCATGATTTTACCATGCAAGTCAGTGCTCCTTGATGTTTATTCAAAGGAGTTGAGCCTTTATCCACACAGAACCCTACAGATTGGTGTTTGTACCATCTTTATTCATAATTGCCAAAACTGAGAAACAACCATGATTTATTTTAAGTAGATGAATGCATAAACTGTGTTACATTCAGAGAATGGAGTATTATGCAATGCTACACAGAAATGGACTATTAAGTCATGAAAAAGAAATGGATAAACTTTAAATGCACATTACTAAGTGAAAGAAGCCAATCTGAAAAGGCTACATACTATATGATACCAACTATATGACATTATGGAAAAGGTGAGACTTTTTATATGACATGCTGAAAAAGAGACAATAAAAAGCTCAACAGTTGTCAGGGATTAGGAAATGAGAGGGGTGAATAGATGATGCATCGAGAATTTTTAGGGCAGTAAAAGTACTCTATATGACACTGTAATGATAGATCCATATTGTTATACACTTATCTAAACCTATAGACCGCACAACACCAAGAGTGAACCACAATGTAAACTATGGACTTTGGAGAATAATGATTGTCAGTGTAGGCCCATCAGTTGTAACAAATGTACCATTTTGGTGAGGGACATGGATAGTGGGTGAGGCTATGCCTGTTTGAGGACAGAAGGTATAGGAAATTTCTGTACTTTCCCCTCGATTTTTTTGTGAACCTATAACCACTCTTAAAAAATAGTCTTTGAGGAAACAGAAGATAAATACTGGGTTTGTAAGACAATGTGGAATGAGTCGTAAGGGTCCAACTGGAATAGAAATGCATCCTCTGAGTTCTAAGGAATGAAAATATCAGTCACAGAAAAAATCTGAAAATTTTACAATAGCAGCTCATGAGAAAGAAAGAGAAAGTCGGTGTAAAACCCTTGCCAGCAGCAGAAACAGAGAAGCCACCCATTTCACGTAAAATTCTTCCTATTCTCTTGTATCTTTTTTCCTTCCCTGATGGAACAAATCACTGCTAGAGTCGAAAGTCTTGACTATGAAGACAGAGCAGAGATCAATTATATCACTGAACATGAAAGTAGGTAGGTTAAAATAGAAGTAGAGTTAGAGGAGAGAAATGTGTTAAGAAACCATACTCCTGAGTTAGTGTTTAATTCGTATTTTGAGAGATGCTCTATTCTAAATCAAGTCCATGATTATGAGGTTAAGTGGTTGTCCACTGCCTGAAACAGAAAACTCATGGAATAGGTCCAAATTTATATTCAAGGATGGGGAAGACTTCTTTTCCCATTGAAAGAAAATGGTAAGGAGCAGGAGGAAACCAAAATGGGCTTTCAAATAGATGACATTCTATGAGCCATATATTTAGCACACTAGTTGCATGCAGCTTACTTTGATCAGGTCTTTCATCCTCCAGAAATACACATGGATTTCTATCCAGTTAATGGTCTGCTAATGGTACTTCTATGAAATTACTCACTTTTATTCTTTACTACCTGCAGGGACAGAAAACACGCATCCCCAGATGAACCTCAATCCCAAAGTAATACCCAGAGTCAGACTAGTGGAGAATATTGAATGCCAGGCTTGGCAATTAATTTTGTTTCAAGTTGTTTTAACTTCAGTTTTCAGAAATGGTATTTCTGCTTTCATCTTGCTAATCTTCTCCTGAAATACTTGCCACACACACACAGTCTCCTTCCAGATTAGGTAACTCATTGTAGGACAACAGTAAATTATTCCAGGTGATAACTGATTTGCATGTATGCCTCATTTTATACCGGAGTTGGTTTAAGAAATATGATATGGACCCTGATAAGTCCCTGATACTGTGACTGCTTTTATATAACCTATACAGTGTTGTTCATAGTTACAGGTACACGGGTGTGATATTATTCTGTTGAAGAACTTGAGCAATATGCCTCAAGTGGTCATTTGTTAACAGCAGAAGCATTAGAAGACTACCTAGAGAAATTTGTTTATTTATTTATTTATTTATTAGGAATTTAAAAGTTACTGCTTCACTCAACTGCTTTGCCAAACGAAATTTCTTAGCTGCTAAAATGAGTCATTAGGCATTTGTGGGAATGTTTTCAATTTTAGTAGAAAAGCACTCTAAAATCATAAGGTAAAATATTAATAGTCCTATTAGTTCATAGTCACTGCAATACTAATTTCAACTTTAAGGGAAGATATATTTGTTGATAATTGCTAAGAGGGAAATATTAGCATAAATAATAATATCTGTAGGTGTATCAAATGGTAAGAGTGTTGAAAATACTTCTAAAGGAGAATTCTAATAGTGCTGCTTTTCAAAAAACATTTTTTTGTAGAGAAACTTGCTGCTCTTAGTAATAACTGATAAGACCCTTGAACCCAAATAATGTGAACCATAAGATATTATGATTTTCCTTCAACATTTAGAAGATAAACACATTAATGTGGACAGCAGATCTTCAAGATAACTAGGTAAAGCCAGTATTGATGTGACTGAAGGTATTGTCGCTTGCTGGAAGCTATGTAAAATATGATGGAGTTTTTCTTAAAATACTGATGTAACAAAAGCTCTCTGGGATACACAACACAATTACACTTCATGTTATTTCCAGCTTTATATCAGAGAAGGCAATCAGATAAACTTAGTAGAATATAGTAAATAAAAACCTTATGTGCATAAAGAGATGTTTATCTATTTTTAATATATGCATGTATGGAAGATATGTTTAATATCTCATTTTAATCACAGTTTTAGGTCCACTAATAATTGCCAACATCCGCTGGATCATCAAATAAGCAAGAGAGTTCCAGAAAAACATCTATTTCTGCTTTATTGACTATGCCAAAGCCTTTGACTGTGTGGATCACAATAAACTGGAAAATTCTGAAAGAGATGGAAATACCAGACCACCTGACCTGCCTCTTGAGAAACCTGTATGCAAGTCAGGAAGCAACAGTTAGAACTGGACATGGAACAGACTGGTTCCAAATAGGAAAAGGAGTATGTCAAGGCTGTATATTGTCACCCTGCTTATTTAACTTATATGCAGAGTACATCATGAGAAACACTGGGCTGGAAGAAGCACAAGTTGGAATCAAGATTGCCAGGAGAAATATCAGTAACCTCAGATATGCAGATGACACCACCCTTATGGCAGAAAGTGAAGAGGAACTAAAAAGCCTCTTGATGAAAGTGAGAGAGGAGAATAAATAAGTTGACTTAAAGCCCAACATTCAGAAAACTAAGATCATGGCATCTGGTCCCATCACCTCATGGGAAATAGATGGGGAAACAGTGTCAGACTTTATTTTTTGGGGCTCCAAAATCACTGCAGATGGTGATTGCAGCCATGAAATGAAAAGACACTTACTCCTTGGAAGGAAAGTTATGACCAACCTAAATAGTATATTAAAAAGCAGAGATATTACTTTGCCAACAAAGGTCCGTCTGGTCAAGGCTATGGTTTATCCAGTGGTCATGTATGGATGTGAGAGCTGGACTGTGAAGAAAACTGAGCACTGAAAAATTGATGCTTTTGAACTGTAGTGTTGGAGAAGACTCTTGAGAGTCCCTTGGACTGCAAGGAGATCCAACCAGTCCATCCTGAAGATCAGTCCTGCGTGTTCATTGGAAGGACTGATGCTGAGGCTGAAACTCCAATTCTTTGGCCATGGGAAGAGTTGACTCATTGGAAAAAGACTCTGATGCTGGGAGGGATTGGGGGCAGGAGGAGAAGGGGATGACAGAGGATGAGATGGCTGGATGGCATCACCAACTCGATGCACATGAGTTTGGGTGGACTCCAGGAGTTGGTGATGGACAGGGAGGTCTGGCATGCTGCGATTCATGGGGTCGCAAAGAGTCAGACACGACTGAGCAACTGAAATGAACTGAACTGAATAATTTTCTTAAAAATCTTGTTGCAATTGAAAATACCTAATCAATAGTGAAAATGTGAAATTAAGAAAAATATGATTACAATGAAAAAAGTTATGATTAATTGATTTCTGTTTCATTTCTGTTATATATATAAAAAAGTAATATTAAGGTTCTCTAAAGTGAAAGTCAACAGAATGTAACAATTTATTTTTACGATATAAAGGATAAATTCACATTTATTGGGTACTTTAGGATGAAATTTGTGGGTGAGGGCATCTAAATAATTTACATACTTGAACAGATTTAAGATTATTTACTGACAAATGTTTTGTTGTGGTGTGTTTCCTCTGTAGAATTCCCATTCAGTCATGAGATGAGTTTTAATCCATGTGAAAATACTGGTGGGAAATTCTTTTGATATATACTGTCCAAAGATAGCTGCTATCAATTCCGTCCTCCTGAGTGACATACAGGTACTATTCCTCACATCAAATGTGGGATTTATTTTCCTATACTCTTGAATCTGGACTAACTGTAGTAACTTGTTTGAACCACTAGAGTGCAGTGAAAGTGGTATCTTAGAACACCTGAGGCTAGGTCATGAGTCTCACTTTCTGCCTGAACATCTTGGAATGCTTAGGATTCTCAGTCTTGGAAGGAGACCGACCATGCTCTCAGAAACCCGAGCCCCATGGAGTGGCCATTGCAGGTGTATTTAATTGGAAGCAAAGGATGCTTCAATTCGAATATAAGCATTCATTTGGAAGTAGACGATCGATCCTGCTTTCCTCATTTACAAATCACAGATGCCAACAAAAACATACACTTTTCAGCTTAAAAACATTTTAGGAAAAAATTAAAATTATGTTAATTAATAAATTGTTTCTTTTAATGAATCAGGAACCCATTCTGAGGTAGATATTAATCAGGTTGCCGGTGTGGAGGGCTGAACTGTAAGCATTCAGGCCTTAAAACTTCAATCTATTGTAGAAAACATAGCCAAAGAGTGATACTCATTGTTTTCCAAGCATCTGGACAAATAGACTCGTTCACTCTTACAACTTAAAATATGCCTACATAATAATCCTAAAGAAAGATACATGTTCTTCTGCATTTTAAAGATTTTATTTGAATTGGGGGCTATGCTTATTTATATCAGAAAAATTGCCAACAGAATAATATTTTCACCTTATGGTGAGATTTCTGATAGTTGTATTTTAAAGATCTGTTTCTAAATTTTGAAAAAACTCAATTTTAAACACTTCTAAATTTATTACCTTTTTCCCCTTCATTTCTTTTTTTCTTCTCTTCCTTTCTTCCTCCATTCCTCATTGTCTGACTTTTCAATTTATCTACATTTTATCTTTTAGAACAATGGCATAAAAAAGGACTAGGATGCAGGTGAATTGATTTCTAAACTAAATTCTGCAAGTAACTAGATATGTAAACTTGGTTAGATCACTTCTAATCTGGAGGCCTAAATTAATCTCTTTGAAACTTTAGGGAACTAAAATAGATTATCGTTCTAACCCTAACTACTTTAAATAACTCAATTAAAAAATGTTTAAAACAAGGCAAATAAACATCAGACTTATATTTGGAAAAGAGAAAAAAAATGCGTCAAGGACTTAGTGTGAGTGACTTACTGGAATGAACTAAAGTCAATGAAAAGGCAAATTGCTTTAGGCTATTTATTTCTTGTGAAACAATAAAAGAGTATAAAATTTATCTCTGGAAGGAAATAAACTTCTCATCTTCGACTTCTAGGAGAAATAAACATGATTCTCATGTATGAGGGCTATTGGATAACATAATTGGATCTATATTAAGGGATCCATCTCTATAATCCCACAGACCACAGATATACTGTATCTCATGCATAAACTAATTTGTGTAGTTGTATATTTTAACAATTTATGTGTTCATTTGTCTAATTAAACTGAAATTTCTTAGGGACATCTGACCTTAACTTGTTCAATTATTTATTCCCAGCCCCTACACAGTATAAGGGGCATCCAACCGGCCCTAAATAAAATTTTTGTAGAGGAAAGAGGTACAGAATTTATCATCAAGTGGATATTTCCTGTATCATAACATGCTGTGCTTAGTTGTTCGATCATTTCTGGCTGTTTGTAATCCCATGGACTGCAGCCTGCTAGGCTCCTCTGTCCATGAGGATTCTCCAGGCAAGAATACTGGAGTTGGTTGCCATGCCCTCCTCCAGGGAATCTTCTCAACCCAGAGCTTGAACCCAGGTCTCCCGCATTGCAGGTGGATTCTTTACCGACTGAGCCATCAGGGAAGCCTGTATCATCACATAAAATATACCAAAACAATATGATGAAATTGTAATTAAGAAAGGCATCTCTGTATAACTCTGACAATACTCTCAGGTAAGCATCTTAGTGTTGGCCTAACAATATATTTGGGATTCCCTCATAGCTCAGTCAATAAAGAATCTGCCTGCAGTGAAGTAGACTGAGGTTCGATTCCTGGGTGGAAAAGATCCTGGGTGGAGAAGAAAATGGCAACCCACTCCAGTATTCTTGCCTGGAGAATTCCAAGGACATAGGAACCTGGAGGGCTACAGACCACGGGGGTCGCAAGAGTCGTACATGACTTAGCGACTAAACCACCACCAAACACTATATTTACAAAGATCTTAGCACACTCCAAGTAAAAAAAAGAAAAAAATTGCCCCTTAGAAAGCATTTTCCCAATAATGAATCCATGGGACTTTGTAAGTACCAGTTTTGGTCGATCCAGTGTTATAAGTTGACACTAGTAATTAGAGTGCCAAATTTTACTGTATTCACTCTAAATATGATTCAAAATAAGATTCAGGTGGTAAAGGTAACATCTTACCACGTCAAATTAGGAGTCTGATATATTCTTTCTCAAGTGGAGGTCTGTCCTATTCCTTTATGAGTTTATATCAAAAGGGTTCTTGAGCAGAGTTTTACCCAGACAGTAGTTTAAAGCATTCCCACACACTTAAATAATGGATTAAAGTAAGTTGGGATCAGAGGCAGAAAGTTAAGAGTAAATGTCATCAGTTGGCCACAGTTTGTTAAACTGTGACTTCCATAGAAAACCTAATTACGATAAGGCTTTGCAAAGGTGTAAATTGTAATTCTTCCTCTCTGTCTCTTTCACCTTCAGTCACTGAAAGAACTGGCGTGCAGGTAGAATTAGTCGCTATTTAAATCTAAAAATGTTGGTTAAACTTAAAGGTTTTAAGTATGATATTGATAATGCTGTGTGAATATTTCACAGGGTGCTTAACAAATACTTTCAGCTGCTTCTTAGGACGGGATACAGTATAACAATTCAATTTCTCAGTTCTAGATTTCTTATGGATGTAACATTGGCAGAATTCTGAAATTTAAGTTTCTAAAATTTGTTCCAGTTAATGGTTTCTTGGGATATGGTTATAAAGTTTAGAACTGCCAAATTGGTTCTAGACATCTGCCGGCTCTCTGTACTAGTTAGTGGAGTAAACAACCCTCTTATACATAAAGGGTATATTATATATATCCAGGGAGACTTGTCAGCAGGTGTCTTCAGGCTTGAGAAGAATATGTTCTTGTTATTTAAAATAAGTATTTCAGAATTTGACTTTTATAACAACTGAAATTAGTATCAGTCCGGTTCAGTTCAATTGCTCAGTCGTGTCCGACCTTTGCGACCCCATGGACTACAGCACGCCAGGCCTCCCTGTCCATCACAAACTCCCGGAGTTTACTCAAACTCATGTCCATAGAGTCAGTGATGCCATCCAGCCATCTCATCCACTGTTGTCCTGTTCTCCTCCTACCTTCAATCTTTCCCAACATCAGGGTCTTTTCGAATGAGTCAGTTCTTTGCATCAGGTGGCCAAAGTATTGGAGTTTCAGCTTCAGCAGCAGTCCTTCCAATGAATATGCAGGACTGATTTTCTTTGGGATGGACTAGTTGTATCTCCTTGCTGCCCTAGGGACTCTCAAGAGTCTTCTCCAACAAACTAATATAGTCCCTTTATTCTCATTCCTGATTGCTCAAATATTGGATATAAATAAGACTAACTTTACATATAGAAAAGTTCATGTTATAAAGCCTTATCATTGTAGACAGAGCTTGAAAAATTCTAAATAGAAGTTTAGAAGGTCAGATTTTTACTTTGGGTTCGTTAGAATAGCCCTATAAAAATTTGGGCTATTCTTTACTAGCAAACCTTCCTTTCAAGAAATTCTGAAGGAAATTCTTTAGTTTGAAAGATGGGGACATCAGACACAATTTGAAGTCATACACACACACACACACACACACACACACACACACACACACACACACCCATGAAGTACCTTGGAATGGCAAAGAATTGGACACAACTGAGTGACTATACATACATGCACACACACAGTATTCCAAATAAAGTCAGTTCCCTTGGGGAGAGATTTAAACGCTGTTTATGGCCAGCCTTTCCCATTGGGCAAATCTCTATTTCACTGCTCTGGAGTTTTAGAAAGGGACAGTGACCTGTTTCTAAAAGAGGAACTTTAAGACCCCCTATAAATCAAAAGAATGTGATATAAACACAACTATAAACAGAGATCAATGGAATAATATATAGAGTTCAGAATTAGACCCATATACCCACTGAATTTTGACAAAGATACCAATATAATTCAATGGGAAAAGATAGTTTTATTATTTCCCAAGAAAAGTGCTTGAAAAACTGAATACTTATATGGGAATAAATAAATCATCACTGAATATAAATAAAACTTAGTTCTTAATATGTTATGAACATAAAAGTAAAATTTAAACCTATAATACTCCTAAATGACAGCCTAAAGATTTGATGACTAGGGGTAGGTTTGAAAAGGTAAAGAATTTTATACAGGACACAACAAGAATTTATAAAAAAGAAAAAAATTGGACATCATCCAAAAAACTTCTGCTTTTTGAAAATCATCCCTAAGGAATGAATGAAAAGGAAAACCACAAGCCATGAAAATATTTACAAGTATATATAAGGTGTTGGAACTAAATCCAGCATATATGAAGAATTCAGTGTAAAAAGAGAATTCAAAAATAAAATGTGTATGAACATTTGAACAAATACTTCTGAGAAGATATATAAATGAATAGTATACTCAGAATGATTCTCAAGATCTTTTAAATTCATCTCAGGTTAAGGTATTCTTTATGTCTCAGTGTGGCCTCATAAACTGAAGACTGGTACTCTTTCTCATTTTTTGCCATTAAATCTTTTAAATTAATTCTTATTGGAGTATAGTTACTTCCCAGGTGGCTCAGTGGTAAAGAATCTGCTGGCAATGCAGGAGATGTAGGCTTGAACCGTGGGTCAGGAAGATCCCCTGGAGAAGGGAATGGCAACCCACCCCAGTCTTCTTGCCTGGGAAATCCCATAGACAGAGAAGCCTGGTGGGCTACAGTCTATGGGGTTGCAAAAGAGTCAGACATGCTTTAGTAACTAAACAATCTAGTTGCTTTACAATGTTATGTTATTTTCTACTATACAGTGAAATAAATCAGCCATGCGCCCCTTCCCTTTTGGATTTCCTTCTCTTTCAGATCACCGCAGTTCCTTAAGTAGAGTTCTCTGTGCTATACTGTATGTTTTCTATAGTTATCTAATTTATACATAGTATCAGTAGTGTAAAGAAGATGTGGTACGTATATACAATGGAATATTACTCAGTCATAACAATAAACAAGATGAGGTAATTTGTAGAGATGTGAATGGACCTAGAGAGTGTCATACAGAGTGAAGTAAGTCAGCAAGAGAAAACGGTATCATATTATCACATATATGTGAAATCTAGAAGCATGATATAGACGATCTTATTTGAAAGCAGAAATAGAGACAAAGACCTAGAGAAAAAATATATGGATACCAAGGGGGAAGGGGATGGGGTGGGAAAATTGGGAAATTGGGATTGAAGGCTGGTAGTCTTAATTTTCCAGTTTACATATCACCTGGCTATTACCAGCCAACACAATAGTGGCTTTTAACACATGAAGTTTGGGGAAGATAAAGGGAAAAATGTAAGGGACAGGAGGTTCTCATCACTCTATCTGCCCAGTGTATACTTCCCCCTCCCTTTCAAGCAAATGAGAACGAGCTTCAGAAAGAGAGATCTGTCTTGTTGGAAACAGTTGTCTGGTGTCTGAAGATTGAGAGGCTTGCTGAAGCAGCCAGGGTCAGCATAGTAAAGGCTGAGGGTGGAAAATTTCTGCACTCCCACATAGCAAGCTAAATGTAAGCCTATCTCATGGATCAAATGCAGCCCAGAGGAGAAAGAAACAACCTGATTTTTTTTTTTTTTTTCTTAGATCATGTCTGAAATGGCAACTTGGATGGTCTGGGAGAGGATTGCTGAAAGAGATTGGAGTTACAATGCTTAAACCCCAGAGGAGAAAGTGGGAATTATCTGTAAACAGCCAGAGAAGATTTACATGACATTGAAGACACTTTAAGGGAAGGTCCCCAGCAATGTAGCATCTCTGTATCCAAGAAAATGCCCTCAGGAAAAGTCACCTTTAAGTATTTATCTCATCCTGGGACAATCTCCATCAGCTCTTTTCAGGCAAATGAGAATGTTTTTGTGAATAACATTTAACTCAGGAACTTGTTTGAGATTTCATTCCCAGCACGGAGTACAATGGTAAATTTAGTTAGGTAATAATATGGACATAGTTAAGATTTTTTCCTTGAAAGGAGTGCCAGTTTGGGGGAATATTAGAAACAATTGGTTATGGACAAATACTGAATTTGCTTTTAAAAGCACAGAATATTAAAATATTAACCAGATCTAGAAACAAAACTACTAAAAGAATAGCATGCTTATAACTCAGATAACACTTTAATTAAAATAGAATAAAGTAGGACTGTCAACAATTTGATATTTTGTAGTTTTTTTCCTACAGAAATTGGGATAAATTCTAAAATGGCTTTCCCCTATTTTTCCCTTGCAACTATGCTTCTTTAGTAGGCTTCTTAGACTAAAAATCAAGATTATGGTAAGAAGCATCCTATTATATAAATTTTGTATATTTTATTTTCTATCCTGACATGGTCCAACATTGCTTAGTGTGAAGTATCCCTTACATAATTTCAGTAGAATTCAAATTGTGAATAATCATAAATACAAAAAGTTACATGGTCAAATCTTAAACTTCATTTAAAAATGAAGCAAGATACATATTAATTCACCTTTCAGTAAGACATTATCTGGTTAAAAAGAAAAGTGGGAAAACGAACCAATTTAATTATATCAGAATTTTAGATTTAAAAACCTCTCTTTGACCCATTAACCTTCTTGCAGCTTAGTATTACTCTTCTACTTGTCAGTTTAGAATTAACTGTCAAATTTTTCTAGTTATATGTCAGTCTTTCTCTTCATTTTTAAACAGTTTTAAGAGGGATATATAGTAAAAAGTGCCTTAGATAAACTCTTTGCTCTGGCACTAGTAAGATATGTGACATTATTTTTTGAGTTTTACATTTTTGAGTGAAGAATGATACTATTCTATAAAGTCATTGTTGATTAAATTAAATGAATAAATGGGTAAAATACCTAGCATGAATTAAGTGTTTAAGAAATATATTCTCCCTGCCCCATATGGAACTATCCCTTTGATTTTTGAAAATGTGATCATTTTATCAATTTTAGTATCAATTTGACAAAATTCATATAAGAAAATTAAAGTATAAATATATATCAGAATGAGTCAATATTGCAACAAATAAATGACTGATAGTTCCATTATTTTTAAATATAGATTTTATTAATAATTCTTAAATATTTTACAGTATTCTCTAAGCACTGAGAAAAATAACAACTTTTATTTATATTACAAATTTTACATTAGATACCACTAGAGGGACTTGTATTATCAGAAGTGTCTTTCAGAAGCATCAGTAGAAAATATAACAGGGAAATGTACTAAAATGAAAATGCCAGGTGATAATTTCTAAATTTAGAATTTCAACATTTTATGAAATATAAAAACTTTTTTCCTTCATTGATTCATCTTGCTTTTACAGACTGTCTCACAGTAATTGGCATTTAGTGTACTATTAAGAATTACTATATCTCACATTTAATTTTAAGTAATTAAAAACGATGTATTAAGTAATTCTTTAATAGTTTAATAGGTCTTAGTTGTATGACCTATTGTTTTAAAAGGGACTCTAAAGGTGTAGCTCTGCCTTATTTTGACATTTGGAGTCATAATATTGTCAAAATAAATTCTTCACATATTTCTACAGTTGATTAAGACTAAATCAGTGGTTCCCTTAAAATTATATTTTATGCATAGAGTTCTCAGTAATATGTTTACCTCAAGGTGATATCCAATACAAATCATTTCCTACTTATTAAGCATCTTCTACGCTAAAGGAACTCCACCCTGAATGGATACAAAGATGAACAGAAGCACAAGGCATGTTCTACATTACTTAAGGGAATTACAATTTCCTGTATATCATTTAGGTTATAAAGAAGAAAGAGATATCACATTTAAATTAGGATAAGTGTAAGTTTAGTTTAAAAGGCTTCTTTTCAGAAAGTTGTCTGCCAATTATCAAGGAAGCTTAGGAAGATTAAACCAATTCTGCCATGAGGAAGGGAGGAAGCAATTATAGGAGAGAGAGTCCAATGGAGGAGACTCTCTGGAGAGGAGCAGTGATCTTAGGTCAAGAACATAGCCAACCATAGAGGACACTAGGAGGATAAATACCTCTCCTCTCTTTTTTTCCTCTTCATATCTGCCAGGGATGCTGTCTCTGCAGGTCATAGATAGAACAGACTCCAGGGCAGAGCTCAGGGTAGACACGAGTTAAGAAGGTATCTACAGAGACAAAAAGAAAGAATTCAGCAAAAGAATCAAGACTAAACTGTTGTAAGAAACAGCATGTTGAATTCTAAGTATAAGTAACTTTCTATGGGAACTTACAGAAAAAGTGATTAACTGTGTACTTGGGAGACCCAGGAACACTGAAGGAAGGAGATGACATGGAAGGTGAGACAGATGAATAGTAAATTGTAAACTGTTAAAAATAAACAGAAGTGAAGCAAAAAGTGTAGTTTGAACAGAGGTTATGCAAAAAGTATAGTTTGCTTGGCTAGAAGACAGTTTTCTGTGGTAACAAAGGTTGAACACATTTTTATTGAAGTATATGTGATATACAGTATTACATTAGTTTGGGGTATATAGCAAAGTGATTTGGCATTTTTTACAGATTATACACCATTAAAAGTTATTTCAAGATGGTGGCTGTAATTCACTGTGCTATATAATGTATCCTTATTTCTTATTTTACGCATAGTAATTTGTGTTTTCTAATTTTACACCCCTAATTTGTCCCCTTTCTCCTTCTCTTCTGATAACCACACATTTGCTTTCTATGTCTGTGAGTCTGTTTCCCATATATGTTCATTTGAATTATTTTTTACACTTCTCATATAAATTATATGATATAGTATTTGTCTTTCTTTGTCTGACTTATTTCGCTGACCATGACATTATCTAGGTCCATCCATGTTGCTGCTAATGGCACCATGGCATTCCTTTTTAAGACTGAATAATATTCCACTGTGTGTGTGTGTGTGTGTGTGTGTGTATGCATATATTTATACACATACTACAATTTCTTTATCCATTTGTCTTATCCATTCTTCTGTTGATGAATGCTTGTGTTGTTTGCATATCTTCACTGCTATAAATAGTCCTATGAACACTGGGGTTTATATACCTTTTCTAATCAATGTTTTTATTTTCTTCTGGATATAAACCAGGAGTGGAACTGCTGGATCATACAGTAGTTCTAATTTTAGGTTTTTGAGGAAACTTTATACATTTTTCATAGTGACTGAACCACTTAACCTTCCCACGGATAGTGTACTAGGGTTCTTATTGTCATTTTATTTGCATTTCTTTAAATACTAGCAATGTTGAGCATCTTTTCTTGTGCCTATTAGCCCTTTGTATGTCTTTGGAAAAATGTCTATTCAGGTCTTCTGCCCATATTTGGATTATTTGTTTTTTGATAATGAGTAGAAAAATATTTTGAAGTATAAAGATAATTGGGTTCATCCACATGGTTTCTTAAAAAATTTCTGTATGTGTGTGTTCTTTTTCCAATGTAGTTGAACATGGAAAAATTAAAATAATCTTACCTATGTGAACCTGACTTTTTCCATAATTTCTTTTTAAGTTCATGTTTTTGAGTAGCCAGTTAAATGGAAAAAAGATATTGAAATAAGACACAGAACCCTCATGAGAGTATATTTTCCTTTTAAAAGTTATTTTGTATTAACTAATTTTATCAAAATAATAGATGTATCTAGTGTGAAATATCAAATGGCTATTAACAGCTGTCAACTAAAACAGCAGTAAAAAATAAATAGTAGTTGCTAATAGAGTAGATTTTTTTTTTTGTTTTCATCACAAGAAAAAAATTGTAACCATGTATGGTAATGTATATTAGGTAGACATTATAGTGATAATTCTCAATGTACACAAGTATCAAATCATTAGGTTTGCAGTCAAATTATTAAGAAACTAAAATAGTATATAACATATTTATTTTTTTATAACATTATATTTCAATTTTTAGAACATCTTGAAAGTTACATCAAAAAATTTCATAAGTTGAGGCTTTTTTTTGCGATTAATTTGAGTTTGACTTTAATATTAAAGTTCAAAATAAACTCATAAAATTTTTTTACAACTAAAAAAAAAAACTTTTTCTATTCCCCAGGTTCATGGATAGCCTTCGGTGTCATCCTTACTTGGACCACTATTCAGGGTACTCTGAGAAGAGAATACTCTGTTAGGTTTGTATATTGAAACACAAACACTGATCTTTTCCCTTGCCCAGGGAAAGTTCTCCTAGAGCTTTTTTAAAACTCCCAAAGAATCTGGTTCCCTTATTATTTCCCCAGGTTTTACTCTTCATTAAATCAAAGTAGTTTCTTAGAACACAGGTTTTCAGCCATTCTGGGAGAATGCAACTATTTCATCCTCTCACTTCCCAAACAAACAAACAGCAACAAACAGTAATTCTCTAGTCACCCTCCCCTACCATGTCCCATCCCCCAGAGGGAATCTGCATCTTTCTATTTTCAGTTGACAATAATTGAGCAAATCACTTCAAATTAACTGGAAGTGCCATTATTTTTAATAGCTTCATAACATTATAACATATTTACATGATGTTACATCTCACTTGTCTTAGATATACCATCATTTATTTAGCAATTCCGGAGATGGCAATGGCAACCCACTCCAGTGTTCTTGCCTGGAGAATCCCAGGGATGGGGGAGCCTGGTGGGCTGCCGTCTCTGGGGTCGCACAGAGTCGGACACGACTGAAGTGACTTAGCAGCAGCAGCAGCATTAAACAATTCTCTTACTGGGATATTGGCTTTGTAATTTTTTAACACTATGACAATTGCTACAGTATATATTTTTGTACACATATACTTATGTGATACTGATTTTGTATTTATAAGATACAGTGCCTGGACTGCTCTATCATTAAATTTTGGTAAGATGTTTATTTACCTGTTGCTTAGGTTTTTATTTCATATATCTCCAATACAATCAAGTGTCATTTTGGCACAATTAGTGTAATCATATATTTTGTCTCCTATTCTGAATCAAATGAATCTACTGATACATAGCTAGCAGTTTTAGCATACTTGAATTACTGTTATAAACTTCTGTCAGTCATAATTCTCCCTTGCAAATACTACTTTAAAATAATTTAGTTGTTGTTGTTGTTTAGTTTCTAATCCATGTCCTACTCTTTGCAACTCCATGGACTATCACTCCCCAGATCAGGCAAGGACACTGGACTGGGTGGCCATTTCCTTCTCCAGGGGATCTTCCCCACCCATGGATCAAACCTGCATCTCTTGAGTTGGTAGGTGAATTCTTTACTGCTGAGTGATCAGGGAAGCCCAAAGTTCTAAATACTTTAATCAGAAAATGAATTTATTGTAGTATATCAGCAATTTAGAAAATCTCCAGTAGAATTCACAATTTTTCAGACTGAGAAATGTACAAGTCTCTTCAACATACTGCTGCCAGGTGCAAGTACCATGCATGGACATGGAAGAAAAAAATGCTCTGATGACACTGAACAAAGGAACCTAACTGTTAGGACTACAGCCATTTTAGACTCCACACGTGCAATCCTTTCTCCTTCCCCAAGCAAAATGGACTCTATATGTGGACTCCTTATCTTATGAATCAAGAAGCAGGTCAGGTGGTCTGGTATTCCCATCTCCTTCAGAATTTTCCACAGTTTATTGTGATCCACACAATCAAAGGCTTTGGCATAGTCAATAAAGCAGAAACAGGTGTTCTTCTGAAACTCTCTTGCTTTTTTGATGATTCAGCAGGTGTTGGCAATTTCATCTCTGGTTCCTCTGCCTTTCTAAAACCAGCTTGAACATCTGGAAGTTCACAGTTCACGTATTGCTGAAGCCTGACTAGGAGAATTTTGAGCATTACTTTACTAGCCTGTGAGATGAGTGCAATTGTGTGGTAGTTTGAGCATTCTTTGACATTGCCTTTCATGGGAATTGGAATGAAAACTGACCTTTTCCAGTCCTGTAGCCACTGCTGAGTTTTCCAAATTTGCTGGCATAGTGAGTGCAGCACTTTCACAGCATCATTTTTTAGGATTTGAAATAGCTCGACTGGAATTCCATCAGCTCCACTAGCTTTGTTCTTAGTGATGCTTCCTAAGGCCCACTTGACTTCACATTCCAGGATGTCTGTGGCTCTAGGTGAGTGTGAGTGATCACACCATTGTGATTATCTGGGTCTGAAGATCATTTTTGTACAGTTCTTCTGTGTATTCTTGCCACCTCTTTTTATATCTTCTGCTTCTGTTAGGTCGATGCCATTTCTGTCCTTTATTGAGCCCATCTTTGCATGAAATGTTCCCTTGGTATCTCTGATTTTCTTGAAGTGATCTCTAGTCTTTCCCATTCTATTGTTTTCCTCTATTTCTTTGCACTGATCGCCGAGGAAGGTTTTCTTATCTCTCCTTGATATTCTTTGGAACTCTGCATTCAAATGGGAATGTCTTTCCTTTTCTCCTTTGCTTTTGGCTTCTCTTCTTCTCACAGCTGTTTGTAAAGCCTCCTCAGACAGACGTTTTGCTTTTCTGCATTTCTTTTTCTTGGGGATGGTCTTGACTCCTGTCTCCTGTACAATGTCAGGAAGCTCTGTCCATAGTTCATCAGGCACTCTGTCTATCAGATCTAGTCTCTTAAATCTATTTCTCACTCCCACTGTATAGTCATAAGGGATTTGATTTAAGTCATACCTCAATAGTTTAGTGGTTTTCTTCACTTCAATTTACGTGTGAATTTGGCAACAGTGGAAACAGTGGCTGACTTTATATTGGGGGGCTCCAAAATCACTGCAGATGGTGACTGCAGCCATGAAATTAAAAAACACTTACTACTTGGAGGGAAAGTTATGACCAACCTAGACAGCATATTAAAAAGCAGAGACATTACTTTGCCTAAAATGGTCTGTCTAGTTAAGGCTATGGTTTTTCCAGTAGTCATGTATGGATGTGAGAGTTGGACTATAAAGCAAGCTGAGTGCTGAAGAATTGATTCTTTTCAACTGTGGTGTTGGAGAAGACTCTTGAGAGTCCCTTGGACTGCAAGCAGATCCAGCCAGTCCACCCTAAAGGAGTTCAGTCCTGGGTGTTCATTGGAAGGACTGATGCTGAAGCTGAAACTCCAATACTTTGGCCACCTGATGCGAAGGGCTGACTCATTTGGAAAGACCGTGATGCTGGGAAAGATTGAGGTCAGGAGGAGAAGGGAACAACAGAGAATGAGGTGGTTGGATGGCATCACCGACTCAATGGACATGGGTTTGGGTAGACCCCGGCAGTTGATGATGGATAGGGAGGCCTGGCGTGCTGTGATTCACGCAGTCGTAAAGAGTCAGGCACGACAGAGCGACTGAACTGAACTGAACTGAACTATCTTATGAATCAAAGACTTTTACCATTTAGATCTTTAATCCATTTTGAGTTTATTTTTGTGTATGGTGTTAGAAAGTGTTCTAGTTTCATTCTTTTACAAGTGGTTGACCAGCTTTCCGAGCACCACTTGTTAAAGAGGTTGTCTTTTTTCCATTGTATATCCTTTCCTCCTTTGTCAAAGATAAGGTGTCCATAAGTTCGTGGATTTATCTCTGGGCTTTCTATTCTGTTCCATTGATCTATATTTCTGTCTTTGTGCCAGTACCATACTGTCTTGATGACTGTGGCTTTGTAATATAGTCTGAAGTCAGGCAGGTTGATTCCTCCAGTTCCATTCTTCTTTCTCAAGATTACTTTGGCTATTCGAGGTTTTTTGTATTTCCATACAAATTGTGAAATTATTTGTTCTAGTTCTGTGAAAAATACTGTTGGTAGCTTGATAGGGATTGCATTGAATCTATAGATTGCTTTGGGTAGAATAGCCATTTTGACAATATTGATTCTTCCAATCCATGAGCATGGTATGTTTCTCCATCTGTTTGTGTCCTCTTTGATCTAAATGTAAGACCAGAAATTATAAAACTCCTAGAGGAGAACATAGGCAAAACACTCTCCGACATAAACCACAGCAAGATCCTCTATGACCCACCTCCCAGAATATCGGAAATAAAAGCAAAAATAAACAAATGGGACCTAATGAAACTTAAAAGCTTTTGCACTACAAAGGAAACTATAAGCAAGGTGAAAAGACAGCCCTCAGATTGGGAGAAAATAATAGCAAATGAAGAAACAGACAAAGGATTAATCTCAAAAATATACAAGCAACCCTTGAAGCTCAATTCCAGAAAAATAAATGACCCAATCAAAAAATGGGCCAAAGAACTAAACAGACATTTCTCCAAGGAAGACATACAGATGGCTAACAAACACATGAAAAGATGCTCAACATCACTCATTATTAGAGAAATGCAAATCAAAACCACAATGAGGTACCATTACACGCCAGTCAGGATGGCTGCTATCCAAAAGTCTACAAGCAATAAATGCTGGAGAGGGTGTGGAGAAAAGGGAACCCTCTTACACTGTTGGTGGGAATGCAAACTAGTACAGCCGCTATGGAAAACAGTGTGGAGATTTCTTAAAAAACTGGACATAGAACTGCCATATGACCCAGCAATCCCACTTCTGGGCATACACACTGAGGAAACCAGATCTGAAAGAGACACGTGCACCCCAATGTTCATCGCAGCACTGTTTATAATAGCCAGGACATGGAAGCAACCTAGATGCCCATCAGCAGATGAATGGATAAGGAAACTGTGGTACATATACACCATGGAATATTACTCAGCCGTTAAAAAGAATTCATTAGAATCAGTTCTAATGTGATGGATGAAACTGGAGCCCGTTATACAGAGTGAAGTAAGCCAGAAAGATAAAGAACATTATAGCATACTAACACATATATATGGAATTTAGAAAGATGGTAATGATAACCCTATATGCAAAACAGAAAAAGAGACACAGATGTACAGAACAGACTTTTGAACTCTGTGGGAGAAGGTGAGGGTGGGATGTTTTGAAAGAATAGCATGTATATTATCTATGGTGAAACAGATCACCAGCCCAGGTTGGATGCATGAGACAAGTGCTCGGGCCTGGTGCACTGGGAAGACCCAGAGGAATTGGGTGGAGAGGGAGGTGGGAGGGGGGATCGGGATGGGGAATACGTGTAAATCTATGGCTGATTCATATCAATGTATGACAAAACCCACTGAAAAAATAAATAGATAAAGAAAGAAAAATAAATAAATAAAAAAAATAAAACACTAAAAAAAAAAAAAAAAAGACTCTTACCAGTGGAAGTAGGGGAGTCTGCTAGCTAAGTTCTGCCTTCTGAATGAAGACCGTGGATATGTGATATGAGAAATTACTAGAATACAAGGTACATGTTCCACAGATGGTGACTCCTGTTAATTTGACAGCTGTCTGCAAAGATCTTAGAATAGTATTCTTTCAACAAATCCTGGTATATAATTTTCTTATGTTTTATTTATCTTATGTATGTTTACTAGGGAGATAGGTAGTTTTATTCTTGTACTATTTTAATTTGGTTTTGAATTTAAAGTTATATTGGCTTTTTAAAATATTACTTAAAATAACATTGGTGTTATTTGCTATAGAAAATTAGGGAGATATGATCAATTAAAACTATATTTAAAAAAGGAGCTGTAAAATATTTTGTGCATATTATACTTAAAATTTCTTAGGAGTTATTATCACATTTTTCAAATTCTTTATGCAACAGTATGATTTTATTGTAGATATATTCTGATCATTCAAGTTGTTTTAGTTTATTTTCTCTTAATATTGAAACTTCTTATCATGGTGCTAATTCTCTGGAACTTTTAATTATATTTTTCTATCAGATTTTTAGGCTAAAATTTTCAGTGTAATGTCTTAATTTAAGACATCAATTTAGACAGCTGTGGGTACTTCAAATTTTTCAACCATCAGAGAAATTTTTTTCTTAGAGACTGCCACATTAGAACATTTAAAACTGTTTTAAAGCATCATGTTTTTCCATCAACATATAATTTTGCAAGGATATTTCCATAGTTATGTGAGTTTTATACCACTCATCAAAATTTAATTTCTTCTTCCTGGTATCTGCTCTGTAGAACAAATTCTACGAGGATGCAGATTTTTGAATGGCCTTTAACAAAAATAAGTGTTTTCACTTAGCTTTCAGTGCTAACTTAAGCAGATTCAGTGGGATGTCATTGTGTATTTATTTATGCTATGATTCCAATAGGAGTACCAGTGTATTATAACAAGATCTTGTATCTATTTTTTTTTTAGATGTAGTGAAATTGAAGATTGCTCATTCCTGTCAGACTCTTTGAGACTCCATGGACTGTAGCCTGCCAGGTTACTTTGTCCATGGAATTCTTGAGGCCTGAATACTGGAGGGGGTAGCCATTCCCTTCTCAAAAGGGTCTTCCCAACCTAGGGATCGAACCCAGGTATCCCACTTTACAGGCAGATTCTTTACCATCTGAGTCACCAGGAAGGTCCAAGAATACTGGAGTGGGCTGCTTATCCCATCTCCAGTGGATCTTCCAGACCCGGGAATTGAACCGGGGTCTCCTGCTCTGCAGACAGGTTCTTTACCAGCTGAGCTACCAGGGAAGCCCTATTAGATGTAAGTTATATTTCTTCAGCAGAAACGGTAAAAGTTACAAGAGAAATCATTTGCCTACAGAATATCTAAACTTTCCTGATGTTCTAGTACAAAATACATTTGAGATTTAATTGGTAGAATCTTAAAGATAGGATCATTACAGAGTAGGGTCCACCAGTACTTCCAAGAATACTAGAGTATGTCTGTTCCTGTAAAGGTTAATATTCTAAAAGGAAGGAGTAAAGACTAAAAATTTTAAAAATAAGTCTATTAGAATATCAGTTAAAAATATTAAACAGGAACTGTCATAACCAAGAGGAATCTAAAAAGACAGAAAAATGTAGTGTGGCATCCTGGATGGAATCCTAGAATTTTAAAAGAAGACATGAGGTAAAAACTAATAAAAATCTGATTAATGTATAGGCATTAATTAACAATAATACATCAATACTTTTTAGCTGTAATAAATATGTCATTAATGTAAGATGTTAATAATAGGGATAAGTGATACAGCATATGTGATAACTATCAATATTATCTTCAACTTTTCTAAAACTGTTCTAAAATAAAGTAGTTGGATAAAAGTTGACCATCTATGATTCAATATATAAATTTTTCCCAACACTTATTGTGACCTTAAATTAAGAGCTTATGAAAATTGAACCCACTCTTTCAGGGTTTAGAATTATTCAAGATCAATTGATGTTATAATTTCAATATATAGGCTTTTACCAAATCTAAGAACTCTAATTGAGGTAAGTTCCTTTTTATACTGCCTTTCTACAAGGGAATCAATGCCAATGATTTAAATCATTCATGTATTGTTGTTTTGGGAGGCATTCTTATGAGAGTAATAACACAATGCATTTATAGAAATACACTTCAATTTGAAGGGATTCCCTTGGAAAATGATTTGAATACAGAAATCCCTTTATAGTATTCAAGCTGTCAATGAGGAAAATATGAAGGGACTTTCTATAAATTTATTCCTATTTTGTTTTTAGTTCATTCTAAAATATTATTATAAGGAAAAGAAAACTTGTTCACTTAAAAAGTTGCAATAGTACAATAAAATAAACATTTGTCTATAAATTTCAAAAAAATCATATTTCATCAATGAATGCTGAGTTGCTTATGCTATTTATATGTTTGATGAAGCATCCCTAAGAAACAGCATAGCCTGTTTGAACAAAGAACAACTCTATTTATTTGTCCATGAATCATCTATGTGTAGGTTTGCATATGTTAATTCATTATTTTAATTGGTTCTATTTGTCATATCATTACACTGACTAATGAAATTTCAAATATCTAGCAACCTCAGAAACACACAAATAGCTAAATCCATTCTTAAAAAGAACAATTATTAAAATTAAACATTTAATTATACTTTATCTAATGTAAAACTACTTAATATAGTTAATATATGATATGATATGAAGTGAAAGTCACTCAGTCCTGTCTGACTCTTTGTGACCCCATGGACTATACAGTTCATGGAATTCTCCAGGCCAGAATGCTGGAGTAGGTAGCCTTTCCCTTCTCCAGGGGATCTTCCCAACCCAGTGATTGAACCCAGGTCTCCCACATTGCAGGTGTATTCTTTACCAACTGTGCTATCAGGGAAGCCCTATGATGCTAAATGCTTTATAATTATGATTTATTTAATCTTCAACACTCCCCATGAAATAGTGACTGTTTTATTTTTCCAGCTCTGAAACAACTTTATTAGAAGGCTGTTTTAAATGACAACTTCCAATTCTTTCTTAATTTGTTTTGTCACCAATTCCAGTTACAACTCTATTTATATATAACAGTAATTTTTGCATTGATCTTTGCATTCTGTTTGAATTGCCCTCATCAGGCCATTCGGTTGAATGGAAGTGTGACCGTGCCCTTGCACGGTGACCAGCATTATTGAGCAGGGGAGCGGGTGGTGGGGGGTGGCCGGGACAGTGGGAGGTGGCCGGGATGGAAGGAGCCTGCTTCACAGGGGGTGTCAGGGGAGCTGATGGCCCTCTCCCCTGGCCCTCACCCCCAAACTCACAGTGATAGTTACCTCACTGCCCTATCCTTCAAAAATGGGGGGAATAAACAAATCCCTCCCCAGTCCAAGAAATGATTTGGACTTCCATCTTCAATGGGGTGGGGATTTCCCTCCCTCTTCCCTCTTTGATCAACCCTCAGCTCCTAGGGCTTCCTGGGTGCTGGCCCCCACCCCCCAGTGACTGTTATTTATTCCATTTAGACATAAGGAAATCTACAGCTCACAGTAATGAGGAGTTAGTGACTAAAGAAAAGGGGTCATGAAGCTGGGCAGGCTAGATCCACACTCCTCAGATCATTAATTTTGGAAGAAGTATAATTGCTTCTGAGCTTATTGCAGGAATGTATTTTGACAAATACATCCCAGTGTACGTCATTGATGTATATTGCTGTGTCGACAGTTAGTTTATTCAACGTATTATACATTGCATCTGTGGAATGAGAGTTTTCAACATCTGCACTGAATTGCAAATAAATAAGTATTATAGTCATTTGTAACTAAATAAGTAAATATAAGATCTGCTAAAAAGCAGTATATATATATATATATATATATATATATATATATGACTTGATAGAAACTGATTTGCCTTTCTTGACACAATGCTGATGTCATTATTTGAAAAGTAAATGATCAGTTAACTTATCTAAGCCTAGAATCAGTGAATTTCACTCAACCATCTATTCCTCCTTTTCCTCTCCCCAGCCTCCCTCCCTTTCTCTTCCTCTTCCTTATTCTTCCTCTTTGCAAAATGGTTCCACTGTTTGGTTGTTACATTATGTTGACTGAGTCTCAGCATGTATTTACATTCAACTTCAACAGTATGAGGTTATCTAATTCATTTTTTAAACTGGTTTCTAAAATTTGTAAAAGCTTCTATATTATAAAAATTAACATGTTCATATAGGCTTATTAAAAGAATAGGCTTCAGAAAAATGATTTAAATTTCAACATTAAAATTAATACAATAATATATTTTTCAGACCACTTCTGTATCATATGACAAAAGGAAAATTTTTCTTTTTCCTAATTGGGTCATATGATACCATAGACTGAAGTAGTTACTTAATTGACAAATTTAATTCACATAGAATTTTCTTTGAATGGAATTTATTTCTATGAAAATATCTTTTTAATGTCTCAAATTCACACATATATACAATCAATTAAAATATTCATTGATTTTGGTGGATAATGTATTGATGGGGGATTGAAATTTTTTAATGCATTCACATGCTTTCATTTGCACAAATGTATTTTTATGTTATTTTAAAAATTCTTTTCCATTATGGTTTAGCATAGGATATTGAATATAATAGTTCCCTGTGCTATACAGTAAGTACTTGCTGGTTATTTACTCTATATATAATAGTTTGCCTTACACAAAAATATCATAATCAACTTTATATTAGTTAATTTAGAATTAATCAGATTCTACCTTTCAGTTATATGTATTGAATGTATATATTTTGATATTCTCTAATAAAAGAATACTAATGCAATGATAAAGGCACCCATATGAGAATATTTTATTTACAACAATTATCTTTCAGTTGATTTTGGATTACTTCAAAAGCATTTCTTTCATTGGAAAAGTTTACATTTGTATTTTGCCTTAGTGAATATTTATAACTTCCTTTTTTAAAAAATTGAAACATAGTTTATTTATAATATTGTAGTTTCAGGTGTTCAGCACAGTGATTCAGTATTTTTGCATATTATATTCTGCTCAGATGGTAAAGAGTCTGCCTGCAATGCCAGAGACCTGGATTTGATCCCCAGGTTGGGAAGATTCCCTAGAGAAGGAAATGGAAACCCACTCCAGTTTTCTTGCCTGGAGAATCCCATGGATGGAGGAGCCTGGCAGGCTACAGTCCATAGGGTCGCAAAGAGTAAGAGATGACTAAGCAACTTCACTTTCACTCTCATAGGTTATTGCAAGATAACTGGTATAACTCCCTGTGCTAAATAGTATGTCCTTGTTCTTTGTCTATCTCATATACTGAAGTTTGTATCTGTTTATTCCGTATCCCTAATGTGTCCCTCCTTCCACTTATCGTTCCCCTTTGGTAACCACAGTTTGTTTTCAATACCTGTGAACATGAGAAACAACTTAATCTTCAAATAAGATATCCCATTAAGTATAAGAAATTAATAAAACAATTGCAATATGTTACATATGGATGATGTATTTGATCATGGGTAATAGTTCTCTAAATCCATGGTGACTGTCCAGACAAATACAGTATTTAGCTTAACGTTGACAAGTTACATATTGAACCCTTTGGGGGTTATATATGTAGTTTAAAATTTTTGTCATGTGTAATTAACTTTTAATGACATTATAAGTCACCACTGTAAAATTTAATGTTATTTAGCATATAAGACTTTTTTTGAACTAGGAAATGATTAGATAAGCTTGCCACTGTAGCATTTTTCAAGACAGAATCACTACTATATAGGATTAAAAATCTCTTGAAGAAACAACCTATAATAAAACAATTCCATAAACAAATCCCCCAGATATATAAATAACATTAATGTGTTACAATGGAATTTTATGATATGTTCAAAAAAGAAAATGTCTGCATCATATGAGTTCTATGTAATAATCTGAGATCTTCTCTGACACTAATTAGTGATCTGACCTTGAATAAATCACCAAATTCTTGTATGCTTCATTATGCTGATTTGCAGAGTGAATACGTTTACTTGAATAATTGCCAGCTTTTTCCCAAGAATCAAATTCTCATATTCTATGTACTATATTTGCTGATAGAAGATATCAATAGAAGAATCATAAGCAAGTATTTGATTAAATAATTTCTCTCATTTTATTAAAACATCATATAATTTACCTTGCATTTTATTACAGTTGATTATGGTTTTGAATTTTGTGGTTTAAATATTTATTTGTTCAACTTTATTGTAATTCTAACTAATGATAACAATCACAAATTTCACTTGAGGTTTTAGGCAAAGATTATCTTTTCCTCTTCTTAAAATCTTACCTACATTTAAAAGTATATGCTTTATAATATTTCAAAAATATATACATAAATATACTGAGATATAATTAACACAATTAAAGTGACTTTCTGTGTTGGAGCATAATTTCAATGAAGGGTGGAGATTTCATATTTCATTTGCCAGTTTACTAGTTTTTTTTTATTATGTGCAATTAATCAGAAAATATTCTGAACTAGTTCCTTTTCCCCTTCATTTTTTGAATTATTTGTACAATATATTAGTTTTTTTTTTAATATTGCTTTTAGAATGGTCTCTTTATTTTTTTTTCCTTCAGAGCTAAAAACATCATCCTAATTCTACATCCTGACTTCACTTGCAGCTTGAGTATGTAATATTGACATTACATATTTTCCCACAATTTAGTAGGAAAAATTAGATTTACTAATACTTTTAGGAAAATGAATATTGTATTAATGCAGTGAAGTTATTGATAGATGTGGTAGGCTAAGCATTTCTTGTTGTTCAGTCTCTCAGTTGCATACTAACTCTTTGCCACCCCATGGACTGTAACACACCAGGCTTCACCATCTCCGGGAGCTTGCTCAAACTCAAGTCCATTTAGTTGGTGATGCCATCCAACCATCTTGTCCTCTGTCAGGGGATGACAGAGGCTAAGCAGTGGCCTTCCAAAAACTTCCACATTGAAATACTGGGGTACTTTGAATATGTTAACTTATACCACAAAAGGAAATTTGCAAATGTGATTAAAAGATCTTGAGATATAGAGATCATTCTGGATTATCTGGGTGGGTATAATCATAAGGGTAGTTATAAGAGTGAGCCAGGAGCATTAAAGACAGAAAAAGGAGACATGGTATCTGAACCAGTAGTGGTTGTGATGTACTTTTGAGTTGAATGAAGGGGCCATAAATTAGCGAATGCAGGTGAGCTTCAGAAGCTGGAAAATGCAAAGAAACAGATCTTCCCTGAAGGCTCTAGAATGACTAGAGCACTGACAATACTTTGATTTTAGATTTCTGGTCTTCAGGGCTATAAGAGAAAAATTTTGTATTATCTTTAGCTTTGTGGTAATTTATCATTGCAGCAGTAGAAAACAAATACAATGCCCTCTTAAGACATTCTTGCATTTTCCATTGTGTCTGGGCTTCCCTGATGGCTCAATCAGTAAAGAATCTGCCTGCAATGTGGGAGACCTGGGTTTGACCCCTGGTTTGGGAAAATCCCCTGGAGGAGGGCATGATAACCCACTCCAGTATTCTTGCCTAGAGAATCCCCATCGCCAGAGGAGCCTGGCAGCCTACAGTCCATGGGGCTGCAGAGTCAGACATGACTGAGCACATACACATTGTGTCTCTACTGCTTAGGTCTTTTGTCAATCTTTTGAATTCAATATCTCATGAAAGCCAGTATTGCTTTTAAGCATCACACTGCTATTTGATAGTTAAACAAAATTAAGTGAAATTAATATTTACCTAACACAATACTACAAACTACTTTTCTCTTTCTGTAAATAATTCATATTATCTAGACTTTATTTTACTTTTTTCTTGAGTAAAATGCATTTGTTCTTCATGATTTGTACAAGCTCCTGTTTCTGGTAATGTTTCCTTTCTTCTTCTACATACACATACACAGACATGTTTGTGCATTTTAGATTTGACTCTATTTTTTATCTTCTAGTCAATCTTAAAAATTATTATATTGGTAATTTAAAAATTATATAGTTTATCCTTTTTAGAAACTCATTATTTTCAGTGTTGATAATTACTAATTTCTCTTCCTACTTTGGTTTAACTTCTTTTTTATTTATCATAAAGTATTGTCTCAGGACTTCTAGCCATTAAGTTCATGTTCTAGGCATTAGCGAAGAGGAAAAGAGAAGGCAGAATGGGTATATCTCCCTGTCCATCTGCAACATTTAATAGCTTTCCAACCAATACACCAAAACCTCCACATATATCTATCACATAGCACTTGGTCACATGGCTCTTCCATCTGCAAGGCATGGCAGAAAATGTCATGTTTTACTTGGATACATTGTTGATATAAATAAAATTGAATTTCTATTAATAAGGGAGAGAAATAAAATGGGCATTGGATAGTTACTAACAGTTTTTGCTGCATATCATTCTTTTGGGTGCAGACGTGATAGTTAAAATGTTTTTATTGTTTTTCCATTCCTGTAACTTCAAGGTCCTGGATATTATTGAAATCTAGTTTTAGGGTTTCCCTCACAATTTGTCTCATTTCCTTTAAGAAACCTAATTTTATAGCAATACTATAATTTCCCAATCATAGTAACATTTAGAGTTGAATAAAAATCCATTTAGGCTCAGTTTTGTAAATCTACTAATTACCACTCTGTCCAACATCCTTATCTTTTAGGTATCTTAGTTATGATTTAATAGTCATTTGGTTGGTCATTATATTTTTTCTCAGAAACACACAGGTGATATGAATTCTGAATCTACTTATATCTGAAAATGTCATTCCTTTTCTCTGATAGGTGAATTGTAATTTGAATCTAACTCCTTTGGTCTCAGTAGATTATATTTCATTGACTGCTCAGTTTTAATATTATAAATAAGTCAGGTATTAGTCAGATTCTCTTTCCTCTAAAAGTTACTTGCTCATCTAGAAGCTTATAAGATTTCATATTACTTTTGGAATTAAAAATTTTCACTGGGATATACTAAGTAAATGACCTTTCTTATTAATCCTCATTGAGGCCCAGGGAATCCTGTCAATCTTCAGGCGAAATCTTTCTTCAAATAAAGGAAAATTTCTCAGTTTGTTTAAATATTATCTCTCTTCTATAACTGCCTTTTAAAAAACATTTCTAGACCCTTTTAATCTGCATGAAAATTCTCTTGTTAGTGTCCTCAATAACTCATGTTTTCAATGATTGCCATCATTTATGCTATTTCTACATATTTTGTATTTATTTTAATAGATCTTTCAGGACAGCTTAACTTTAAACCATGGCTTTTTTTTAATCATAACAATTGAACAATCTAAATTGGAAAATATATCTTTTGTTGTTGTTTTTCCACAAGTTATTTTATATCTTATGTCCTTGACAGATTTTATTACTTTATTTATCTCATCTGACATATCAATTGGTTTCACTTCTTGTGAGATGGTTCTTTGTTTTTTTTTTTTTCAATTTTCTTGCTGGTCTTATTTATTTATTTATTTTGCTTGCTCATGCTTTAAAACACAGTGACATCACAGGCAATAATCATTGCTGCTAGCATACATCAGCCACCATAGCATCAGAGAACAGCACAGTCTATCAGCGTAGCTAAATTCACAGTCCTATAGTTCTTTAAGCATCTCACTCAAGATAGCAGGGCAGATGCAACTTTTTCCTTTAGAAAACTCATAATAATGATGTTTGATCTAGCTGTAAGTGAAAAGTGAAAGTTGCTTAGTCGTTTCGGACTCTTTGCGACCGACCCCATGGACTATATATGAACTTCTGGAATTCTAACTGTCAAACAGAACCTGCTTTATATTGTCTGAGAGTTATTTCGACCTCTGATGCATCGCACCCATTCACTATTTCCAGTAAGAAACCCTGTTTATTTTTGTTTATTTTTCTAAGTAGAAAAACGTTTTTCCCATTTTCAGTCCAAATAGCTTGGAAGAAATTGACCCCACAATAGAATTCATGGGAGCATGTTTGAAACCAGCCATCAGCACATTCTATGCTGGGTCAAAAAACTGATCATGGAGATGAGAACAGTCTGTTGACGCACAAGGCATTCATAGAATGAAAAATTCATTTCTCCACTGTGTTCATATTTGAAAGGAAAAATCTAAAATGACTGAAAGTCTTTTTCACACCATGCATAGTCTTGTGAGTCAACACAGATGAGAAAACAACTAAGGAATGGGTAAACTTTGTCTTCCTAAGAAACAGGTTGTCTGAAGCCTGGGTTGCCTGAGTGTTAAACTGTGTTAAAAAAAAATACATATTTTGCTAAGGGATTTTAGAAAGTTTTGGAATATCATAATGCATTTTCACAATCTAAATAAGCTTGTGTATTTCAAACCTATATCAAGAAACAGAACATTACCATTACCCCAGAAACTCCTTTTATCCTTTCTTCTAGTTAATCAATAACATCCAATGATAATCACTGTCCTGTAGCCAAGCAGTATATTAATAGATTAGTTTTGTTACTTTTTACTTTAATATGAATAGTATGTATAGGATTTTTGTTTTGGATCCTTTGGCTTGATATTTTGTTTATGAGATGCATTGCTGTTGTCATGATGTTGAAGCTGAAACTCCAGTACTTTGGCCACCTGATGCGAAGACCTGACTCATTGGAAAAGACCCTGGTGTTGGGAAAGATTGAGGGCAGGAGGAGAAGGGAACGACAGAGGATAAGATGGTTGGATGGTATCACCAACTTGATGGACATGAGTTTGGGTAAACTTCGGGAGTTGGTGATGGACAGGGAGGCCCGGCGTACTGTGGTCCATGGGGTTGCAGAGTCGGATACGACTGAGTGACCGAACTGAACTGAATTCCAGTTTGTTTATTCCTATTGGTATTCTGGATACCATTTTGTAAACATACCACAATTTACTTATCCATTTTTCTGCTCATAAGTATTTGGGTAGTTTCCATTGGAGGCTATTCTTTATGTAATGCTCTGAACATACTGGAACTTGTTTTTCAGTGAACATTTCTAATGCATTTCTGTTGGGTGTGCACCTAGGCATGTAATTACCAGGCCAAAGGATAGGCACATATTCGTCTGCAATAAACCCTGACAATTTTTCATAATGGTTATAAAATTCATATTCCTACTAGCAATACGTGAGAGTTCTATTTCTTTACAGTTTTGCTAATGCTGATATTTTCTTTAAAGGCTTAAAATGCTGAATTCTCTGTCACTTGAAATAATGTATTATTATTAAAAGACTTCCTGTTTTATTGGTCATGCTGCTCTGGCTGTTGCTTTATGGAGGAAATTGAGAAGGAAGATTGCTTATTCATGTAAAATTCAAGTCTCAATCTTTCTGGAAAATTTCAAGTACTCTATTCCTTTCAGTATAAGCATATATATCCTGTCATACAGCCTCTTGTCATTCCCATTTAACAATAACTTTATAGAGTCAATGTTTCTATTTTTGTTTTATTTCCTTCTTAAATCAAATAAATTAATCTTCTTGTGGATTTATGTGGCCAGTTGATGAGGAGATGCTGTTTCATTAGTCAGATATTGACCCTATTCTATTTTTGACTAGAGATAAATTTAGGCCATGTATTAATTCCATTTAATAAACAAATAAATAAATTTCAAAGGAAAATAATTGTCATAATTGTCTCTTCCAGAAAATTATGATTGATAGTAAAAACATATTTGCTTTGTGTGTGGTTGTTGAAAAGAAAATTTAAAAATATACAAATGATAAATGCAGGAGAGGATGTAGAAAAAAATGAACCCTCCTACACCGGTGGTGGGAATGTAAATTGATATTATGGAGAACCATATGGAGAATAGTACAGTGGTTTCTTATGTGACTAAATATAGAAATACCATATGATTCAGCAATCCTTCTCCTGGACATAGAGTTGGAGAAAATCATAATTTGAAAAGATTCATGCACCCCAATATTCATTGTAACACCATTTACAATAGCCAAGATATGGAAGCAACCCAAATTATTAATAATATCCTAACATTAATTTTGGGCTTCCTAGGTGATGGTAGTGGTAAAGAACCCACCCATCAATGTAGGAGAGATAAAAGACATGGGTCCAATCCCTGGGTCAGGAAAACCCCCCGGAAGAGAGCCTGACAACCCACTCCAGTATTCTTGCCTGGGGAATCCCATGGACAGAGGAGCCTGGAAGGCTACAGTCCATAGGGTCGCACAGAGTCGGACATGACAAGCGACTGAGCAGGAGCATGCAAGCACGGGAGATGAGAAAGGGGCTTTCCTGGTGGCTCAGATGATGAAGAATCTGCCTGCCCATGCAGGGGATGCTGGTTTGATCCTTAAATCGGGAAGGTTCCCTGGAGAAGGAAATGGCAATCCTCTCCAGTAGTCTTGCCTGGAAAATCCCATGGACAGAGGAGCCTGGCAAGCTATAGCCCTTATTGTCGCACAGAGTCGGACACGACTGAGGCGACTTAGCATGTATAACGTTAAGTTATGATATTAATGAGCCCAGGGTTCACCGGAAGTTACATGTTAAGGTAGTGTTAGTGGCCCTCCTGAGTCAGTCCTCACCAAGTGGCCTCCTGCCCAGTGTTATCTGAGCCCAAACGAGGAGACTGGGTTTAAGTCTGGTTCTCAGCGGGAGGGGGCTGAGTTCTAGCAGAGCTGGAGCACCTGTGCCGCTCAGGAGGAAGGCAGCGTCCCTCACACGGCCCTCCGCCGCCATCTTGACTTGAGGTGCCGGGCTCCCTGCGTCTCCTCACAGTGTGAGGTGTCGGCATCGGCGGTTTCACTGGAGGAACTCTGGACTGAAGGACGGGGTGACAGACCTTTGCATGCAGCACCCTATAAGCAAGTAAAACTAGACTAAGCACAAAGGAAAAAAGGCTAGACTTTATCTTTTTACTCCTATTTTATTTTTAGTACTTGTTAACCGGCTTTGCGGGTGATAAATCTCTTTTTCTTTCGTTCTGCGCCTCATGCTTGAGGGGGGGCCCTGAAGGGTGAATGGATGTCTGCTGTAACTGCTTCCTACTGAGTTTGGATGTCGTCATAACCCAGGGTAGAGGAGCAGAACTTCTCCCGCGCACCACTGATGTTTGTTACCAGGTCCTCACTGTCTGTATCCATAGAGAACACCGTTTGTCTAAACTTTTTGAGACAAAGAACACCAAATAATTTAAGATACATGCCCCCAATATTAGCAAGAAAATAATGGCCACATGTCGAATTTTTCCTGAAAATGAAGGTATGGAGGTCTCTTGCCTGTAGGGTGTTTCCCTGATGTTGAGACTCACTGCTGTGGCCTGGTTACCCCTGGTCACACTTCAGGTCAGAGAGAGGTTCACACATGTAGTCGAGGGGGTCCACTTCCCCAGGTTTTTCTTTTTGGAGGTTGCAGCTCAGGAGTCCTCGTCACTTGAGTGTGATGTGCCCATAGAGAGATCTCCTATAAATTCAGGGCAGAAGGGGTGGTTAGGATCACCAAGTGGGGTCTGTTCCTTTTGAGTGTGAGTGATCTTGCATGCTTGTGTTTTTCCAGGTTGTTAGGGTTGTCCTGTCTCATGGCTGTAAGTAGTGGAGGGTCTCAGGTCAGTGGGTACTGCCTGCACCTGGTTGCCATAATCTGTGAGAGGTTTTTCCTACCTGGAGAGAATATTTGAGCTGTTTCATTTGAAGGGGGCTAAGGTATCCCATCTCTTGGGCTTGGGGAATGGGTTTACCGTAATGAATTCAAATGCACTTAATTTTAATTTATCTTTTGCGGATGCCTGTATTTGGAGCACACAAATGCTGGACCATTATCACTTTGTAGGGATCATGGGAGCCGAAACCTGGGAATTATTTATTTTAGTAATGGCTTAGTGACTTCAGTTACCCTTTCACTTCTAGTGGGGAATGCTTTTATACACCCGAAAAAGATGTCTTCTAGCATCCAGAGATACCTGAAATTGCCTAGTACTCTTGGCATGATAGTGAAATCAGTCTTCCAGTTTTCTTCAGGATCTTATGGGCCCTCTGGTCTTATGGGCCTTATCTGGTGAATCTGGTGTTCGGGTAGGTTATTGTGCAGATAGGGCATGTCTCAAGCATCTGACTGATTATACTTTTCATGCCAGAAGTTACCATGACCCCAAATATTATATACGCCTCCTTCTCAGAGTAAGTTCCTTGATCAAGGAGCCTCCTTGATGGCTTGACAAAGCTGCATTTGAAGAGAGAAATATTGTCCATGTTCATAAACTAGCCATCCATGGCCTCCTAGATTTCTGTTGAAGCCCCATTTTTTGACATTGTCTAATTTTTCCTTTGTATAGCTTGTGGAATAATTGGATGGATATGGGTTTTTAGGTTTGAGGGGTAGTTGATAAATTACTGGTTCTAAGGCTACCCTTTTGACAGTTGCATCTGCCTTGTTGTTTCTCTTTATTACCTCTGCACCCCTCTTTGGTGAGTTCTGCAATAACTCACTGCTACTTTTATTTTAAAAGCTGTACCAATTCTAAGAGCTTCAATATGTTTAAATCATGTTTCACCTGCTTGTTCTCCATAATACACATACCGCCTTCCTTCCAAATAGCCCCACGTACATGTAGCTTGGCATACACACACCACAAATCTGTGTAAATCTTTAAGATCTTCTGTGTCCAATTTCTAAGGCTCTGGTGAAGGTTATCAGCTTGGCGTTTTGGGCCGAGGTTCCTGAGGGTAGGCTTGTTGCTTCTAAGATTTGGGTCTGGAAGGTTACTGGGTATCCCATCAGCCTTTTTCCTGTCAGAAAACTGCTTCCATCTGTAAACCATTCCTCTTCAGCATTTGAGAGAGGTTCGATTACGAGCCTGAGACAACTGAAATAAATTGTGTCTGCGGTTTCTATACAGTGCTTGGGATCTTTAGTTGTTATCTGCAAACTCTTAGTTGTAGCATGTGGGATCTAGCTCCCTGATGCTCCCTGACCAGCAGTTGTACCCGGGCCCCCAGGGAGTGTGGAGTCCTAGCCAGGATAAGTTTTCACATAGCCACTGGTTTGTCTAAAAGCATAGCCTGAACTTAATTCAACCTTCTAGGGGATAGCCATTCTGTTCCCTTAGAATTGACTAAAGCCTTTACCTGATGTGGAGTCCATACAGTGATTGGCTGATCAAATGTTAACTTTTCAGCCTCCTTTAGCAGAGTTGCTGCTACCGCCTACAGGCGAGGAGGCCATCCCTCAGTGGTTTCATCTGTTTCCCATTGGGTTCCCCCCTGGGTCTCTTTATGTGGAGAACGGGGGTATTACAGGTTACTGGCATAGTCTAATAAGGCCCTGGTCAGTTAGGCCCTGTGTAATAGGGGCAACATCCAACAAGACCTCCTGATGGAGAAGGTTCTGTTCTCTATTGGGCCATGTATGTCTGGGTTTTGACAGAGTACTTACCTGTCTTCCAAAGCTCATCCCACCCATTCCTGGGCCCAGACCTTGGGATTTACTCTTGGGAGGTCAACTTGCTCTGTCTCACTCATTAACATTATCATCTTATGCCCTTTGTCTAAGGGGATGCCAATCTCCAATTTGCATATAGGAAGGAATGGCCTCCTAATGACTCTATGAATGCCTGTTCTTGGTCTTTTCTAATACCCCCTTAATTATACAACTCTCATGATTGAGTTTGCCTGATCTGGCTTCGTAACTGAGTGAGTGGCCTGGGTTATGACTAAGAATTTGACAGGCTTTTCCCATGTCCAGTGTCAGCTGAGGCTGCTAAGGAGTCAGTTTAGGAGCCCTTTGGCCCTGTCATTCTTCATCTATTTGGACTGTCTACATTCAAGTGTAGTTGCTTGGATCTGCCATTTCCAACCCCCCTTCAGGGCAAGCAAATACAATTCCCTTCCAGTGTCCCTCTTGTTTATATATGGTGCACAGACTGGGTTCTAATTTCACTGATTGCTGTCCCTCAGTGGGAGCTGTGGGTCACTCACAGGAGGAGTTGAATCTCAGTGGGCAGTTAGTACAGATTCCTATGCTGACCCGTTGACACTGCAGGGCAGTAGCCAGTAGGTGAGTTTGCCTCTAGGCCATTTTATCCTTTGACTTTTCTTCTATTATCTCAGTTATTAAGCACATTAAACACCTTCACCACACGAGTGGTAGGTGTATATGGTTCTTTTCCTAACTTCTGAAGTTTATACCTAATGTTGGGGACACTTTGGGAAATGAAATACAACTTCAGTATTATATTCCCTTCTAATGACTGAGGGGCTAGTGCTCATATAGATTCAGAGTCATTCCCTGAGGCACTCCAGGAATGCAGAATGGTTTTCTGTTAGCTCCTGATTGACTTCCTTTATCTTATTTCAATAGACAGATTTTGATAAGGAATAATCCAAGGTTTGCCTTGTAAGCAGAGGATGGAGAAGGGGTCCAGTGGGGTAGGTGTTTTCTGTTCTTGCAAGCAGCTCACAGAATTTCCTGATAATAGGGTTCCTGGGTCTTGTAAGTGGTTCACAGGACTCCCCAGCTCACTTCAGAGAAACTAGTGCCAACTAAAAGAGGTCAAATCATTGGTCCAGTACCTACCTTTGGAATGTTTTTGCACTCCAGAGTCCCTGGTCTCTTCCCCCTGAGCTCAGATATAGCATCTTTGGCCTCTTCATTTCCTGAGCTGTTCCTTATCACCTGTGCATTTTCCAGGTCTTGTGTCTTGGCTCACAGGGGTGGTAGCCACCTTTCTTTACCAGAAAGTGATTATGGAGGATGCCACTGTTGACCCCTGGGGGTCAGCAAGGAGAAAAAAACGCCCTGGTGTGGCCACTACTGTCTTGTATACGAGTCAGGAGGATAGCACTACTGACAATACAGTGGGCAAGACTGCTGTGGCTCCCTCTCATCCACGGCTCCATGGGTGTTTGATACTGCAGAAAGGCCAGTCAGTGAGGCCGCAGTATCATTTCTTCAAGGGGACACACTCTGGGTTACTCTGGGGCTTGTTATGTGCACATCACACCTGGGCATCCACTTGTTGGGTAGAGTTGCTGAATTTGGCCAAAGGCTGCTGCCATTCTACTCTGTCTGAGTTACTAAAAAAATTAGAGTCAAGAATCCTCACATAAACCTCCCAAGGCCTCTGTTGCCCTCCCACTGGAGCCCGAGCAAGCTGGAGCCTAATGGATAGGTGCAGGCAAAAAGAGCACAGCCCCCCACTTCTTGGTTGCCAAATTTTGTGACAGACCCTCTTCAGTTGGTCCTAAACATGAGTTATCCAGCCCACTGTCCTTTGAGCCAATGGAGCAAGGCTAAGTTTGGTTCAGAAGCAAAGGAAAATTTTAATCTTTGATCAAAGAATAGAGTTGCAAGCTTGCTCTCTAGAATACACACTCTCCTCAGTAGGCCTTCGGTAGGGCTGCTTTAGTGGGTTTTTGTGGACCAGGAGAGAGATGGAGTTCTTGCTCGTCAGGAGCAACTATGCTGCTCACAGTACTCTAGATCAAAGTGGCAAATGCAGTGTTTCGGTACGCAGTACTCTGTTGCCATCTTGAACTGAAGTGTTGTGTTCAGTGCTTCTGCACATGGTCCTCCAGGCTGAAGTTTGGGGCACAGCCATTTCACAATAGGACCTCTGGTCTGAAAGGGTGGGTGTGAGCCTTTGAATGTGCTGCTCTATGAGCAAGTGAAGCTAGGCTGAGCACATTTTATTACTCAGATTCTGCTTTTATTTCTTGGGGATTGTTAATGGATTTTTCCAGTAGCAATAGCCTAGACCCAGTGTCAAAGACATCATTTGCAGCGATACATCTTTCTCATTTCACACCACAGGCATTGTAAGACCTTCATTTTTGACCTTTATTTTAGACCTTCATCTATGGTCATGTGATATCAGAGAAAACAAACTCAGATTGGTTCATAGGTATGTTGGTAGAAAGCTTGTTCCGTGACACAGTGGTAAAGGCCTGCGGGTCACATTGGAGAAAGACAAGACTGGACCAACTTCAGGAGGTCACAGCACTCTGGGTGCCTCTGTAGCTTCTTGGGGACCTGTAGACATCCATGTATGTTCTCCCAGGCTCTTCCATGTAAAGTTATTTATTGGGCGCCTTTAGAGTAGTGGGAAAACTCTAATGTTTCCTATAAGAAAATACCTTGCTTTGATAGTTGAATATACCAAGTTGCCAAAAGATAAAAGTGGATTTTTACTGCATCACAACTCCCACTAGAGTTAATACTGAAATATAGTAGCAAGAGGAAACCTTTCCACTTGGCAGATCTTTGAGCAGTACATCTGGCCATTAATTTTGCAAAAAAAAAAAAAAAAAAAAAAAAGTGGTTGGTGATAAGAGTTTTCAGAATTAAGGGTAGTGATGATTGGCTTGACTGGTTGGTAAGGGGCCTAGAGTTAATATGATTACAAGTTCAAACAAAGGTGTTGAGAGGAAGTATATGATTGAACTTGTGGTAGAGAGTATAAAATATAAACATTTGTGTGTCAAATCAATGTCCAGCAGTGTGCACCCAATGAAGAAAAAGAAAGAAACAAACTGATGAATAGAATAACTTATCCAGCATACATCAGATCAGCCAGTTCCTATCCTTGGACATCTGATGCTTGATGAGTTAAAAACTATATATGGGTCCAATTGCATGGGATTCTTCTCACCAGCAGTAGTTTAGCTATTGCCAGTGATGAATATTTAAACTCTAAGTAGCAAAGACAGAAGTGGATTCCTCACTATGGTACAAACTCTTAAGGAGGCCAATCAGCCATAGGGGCAGTTGCTAAATTTCCCTTATATCCAAAGGAGACAGTATTTCATCCCTACTGTAATTGCTAAATATTTCTGATGAGGGTTTCCATTTCCTGCCTGCTTTCTTGACTAGGACCACTATTTACAAATTCATAAAGTGTCTTACTTAATGAGATCTTGTGTAACACCGCTTCAGAACAAGGAACACATTATATGGCAAAGGTCACATAAAAGTGGGATTCAGTGATCAAATAGTGTACCTCATCATCACCCAGAATCTGAAAGCCTGATAGAAGGTTAGAATCGTACTTCTAAAGGTGCAACTAGGGTGCCAATTAGGCTACGAAACTCATTGGATTTAGAGTGTAAGTCTTCATGATGTAGTATTTATACTATGAACCAACAGGCATCATATGATGCTGTATTCCTGATAGTTGTTCGGTCGCTCAGTCGTGTCCGACTCTTTGTGACCCCATTGACTGCAGCACACTAGGCTTCCCTGTCCTTCACTTCATCATCTCCCAGGGCTTGCTCAAACTCATGTCCACTGAGTCATGATGCCATCCAACAATTTTGTCCTCTGTCATCCCCTTCTCCTCCAATCTTTCCCAGCATGAGGGTCTTTTTTAATGAGTAGACTCTTCACATAAAGTGGTCAAAGTATTGGAGCTTCAGCTTCAGCATCAGTCCTTCCAGTGAATGTTCAGGATTGAGGTCTCTTAGGATTGACTGGTTTGATCCTCTTGCAGTCCAAGTGACCTCAAGAGTCTTCTCCATCACCACAGTTCAAAAATATAAATTCTTTGACTCTCAGCCTCCCTTATAGTCTAGCTCTCACATCCATACATGACTACTTGAAAAACCGTAGCTTTGACTATATGGACCTTTGTCAGCAAAGTAATGTTTCTGCTTTTTAATATGCTGTCTAGGTTGGTCATAGCTTTTCTTCCAAGGAGCAAGCATCTTTTAATTTCATAGCTGCAGTCACCATCTGCAGTGATTTTGGAACCCCAAAAAATAAAGTTTGTCACTGTTTCCATTGTTTCCCCATCTATTTGTCATGAAGTGATGGGATCAGATGTAATGATCTTAATTTTCTAAATGTTGAGTTTTAAGCCAGTTTTTTTCACTCTCCTCTTCTACCTTCATCAAGAGGCTCTTTAGTTCCTCTTTACTTTCTGCCATAAGGGTGGCATAACTTTCTGCATATCTGAGGTTATTGATATTTCTCCCAGGGTAATTTTGATTTCAGCTTGTGCTTCATCTAACCTAGCGTTTCTCATGATGTACTCTGCACATAAGTTAAATAAGCAGGGTGACAGTATACAGCTTTGACATACTCCTTTCCCAGTTTGGAACCAGTCCATTGTTCCATGTCCAGTTCTAACTGTTACTTCCTGACCTGCATACAGATTTCTCAGGAGGTAGGTAAGGTGATCTGGTGTTCCCATCTCTTTAAGAATTTTCCAGTTTGCTGTCATCCACACAATCAAAGGCTTTAGCATAGTCAATGAAGCAGAAATAGATGTTTTTCTGGAATTCTCTTGCTTTTTCTATGGCCCAAGGGATAGTTAGAATTTGAGGCTAATACTCTGCCCCATTCGAAGAAGTGAAAACGACACAGGGTCTTCAACAAATGCTCGAGATACAGGACTAAATCTCTTAAGTAAGCTAGAACATTATTCAATCCAGATCTATGAGGAAGGCTAGTTAGTCCAAATCAATATATGGATGAGGAAGCTTTGATGGTAATTATTAATAATTATGCTGATGAGAATGGCTTACTTGCAGTATCTAGGCAACATGGTAACAGTGACATCACATGTAACATATAACTTTTGTAAGTTGAAGAAGTGGACATGTAAATATAACTGAGTACTTGCTACCTTACCAGCTGTGTAATCCCCCAGGGCAACTTAAATTGCTATTTCTGAATCTCAGTTTCCACTTATTTAATTGTCAAGAAGAGAAGGAAATTGCTCCAGTTCCCTTGTGATTATTTTGATTAAAAAATTAGTTTTCATGAAGTTTAGCACAGTGCTTGCTATACAAAAGGATTCAGTGTAGTTTATTTGTCTAGTATATATCTTCAGGATTTTTGCTATTTTTAGAGTAGTGTTGCATTTGTCTTATTAAATAATATTGAAATATTTTTTAAAGGAGGGGGTAGTAAAATATTTTATAGAATTCTAGTAGTTGTTACTTAAGGTTTGAGGATATTTAACTCAAAATTTTTAGCTTTTTAAAAATTCTTTTTTTTTTTTGTACCTCATCAACTGCTTTATTTATTTATTTATTTTCCATTTATTTTTATTAGTTGGAGGCTAATTACTTTACAATATTGTAGTGGTTTTTGTCATACATTGACATGAGTCAGCCATGGATTTACCTGTATTCCCCATCCCGATCCCCCCTCCCACCTCCCTCTCCACCCAGTCCCTCTGGGTCTTCCCAGTGCACCAGGCTTGAGCACTTGTCTCATGCATCCAACCTGGGCTGGTGATCTGTTTCACCATAGATAATATACATGCTGTTCTTTCGAAACATCCTACCCTCGCCTTCTCCCACAGAGTCCAAAAGTCTGTTCTGTACATCTGTGTCTCTTTTTCTGTTTTGCGTATAGGGTTCTCATTACCATCTTTCTAAATTCCATATACATGTGTTAGTATACTGTATTGGTCTTTATCTTTCTGGCTTACTTCACTCTGTATAATGGGCTCCAGTTTCATCCATCTCATTAGAACTGATTCAAATGTATTCTTTTTAATGGCTGAGTAATATTCCATGGTGTATATGTACCACAGCTTCCTTTAAAATTCATAAACTATTTCTCCCTACTATGAGTTAAGTATATTTTCACACTTCTTTAATATACACTAGCTATATCACAAATACTTCTTTATGGTTATACTTAAATATATTTGTCCTTAAATATCTTTGTTATCTTAGTCAGTAAAAAATCATCAAAAAGTGATTGTCACATTTTACAGGCAAATGTCTATACTAGGATAAGGCAGTTCTAATTAAGAAATATTTTTGAAGTTCTAATGAGGTGGATAAAACTGGAGACTATTATACAGTAAGTCAGAAAGAAAAACACCAATACAGTATATTAACACATATATATATGAATTTAGAAAGATGGTAACGATGACCCTATATGCGAGACAGCAAAAGAGACACAGATGTAAAGAAGAGGATTTTGGACTCTGTGGGAGAAGCAAGGGTGGGATGATTTGACAAACTACCTTTGAAACATGTATATTATCATGTGTGAAATAAATCGCCAGTCCAGGTTTGATGCATGAGACAGGGTGCTCAGGGCTGGTGTACTGGGATGACCCTGAGGGATGGGATGGGGAAGGAGGGTCAGGATGGGGATCACAAGTACCCCCATGGCTGATTCATGTGAATGTATGGCAAAAAACACCACAATATTGTAAAGTAATTAGCCTCCAACTAAAATTAAAAAACAAACAAACCATAAAACAGAAAACAAAGAAATGTTTTGAGACAAATCTTTCCTCTCCTTCCTTTCTACTTAATGGCCTACAGATATTTTAATCTAGTTAGACTGTCAAGCAATACATGTGCTCTAGAAGTTTTGATTTCACATTCTTCCTTCTTCTGTATAATGTTCAAAGTTAACATTACTCACATAGATGGAAATTTGACTTAAGTTTTTAATACAGTATAAATTCTGATAAAACACCCTTCAAAATAATTATATTGATCTGAGTTTATATTGTGCCTATAAAACACTTGCATTAATACTGTACTTAAGCCATATGTTATGAACTATTGGTAAATAGTGGTGTTCGGTGGTTGGTTGGAAAATGGCTTATTTGTCCAAATCATACTTATGTAAGTTATATCACCTTCATGAAAATAAAAAGTCATTTTTTGAGTAAAAATATACATAATAATATGCTGGAACATATTATAATTTTAAATATGTCATACTTTAGAGTAGCCGTCTAACAGTGGATTCAAAATAGATATAAAGTTAGGCTTCTAAGATTGAAGAGGCAGAACCTTGGAAAAATCTCTTAGGATTTCAGTAGATATTGACCATTAACAAATTTTCCCAAGCTGAAATTTTATTATGGCTATTCAAGACATTTTAATAAAGATATATAGTTGTTAGAGTAGCACTGTGAATAAAAATATCCCAGGAAATAAAATTTTCTCAGTGATATACTCATAATACCTTCTATGTACCTGTATCACTCTGTTCTTGATTGAGAACAGCAGAAACCAATTCTGTTTGAATTAAGCGAAAAATGAAATGTATTGATGGGATACTAAGTATCAATACCTCAAAGAATCAGTAGAACAGTAAGAAAATCAGGTTCAGAATACTACCAGGTTCTGATAATCTAGTTTGCACAAACAGGAAAAGTATAGTGCTTTTCAGATGCCTGGTTAGGCAGTCAATATTGCTGAACTCTCTATTTCATTCCAGCCACACTTCTGTCACGGCCAACATATTGAGTCATTATCTGACTTTCAGTTTTTCTTATGCATTTTTCTTCAATATGTAAATTCCTGGGAGATATTTAAGTGGCCTTAAATATTAGTGGCGTTAAATATTAAGTGGCCTTTGGCTGCTGCCTAATGGGAAAAAAGGAGTATGTGGCTAAATAAGTTTATAGAGCTGTCAGCCCTTTCCAAAACATATGTTGAAACTGAAAGCAAATTACAAAGATCCTTTTGATTTCCAATGTATCAGAAAAGAGGATTTTGTCACCATAGTTAAAGACACTTGACATTGTGTTCTGAATGATACTATGTGTATGTTTAGAATTGTTTTCTTGCTACTAAACACCATTGTGTTGGTGGTACACAGCAGGTGACTATCTTCATGAGGTCTGACACTGTGAATGAATCACCTCGATACTGAGACAGGAAAATATGACAATTTAGAAAATTGAACATGTAAATTCGTGGCTGATTCATGTCAACGTATGACAAAAACCACTATTGTAAAGTAATTAGCCTCCAACTAATAAAAATAAATGAAAAAAAAAATTGAAAATGTGAAAATTTAGACCAATGTAATTTCAAGTACACATACTTAGTTGACATCATTTTATTATATTTCTATTGTTGAAAAACCTTATTGATTTTTGCCTTTATAGTTAATAGTACTAAAGTGTTAATCTTATGAGTCAATACTAAATCATAAGTAAGTATTCAAAAAATACTTATAATAAGAGAATTATTATTGTGATGATTTACATCTAGTTTATATTAATGGAATTCGTTATAAGGAGAATGAGACAAGTAAAAATTGCCATGGTTTTAAAGCCTGCCTGTGTAGGATTATGGACAGTATATTCAATTCAGTATACAACGCTGTGTCACATTGGGCCCAGATCAAACCCTTAAGAAATAACTCTGTCAGCCCAGGTGAGGCACACAGCTGCTGACTGGGCCCAAGGCTATCACAGATGGTTTGATGTTTGTTAACAGCACAAAGGCATCTGGCTGAGGGAACTAGTGAAAGCTAATATCTAGTCCACTGCTCAAATATCTATGGCCCCTGGGAACATCCATCTGCTCCAAGATAGGTAGCGTTGAAGTTCCTCCAGGGTGTTCTATTATTGTACTAGTGGTGGACTTACAACTTGGCCTTTTCCAAGACATGAACTAATCTCCTGTGGGTTGTGGCTGGACAAATCAGCCTGTCAAGATTTCTTTCCTCTTTGTATAGCACTGAGATTTGATGGAAAATCCAGTGTAAAATTTTCATCCTAAGTGACTCCTTTGACATTTAGCAAAAGGGTTCTCCTACAGTTGATCCTTTCCAAATGAGACTTTGATAGAAATGATATTGATTTATGTAAATTAAAACATATGTGATCCCTGGAGAGGTATTCTTATTTGACTAATTTTTCCTCATTTGTGAATTTCCTAAAAGCAAAGTAACAATTCCAATCTGTCATATAAGAGAATTATTTTTTAATGAAAGGGCCTTTTTTCAGCAGGGATAACTATACATGTCAATTAATATGTAGTCTTAGTTTTGTTGGCTTTTGCAGACTGAAAATATAGTGTTCTTCCTTTTAGCATTGCTGCACAGCTTTCTGTGATCTGAAATTTGGCCTCTATAGTGAAATCAATAAATAAGTTATTTTCTAATTGTTAAGTTGAAACCTAAATCCACGTCTCAGGTCCTGGAGGATCTATTGCTATTTTTTGAAAACAAAAAACCTTCCCACCAAGTGACTTTCAAAGTGAGTTATGTTTCCTCCTTTAAATGTTAGCAAGCAAGGAGGGGAGCAGTGTGAAATCATCTGTTGCCTGACTTTGGAGAAGAGGGAAAAAATTGACATTGCACATATTTCTAGGAGATAAGTAAGGACCATGAGAAAAGATGTATTTAGGAAACAATTAGTAAATCATTTTTATCTTCTGCTGAAACATCTGACAAGAGTTATTTCGTTATTTCTGCTTTCTGGGAACTTATTATTTTTTTTTTTCTGAAAAGATAAAGAGCAGTGTGACAGGGCCATTCCATGGTGTTTGCTGTGTACGTGTGGGGATGGGGAGGAAGAGAGTTCTAAGCATTATAGATTATTCCAACAAGAAGCCAACTTGCTCTTAAAAAAACTATTTCCTCTTATGTTGGGATGGTAATTATGCCAATAAAGGGCTCTTAATTTTAGTAGCAATGTGAAGACGTAAGTTAGGAATTACTAATGCCTACCTCAGAGTAAAGCCCACATAGAAGACAGAGCCTTATACAAGAACAAATAATGGGATGAATTATCTCAAACTAAAAATGGGTATCTTAGTTCATATGATTGTCACAGGTTTTCAAAATTCTAGTTTTCAAAGTTCAAAATTGAACTGACTTGGAGAATTCAAAGAAATCAAAATAAAAGATTTTGACCTCTTAGAACTTACAATCGAAAACAGACTAATAAGATATAGTAGCAAATGTAAAAATAATTCACAGTGTATAAAAATATTAACCTATTTGCAGAATAATTTTTCTGTTTATGTCACATACAGCTGGGGTTTCACATTGACTATTTTTATTATGTGATATTAGCCTACTTATATTAATGTGTAGTTACTTATTGTATACCTACTCATTTATTTGGAAAAACTTTGAAATTTATTTTCCTTATAATTTTTATTTACTTTTTTGCTATATAAGGCTATTTTTTTAGTCTGTTTATTTCGGAATTTTTCATACCAAATGTTTCTTTAAACAAAAATTATGTTTCTCTGCTCAGGAAAAATCAAAAGGAAATTATTAAGTCATAAGGAGCTGCTACTAAAAGATTCAGGACTTATTTCTTGACCTGACCTGAGGTCTTTCCATCTTTCATTTATTTTCAACAAATTAACCCTTACCTTTATCTTTATTTTCTTTCTACCTCTTTGTCAATATATTATGTCCAATCTTAAAAGCAAACACCACAGATATGAGCTATTACAAAGCTTATTATCATCATAGGCATCACAGGGTAGCATAGGTTCTTATTTATAGACTGTGGGTCTTTAATTTTCATTCAGTCTCTTTCTCACCCCTCTACATCATTATCATACACACTGTAACAAAAACAAAGTTAGTTTAAATGAACACTAGAACAAAAACAGGACCAGTAGGAGTGGAAAAAGAAAGAAGCAGAATATTATGGGTACAGAAAAGAAAAGGGGTAAAAGGTTTCTGTTTTGTCTCAGTGGCAATGAAGAAGAATGAATATTTTCAAATAGTCAATTATTTTTGTAGTATTGTCATGGTGTTTCCTCTCTCTTTTTTGCAGACTGGAGGCATTCCCTCTTCTGGATTTTGCTCTAGTGTTACAGTTGATAGAGAAAATAAGGAGAGGGAATCACACGTATTTAGGAACTAGATTGAATAAATTGAAAATGGAGACAAGAGCCTTTTAACTTGACCTTCTGTGTCCCATATCTCTGGAATTAAGACTTAGTGACTTAAGACCCTTACCTGAAATCTGATGAAAAAAGAAATCCTACGTTTAATAACATTCAATAAATTTAAAAAATTCACTCTGCTCTCTTTGTTTTCCATAAAAAAGTGAGATATTACTTTTCAGAAGCCCATATATTTCCAGAAGGAATTGAAAAATGATGGGAAATTCAGATTCATTATTTAAACATTAAACTTATTTCTGTCTTCAAAGGATAGTGATAAAATTAATGAAGGTAATCATGAATGTCATGGGGTTGGACTCATCTGTTCATGTATTAGCAAATTATATCATCTAAACCATTTGTGTGGTCATAATTTAGAGATGTTTACGACTGAAATGATTCTTTGCAGACATATGAACACATAAAAAGGCTTATAAGCTGTTGTATACTGACTCCCTAAATATCACCAACACAGTCTGTTCACATAAGACAAATTTGAGTTAATACCTTACTCTAGTAAAGGAGATCTGTGTAAGTGGCCAAGAGAACTTTGTGTCTCTTAGTGGAGTGGGCAAGATTCAGTTTTACTGAGAAGTTTCAGTTTGATTTAACATAGGCATTTCAATGTGAGAAATAAGTAGGATTGATTAGGACTGTGTAAGAATCAGGATATAACACTCTGGGATTGGTAGAAATAACAAACCAAGGCTTTTTGGTCTTAAGGTTCAAGGAGTCTTAGGATAAAACTGTTGATGCTTTATATTGAAGAGTTTGTGGGCCTTTCACAAAACTCCTCTCACAAAAAATTAGTGTATTTGCCTAGATAAGAGTTATCTGGAATAGAAAAGTTATGCTAATGAAGATAATGGAATAACAGAATCATATTATTGTAGAAAATGAGCTGGGTCATGTTAGCGAGTAGGTGGTTTCAATCCTCAGTGTCCAAGCTGTAATTGTATCCATTATTTCTTTACAAATATTTCATTATTTTTCTAATAAGCCTGAATGATTCTTATTGTTATAAGTTATAAATGTGTGTTATATAAATGTAGAATCAACAGGTCTAAAGCTTATATAATTTTGCCAGCTTTTTTACAGAAAAAGAACACAAAAGTATGGGAAATAACTAGACACATGAGTTTTTGAAAGGTGACTTTACCAATGATATTTACACATCATTACTGCCAGGGTAGATCCATTTCTGAGAAGAATATTATCATACATGAAAGTTGGAATTGTCCCATTAGGTTACAACTTTATAGACCTAGAGTCAAGAGACTCTTGCCCTAAAATAACTCACGATGGCCTGTCCCCTAAGGACAATTATTTCCTGTCATCAGCGTAAATCATACTTCTTGAACAAGCTTGTAGCTTTGCCTTTATAAACCTCTGACTCAGTCTCTTCTCTGCAACACTTGATTTTATCCAAATATGTGAAATTCTTAAAAGTGAAAGTGTTAGTTACTCAGTCATGTCTGACTGTTTGTGACCCCATGGACTGTAGCCCATCAGGCCCCTCTGTCCATGGAATTCTCCAGGCAAGAATACTGAAGTGGGTTGCCATGCCCTCCTCTAGGGGATCTTCCCAACTCAGGGATGGAACCCTTCTCAAGACCTCAAATAAACTTCTTTATTCTTTGAATCCCCCATACTTATTATTGTTTCACAGAAAAATACAATATGTTTGGAAATACAGGAACTGTGTTAGCCTTTGAAGAAAATTAATCTAGGATAGTCTAAAGATATAGAAAAATTATGGTAAAGCTGGAGTTCAGATATAGAAAAATTATGGTAAAGGAGCAATTTAGCAATTTAGAATGGATTGGTCCCATGATCAGAATTGAAAAAAGGAAGTTAAAATTAGCTGACAAAATAGCCACAGATTTGCAGATCACACTGAGCAGGCAATCATGATGAGGGCCTTTTAAGAAAGGTGAAGATATGGTGGTTTAGTCACTAGGTCATTTCCAACTCTTGTGACCCTGTGGACTCTAGCCTGCCAGGCTCCTCTGTCCATGGGATTCTCCAGGCAAGAATACTGGAGTGGGTTGCCATTTCCTTCTCCAGGGGATCTTCCTGACACAGGAATCAAACCCGGGTCTCCTGCCTTTCAGGCAGATTCTTTACTGACTGAGCTATGAGGGAAGATGTAAGCCTGTTACTTGCGCAAGCAGTGTGAGCTGCAGTAATTGAGGAAGGGGAATCAGAAATTACTTTTAGGACAAATTCTATGTGTTTTTCATATGCCATCATGAAGAAGACCTTGATCCTAAGGTCAGACCAAGCTTAAGTCTTGATGTCTCCATTATGCTAGATGTCAAGTAATAAGCCAAATTTATCTACTTGTAGTTTAATTGGTGTTTTCCAAATTTCAGTCTTTTTCACATTATCTTTACAACACCTGATAGACTATTTATTTTTAACTAGATCAACTTTCTTAAACATATATATATATATATATATGCATATATATATATATATATATATTTTTTTTTTTTTTTTAAAGAAGACTTGGGTTTGATCCTTGGATCAGGAAGATCCCTTGGAGAAGGAAATAACAATCCACTCCATTATTCTTGCCTGGGAAATCCCATGGACTGAGGAGCCTGGCAGGCTCAGAACTTAGCAACTAAACAACAACAAAGTATTTTTTTAAAATTTCTGTATCATTATTTTTTTTAAAAAATCACTATAATAGAAGATAATTATGCAAAATAAATTTAAGACAAGGTTTTAAAATTTCAGCTAAATGCTGTTACCAAAAACGGTTCTAGTAACAAAGGCTACTTTGTCTCCCATTAAAGATTACCAAGTAAAAGTGAGGTGTAAAGGCATAGTAAGTGCATATTGACATTATCTTTGATTAATCAGAAGATGTGTAAATACTTGAATAACATCTGTATGTGTTTTCTGTGTTATTTAATGCATGTCAGTCTTGTTCACATCCTTCATTGCAGAAAGCACTTTTGTAATGGGCAACCTTCATTAGCAAGCAATAATCCCACTGTGAAATTTTAACCTCCCCCCAAAATAAAATAGCTCCTTTCAGGCTTGAAGCCCATCTGGCTACTTTGAGACATAATTTGCCATGGGCTAACAGAATAAGTGGCATCAAATCACAGTCAGTAATTCTTATTTTATCTTTCAAAGATGCTTTTCCTTCAATACCTAACAAGTAGTGGGTAAGAAAAATCTGATAATAGAGCCCTACTCTTGCTGTTACATGTCAGAGTAGTCAACAAATATTGTGTCAACAATACTTATTGTTCATGTTATATTCCAAGCATTGTTGTAGCATTAGGAATATACCAAAGGATAAAACAAAAACTTACTGTTCTCTAAATGACATTGGAAAATTTACATCTACTACACAAGTTGACCAAGCAAAAATATACATCTAAAGATACTTACAAATATAATTATACAGATATGTACATAATATATAAGTACAAAATGGGAAGAATATAAATACAAGGATGGATGCCACCCTTGATACTATACAATACTGTCACCATATATTGCCATTGTGAAGATCAGCATAAACAATTTTGTATGAGCTACAATTTTCTGACCATCGTCTTCTATTGGGTCTTCCCAGGTGGCACAATGGTAAAGAATATGCCTGCAATACAGGAGATGCAAGAGATACAGGTTCGATTCTTGGGTCAGAAAGTTCCCCTGAAGTAAGAAAAGGCAACCTGCTCCAGTATTCTTGTCTGGAAAATTCCATAGTCAGAGGAGCCTAGTATGCTCCAGTCCATGGGGTCACAGTTGAAAACAGCTGAGCGTGCATGCACACACACACACATACACACATGGACACAGTCTTCTATTAGCCCCATATCTAATAGTCTTACTTGCTGATTGATATATTTTGCAGAAAGTTTTTGCCTGTTTGGTGCTAGGAATATTTACCAACTTCTACTTCAAAAACCTTTATGGAAAGACAATAAGTGCTTGAGTCCATATCTTAATATACAGCAAAATTGATCTTCAAATTTTCTGCTTCCATCTCCCTACATCTGAAGATTCCCTGGAATCTGAGTTCTTAAAGGTAGAACACTTTGTTATTTATATTTATTTTCCTAATAAATAGAAAATAAAGCTCTTGCCACGTTGTAGGTTATCAGTATTTGTCTTTAAGTAGATGAACACAGGAAGGTTGAAGAGCCATATCACTTGAATGAAGTGAAAATTTCACTATGGCTAACTAAACTGTCTAGGCTTTATTAACTCTTAATTCCCTTATTAATTTCTGCAGCTCCTAATGTTAGGAAACAGTGATTTTATAGACCGCAGAGTCTCTGAACTCATGAAAACATCCTTAGAAACTAAATATTGCAGTGCCCAAGGTCAGAATGTTTACAAAGCAGTTAGTAATCATAGCAGGCTTTTATTATCATATATGCTATATTTGGGCTTCTCTGGTAGCTCGGCTGGTGAAGAATCTGCCTGCAGTGTGGAAGACTCCAGTTCAGTTCCTGGGTCGGGAAGATCCCCTGGAGAAGGGATAAGCTACCTATTCCAGTGTTCATGGACTTCTGTGGTGGCTCAGACTTCTCAGGTGGCACAGAATCCACCTGCAGTGTGGGAGATGCGGGTTCGATCCCTGGGTTGGGAAGATCGCAGGAGCGGGGCATGGCAACCTACTCCAGTATTCTTGCCTGCGGAATCCCGGTGGACAGAGGAGCCTGGCGGGCTACAGCCCACGGGTTCACAAAGAGTCTAACATGACTGAGCAGATAAGCAGAGCACATAGCACATGCTGTATTTTATAACATGCTTTAATAAGAGAGAAGAGAAAGACAGGCAAAAAGTATGATTCCCAAGTGTTTGGAAAAACTACCAAGGAAAAATACATGTTCTGGGCCTTCCAGTGAAAGCTCAGTCCTTTGCTTAATACCTAACCTTTGGTCAGATATTTTGCTTACTTATCTCATGAGTATATGGTCAGCATACCAACTGAAATTTCTTCACTCCAGTTGTTACTTGATTATAAAATGTATTTGTTCCCCTCTGCATGTGACACAGATGTAACTCCTTGCTGTGATCTTAGCTTGAAGGTAATGCTCTGGTGAACTTGCTCATTCTTGTGTGTTTGTTGTTTCTCTACCAAATCCATACCCTAATGCTAGCCTTTGCTAACCTTCAACACTTTCATGTTATAACATTCTGTGAATGCCCCTCACCCAGTGTGAGGCAATGTTTCCTAAGGGCTTCTAGTTGAAGATTGAAACAGGCAGAGGATCAGGCTGTCTGGTTATTCACAGAAGTCTAGTTGCTTCTTATGGCTGACCTCTATTAGTGAGTATCAATTTTCCTTGATTCTAATCTGGTAGATGTTTAGCTGGAGTATGGTAAAATAATTTGAGGTTAACAGCTAACTTCAGAATGTGTTTGCTTCCTAATCCCCTCCTTAGAGACATCATTTGTAGATTTGATTGCTGACATTTACAACAATCTTTGAACTCTGGTAATGTCAGATAAAAGAATTTAGCATCAGTTCCTGACCACTGAGAATAAGTTTTTAGGGCTTTCTTTTTCCTGTAGATCATAAACACAAAGTTTTAGCTTATGCTTCAAGACAAAACTTTTCTTGTTTCTATATGAAAACAAACCATTTAAAGGATCTTTACTTTGAGGGAAAGAGGTCTTCTCTCTCCTGTTAAAACTTTTTTTTTTTTTTTTTTGGGCTAAGAACTCTTTTCAGTCTTTGTGAATTCTCATCATATACACAGTATTACATATTGTTATTGTTGTTCAGCTAATAAATCCTGTCCAACTCTTTGTGCCCTCATGGACTGCAGCATGAAATATGTTGTTTGTATATTATACATCCATATAATACATATGTATATATTTGTAAATTTGTATAAATATATATGTATAATATTTTCATTTCCTTAAGTCATTTATTCTTTTCTTCCTGGAAAGATAATGAATAGACAGAAGAAATATGCAGAACTGTGACTGCATATAATGTGGACATAATATTCACAGACAATTTAGAGAATTCCTTAGTATTTTAGAACAAATACTGTGACAGAGCTTGAAGTGATTAGACAGGTAAGGAAGGACTCTGAGTTGGAGGAAAGGACATGATCTCTCTATGACCAAAAATGCAGTATGATGGGATGGGATGTTGTGCTAAATTTGAAACTCCAATATTTCGGTCATTTGATGCAAATAGCTGACTCATTGGAAAAGTCCCTGACACTGGGAAAGATTGAAGGCAGAAGGAGAAGAGGGTGTCTGAGGATAAGATGGCTGGATGGCATCACCGACACAATGGACATGAACTTGGGCAAACTTCAGGAGATGGTGAGGGAAGAGAGGTCTGGCATGTTGTAGTCCATGGGGTTGCAAAGAGTCGGATACCACTGGGTGATTGAACAACAGGAAGTTCAGTAATTATGGCTAAATGATAATATTAATGGACATGAGCTGGCAAACTCATAGATCAACAATTTTGAGGAGAGGAGGAGGAAACACTGCTTGGCTAATAGTTATTGAGAAACTAATGAGCTCAAAGTTCCAATAGAATACTGGTCTTATAAAGTTATTTTTTCTCTACCTGGCTCTCTTGTTGACAGCAGCATCTGATACAGAGGCTAAGTAGTAGTGGTGACTCCAGAATTTCTGTGTAAGGGAGGATTATTTACGTCCACGTGGTTTGAACAACTCGGGCACTGGGTTTGAAGCTGTGTTTACATGATAAGTGTGCTAAGTTGCTCAGTTGTGTCCGACTCTTGTGACCCCATAGACTGTAGTCTGCCAGGCTCCTCTGCCCATGGAATTCTCCAGGAAAGAATACTGGCGTGGATTACCATTTCCTTCTCCAGAGGGTCTTCCCAACCCAGGAGTCAAACGCAGGTCTCCTGCATATCAGGCATCCTCTTTACTGCTTGAGCTACAAGGGAAGCCCCTTACGTGATAAACATACTCTTTTTATTTATATTCTGTATTTCCTTGGGTATCAGTGAGTCTTAGGTGGTTCTTTTGAGGTTTACAGTAAAAAGTAAATTCTGTGTGTGTGTGTCTGCATTAGTACTTCAGTCATGTCTGACTCTTTGTGACCCCAGGATCCTCCATCCATGGAATTCTCTGGGCAAGAATATTGGAGTGGGTTGACATTTCCTTTTCCAAAATTCTCTGTAAGTAACGCTTTTGTTGTTAACTCTGCTGAGTCATCTGATTCATGAAGTCAATGAGGTCAGAGAGGCAATCATTCACTGCCAACTAAATTTAATATCTAGCCTAGTTTTGGTTTTGGTAAATATAGACACTCCTAACTTTGCAGTTTCATTATGAACAAATTTCATTCACTGTGATTTAGTTAACTAACTGCAACTTTCCTTTAAAGAAAGTTCAAATTCCAGTTACTACATACATTAACTGTGAATGATCACATGAAGTAAAAACTTGGCCACTACCTTTTCGGTGCACAAATTTCTTTGAAAATAATAGGTGCACATCATGGTCAGTTACCAGTCATGTCACCTCCTTCAAGATCTGTCACTGATTGGTCACTGTGTGGCTGTTGTTCAGTTCAACACAGAAAGAAAAACTATAGCCTCTTTGTTTTCCCCATAAACTGCAGTAGCATTTCACAAACTGATAATCGAGAGGGAGTTGTACAAGAGAGATGAAAATGCATCAGAGAAACAAAAAGTGGTAATACTGAAAATTGAATTAGAATCTTGTGTAAATGGAATTCTAAAATAGCTTGGGAGACTCTTTAAGAGGAACTTAGTGGAGGCAAACTTATTGAGGTAAATGAGAAAAGTGGTTGTGATGAAAAGGATGACAGTGTCTCAGAGAAATTGACTGGCAAAAAAATTTCACATTAAAGAAACTTTTGAGATATTTCATGACATTGTAATTGGAAATGATGAAATGCTGGAAACTGATCAAAACTTAGAAAAGAGTATAGCAATTTTCCAAGATATGGAAAAGATACTTGCTCCATATTGTAAGTAACATCATGAGAATAAGGCAAACACTGTTCAAACTACCCTATATATTTTTTTTAAAAAAGAAATAAAACACCTTAATTCTTAATGCTTCTAATATTTTAAATTGCACTGTACAAAATAAGTGTTAGTTTTACCATATTTCAGTTCCTTATGCATTTATAGCTAACAGCAAAATAATTTTTGATGTTTTGGCAAACATTTTAAAAATTCATTTAGCTGTGTATTGTAGTTTTCCCACTTTTAGTAAGAGCACTTTGCACAGTTCACCTTGCACACTCATTTTTTGGTGCTGCAGTAGTACATACAGTGAGGATTACCTATAGCTTACAAAACATAAATATTGATCAATATACACTTTAAATTATAGTATAGATTAAGGTTTTTGCTTCCAAATCAAATGTTAATAACTAGCATTAATGAGTTAAAGACTGATAGATAAATATCTGGAATAAACCTATTAGAAATACCACTGTGTATTGTAAGTATTAAAAAAATTACTATGGCTTACCTAGGAGAGTACATTCAACAAAACAATTATGTTCTTTTTTTGGCCTCTCTTTCCCAGCACAATTTGGTTAAATAATTTACTTTTACTTATGCACAATTTGAAAGCACTGATGATCTTTCATAAACTAGGGCAACAAATGCATGCACTTAGTAATATTTTTACATTTGTACTGTAACACAAGCTCTAGTGTTAAAATATAATTGAGGGATGAATACAAAAGATAGCAACTTTTGTTGCCCTCTGAAAAATTTCCCATTCCCATGCCTTTACTAATGCCTCAATTCTCTATGTTGCTGCAGCTGTTCTCCCTTTCTGAAATAGTAGACAAATCTGTTTTTCTTCTCTCTCTGTATATGATTTCAAAACAATCATCAAGGAAAAAAAAACAGAAAAAAATTAAAGAAAAGCTCCTTCAAGATCGTGTACCTAGATTCTATTCATTCTTTTCCTAACTTTCAGTTTGGATAGCCAATGAATAAAGGGCTTTCTGACTCTGAAACATTTCCCTCTGTGAGACCTTCAGCCCTTTTCTCTAAGAGGACAACTTAACACTGTGTTTATCAATACTAGATGGTCCTTTACTTTCTCCAAACCTGAATCATAGGATAACAATATAAGAGCATCTAGAATTAGGGCAATGATTCTTTAGGCAACCAAAGCATTCTCTGTAGTCTTTCACAATTGTTCCTGGGCTTTGGACTCAGTCTTAAAAAGCATATGAACAATAACAGGAGCCTATCAGAGAGGCATACTTCTTGGGTCATAGTAAGCTTTGTTAGAAGTCAGGCTGAAATATTAAAATATTTACGAACTTAAAGCAATAAGAGGTACTGAATTGTTCCGTGCATATATTCATTAGAACTAAATCCTATATTTGTGTAGGACCTTTGACTCTTATCCTATGTGCTTAGCTGTGAATGAATCATTACTTTACTTTCTAAGTAACTTATTAAGTCTAACCCAGTCCTATCCTGCTAAGATAGGGTTATCACATAAAATACAGACCACCTAGTTAAATTTGGATTTCAAAGAAACAAACAAACAAACAAAAAGCATTTAAATTATAAATATGTCTTATGAGGTATTTAGGACATACTTACACTAAAGCTTCAGATTTCTTTTCACCAAGTCACATATTATAGTTATCACTCTACACATCTGGTCAATTCACTGCTGTAATCTAATTTCAGAAAGAAAAAGCTTGTATTTGATTGAAGTGTCTAGTAGATCACTTCTGTTTAAAGCAGTCCAACAATGTCCTAAAATATGTATGAAATATTTAACTGTGACATTACTTTAGTACTTTGGTAGAAACTCATGTGCATATACTTTGGACATACTTAGGATCTGAGGTATAAAAAGGGCATTTTTTTTTCTGTGCTATTTTTTTTTCTTAATATTGCTCTTCATCTGGATATGGTAAACTTAACTGATAGTGCCAGCTCTAGACTAACTGTCATTTAGGATAGTATCTTAGTGTTTAACAATCTCCCCTTCTTTCTTTGGGGCTTCCCAGATGGCGCTAGTGATAAAGAACCCACCTGTCAATGTAGGAGACGTAAGAGACATGGGTTGACCCCTGGGTTGGGAAGATTATCTGGAGGAGGGCATGGCAGCCCACTCCAATATACTTGCCTGGAGAATCCCATGTACGGCGGAGCCTCTGGCTATAGTCCACAGGGTTGCACAGTCAGACATGAAGTGACTTCGAATGCACACATACGTTTTCCTTTGATAAAACTCATGGTGCCTCTGTACCACAGTTATATCTGTGATAGTGTGACCCACCCCCAACTTGCAACAGGAAGAGCCAACGAGAACCTGCCACAGTGGCCTTCAGTCTCTTTCCTGCTTCTTTGATTTTTTGAATAGAGTATCTGAAGCAACTAGGCGTTGAAACTTGGTTTGTACAATATTTTCTTGGATTGGGGAGCTACCTCTGTCATATACCAGTAAATTTCTTGATTTCAGTGATTTGAACCGTAATAAAAATTAACATTTTCTAGATCTGATTCTATGCTTTGTGGTGCTTAGGGTATTCTAGCTCTTTGCAAGATGTGTATTTTCTATGACAGTGGTGATTCATTTCTAGTGTATTCCCAGATTGCATCTCCTAAGAGAAAAAGATCATTAGAACCAGTATCCAACTATGTTTACATTCTGTTGCATTCCTTATCATAAAGAGAATTGTTGCTGCTGTTAACTGTTTTTATTTCGTCCTTCACTCGCCTTGTCAGGGTCTTTTGTTTTATCCATCTTACGAAGTTTTTTAAAAAATAGACATAAGTTCCATCGGAAAATAGGATGAAAGAATAGATATTTTCAACTTTCAGAATAATAGTATCATGACATCAATAATAATATGTTTTCAATATAAGGCTTCTACAAGTAAACACATCAAAAGGAATATAAGTAAATTTAAATATATTTATCTTATGTGAGTAAATTATAAAAAAGAAATAGAATACTTGACACATAAATGGGACTAGTTTAAATATTGTTCTTATTTAAAAAGATGGGGAAAATATTTTGTGACTTCATATGTAAATTTTCTTTCAATTATGGGACCACCTAAGTTTGAGCATCATTGTAAGAGCAATGCATGTGAAAAGTGTGATGTGAGAGGATTCCAGGGCTGTAAGCACTAATGACCAGCAGCCACACTACTTCATGCTATCTTGGATGAGAAAAGGGCTTTCTTTATATAATGTCTAATATTTTGCATAAAAAGTGTTAATTTTCCAATTGGCTGCTACTTTAATACTCGTTTGGAATGTTTATCGATTTTTTATTTTTTTGTGTGTGGTGTGGGAATTGAAGACAACAAAATAGTAGTAAGTATGCATACTTTTTTCCCATGGTATTAGTGGTTTAGATGATCAGAATATTTACTAAATTTGAATTACACATTATACTTCTGAGTTCTTCTTTTATATATTATTAAAAACATAACTACTAGGCTAGTATTATTGTAATTTACATGTATTATTTCATGTAATCCTGACCAATTCCTATGTGATATTATTTTAAATATATTAAAGCAAACGAAACTCCTCTAATAAAGGGAGCTAGACTTTAGAAAGTTGAAGGACTGTAATCAGAACTACACAATTAAGAAACAGCTGAATCAGAATTTAAACATGCATTTTTCTTGCTCCAGGACTGTAATCTAGTATAAAATAACAGCCAAAGAATTTCATCTGGAGTACTTTGTCTTCCATACTCAGAAAAAATAATTACTGTTTGTTATTCACCTTTGTTCCTCAGTGCATAGTAAAATACCTGCTACTTTATCTGCTCAACAAATACATGCTAAATGAATGTATGCTTGTAAACAGATGCACAGATGAATAAATAAATATACTTGTGCTTAAATCAGAATAGGCCATTGTTTCAGATTATAGAAATATTTCTTATAATGCTTAATATTTTAGAATATTTTAAAAGTGATATCTGTTAAACCCACTTATCTTATGTTTAAGATATTTTTACTACAGAAACAGAAAATGTAATAAGATTTGCCAAACTTATTTAATATTATTTTTAATTGAAGTTGATTTGCAACTCACTATAAAACTAGCATTTGTGATCTAGATTCTGAGAGCTAACAAGACTGCAAAGTATTCAACTCTTTCTATGCAAATTCTATTGAATATAAAATGTAAATATGGGTTATGATTGTTAAATTTTTATAAAAATCACTGAATAAAAACATGTTAGAAGCTCAACACAGGGATCAATTCAAAATAACTACATGGTGTTTATACAGATAATATGCTCTTTTTTGATAAAATACATTTCCAATTACTCTAGTAAGAGAAAGTGAAGAAGTATGAAGAATACTTTATATTTAGGAAAACCATACACTCTTGCAAAATATTCAGTTGATTTAGAAAGACAGTCTAAATGTATGAATTCATATTTTTTTAATGATTAAAAGCATATCTTAGGAAAAACTATCTTTCTCAAATTGAGTTTACTGCTTACCAAGCTTCTTAACTGCTTGGGATTATAAAAAACATTCTTATAAATTGCACTTGGTAAATGTATAGCATTTGTATATTAACAACGTAAGTGGTATTAAAATGTCACTAAAGTGTGCCTTACTAGAGTACTTTAATAAATACTTTGCAGTTGATTCCGCACTCCCAGCCCTAGAAAATTATACTAGAGATAGTTGCTCTGGCCACTTCTTCTCAAGTTGCTGCTATCACAATTGGTGCTTTGATTATGGCCTCCCTCCATGGTTTCATGGCACCCCACTCCAGTACTCTTGCCTGGAAAATCCCACGGACAGAGGAGCCTGGTAGGCTTCAGTCCGTGGGGTCACTGAGTCAGACCTGACTGAAAGACTTCACTTTCACTTTCATGCCTTGGAGAAGGAAATGGCAACCCACCCCAGTGTTCTTGCCTGGAGAATCCCAGGGACTGGGGAGCCTGGTAGGCTGCCACCTATGGGGTCACACAGAGTCTGACAGGACTGAAGCGACTTAGCATCAGCAGCAGCAGCAGCAGCATGGTTTCAGTCCTGCTTACTGTCAGTTATGTTGGAAATAATTTGTTTCCCCCCTTGCACCAAGAGTGAAACGAACATCCTAACTATTTACCTCCGTTTCTCCAATTTCCAGCTCTCTTAGATCAAGTCCAGGGTTGTAAACACCCTACTTTTTCCTGTGAATAACGTGAAACACCAGGGATTTTCATGCCAACCATAGTCACTTCTCTTCTGCTTATGTCTGCATCAAGAATACACTTCTGTTTTTATCCACATCAAAATTATAATCTTGCTCTACTATAAAATCTTTGCAGCTTTAAAGCATTCTCTTCCTACCATATATCAAATCTTTGAAAAGCAATGTAGAGTTGAATAAAGATGCATACTATCTCTTTAATGTGGAGGATTTTTGGGTGTGTGCTTGAAACATTCCCCAGAAATACTTGCAGCATTTTAAATGAGTTGATATACAGGATGGCTTTCTTCTTTGCCCCAGTTGAATGGGAATTAGTTCTTTGTGAACAGGCTTTGGGCTTCCCCGGTGGCTCAGACAGAAAAGAATCTGCAGTGTGGGAGATGAGAATTTATTATGTCAAAATACCTTATTTCTGAAAAGACTATGATTAAAATCTCAGGCTCTTTTGAAGTTTCAAGAGTTCTAGGGACCTTTCTGGAAATGAAGGGATGATTGAAGGCATTTATTCATAGAATTGTTGATTTCCAACATCTTCTTTCATGTTCTTGCTTACCACACATCTCAGATTAATTTTTCAAGTGGTTTGAAATATGTCCTTCCTGCCTACAGGAATGCCTCTAAGGCCTTGTTTGATGTCTACCAAGTAGGCTCAAGCGTAGAGGGACAGAGTTTTTTTTAATCATTCTATGAATTTAGATTATTTTAGAGAATTTAGATCTGTGTCTAGGTCATCACTGCATTTCAATTCCATAAAGAGTGTTGGTTATGGTTGGCTCTGAATGTTAAATAACTGAATAATTGCATTAATAGAATTAGAGCTAAGAGAAAGAATTCAGTTTAGTTCGGTTCAGTCACTCAGTCGTGTCTGACTCTGCAACCCCATAATTGCAGCACGCCAGGCCTCCCTGTCCATCACCAACTCCCAGAGTTTACTCAAACTCATGTTCATTGAGTTGGTGATGCCACCCAACCATCTCATCCTCTTTCGTCCCCTTCTTCTCCTGCCTTCAATCTTTCCTAGCACCAGGGTCTTTTCAAATGAGTCAGTTCTTCGCATCAGGTGGCCAAAGTATTGGAGTTTCAGCTTCAACATTGGTCCTTCCAAAGAATACTCAGGACCGATATCCTTTAGGATGGACTAGTTGGATCTCCTTGTAGTCCAAGGGACTCTCAAGGGTCTTCTAAGACACCACAGTTCAAATGCATCAATTATTTGGTACTCAGATTTCTTTATAGTCCAACTCTCACATCCATACATGACTAGTGGAAAAACCATAGCCTTGACTAGATGGACCTTTGTTGGCAAAGTAATGGTCTCTATTTTTTAATATGCTGTCTAGGTTGGTCATAACTTTCCATCCAAGGGGTAAGCATATTTTAATTTCATGGTTACAGTCACCATCTGCAGTGGTTTTGGAGTCCCCCAAAATAAAATCTGTCACTGTTTCCACTGTTTCCCCATCTGCCATGAAGTGATGGGACTGGATGCCATGATCTTAGTTTTCTGAATGTTGAGTTTTAAGCCAGTTTTTTCATTCGTCTCTTTTTTTTCATCAAGCGGCTCTTTAGTTCTTCACTTTCTGCCATAAGGGTGGTGTCATCTGCATATCTGAGGTTATTGATATTTCTCCCAGCAATCTTGATTCAAGCTTGTGCTTCATCCAGCCCAGTGTTTCTCGTGATGTACTCTACATATGAGTTAAAAAAGCAGGGTGACAATATACAGCCTTGACATACTGCTTTTCATATTTGGAACCAGTCTGTCGTTCCATGTCCAGTACTAACTTATTTCTTGACCTGCATACAGATTTCTCAAGAGGCAGGTCAGATTGTCTGGTATTCCCATCTCTTGAAGAATTTTCCACAGTTTGTTGTCATCCACACAGTCAAAGGCTTTGGCGTAGTCAATAAAGCAGATATAGATGTTTTTCTGGAACTCTTGCTGTTTTGATGATCCAAAAGATGTTGGTAATTTGACCTGGGATGTTCAAGCTGGTTTTAGAAAAGGCAGAGGGACTGAGAGAAGGAATCACATAATTTAAATATTTGTTGGAACCTTGTATTAAACTCCATTAAAGAGACATATGGCAAGTAGAGTCCAAATGCCATGAAATTTACCCCACTGTGATTTTTTGAGCACTAGTTACAAAATCTTTTATTTGACTACCTCCTAAATCCCCCACCTCTTTGTTACCAATCTCCCCTTCTGTTGATAAAGACTTTAAGTATGTTATCATTCTAGTTTTATACTCGTTCCTTGAACAAATCTCTCTTTCATCTACTTCATCTCACTTTCTAGTTCATTATTTTTTATTAATCTATTTAATTTGTCATCTACCTTTAGCTAGAGAAGCAGTGTATCACAAAGAGCAGATATCCTGGAACTTGATTGCTGCTGGTTCAGTTACTAGCTCTGCCATTTACTAGCTGTTTGGGGTTTGATAGTATCTTTGTGCTTCAGTTTTCTCATGGATAATATGAAGCTAACAATATGCAGAGTGTGTTATAATTAAACAAGTTAAAGTGCATAAACCCCTGAGAATAGGGCAAAAACTAGAAATCAAGATGTTACCCATGTCTATTTTGGGTTATTAGATGTCATTCACTGTAAATTGCTTTTCTAATTTAATTTCAGGGGTTTAGGAAGATTTCCCTATGTACTGCTTTAAAATGTCTTACAAATGTTAATAATAGTGATAATAACATTAAATGTAAGTGTCAGACTCTGTGTGAAGTTTTGTGCCTTGTGTATTTTGCCATTTAATCTTCAAAATCACTGAATGATTTAAATATTGTCTTTTATATTTTAGTAAAGAAGCCAATGGTTATATAACTAAATTCATGGTGTACCTGAAATTTAAACTCAGATCTGTCTTACTGAAAAAGTACACACGTTTACTAATATATGCTTAATGTAATTTTTTTATGATAAGAGGTGAATAATAATTAGGAATACTACACAAATCATTTTCATATTTCAAGGTAGATTGTGATATAACCTGTAAGACTTTTGAATACTAAAAAATTCTATCATTACAACATAACTCATTTTATACAGAGATTAGTGTATACTATAGAACAACTTACACTCTATTTTCAAAATATAAATACACAACATAAATTGTATATTACAAGTTAGATTAAGATATGGTTCTTCTTTATCATCAGATGCCATAGCTATGATCACACTCCATCGTATTAATGATATAGTCTGTTGTATCTATATGTCTATCTCTATATTTGTCTGCCTGTCTACTTATCTATCTGTATCTTGGATCTTATTTTAGTTGGGTATTAGTACAATTTATAGATAATTTTTTTTAAAAAGAACCTTCCTCTCTTTTATTGGCTTTTGCAGTTTTGCTTCAGTAATCTCCTCAGAAAATGTACATAATCTGAAGTATACATTTAGAGTTCTCAATCCTAAAGTATGTGCTATAAATAATATCCAAATAACTCTCAAAAACTTTTCAGATTTACAAAGAATGTTGCCATATTAAAGAGTTAGAGAAGTATGGCCAAAAAAACTATTCTCTTTATTTTTGACACTTCTTGAACTTAAGACTGTTCCAGTGTCTCATGATTTATAATCAGTGGAACCATTAGGGAGTTTTGGTTCATATATTTGTTACCAGGGGTTAATTGTTATCATAAACTGACTTGAATATTATTGATCTGTTAAGTAACTGAAGTCAGTTAAAATAATAATATTGAGTCTTAATGAGGTAATTAAATGTTCACTTTTATTTGTGCTCTTTGGTAGATGAAAATATTAAAAAAGTGAGGGGTGTTGGGACCAAGTAAAAGTATTACAGAGGGATCATAATTCTCTTAGTATAAAACTACAAATCATTAAAGCACAGGTGAAAGTTATGTTAATGTAACAGCATAAATTATTGATATTTTGTCTACTCCAAAAACAGTCCCTGTGTTTTGAATTTATAAACACAGCATACAGGCATTCTAAGATAAAACCAACGTTTTCTTGAAGCTCAGGTTATGAGAGATATTATGTATTAAAGAGATCTTAGAACTATAAATTTTTGTAGATCTGCTGTCCCAGGTACCAATTTTCTTTTATTTCAGAGATAATTTATAAATTCAACAGAATTTCTTTATAGCAATGTTCTGAGAATACTAAGGCTCCCTTGTTGAAATAATCTCAGCTAGGGCAGTGTCTTGACAAGGAGAACACATATGTTTTTTACAGCCAACCATTATTTGTGGCCACTTAACCAACAGGGGTAAGATCTCAGCATGCTTCAGGAAAACAAGTATCTATTTTGACCGAGGAGGACAAGGCTTACCCTCCAAAATAATTGCCAACATGACCATACTTAGTTCATGACTTGAAGTATCATCCTTAAGGATATTATTTTAGATGTTTTTCATCCTGTGAATCTCTACTGCACTCATCATCTTCACTTGGATGTATATCAGATTTCTCAAAAGTGACATATCCAGAGTAGAACTACTCATTTCCTCCACCAAACTTGTTTCTTCTATAATATTTATTAATCTCTGTATTTTGAAACTCCTTTTTCCCAGTTGGCAAGGGAAATCACCAAACCAAACCATTATACCCATTCTTGGCTTCTTTCATACTTCACCATTAATCCATTAGCATATCTTACCTGCATTACCTTCAAAATAAATCCAGAATCACACCACATAACACTATGAACACTCCTACTGTCTAATTACATGTTACCAGCAATTGTTGCCTAAATTGCTGGAAAATTTTGCTAGCTTGTTTTCCTGCTTCCATCATTTCTCACTTTCAGCCTATTCCCAAATATAGGCAGAAAAGTTATTTAAAAGTAAGGCAAATCATGAAATCATGCCTTTCCTTACATTAAAATAATTATTAAAATATCATTTACAGTAAATGACTAAGACCTTGAAATGGCTGTAATTCTCTTACACAATAGCCTTCCCCCCCCCACCCCTTAGTCCCCCACCGGCCCCACTCCAGGGTTGCTAAATTAGAAAACACAAATCAAAACAACAATAATGAAAACAGATTGTTTCTAAATTTGAGTTTCAGATAAACAAGGATTTTTAAAAATATGTATGTCCCATATAATACTTGGGATATATTAATATCAAAAAGGTTTCATTTATCTGAAATTCAGATTTAACTGGATGTCTTTAATTTATGTGGCAATTCTTCTCCACCTCACTTTCCCTGCAAACATTTATCTGACCTTTTCTCTTAGTACTCTCTCCTTCTATCACTTTACTATTTTTTTATAACCACAGTGGCTATATGGGGATTATTTTCTCCATAATCTGTGGATTTTTTTGGATCAAATAGGATTTTATTGGATCAAATCAGATTATATTGGATCAAATCCTATATCAAATAGGACTCTAAAAAATTTCAATATATTAGCTTTTGGGGTAAATTTATTTAGACTACTACTACTTAGCTTCCACACAATTGCACTCATCTCACATACTAGCAAAGTAATGCTCAAAATTCTGTAAGCCAGGCTTCAACAGTACGTGAACCGTGAACTTCCAGATGTTCAAGCTGGATTTAGAAAAGCCAGAGGAACCAGAGATGAAATTTCCAGCATCCATTGGATCATCGAAAAAGCAAGACAGTTCCAGAAAAACATCTACTTCTACTTTATTGACTATACCAAAGCCTTTGACTGTGTGGATCACAACTAACTGTGAAAATTCTTCAAGAGATGGGAATACCAGACTGCCTGACCTGACTCCTGAGAAATCTGTATGCAGGTCAAGAAGCAACAGTTAGAACTGGACATGAAAAAGCAGACTGGTTCCAAATCGGGAAAGGAGTACATCAAGGCTGTATATTGTCACCCTGCTTACTCAACTTATATGCAGAGTACATCATAAGAAATGCTGGGCTGGATGAAGCACAAGCTGGAATCAAGATTGCCAGGAGAAATATCAATAACCTCATATACACAGATGACACCACCCTTATGGCAGAGAGCGAAGAAGATCTAAAGAGCCTCTTGATGAAAGTGAAAGAGGAAGGTGAAAATGTTGGCTTAAAACTAAACTTTCAGAAAACTAAGATTATGGCAACTGGAAACAGTGGAAACAGTGACAGACTGTTTTGGGGGGCCCCAAAAATCACTGCAGATGGTGACTGCAGCCATGAAATTAAAAGGTGCTTACTCCTTGGAAGAAAAGTTATGACCAACATAGACAGCATATTAAAAAGCAGAGACATTACTTTGCCAGCAAAGGTCCATCTAGTCAAGGCTGTGGTTTTTCCAGTAGTAATAGTGAGTTGGACTATAAAGAAATCTGAGTGCCAAAGAATTGATGCTTTGGAACTGTGGTGTTTTAGAAGACTCTTGAGTCCCTTGGACTGCAAGGAGATCCAACCAGTCCATCCTAAAGGATATTGATCCTGAGTGTTCATCAGGAGGACTGATGTTGAAGCTGAAATTCCAATACCTTGGCCACCTGATGCAAAGAACTGACTCACTGGAAAAGACCCTGATGCTGGGAAAGATTGAAGGCAAGAGGAAAAGGGGATGACAGAGGATGAGATGGTTGGATGGCATCACCGACTCGATGGGCATGAGTTTGAGCAAACTCCAGGAGTTGGTGATTGAGAGGGAAGCCTGACGTGCTGCATTCCATGTGGTCGCAGAGTCAGACACGACTGAGCGACTAAACTGAAAGAGCTATTTTCTAACATCCCTCGGAGAACATTATCTGCCAAAGGACTGTGATCAGCAAATGGCTGCAAGCCCAGAATTTTGGAGCTTGAGTAGGTTTGGACCAGCCAGTTTTTCCTGGAAGTACTTATTTGATAAATCATTTGCACCTGAAACCTACACTTATAATCTGCTCTGAGAAAAAGAGACTAGGAAGCATCACTTTAATTCTTTATGAGTGATGGCCTTACCACCTTTGATTTGAGCTATCCCTCCAGTTGCATTTATTAGACTTACTCAGCCCCCTGTTCAATTCCTGGTTTGAGAAGATCTCCTGGAGAAGGGAACGGCTATCTACTCCAGTATTCTTGTCTGGAGAATTCCATGGAATGAGGAGCCTGGCAGGGTAAATAGTCCATGGTGTTGCAAAGAGTCAGACATGACTGAGCGACTTTCACATTCAGCCCACTGTATTTATATTAAATTGAATATTTTATTATAGTTGGGAAATGCTTTTATTTTCCTCCCTTCTAAGTTCCAGATTTTCCAGACTTTCTACATTCTTTCTCAATTTTGTTTCCAAACTGGCCATTTTTCCCTGAATGTTTTTGTTTTGTTTTATCAAATGCAGCCAGCAGGAGCCAGCTTATGCATTCAGTGTTCTTCCTGGTAAGCCTCTTTCCTAAGGCCATAAGATCATTAAGTATATTTTTTATTTTTCAATTATTGCAGGTGATAGTTGTTACAGATATTTGGCCATTACATAGCACAAGTCTCTATTTTTCCAGTCTCAATTTTAAAAGATTTTTTTTTTCATTTTTATAAAAGTTTTCAGTCTTCTGTAACTATAGCTTTTCCCTCACTGTCCCCATAGATAATACTACAAAATTTAAAATTTTGATGAATAGTACTGTATTTCTGATTACCAATTTTGTCACCAATAATATCATGCTTTGTAATATATGGTGCTTTGCAAAAAACAAAACAAAACAAAACACCTTCTAAACTCAGTAGCATACAATAAAAAGCCTTTATTTCTTATTTACATCTCTGTGGTTTGGCTGGGATAAGGCCAACTCAGTTGGATTATCTCCAAGCCATGAGTTTCTGTCTTATTTATTCTTTTATGATGAATGGACTTCCTGGGATATGAATTCATGTTGTTGCAGAAACACTGGAAAGTAAGCTAAAATAGCCATGCACATTCCAATCCCCTGTTTGATTCATGTTCACTCACATGCCATTGTCAAATAAGTCACATGGGTATATCAAATTTGTATAGGATGTATGCTGCCTCCTTTTGAGGGGACTGCAAAGTCAGGTGACAAAGAGGGCATAGATAAAGGAAGGAGTGAAGAAAGGGGAAAAATCATTTAGTCCACCATAGCAGACTGTATTGCTAAACTCTCTTCAACAGGATGATTATTCAATATCTAGAGTGACAGAACTCTTCTAATAGGAGTGTTATTAAATCAATCCAGTTCCTAGAAAAGCATCTTGCCTATGCATATTCCAGCTATCGACATGGAGGACAGAAACCAAGAACTTTCTATTCTCCCAGAAAGCAAAACTGGAAACCACCAGACTGACTGACCAAAGAATTCACTCACTAGCAGGGCAGAATTAATGCCTTATTGTCTAGTTATACTATGTGCTATGGCCGGTGGACTCTATATTCTATTCAATCCTTCTCATTTCCAAAGGGGAGTTATTAGTTATGTAATTGTTACCATGGCATAGTGCAAATGTTGAGGAAGATAAGTCTTCATTTAACCATCACCACTAGGCTGTAAAGGGGCTCATGAAAAGTCCTGACCACCACCCCCCCCCCCCCACCAAAAAAAAAGCATATCCCTGGTGACTCTGGACTTAAACATATAGGCATAGATATTTGAAATGTTGGGTTGTTTCCTTGTGGAGAGAAAATGCATAGATTTTATAATAGCTTAAGCATTTATTTATTTATTTATTGGTAGTGGTGTTGGGGGCTTTCCCACCAAAAAATCTTCCTGCAGTGCAGAAGACCCCGGTTTGATCCCTGGGTCAGGAAGATCCTCTGGAGAAGGGATAAGCTTCGCACTCCAGTATTCTTGGGCTTTCCTGGTGGCTCAGGCAGTAACAAGTCTGCCTGTGATGCAGGAGACCTGGGTTCAATCACTCGGTTAGGAAGATCCCCTGGAGGAGGGCATGGCAATAGGGGCTTCCCTGGTGGCTCAGATAGTAAGTAATCTGCCTGCAATACAGGAGGCCTGGGTTCCATCCCTGGGTCAAGAAGGATTGCTAGAGAAGCGAATGTCAACCCACTCCAGTACTCTTGCCTGGAGAATTCCATGGACAGAAGAAGCCTGGTGAGGTACAGTCCATGGGGTTGTAAAGAGTCAGACACAACTGAGTGATTAACAAGCATTTTTTCATAGGTTATGCATTTTTAAAGGCTAATATCTCTTCCTATGAATTCTGTTATCTTAATGCCTTCATAAGCCTTGGTAGGTTTATGAGGTACATATAGCTCTTGGGTAAACCCCCAAATTCTACCTTACCCTAATATGTTAACTGAATGATTTGGGTAGAGTTAACCACACACTCAACTTCAGAATTGAGTCCTCATTGATCTAAGTCATTTGGCCTAAATTTAGTAAAGGCATTATCACAGATAATTTAAGGTGGATTGCAGATCAAACTGTGCCTGAAACCAAATCTACACCTAGTCTTGATAATTAGAAAAAATAGTAAATACTCTGTTGCTCAAGGCATTTAATTGCTTTCTTCAAAGCAGGTAAAAGTGAATAAAATAAGTTCTTATATTTTTATGAATTGTAAAATAAAATTTCTCTATTTGTAAATTGAATAGGATGATGTGGGAATTATACCAAGAACAATAAAAAAATTAATTGGGCAGTCACATTATATATAGAAAGTCCAACTCTGTTATTTAAGATCATGGATTGGTGGAAATCTTAAGTGAAAAGATAACTGCAAAAATATGGCCCTTTGTGTCCTGAGAGATATAGTCTCTAAGTGATATTATTAATTAAGATGAGATGTACATGAAATGAAGAAGTGAACAACAATTTCAGATATCACAGCAGGTGACCAGGAATTAAGAGACATGAGGAAATGTCAGGGAGGGTTTAGAGAAGCCTCACATCTCCATTATACACTTGCCAGACTCCCTACTGGGTCATGAAATCAGAGCCAAATGGCAGCTAGCTACAGACATACATTATTCAGTGTAAACTTTATTAGAAAAGTCTGCCTAGTCTGTGTGGAGCAACTAGGAAATAGCCTTCGTGATATTGTTTGATGTGGTACTAGTTATTTAGTCCTTAAAGCAGCATATGTTTTCCCTCACTATTAGCTGCTAGGGTTCAAGTCTGAATGAAGTCAACTCTTTAAGTGTATATCAGAGTACTGTACATTCTCTAGAAGAGGGGTCCCCAACCTCTGGGCTGTAGACCAGCACCTCCTGTCAGATCAATGCCCGTACTGGATTAGAAACAAAATGTCCAGTAAATATAATGCTCTTGAATCATCCGAAACCTACCTCCCACCCCTGATCCATGGAAAAATTGTCTTCCACAAAGTTGGTCCCTGGTGCCAAAAAGGTTAGGACTGCTGCTCTTGAAGACATTCTTGCTTCAAATTTCTGATTGATGATACATTTGTCTAATTCACAAATCACTAAAATGGAAATCAACTGTAGTATTACATCTTACATAATAACCTTAGGCAAATGAGCTAACTATAGAATTTAATAGTTTATATATTGTTTTAGTTTTCTTTATTTTAGATTTTTTTCTAGTTGCTGAATGACTTACATGAAGGGAAATATGAAATAATTTAAATAAACTAAATCTAACCACAGACCTTTTCAAGTTAACTAATTTTAGTATATCAGAAACTGTGGTCAAATGATGGTGGAAGCCTTCTTAAAATTTTGCCATGACATGATCTAAAGTGACATTTTTCAATCCTGACAATTTATGGGTGTATGTTACTCCAGGGACTAACCAGTGTTCTGTTTCTTAATCACAATGCTAAATGTGTTGTGACATTGCTTTCATGTTACAGAATTCTTTTCACTGCTTTTCAGTAGTCTTCTATCATGCCAGGGTTCATAGGATGCAGACAGACTAATGAAATTACTAATTTTTCAATGTGAAGGAAAATGTTTCCTTGATAGGTATGTTGTATCTAAATCAGGTCATTCTAAAACTCTGCACTTCTCCACTTTAAAAAAACAAGCTGTGTTGAATTTCTGACATGACAAATTAATATAAAAACAGTAACTATTATTTTTTGTCCTTGATTCAAAAGCACAGGCAGAAAATTTCAGACATGTGAAAATGTGACAATGTTTTTAGGGAAAATATCTAATTTTTGTCAATTCCAGGTAAACTGAGTAATGTCACATTTATGTTGTGCCAGTTCAGTATTTTTTCATTTAGTTCCTACAACCAGATTGTCTTTTAAGAGCTATTGGTCTAAGATAGCTTTATGGCGTTATATTGGTGAGAAGTTTATTAGCCTAGCTTGCAATTTCACCTACAATGCCTTTAGATGTCTCTGTTCTCAAACAGGACCTGAAAATATGGCCCATTCTTGGTTCTTTTTCTTGTCATAACTGTGAGAGACTTTAAGTCTGTAGGCACTTTGTTCCTTTCAACTTATATTCATACATTCTTCCAGAAATCAGGGACATTTGGCAGCTCTCTAAATCTAGTCTGCGCTCCCAGGCTATTCACTAGGACAGCCTTTCCTTGCTCCTGCCTCAGCATCCAAAACAGCTTATATACATGAGGAGCTTTATTTTAGTGCCTCTGTGATGGCACAAGGACTATGGTGAAACTGCTGACTCTGGAGGGTCCAGAGGGACTTTAATTTCAGATTCCTAAAGACTTTAACTGACCTTTAATACTTTATTTGCCCTCCAACTTCTTTTCCTATACCGTCTCATTGTGGTGAGAAACACTAGTACAGTAAAGTGTTCTTCCCTGCCTTTGTGTTATATCTCAGCTGTGGCTTTCCATGTTAAAATACAATAATTTGATGCCTCTCCTTGGTCTACTCTGCCAAGTCCTTTTTGGGACAATAATATTACAGCCTGAATTGAGGAGATATCAGTGGACAGGGAATTGTTAGGGGTGAAGCTATAAGATCTAGTCTGGAGTGCTTCTTGTGCACAAGTATTGTGTAAGCATTTTGTATTCATTGTCTAACTTAGTCCTCATAATCACACTCTGTATGTTGAGAGGGTGTGATCTCTGGTTGACATGGGTGTTAAACCCAGACAATCAGAGGCTCCTCGCTCTCTCTCCTCTGTCCTTGCAATGTATGATTCACTTATTCTTCTACATCAGGAGCCACTTCAAAGTTGCAGGCTTGAGAGAGTAATGTGTTGTTGAGACCATCTGAATGATATATGTCATTGAACCACATTAAGGCCTCTATATAAACTCTTAAGATCCAGCGAGTGGAACCAGAGATTTAGTCACTTGTAGGCACGTAAGACAATGCCTCATATAAATGTTCCCTTGCTCATTAAAACTGCCACTTACCAATACGGAGGTGATCTACCTCCTTCTTTAATCTGCCCTTTTCCTCCATATATGGGAGTCAATTTATGATTACATCTGGAGAGCTCCTGACAATTGGCAAGGCAGCCAAGACACCAAAGGAATGAGTCTTGGGAAAGAGGTATCCACAAGGGAAATCCCAGGGAGGCCAATGACCTCTATGTGGAGAAGGCTGACCTGTATTTTAGGTCTTTGGGGGTCACCACCTGAAGGCAGGGATACCCAGGAACACCTCAATTTTAATGTGTTTATTTTAATGTATTTAATGAGGAACCATGTATAGCATACTGCAACAGAGAAGAGAAATCCACAACTGAAACATAGAATGGCCTTTCACTGTAGGCATACCAGCTAGAGGCTGAAGCTCCAGTTAGAAAGTTGGAAGAAGAGCTGAAGTTAGACAAGGACTGCTCTGCAGGATTTGGAGCTGGCAGACAGGTTGGGGGAGCAGGGTAATAAGTTGGAGAACATGTGTGGGTTTTGCAAAGCTAAGAAGGTAAAAGAGGACATGAACTAGGTCTGAATGCTATGACAAAGTCTGAGACGCTAGGAGGTGGAATCTCTGGGAAAGTAGAGAGGGTGAAGACGGGGATGTTAAGGTGATTGAGGGTGGAACAAATTGGCTCTTGTTCTTAGACTCTAATACAGAGAAAAGCATAAGAACAGCAACCACCCCAACCAGTGGAGCCGTCCCAGATTCAGGAAATACCTATGTTGAAAGAATATACAGCCACTGGGCTTATTGATACAGCTGTTACTTCAATAGATATAATAGCCTGGATGCATAAGAACAGCTACCACCATAGTGCCCACATGGGAAGACATTACCAAGAGTGCTGGATTGCCCTTAAAATAGAGTGACTTGGTTAATGCTGGAACAATATGTCCTGTATTAGAGCAATCCACCAGATTCCCAACTGGTAAAGGAAATGGCAAATTGATTACATAGGATCCCTCTCTCCAAGGTGTTGTTGCTGTTTAGTCACTCAGTTGTATCCGATTCTTTGTGACCCCATGGACTGCAGCATGCCAGATCTCGCTGTCCTTCACCATCTCCTGGAGCTTGCTCAAACTCATGTCCATTGAGTTGGTGATGCCATCCAACCATCTTGTCCTCTGTCATCCCCTTCTCTTCCTTCAATCTTTCCCAGCATCAGCGTCTTTTCCAATGAGTCAGCTCTTCACATCAAGTAGCCAAAGTATTGGAGCTTCAGCATCAGTTCTTCCAATGAATATTCAGGGTTTATTTCCTTTAGGATTGACTGATTTGATCTTGCTATCTAAGGGACTTTCGAGAGTCTTCTCCAACATCACAGTTCAAAAGCATCAATTCTTCAGTGCTCAGCATTCCTTATGGCCCAATTCTCACAGCCATACATGATTACTGGAAAACCATAGCTTTGACTATTGAACTTTTTTGGCAAAGTAATGTCTCTGCTTTTTAATATGCTGTCTAGGTTTGTCTCCCTCCAAGAGAGTGTGCTAAAAAATGTCTAATTTGTGTGAGTGCATTGTTTGGCCTAACCCATAATTTCCCCTGTTGCCATACAGACCAGGCTGCCACCATCAGGGAATTAAAGAAGCTGAAAAAAAATTAGTTGCTCAGTCATGTTCAACTCTTTGCAACTCCATGGTCTATAGCTTGCCGGGCTACTCTGGGTCCATGGGATTATCCAGGCAAGAATACTGGAGTGGGCAGCCATGCCTTTCTCCAGGGGATCTTCTTGACCCAAGGATGGAACCTGGGTTTCCTGCATTGGCAGGCAGATTCTTTAGTCTGAGCCACCAGAAAAAGCCACTTTTACCAAAAAGACTGTAATTGAGAGTCATATTTCAAAGGTCATGGTATGCAAATCACAATATGTGCAAAATAACATGACACTGAATGGATATTCCATCTCCCTTAAAATGCACAAGCAGCAGGAATGGTAGAAAGGAAGAATGGAATATTAAAACAGAAGATTATGGACTAAAGTGCTATCGAGTGTTTAATACATCTGAACGATCAACCAGTAGAGCCTGCCGCTGAGAAGACCTCGTCCCATCACACCTGGGAGAGGCATCAGCTGTTGGAATTTGCAGTAGGATGTCCCACCAAGATAGATGAGCTACTTGATACCCCTTGGTGAACGGGGACTACTCAGTCTCTACTGGGATCCTCTTGTCTTGCTGCTTAGTTGAGCCTGTTGAAATCCACTATGCCTGGAATGCAACATGCATCACTGAGACAGGAGGGAAGGTGGGGGCCCTATGCCTGAGAGTGTTGTCTTTCTTGGTCAAAATGTACGGTACGCACAAGCATGTCAGATTTCTAAACCTGCAGCTGCATTAACATCTAAGGATCAGACCACAAGCATCATTCTTATAGAAGAAGACCTTTCTGTACAAGTTTCTTTTAAATGCCCGTCTTTTCATTCTTAGACATCTGCTGCTTCTGTGATTTCTGGTCGTGGAATAGGCACCTCATGGAAATACTTTTCTACAGTGTGCCCACTTGTATGCCCAGCAAAGGAATCAGTCCAGCTGTTGGGTATGTGGGCAAGCTCATCCTGCTCTTTTTCATGCTTTCCTAACATTAAGCTTTAGCTACAAAGCTGATGTCAAGGAAACCGACCTGTTTTACTTCTAATGGATTGAGAAGAAGATGTGGTAGAAGAGAAAAAAGACACATGTGTTAAAGTACTCCGAGGATGATGACAAATGCTTTTCGCCTTATTCAATTTTGGACTTTTGGAAAATAGGACATTTTGATTTTCCCCAACAATACCTCCTATCCAGTTTAACCTGAGGAGTGTGTGCATCACAATTTTGTCTATGAGCCATGGGTAGGTAGGGGAAGATGAGTGTAATGTTACCAAATTTCTGGAGCATGGCCAGTATAGGAAGACATTAAATTAAATGTCACCAGGACTTTCTGTAAGCCTGACATGGCAAGCATCAAGGTGACTCTGCAGCAGAGGCTTTGAAAAGTGTCCATAGTGATATTGATCCAGAACTGAACTGAGCATGAGTCAGGTAGGGATCAACTTCAGGCACTGAGCAAGTTTCAGAAGGACACATTTAATGAAACCATCTTCCAAATTTTGCCACAGATATCATCAAAGCAAGCTGAGTTCAAGTAGAAAAGCTGTTAGCAAAATGTTAACAAGAGTCATGCTTACTTATACAAAGCTTTATATTATATACTATGTTTTCTCTAGCCCTTATAACAATCCTAATATACATGTACTATTATTTCCATTTGACTGATGACAATCATGAGTCATAGGCCGATTTAAAATGTTGTTGCTCCGTCCCTCAGTCATGCCCAACTCCTTGTGACCCCATGGACTGCAGCATGCAAGGTCTCCCTGTCCTTCACCATCTATTGGGACTTGCTCAAGCTCATGTTCACTGAGTCAGTGATGCCATCCCACCATCTCATCCTCTGTCATCCTCTTCTCCTCCTGCCTTCAATCTTTTCTAGCATCAGGGTCTTTTCTAATGAGTTGGCTCTTAGCATTAGGTGGTCAAAGTATTGGAGCTTAAGAATCAGTCCTTCCAATGAATATTCTGGACTGATTTCCTTCAGGATGGACTTGGTGGATCTCCTTGCAGTCCAAGAGACTCTCAAGAGTCTTCTCCAACACTGCAATTCAAAAACATCCATTCTTCAGCACTAGCTTTCTTTATAGTCCAATTCTCACATCCATACCCAACTACTGGAAAAACCATAGCTTTAACTATACAGACCTTTGTTGGCAAAATAACGTCTCTGCTTTTTAATATGCTGTCTAGGTTGGTCATAGCTTTTCTTCCAAGGAGCAAGTGTCTTTTAATTTCATGGTGACAGTTACTGTCTGCAGTGATTTTGGAGTCCAAGAAAATGAAGTCTGTCACTGTTTCCATTATTTCTCCATCTATTTGCCATGAAGCGATGGGACTAGATGCCATGATCTTAGCTTTTTGAATGATGAGTTTTAAGCCAGCATTTTCACTCTCCTCTTTCACCTTCATCAAGAGGCTCTTTAGTTCTTCTTTACTTTTTGTCATAAAGATGGTGTCATCTGCATATGTGAGGTTTTGATATTTCTCCTGTCAATCTGATTTAAGTAAACTGATCAATTTCACATGTCTAGTAAGAGAAGGCCAAGCTTTGAACTCAAGTGAGTAATGAAAGTAAATTTTAATACTCCTTAAATTCAGCTAAACAGGTGTGTTTGAGTGGGGAAGAGGGAGTGTGAGAGCAGCAAAAGGGAAATTGACATTATTTTATGTATATAGCTTGAATATTAATTTTCATTTAAGGTACTAAAGTTTATAATGTATATTCTGTATATAATGTATTTCATTTTTTAAAGTGATTGATTGTTAGATTTAAGCAATGTGTTGTATTAAACATAATTATAATCAGCTAATTATGTGTTGCAGTTTACAACACTTAAGTTACATATTGACTTAAAAATAGCTGAATCTTAAGGCATCCAGATACAATGCATATTACAAACTTTGCTACCACAGAATCAATCACAGTACTTAATAAAATCCGCCAAAACAGTTTTTAGAAAATCAGAAAACAAAAGGAAAATACATCATTGAAGAACATTATAACAAATTGAGTTTTTTTGTAGTATATCTCGATTGTTTAATGATCATAGTTTCTGCTTCTTATGCCTTTTGAAAGCAGTGTCATGACCTTTTCCTCTCAGAATTTTGCAAAAGCAATTCAATATTCTTCTATTTTCATTTTAGACAAGTCATCACTGTCAAAGTTTGACTCTCTTCCTGCTTTTTGAAATTTAGTGACAGATCTGTCAAATTATAGATCACTAATCCCTACCTGGAAGTAATGTCTTTCTATACTTGGAGTGAGCCACATAACTCTAATTATGGGAATTAGCAAACAAACAAACAAACAAAAAAACAATTAAGAGAGAGATATAAGATAGATAATGAGATACTCAAAAATATTCTTTTTTTTTTTTTTAGTTGATAAGCAACCCTACTACTCAATGATTAAAGATCTTAAAACTGGAAGTATATTTTCGTTAGAAAACAGGTCTTTTGCTTCTCTGCTTTTTATTAAAATTCTATACAAAAAAAAAAGAAAAGCAAAGCAAAGACAGCACTAGTTCTCTTGATAAGTGATAAGGGGAGCTCTGAAATGCATTTTCTCTTCCCATTGAAAGATATATTCAAGTTTCTATCACTAAGGGATGACCTATGTGAAAACATTGACTTATTAGTTAAGTTGAAACGTAATCATCATGATTTCAATGCTGGGTCAAGTTTTCTAAAAATTATTTGTTTACTTTTACATTTTTCTCATTAGCTATCTTTATTTAATAAATAAGCAAAACCCCCATGTTTTTTCTGTGGTAAATATTACACAAATATATCTATTTCATGTATATAATAATATGATTATATATAATACTACAGTATATGATTATATAATATATATATAAATCAGTACCTAAATTATATATATATATATATATATTATTTATTATTCCAATGTGATTGGATCTCAGTCCACTCTAAATTTTTCCTTTTTCACTTTGATTGTGTTATTTGCTCCGCAGTGTCACACTCTTTTGTGACCCCATAGACCCTAGCCCGCCAGGCCCCTCTGCCTATGGGATTCTCCAGGCAAGAATACTGGAGTGGAGCCATTTCCTTCTCCATGGGATCTTCCTGACCCAGGGATTGAATCCAGGTCTGCATTGCAGGCAGATTTTTGACCATCTAAGACACCAAGGAAGCCCTACTTTAAGTATTTGGGCATTTGTGTTTATGTAGAACAGTTTTCCAACTTCATTTTGGGCCAGATAATTTTTTGCTAAGGGGTTGGGGTGTGTCTTATGCAGTGTAGTATGTTTAGCAGCACTGCTGTCCTCTACCACTAGATATCAGTAGCAGCCCTGAACCAGTTCTGATAACCAAAAAATGTATCCAGACATTGTCAAATGTTGCCTGAGAGGCAAAATCTCCTTTAAGAGAGGCAAAATCTCCCCTAATTAAGAACCATTGTTCAAGAGATAGAGGACTATAGTAGTACCATGTCTGTTATACTTTGGGAGCTCTTTAAGCTCTCACTGATATTTTCTGCAACATAAAGTTTACAGGTGCTCTCAGCAGGCTTCCTGAGAGATGTTGACATGCTGGTGTATGCCAGTAAATACATCACTTTAAAATTCCAATTTATCATTGCTAATATACAAAAAGGCATATTGTTATAACCACTTCTTAGTGCCAAAAGGTTTTATTTTTGTTGTTGTTATTGATTAATTTGTTGTTGTTCAGTCTCTCAGTCATGTCCAACTCTTTGTGACCCATGGACTACAACAGGCTAGGCTTTCCTGTCCTTCACCATCTCATCACCTGGAGTTTGCTCAAATTCATGTCTATTGAGTCAGTGATGCCATCCAACCATCTCACCCTCTGTCACTTTCTTCTCCTCATGCCCTAAGTTTTCCCCCAGCATCAGGGTCTTTTCCAGTGAGTCCACTCTTCACATCAGGTGGCCAAAGTATTGGAGCTTCAGCTTCAACATCAATCCTTCCAATGAATATTCAGGGTTGATTTCCTTTAGGATTGAGTGATCTTGCTGCCCAAGGGACTCTCAAGAGTCTTCTCCAACACCACAGTTTGAAAGCATCAATTTTTTGGCTCTCAGCCTTCTTTAATGGTTCAACCTTTACATCCGTTTACATGACTACTGGAAAATAGGCAAACATATCATCTGTGAACATAGTCAATTTTATTTCTTCCTTTCCAATGTATATACTTTATGTCCTATTTCTCTAGTCTTATTGCACTGGTTAGAACTTCCAGTACAATGTTTAAAAGTAGTAGTGATGTCCTTCCTGATCTTATGGGACAATATCCAGTTTTTTTATCGTTAAGTATGCAGGAAGATTTTTGTATTTGTCCATTATGATTGGTCTCTAGTCCTGTCTAGTAGAGAAGTTGTTCTCTAGGCCTAGTTTGTTAAAAGTTTTTATCATGAATGGGTTTTGGTTTTTGTCAAGTGTTTTTCTGCATATGATCGTATGATTTTTTTTCTTTTTTTTGCCTGCTGGTATTGTGAGTTACATTAATTGAGTTTTCAAGTGTTGCACTAGCTTTGCATAACTGCATTAAATATTATTTAGCCTTGGTGTGTAATTTATTTTATATGCTCTTAGCTTTAAATTGCTAATATTTCTTCTAGCATCTACCTTTATGAGAGATATTGATCTGTAGTTTTTCTGTTTTGTAATACCCAATTTTGGTATTTAGGTAACAGTGGCCTCATAAATTGAGTTAAGAACTGTTCCCCCTACTTCTATTTGCTGGAAGAGATTTTAGAGATTTGTACTTAAATATTTGGTAGTACTCACCAGTGAATTCATATGGGCCTTTTTAAAAGGTTATAAATTATTGATTTGGTTTCTTAAATAGATAAAGGCCTAATCAAATAACCTATTTGTCCTTGTGTGAGTTTTTGTTCCTTTCAGAAGTCATCAACTCTGTGGGCAAATAGTTCATAATATTTTTATTATCATTTTGATGTGCATGAATCAGTAGGCATGACCAATTTTTTATTTCTAATATTGATAGTTTATGTCTGCTCTATTTTTTTTCTTTTTTTTGTTAGCCTGGCTAGGGAGTATGTCAATTTTATTTGTATTTTCAAAGAACCAGCTTTTAGTTTTGTTGATTCTTCTCTATTGGTTTCATGGTTTGAATTTCATTAATTTCTCCTCTTCATTTTATTATTTTTTTGTAATCTCTCTAGGCTTAAATTGCTTCTCTTTCACTAGTGTGTTCTTAGGTAGAAGCTAAAACAATTGATTTTACATCTTTCTTCATTTCTAATATATAAATATTTATCTGTTAGTTATCTGCATCCTACAAATTATGATAATTTTAAATTTTCAGTTAACTGAAAATATTTTAAAAACTTCTCATGAGCCTTCTTTGATTGATATGTTATTTAGTCATATTTTGTTTATTCTCTAAATACTCAGGGGAATGTTGGCTATCTTTCTGTGATTTCTGTTTTTTTTTAATTTGTGAGATGAGTTTTATGGCCCCAAAGTCTATAGTTGAGAATGTTTTATGGAGTTAAGAATAATGTGTAATCTGCTGTTTAGTTAAGAAGGCTTAGATGGTACTCTTCTATCAACCATATCCTTAGTGATTTTCTGCCTAATAGATCTGTCTTTACTAAAAGAGGGATGTTGAAGTCTTTAACTATAAGCATGGATTTATTTTTCCTTGCAGATTTAGCCTTACATATTTTGAAACTATTGTTAGGTGCATACACATTAAGAATGTTATATTTTCTTGGAGAATTGACCTTCTTATCACTATGTAATTGCTCTCTTTATCCTTAATAATTTTTTTCTGTCTTGCTTTTGAGAAATAGAAGCAAAGAAGTTTGCTTTTTAAGAAATTAATATAGCTACTCCAGTACCTTTTTGATTAGTGTTAGTAAATTATATTGCTTTCTGTCCCATTACTTTTATCTTAGTCTTTAACTTTAAAATGAGTTTCTTTTAGACAACTTTTGTTTTTCTTTTAAATCAATTTTGGCAATTTATCTTTTTTAATTGACATTTTTAGGCTATTCACAATTAAAGTGGTTATTGAGACAGTTGATTTATTTTCCCATGAAACTGTTTTCTATTTGTTGTATTTGTTCTCAACTTTTATCTTGCTTTTATGCAATTTGCTTTTAATGAAGCATTTTATACACTTCCATTTTTTCTCCTCTGAGTATAAGTTACACTTATTTTCAAATTATTTTTTGATGGGCTCCATAGAAATTGCAATATAAGTTTATAGGTAATTTAAATCTTTTTTCAAATAATGCCATAGTGCTTTATGGATAGAGCAAGTATGTTATAACATGATACTACTAATTTTTCCTTTCTGTCCCTTCCAGCAGTGATTTCGTCCATTTTACCTATAGGTATGCTACAATCACTTTATATATTTGTTGCTATTATTATATTGAACAAGTATGTATCTCTTAGATCAACTGAGAATAAGAAGAATAAAATGTTTATCTTCTTTCAATCCTTTTTTGATGCTCTTCTCTTTATGTCAGTCTGAGTTTCTGAGCTATATCACTTTCCATCACCCCTGAAAATTAATTTTAGCACTTCTTGCAGGGTAAGCCTACTGCTGATGAATTCTCTGTTTTTATTTATCTACGAAAGCATTTTTTCCTCTTTTAAATGGTAATATCACTGCATATAGAATTCCTTCCAGATTGATGTTTTTATCTTTTGTTGAATACTTTGATTTTTCACTTCAATATCTTCTTGCTTATGTGGTTTCTAACAAGAAATTAATGGAATTCATATTCATCTGTAGGTAAGATGTTTTATTTCTCTGACTGCTTCCAAGATTTTTTCTTTATCTTTGATTTTCTACAATTTCCATATGAAACACCTGGGTTTATTTATTCATCATGTTTGGTGTTCTCTGAACTAGCTTTCTGGTTTGTGGTTTGCAATTAATTTTGAAAAATTTTTCTTCAAATATTTTTTCAGTGCTAATATCTCTTTCTTCTCCTTGTGGTATTCCTGATACATGTAATTACACATTTTGAAATTGTTCCACAGTACATGGATTGTTTTTCATTATTTTTTCACTTTGTGTTCCTGTGTAGGAGGTTTCTGTTCACCTATCTTCAAGTTCACTGATATTTCCTTTGTTAGCTCATCAGAAGTCTCCCTCTATTTCTGTCAAACTGTTTTTTAATTTCTAGTATTTTCTTTTGATTCATTCTTTGAGTTTCCATTTCTCAGCTTATATTACCCATCTCTTCTGTCATATTGCCTACTTTTTTTTCCACTAGAGTCCTTAGCCTGTTAATTATAGTTACTTAAATTTCAAATTTCATAGATCAAAAATCTGTTATATCTGAATCTAGTTTTTATTCTTGTGTTGTTTCTTTAGACGTTTTTCTTGCCTTAGGATTTTTTTTTTTTTTTTTTTTTGGAAAGCCAAGCATGATTTATCAGGTAATAGGAACTGAGATGGATAGGTTTTATTGTGAGGTTCTATGTTAGTCTTGCTAGAAGTTGGACTGTGTTTAATGTTTGCTGTAACTTTAGGTGTCAGAACCTTCGGTTTCATCTGTTGTTGTCTTTGCCTTTGCCTATTTGTTCGTTTTTAAATTCCCCTGTATTTTTGAGTTCCCCCAAACAGTCCTTACCTAATAGAGTCTGAACTTTGTCGACTCTCTTAGCTATAATCCAGTGTTATTATATGGAATCCTTATTGCTATGGTGGTAAGATGTGGAGGAAGGAGATACGGGCTATAGTCTTCTGATTGTCTCATTCTTTTATTGATTCTGTCTGGCCTGTTATCTCATAAGTATTTATCAACTTTTAATTTTTCTCCCTTAGGTGAGGCAGAAGGCTAGAGAAAAGCTGTAGTTAGGAACCCTTTCTTCATGTCATGTCAATCTCTGGTAGTTTTTCTCTTACGTGATCATCCTTTCTTATGAAGAACACTCTGGGCATATATCAGAATAGTTTTTCTTTCTTCGTCTTTGCCATAAACACAAGGAATTTTTTGCTTCTGCATCATGTGAACCTGGCTGGGTTCCTGGATATTATAACATAAAAATGTGAGGGATCTCTAACAACAAAGAAAATTAGGAGTTTCTTATTCTCATAATAGTCTATGCTCTGCATCCAGCATTTCTTTTTCTTGGGGATGGTCTTGTTCCCTGTCTCCTGTACAATGCCATGAACCTCTGTCCATAGGTCATCAGGCACTCCATCAGATCTAGTCCCTTAAATGTATTTGTCACTTCCACTGTTTAGTCATAAGGGATTTGATTTAGGTCATACCTGAATGGTCGAGTGGTGTTACTCACGTTCTTCAATTTAATTCTGAATTTGGGAATAAGGAGTTCTTGATCTGAGCCACAGTCAGCTCCCAGTCTTGTTTTTGCTGACTAAATAGAGCTTCTCCATCTTTGGCTACAAAGAATATAATCAGTCTGATTTCAGTGTTGATCATCTGGTGATGTCCATGTGTAGAGTCTTCTCTTGTGTTGTTGGAAGAGGGTGTTTGCTCTGAGTGTGTTCTCTTGGCAAAACTCTATTAGCCTTTGCCCTGCTTCATTCTGTACTCCAAGGCCAAATTTTCCTGTTACTCCTGGTGTTTCTTGACTTCCTACTTTTGCATTCCAGTCTCCTATAATGAAAAGGACATTGTTTTTTGGTATTAGTTTTAGAAGGTCTTGTAGATCTTCATAGACCCACTCAACTTCAGCTTCTTCAGCATTGCTGGTCAAGGCATAGACTTGGATTACGGTGATATTGAATGGCTTGCTTTGGAAACGAACAGAGATCATTCTGTAGTTTTTGAGATTGCATCCAAGTACTGCATTTTGGACTCTTTTGTTGACTATGATGGATACTCCATTTCTTCTAAGGGATTCCTGCCCACAGTAGTACATATAATGGTCACCTGAGTTAAATTCACCCATTCTAGTACATCTTAGTTTGCTGATTCCTAGAATGTTGATGTTCACTCTTGCCATCTCCTGTTTGACCACTTCCAATTTGCCTTGACTCTTGGATGTAACATTCCAGGTTCCTATGCAATATTGCTCTTTGCAGCATCGAACCTTGCTTCTATCACCAGTCCCATCCACAACTGGGTGTTGTTTTTGCTTTGGCTACATCCTTTCATTCTTTCTGGAGTTATTTCTCCACTGATCTCCAGTAGCATATTGGGCACCTACTGACCTGGGGAGTTCATCTTTCAGTGTCCTATCATTTTGCCTTTTCATACTGTTCACGGGGTTCTTGCTCCATGGCAAATAGATGGGGAAACAGTGGAAGCAGTGGCAGACTTTATTTTTCTGGGCTCCAAAATCATGCAGATGGTGATTGCAGACATGAAATTAAAAGACACTTGCTTCTTGGAAGGAAAGTTATGACCAACCTAGACAGCATATTAAAAAGCAGAGACATTACTTTGCCAAGAAAGGTCCATCTAATCAAGGCTATGGTTTTTCCAGTAGTCATGTATGGATGTGAGAGTTGGACTATAAACAAAGCTGAGCTCTGAAGAATTGATGCTTTTGAACTGTTGTGTTGGAGAAGATTCTTGAGAGTCCCTTGGACTGCAGGGAGATCCAACCAGTCCATCTTAAAAGAGATCAGTTCTGGGTGTTCATTGGAAGGACTGATGTTGAAGTTGAAACTCCAATACTTTGGCCACCTGATGTGAAGAGCCAATTCATTGGAAAAAACCCTGATGCTGGGAAAGGTTGAGGGCAGGAGGAGAAGGGGACCACAGAGGATGAGATGGTTGAATGGCATCACTGACACAATGGACATGGTTTTGTGTGGACTCCGGAAGTTGGGTGATGGATAGGGAGGCCTGGTGTGCTGCAGTTCATGGGGTGGCAAAGAGTTGGACATGACTGAGTGACTGAACTGAACTGAACTGCATTCAGCAATTTTTCAGACTTATTATTTAAGCATTTCTACCAGTGTATGGCTTGAGTGACTTCTAATCCTGGTAAATTGATATAGGCTGTGCTTCTCTGTACTTGTCACTGCCAATTTTGGATTGGGCTCTATTCTGTGACCTAAGTTCTCAGACAAGCCTAATTAATGTCATTGATTTTCAATTTGTTCAGCTCTTGCCTGCTCTAAGAGGGGAGTGTTGACTTCCAAAGACTTTACATGTTATAGCTAAAACCAAAAGTCAATACTATTTGTTTTTTTTAAAAAAAAATCTATATTCTGCTGAAGCATGTAGTATGATATTATGATTTAATATTACTCTAAAATAGAATTCTCCCTTCAAAGAGAACAAAAGTGCAGCTGGATCTGTGTAAATCTAATTCTTAGTCTGCAAAAACCTTTGGTCAACTATTGCTCAAAAGCAATTATGACAGAGTGCCTATGTAATAAGTTATCCAAAGTTTGCATATACTTTTAGATTGAATTTAAATTTGATGTCTAATATCATTGAAAAATTGGTAACATTGCCTACACTTAACTAGATCATTCATTAATTATGTTGCAGGATTGTTTTTTGTTTATAAACATATCAAAATGTCAAACACATCATATTTTCTATTTTAAATGAAAATAAGTGACTAAATTGAGTTTTGAAGACAACACATAGAATTATTTGTTAATAGCATAAAATAATTTTGTTATTAATATTATACAAATGCCTATGTTTAATCTGGGCTTCCCTGGTGGCTCAGAGGTTAAAGCGTCTGCCTGCAGTGTGGGAGACCTGGGTTCAATCCTGTGTCGGGAAGATCCCCTGGAGAAGGAAATGGCAACCCACTCCAGTATTCTTGCCTAGAGAATCCCATGGACAGAGGAGCCTGGTGGGCTACAGTCTGCGGGGTCGCCAAGAGTCAGACACGACTGAGTGACTTAACTTAATTTATGTTTAATCTAACCATTATGCTTAGTCATCCAATAAGTTGGAAACCTTAAACAAGCATCACTTCAGATGTCCATTTTTTTCTTAAATTTTTCTTATGAAATAATTAATTTATATTTGTTTTTTAAGTTTATCTCTAAAATCACTATGTCTATAAATATTCTAGCATTATAGGACATTTTATAAACTTGTACCATTGTTTTATCAGAGAAAGAATTCAGCTTGATGTGTTTTCATTATATAATTGATATAGACAATTTACTTTGCTGCCTAAAGTTAATTATTGGTATAAGGTAGATGTGTCTATAAAATGTTTTTCTGGCCTCACTTGCCTCATGGAGCAGACTGGGTATAGCACAGTATAAGCTTCTGATTTGTAATATATTGAAATTCTCCTGCTGCTTTTATGTAAGCTGTCTTGAAATAGAGTTTGTTTTACTCTTTTTGCACAAATACACACAATAATACTCATTTCAGTATTGTCTTTAATAGTCTTGAAAATTTCATCTCAAAGTTAATGCTGTTCAAAGATCATAACAGTAAGCATAAGAAAGGAAATATTTTGCTTGTGATATCCATTGGAATGAAATCCAAAGTAATAAAGTGACTAGTGTAACAAAATTTTTTTAAAAATAAGACATAAAAATCTACTTTATTATAATATGAAAGGCACTATACCAAATAATTCCAGATTGATTAAAGAGAAGAAGCCTACACAGGAGATTTACAGTGCCTCTGTGTTTTGATTAAGTTGAAATCAGGGGAAAATGGAGAGAAAGAACAAGAGAGATTTATATCCAACACACCTAAGATGTATGTGAGATATACATATATTTACCTTCCTCTTACAGTAAAATGACCATGAATATCATATGAAATAAGTAAGCTGGCACATGGCTATGATATCATAAGCTTAGCACTATGGTCTATGAATTACAGAATTCTGGTAGGATTATAGTTTCGGTATCAGTGCAAGAGTGTAAATGAAAGAATGCTCATGTAGTCCGTCATCATAGATTACATGAGAAATGGAGTAAGTGTCCTGTTTTATACACAATGTGGCTCAGTGGTAAAGAACCTGCCTGCCAATGCTGGAGACACGGGCTCTATCCCTTGGTCAAAATGATTCCCTGGGAAGGGAATTGCAACCCACTCCAGTATTCTTGCCTGGAAAGTCCATGGACTGAGGATCCTGGTAGGCTACAGTCCATGGGGTCGCAAAGAGTCGGACACGACTGAGCGACTTCACTTCACTCACAGTATTCTTGTCTGGGAAATCCCATGGACAGAGGAGCCTGGTGGGCTATAGTCCATGGAGTCGCAAAGAATTAGACACAACTTAATGACCAAGCAGGAGCACATGGTAAATTTACTATTAAATTAATGTTCTTTTTCTCAGTTGAATTAAATGAATTCAAGAAATGTTTACTGAGCATCATCTATATTCTGGGTTGTATTCTGCACTCACGGTGCTTATATTTTAGTGGGAGAGAGTTAAGTAAACACAAAAATACACAAATTCATTTTGAGTTGGTAAACATAAAAATACACAAATTTATTTCAATGTTTTAAGAGAAATATAAAAGATGATGAATTGAAGATTTGGGTTTTTTCTAATTTCCTATTCAGCCCCTCTTACAGAAAAGGAAAACGTGATATACGTGGGTTAAAGGCAGGATATTTTTGCATCAGTGCCATAATGTTCCTCTCATTTTGGATTAAAATAATTTTGGGGTGCTTTCTTCTTTGTGAGTTATAACTTTTTATAATAAACTAGTTATCTAATAAGTAAAAGGTTTCTCTGAGTTCAGGGAGACACTTTAACAAGTTAACTGAGTTAATCCTTTGGAGTTAATTCTTAGGACTTCCAATCTGTAGCCAGTGGGTCAGAAGCACAGGCGACAACTTGGTTTAGGGATTGGCATCTGAATTGTGTCTGTGAGTGAAGTTGCCTTGCAAGACCAAGCCCTTAACCTGTGAGATCTGACACTATCCCCAGGTAGATAGTGTCACAATTGTGTTGATTTGTAGGATATCCAGTTTGTTGGTGTCATAGAACTTCTTGGTGTGTGGGGAAACTCCTTCCACACATTAGAATTGGGTGCAGACTACTTAGTACCCGAATTATATTTAGTTCTTGGAATATTTCACCAAGAAGGAAAACACACACGCAAAGCCCACTGTCATGAGAACACAGTGTGAAGAATTTGAAAAAAAAGTAAAGTATTTTGAGTATTATTTGTGTAATACCTTTCACACTCATTTTAAAACTATGAAAAATTGGTCTTTAAGAGATTAATAGATAGGGATTTTCCAGGGCTGTCTTCCTGATCCTAGTCTGTTGCTTTTTTTCTCCACAACAGGTTCTTATTTCCTGTGGTATTTTCCCCTCAACCTCTATGTGAGCGACATGTGCTTCTTTTATGTTGCTGTCACTGCTTCTCCTTTATCCATATGATTTTGTTTTCTTTTCTCCATTATGCCTCATTCTTCGGAAAGAAAAGCTGGGATATTCTAGCAGTTCTTGGACCACTAAGAATTAAATGGATGTTAAGAAAAAGGAAAATCATTTCTGTAATCATCTCCAGAGAGTAGAGATGATGATGGTTAAATCTGTATGAACAACAACTACAATTTTACTTTGTCTTTTCTATTACTTGCTGCTGCTATAAACCTATATGTAGGACTGTTAGTAAAACTTCCTCTTCCAGGCAAAGATATGTAAGGATATTAATGTAAGAGCTAGCTCCAGGTAATTAATTAACCTTATTTACAAAAGAAATTGGTTTTATAAATGGACAAATACCCAAACATTCTGTTGTTAGTCTAACTTCATTCATTTATATATAATGCTAAAATTCATTATACTAATCACCATAAACTATTAGTTATTCCCATTCTGACTTTTTCTTTAACTGTGCTTTTTAGTTTTTTCCTCATTTATCTGTAAGACTATACCAATATTCAAGGTTAGCTTTCAAAACTAATAACATTGGGTTTCATTGCAAGAGCTTTTTCACTCCAGGGTAATTTTAAACAGTACTACTCTCTATAGCTTGATTCATCTAAACAAGATATGCTGCTGTGATGGAGGTAGTCAATTATCTTTTCAGAAATTTAATCGCATTTCTCAAAGATTATATACATAGGCTCTTGAATCCATTATGAAGACCTAAGCATTTCTTATACTCGAGCAACTTCAGAATGAATGATTTAGTCATGTTTGATATTCATCTATGTGACAGTAAAACAGCTATGTCTAAAACTTGAATACATTTAAAGCAACCTAAAGGCTAAGGCTCTGTAAGTTTTATGTCATTACTACATAGTACAAATACTGAAGTAAATTTTGCAGAAAGATTTAAGCTGAGAAAGACTTAATAATCATGTGGTTGAATGATTTCCAATCATTTTCTAACTTGAAGTGGATATCCAATTTCTTTATGACATTTTGTCACCTATGGACACCAAGACACTGAATGTACCTTCAGTTCAGTTCAGTCGCTCAGTGGTGTCCGACTCTTTGTGATCCCATGAATCGCAGCACGCCAGGCCTCCCTGTGCATCACAAACCCCTGGGGTTTACTCAAACTCATGTCCATTGAGTTGGTGATGCCATCCAGCCATCTCATTTAATGTCGTCCCCTTCTCCTCCTGCCCCCAATCCCTCCCAGCATCAGAGTATTTTCCAATGCATCAACTCTTCACATGAGGTGGCCAAAGTATTGGAGTTTCAGCTTCAGCATCAGTCCTTCCAATGAACACCCAGGACTGATCTCCTTTAGGAAGGATTGGTTGGATCTCCTTGCACCTTAGAGGTTACCTAAGGGTCTTACCTGGTGGCTCAGACAGTAAAAAATCTGGCTGCAAAGCAGGAGACCCAGGTTTAATCCCTGGGTCAGGAAGATGCTCTGGAGGATGGCTACCCACTCCAGTATTCTTGCCTGGAGAATTTCATGTACAGAGGAGCCTGGCAGGCTACAGTCCATGGGGTCACAAGGAGTTGGACACGACTTAGTGACTAACATGCTTTCAGTGCAAAAATACTCTTTATATATATATAAAGAGGGGAAAATTCAGCTGCTGTTTGAAGAAGATTGAGTAACAAAGAACTCTGTCTCAGTGTGGTCTATTCCATTGTTCTAGTTTGTGGAAAATTCTTCAATTTTTATCTCATTGCTTTATGAGTTCAAGTTAAATGTAGGCCAGAGAATTCTTTTGGTTGAAAGGGATGAAAAGCTCCATTTCTTTAAAAATATTTGATTTAGTGAAAGTAGTTGTTAGATTAAGTGAAAGCTGAAATGCAACATTTTATATAAATATCCTAATGGCTATAAAGATCAATTATCTTATTTCATAAGCTTTTAAAGTTTTTGGCATGCTTATACATGTCCACACCTAGTTAGAAGTAAGCTTTGTTAACATGAAATTCAGATGTCAATAGGGAGTTCATGGAAATAAATTGTCTCCATTATCAAATAAGTTTGGGAAATACACAATCTTTCGTTAATGTACCCTATACCCAATGATTCATAAGACACATTCACATATAAAAGACTTTATATGAACCTGAAGCCTATCTAAAATTTGTTTAACTGATGTTTCCAAAATGTACCAAAAATGCTTTTAAAGATATAAATAATTATTAGCAGCTGGCTAGACACTCATGAAATTTGGGAAATACTGTTTATTTGGTTACTTTATCTGCCCACTCTAGGCACTGGTATGTTCACTCCAGTTGTCAGATGGACTATTTCAGATCTCTTCTAAATATAACATGGGAAGAGATTATTCAAAATAGAAATTCATGAAGATTAAACAAAATCAATTGAGAATGATTGTTTCTGCACAGTAGATGGAGAATAATGTATAGTTCTCTGTTTTGTTAACATAACATTGAGACAAGGTACCTAGAATATGATCAAATTAAAGATAAGCCTCTCCCAGGAATTGATGAAATTCATAGCTAGCTATAACTAAAGGAATTAGTTTTGTTCCGTCTAGTCTATTTTCATTATGTCTTTTGATAATGTTTGGCCAATAATGTGCAAATGAGTGTCCCACACAAGCTCTGTTGCCACTTTTGATTTTATTAATCTATCCAATTAGAGGAAAATGCACTTCATTTTTGTGACTGTAATAATCTGTGCTCAATTTATCTATTTACTTTTGTGAGTTCTCCCATTCCTCTATCCTCCCTGGATTGTAAACTCCGTTATTATTTTGAACTAGAGAATTATAGGATTTTTATTTTTCATAGAATTTGTAATAATTTACTGGGAAATATCATAGTGTTGTTTTTGGACAGGTATGCCTCCTGCCAGACAAATTTTTTATTCTTTTAGTTTGCATACAATATATGGTAATTACATTTTAAATATATGGTAATTACATTTTAAATTTAAATCTAAATTATTTATAATCCAGAAAAATATGCCCATTATTTTCTTAATAATGTGATATTTGACTATATTTTAGAATTTCTGCTACCCCTTTCTGAACACATCTTCTCTCTCACTTAGAAATGGCTAATATAAATTTGGTGTTTAAATTCGCATACATTTCTTTGTAATTTGCTGTATATGTATAGATCCCTAAAAATTCTGCAAAATTTCATATATCATATAGAAATAGGTTATACTGGATGCTTTTTCTTCAACTGCTGTTAGCATAATACATTTGTGAGACTTATTCATGTTTATACATATAGTTCTCGTTCATTTGCTTTTACTACTATGTAGTAATAGTTGTATGTATTTACAAAAATGTGAACTATTCCTCTTCATAAAACAGTAAGTTTTATTAAGTTCTTCACTTTTCCCTTTTCTAATTTGTGTGTGTATGTGTATATATATACATATTAGTTATTTACAAACATGCCACTTTAATATCTTGTGTATATCTCCTTGTGTACATGTGTCAGAGTTCTCTTATTTAAAGTAAAATTATAGGATTGTGATGCATGTATTCAAATGGACAGCATATGTTCAAAATGGCAACATTATCATGAAGTTATTTTCTATGTAATGTATTTTATATTCCAAATCTAAAACCTGCCTTTGCCACAAACAAAAGTGTTCATCGCAGTCTTCTAACTCACTCCTCCCATACTTGGGAGAATGAATGCTCTTGACCAGACTGCCTTGAAAAATGCCAATGACTACAACCAGAATTCTTTAAAAAACAATTAAATAAAGCATATTAGACAATTATATTGACAGAATATAATCTATATTTTTATTATCAATAAAAAATAATTATGAACATGTGACTTATATGTAGCAACATTACTTATCTGTGTAACTGAGGAAGAACAAAACCAAGGAGCCTCCAAACTAAAATAACTTCCCTTGAAAAAACTTTTCACATATTTTATTTAAAACTAGTTTGTTAACCCAAAACCTAATATAACCTAATGCAAAAGAAAAGGGACATTTTTGGAAGTTGCTTCTGAAAGTTTCAGGTTCCTTCAAAAAGAGGTTTTTCTGTACCTGGTGCTTGTCTGTATTGAGTTCTTAGTAAATTAGATATTGAACAAAATCTCTGATTTGTGTGCATCTAGTATAACTATTTAGTCTTTGCTGTGAACACAAGATCTAAATCTGTTTTTTTTTACTATTTAGGCTGTCTTCTGATCATTATGACTTACACTTTCCTGTGCATTATGCAATTTTTTATTGTGAAATCATAATTGGTTACCATTTATGTGTGATAAACCTAGAAAATCTGAATAGTCTTATATATTTTAATGAAATTCGATCCATAATTTAAAACTGTGCATGTTCAAATAAAATACAGGCCTAGGTAGATTCTGTTATAGATTGAATAATTTTGCCCGCCAAATTGATATATTGAAATCCTAACACCTAAAGTAATGGTGAGGCCTTTGGAAGGCAATTAGGCCATGAGGGAAAAGGACTCATGAATAGAATTAGTGCCCTTATAAATGATACCCCAGAAAACTCTTTCAGTTTATCTGCCATATGAGGGCACAGTGAGAGATATATGTAGAGAAAGACAAAATTTTGAAAAATGAAGAACATCAGTGAATCACAGACAACTTAAACTGACCTAATATATATGTTACTAGAGGAGAGGAGTGAGAGAACAGAAAAAAAAAAGTTTAAAGAATCAATGCTGAAATATTTTGCAAAGTGGTAAAAACAATAAACCCACAAATAAGTTCAATGAACCCAAGCACAAGAAAAAGATTTTAACTACACAAAGCACATCTTAATCAAATTCCTTAAAACCAATGATAAAGACAAGCAGCTAGGGGATAAGGGCATCTTATACACAAAGGGCTTCCCTGGTGGCTCAGCTGGTAAAGAATCCACCTGCAATGCAGGAGACCTGGGTTCAGTCCCTGGGTTAGGAAGATCCCCTGGAGAAGGACACAGCTACCCACTCCAGTATTCTGGCCTGGAGAATTCCATGGACTACAATCCATGGGGTTGCCAATTGTCAGACACGACTGAGCCACTTTCACTTTCACTTTCATACACAGAAACAAAGATAAAGATGGCAAAAAATTTCTTGTCATAAACAGTGCAAGTCAGAAGGCAGTGTTTAAAATACTGAAAAAGCTATCAGCAAAAATATCTTTCAAAATAAAGGATAAATAAAGAATTTTTCAGACATACAAAATACTGAAAGAATCATCACTAGCAGACTTACTTGACAAGGAATGTTAAGGAAAGTCCTGGAGACAGAAGGGATGTGACACCAGATGGAAAATATAGTTTTTATTTCTAGGTATATTGACTAAAATGAAACCCATGTATGTTCCTGTGGTGGTCCTAGGAATTCATCAACATCCTAAATGATAGTTTAAAATGTTGATTCACTCTGCTGTGAAGCCCTGTGGGCTTTGACAAATGTATTGTGCCATTTATCCCATGGTACAGTACCATACAGAATAGTTTCACCATCCTAAGAAATTGTCTGTGCTTTACCTATTTGCCATACCCACCCTGCACCCCTGACAACCACTGATTATCAGCTCCATAATTTTGTTTTTTTTTTTCCAGAATGTCATATAATACTAATCAAATAGTATATAGCCTTCTTAGACTGAGGTCTTTCCTTTAAAAATATGAATTTTAGATGCCTTACGATGTTGCATGGATTGATAGCTAATTCCTTTTCATTGTTAAATTGTAGCATACTATATGGATATACCAGGTCTGTTTCAATCATTCACCTGTTGAAGGACATCGTGCTTGATTGGGGATTATTAATAAAGCTGCATTCATATGCAGGTTTTAGTGTGGATAAAAGTTAATTAATTACTTATGAGTACAATTGCTGGATCATATGATAAGATTATTCTTAGGTGAATCAGTTCAGTTCAGTCACTCAGTCGTGTCTGACTCTTTGCTGCCTTACGGACTGCAGCACACCAGGCCTCCCTGTCCATCACCAACTCCCGGAGTTTACTCAAACTCATGTCCATTGAGTTGGTGATGCCATCCAAACATCTCATCGTGTCGTCCCCTTATCCTCCCATCTTCAATCTTTCTGAGAATCAGGGTCTTTTCCAATGAGTCAGTTCTTCACATCAGGTGGCCAAAATATTGGAGTTTCAGCTTTAGCATCAGTCCTTCCAATGAACACCCAGGACTGATCTCTTTTAGGATGAACTGATTTGATCTTACAGTCCAAGGGACTCTTATGAGTCTTCTAAAACACCACAGTTCAAAAACATCAATCCTTTGGTGCTCATCTTTCTTTATTGTCCAACTCTCACATCCATACATGACTATTGGAAAAACCATAGCTTTGACTAGATGGACCTTTGTTGGCAAAGAAATATCTCTGCTTTTTAATATGCTGTCTAGGTTGGTCATAGCTTTTCTTCCAAGGAGCAAGTGTCTTTTAATTTCATGGCTGCAGTCACCATCTGCACTGATTTTGGAGCCCCAAAATATAAAGTCTGCCACTGTTTCCACTGTTTCCCCATCTATTTGCCATGAAGTGATGCCATGATATTAGTTTTCTGAATGTTAAGTTTTAAGCCAACTTTTCCACTCTCCTCTTTCACTTTCATCGAGAGGCTATTTAGATCTTCTGTGCTTTCTGCCATAAGGGTAATGTCATCTGCATATCTGAGGTTATTGATATTTCTCCCAGCAATCTTGATTCCAGCTTGTTCTTCACCCAGCGCAGTGTTTCTCATGATGTACTCTGCATATAAGTTAAATAAGCATGGTGCCTATATACTGCCTTGACATACTCCTTTCCCAATTTGGAACCAGTTTGTTATTCACTCTCTAGTTCTAACTGTTGCTTCCTGACCTGCATATAGATTTCTCAAGAGGCAGGTCATTTGGTCTGGTATTCCCATCTCTTTCAGAATTTTCCACAGTTTATTGTGATCCACACAGTAAAAAGCTTTGGCATAGTCAATAAAGCAGAAGTAGATGTTTTTCTGGAATTCTCTTGCTTTTTTGATGATCCAGTGGATGTTGGCAATTTGATCTCTGGTTCCTCTGCCATTTCTAAATCCAACCTGAACATCTGGAAGTTCACGGTTCACATACTGTTGAAGCCTGGCTTGGAGAGATTTTTTTTTTTTTTGAAATCTTACTTTTTTTGTTGTTGTTGTTTGTTTTATTTTCTTTTTTTTATTTTTATTTTTTTTTAAATTTATTTGTTCAGTGGGTTTTGTCATACATTGACATGAATCAGCCATGGATTTACAAGTATTCCCCATCCCGATCCCCCCTCCCACCTCCCTCTCCACCTGATTCCTCCGGGTCCTCCCAGTGCACCAGGCCCAAGCACCTGTCTCATGCATCCCACCTGGGCTGGTGACCTGCCTCACCATATATAATATACATGCTGTTCTTTCAAAACATCCCACCCTCACCTTCTCCCACAGAGTTCAAAAGTCTGTTCTGTACATCTGTGTCTCCTTTTCTGTTTTGCATATAGGGTTGTCGTTACCATCTTTCTAAATTCCATATATATGTGTTAGTATGCTGTAATGTTCTTTATCTTTCTGGCTTACTTCACTCTGTATAATGGGCTCCAGTTTCATCCATCTCATTAGAACTGGTTCAAATGAATTCTTTTTAACGGCTGAATAATATTCCATGGTGTATATGTACCACAGCTTCCTTATCCATTCATCTGCTGATGGGCATCTAGGTTGCTTCCATGTCCTGGCTATTATAAACAGTGCTGCGATGAACATTGGGGTGCACGTGTCTCTTTCAGATCTGGTTTCCTCAGTGTGTATGCCCAGAAGTGGGATTGCTGGGTCATATGGCAGTTCTATTTCCAGTTTTTTAAGGAATCTCCACACTGTTCTCCATAGCGGCTGTACTAGTTTGCATTCCCACCAACAGTGTAAGAGCGTTCCCTTTTCTCCACACCCTCTCCAGCATTTATTGCTTGTAGACTTTTGGATAGCAGCCATCCTGACTGGCATGTAATGGTACCTCATTGTGGTTTTGATTTGCATTTCTCTGATAATGAGTGATGTTGAGCATCTTTTCATGTGTTTGTTAGCCATCTGTATGTCTTCTTTGGAGAAATGTCTGTTTAGTTCTTTGGCCCATTTTTTGATTGGGTCATTTATTTTTCTGGAATTGAGCTTCAGGAGTTGCTTGTATATTTTTGAGATTAATCCTTTGTTGCTTTGTTTGCTATTATTTTCTCCCAATCTGAGGGCTGTCTTTTCACCTTGCTTATAGTTTCCTTTGTTGTGCTAAAGCTTTTTAGTTTAACTAGGTCCCATTTGTTTATTTTTGCTTTTATTTCCAATATTCTGGGAGGTGGGTCATAGAGGATCCTGCTGTGATTTATGTCAGAGAGTGTTTTGCCTATGTTCTCCTCTAGGAGTTTTATAGTTTCTGGTCTTACATTTAGATCTTTAATCCATTTTGAGTTTATTTTTGTGACAAGCTGGTCAACCACTTGGCTTGGAGAGTTTTGAGCATTGCTTTCCTAGCACGTGAGATGAGTGCAACTGTGCAGTAATTTGAACATTCTTTGGCATTGCCTTTCTTTGGAATTGGAATGAAAACTGACCTTTCCCAGTCCTGTGGCCACTGCTGAGTTTTCCAAATTTGCTGGCATGTTGAGTGCAGCACTTTCACAGCAGCATCTTTTAGGATTTGAAATAGCTCAACTGGAATTCCATCGCCTCCACTAGCTTTGTTTGTAGGGTGAATAAACAGTGCAAAACTGCATTTCATTCTCACCAGCAATGCATGACAGTTCCTATTGCTTCAGGTTCTCACCAGCAATTGATTTTGTTGGCTTTAGGGTTTTAGTTATTGTCATAGATGTGCAGTGGTATTTCGTTGTTGTTTTCATTTAATTTCTCTAAAGACAAATGATGTTGACCATCTTTTCATGTGTTTATTTGCCATTTGCATAATTTCTTAGATGAAGTATCTATCTTTTGCCCAATTTTTAATTAAGTTTCTTATTGTTGATTTTAAAGAGCTCCTTGTATATTTTGGATACAATTACTTTTTTTGGATACATGGGTTGCAAATATTTCTCCCACTCTGTGGCTTGTCTTTTGGCTCTCTTAATAGTGTCTTACACAGAACAAGCATTGCTAATTTTAATGAACTCCAACTTGTCAATTTTTTTTTCATAGATGGTGCTTTCTCTGTGCATCTAAAAACTCATACCCAAACAGACTGTTACACAGATTCTTTTTTATAAATTCTTCTTGAAGTTGTATAGATTTGCATTTTACACTTTAGTGTAAGATATGAGCTTTATCTTTTTCCGTATGGACTTTCATTTCCCCCAATATCTTTTATTGAAAAGACTATTGCCTTTTTTTGTATATGTTTTATACTTCAATGAATTTCTGAAAAAAGAAAAATTTGAAACCATAAATGAAAGTTAATTAACTTAAAATTTTCAAATTTGCACTTAATGAAGTGCATCACAAACATCTTGGAAAAAGTTAATAAGAAGATGTTGGAATGAAGACACTTATATTGTCTAAAGCTGATGAGGAATTAATATCTGTAACATATTAGAAAACAGAGGATTGTAATCCCCAAACTGTGAAATGCTATATGCAGCAATTCATGGAAGTGAAATCTCAAAATATTAAATATAATTTTAAATAAAATATTGATATAATAAAGGAAGTGATAATTAAAATTGCCAATGGGTTAAGCCTGAAAATGTCAGAAATCTGAATGATGCCAAATGTGTAGGGATACAGTGTTACAAATATTACCAAGTCTTGCAAGTTGCATCAGGTTCTGGGACAAGCTCTGGCAACCATCAAGTGACATTGATTGTGTGCCTTTCCCATCTAGGACTTAACTTTACTCCTGGGTGTTATTCAATAGAAATTCTAACACAATACGACGAAGAGGCACATGTGAGGATGTTCACTGTCCTATTCTTTGTACTTTCAGTAAGTCAAAAGGAATGGGGGAAATATACTGATTTCAAACCTTATAGTATTTTGCAGAGATTTGAAACAGCCAATTGTGTGTTATTCTAGCTGTGCCCAAAGCAAGACACATAGTCTTTAATGAAACCAACAAGGAAAACCATGATGTGCACAATAGTGTCATGTGTCTAAGTGCAAGCTTATACTCAAAATACAGACTATATTTTGGAAGAAGACATATGAGTCAAAAGATGTACATAAAACTAAGATCACTGTGATGGTGACTGCAGCCATAAAATTAAAAGATGCTTGCTCCTTGGAAGAAAAGCTATGATGAACCTAGACAGTGTGTTTAAAAGTGGAGACATCATTTGCCGACAAAGGTCTGTATAGTTAAGCTTTCCTGGTGGCTCAGAAGATAGAGTCCACCTGCAATGCAGGAGACCCAGGTTTGATCCTTGGGTCAGGAAGATCTCCTGGAGAAGGAAATGGCAACCAACTCTACTAGTCTTGCCTGGAGAATTCAATGGAAGGATGAGCTTGGCAGTCTGCAGTGCACGGAGTCACAAAAAGTCAGACACGACTGATCAACTTATCACTTCATGGTTTTCCCAGTAGTCATGTATGGGTGTAAGAGGCGGACCATGAAGAAGACTGAGTGCCAAAGAATTGATACTTTTGAACTGTGGTGTTGGAGAAGACTCTTGAGAGTCCCTTGGACAGCAAAGAGATGAAACTAGTGAATCCTAAAGAAAATCAACCCTGAGTATTCTTCGGAAGGACTGATACTGAAGCTGAAGCTCCAGTACTTTCGCCTCCTGATGTGAAGAGTCAACTTCTGGGAAAAAATCTGATCCTGGGGAAGATTGAGAGCAGAAATCGAAGGGTTTGGCAGAGGATGAGATGGTTAGATGGCATCATCAACTCAATGGACATGAGTTTGAACAAACTCCTGGAGATAGCGAAGGACTGGGAAGCCTGGTATACTGCAGCCCATGAGGTTGCAAAGAATCAGACACAACTAGATGGCTGAATAGCAACAACATGGCAACTCTATTTTTAGTTTTTGAAGAACCTCCAAAATCTCCATAGTGGCTGGAGTGATTTATGTTCCCACCAACAGTGTAGGATGGTTCTCTTTTCTTAGGGTGAAAACATTATTTTTAAAGCACTTATTAAATACTTACAGCACAGCGTTTTCTCATGTGCTTTAGAAAGCCACATACATTAGAATTAAGTTAAGGGGAGCGAGGGCTGAAAACAACAGTTCTTTTGATGCTCTTAATCCCATTCTCTCTTTGTTTTACTCTCTCAGTTCACTTCTTCCTCTTAATTTTATCCACATCCCGACACTAATTCCCAGACAAGGTTTTCTGAATTTCAACAGTATTGATATTTTGGGCCAGGTAATTTTTGTTGTGGGAGAATACCCTGTACATTATATGATATTTGTCAGGATCCCTAGCCTCTATTCACCAGATGGGAATAACAAATCCTTGTATATTTTGCCCCCAGCTTTGAAAACTAAATGTTCCTCTGGTCATTGTCATATACCTCATGGATGGCCAAATCAGCCAGGTTGAGAACTTCTGCTAGACTGTTATCCATCTTCTGAGTTATTTTTTAATTCTCTCAGTTATACATTCAACATGTATCATATCAAGTGTCAATAAATATCTCAACACACTTAATCTTTTCCTAGATTATTTATACTCTCCAGATATATTCTCCTATTTTAAGTTATCACTACCCTCTAGAAATGGAAGATTCTGCCCTATATCCCCATATCTGGCAGAAAATATATTTAAAAAGATTCTTCTGACCCTTTACAACACTTTCCAGTCAGTTTTATTCCTCTTTTATTTAAAAAAATTCCTCCAACTAAGGATCAAATTTTCTCATTATACTGTTATCTTTTTGTATTCTAATAGCTACTAATTTTCAAATCACTTCAATTTATTGAGAGGTGTGACACCTGCCCCTCTATTTAAACCCCAGATCACTCTAAAGGGGCATCAAAAACACAGATTATATGTAACCAGGAACCAAAACTACAGCAACCAAATTCCAGAGATCACTGTTTTGTCACACCACTGAATCCATTCATTTAATTTGTTTTGTGAAATCTCTTCCTTTTATTTCTTTAAACCTGTCTTCTATATCCTCATACTTCAGTTCATCATTGCAAACTCTCTTACTATTCAACAGCACAATCCCCAGCCTTTGTCCCTAGTCTTATCCAATACTTTGTCCCTACACTTTATCTAATGCTCTTCTGTCAGTGTAGTATTTATGGTTAGATTTAACTACAGTGCTTGAAAAGTTTTCTGTTATGTCCCATTACCTTTAAAAATGAGACCCAACCACCTTAGGATGGCCATTTGAAGGCTTTTTGATTTGGTTTTTGTGTGACTGTGAGTTTATCTTCTATATATGATCTCCTTACATATAAAACTCAGCATTACAATTTGTCCTGAGGTTTTTCCTGATATTATCTGTGCTGTAATAATATGGTTTTGTTACATAAAATAAAACCTCAAACTTTAGTAGCTTACAATTATAAACATTTATTTCTCATGTATAAATGTGTGAGTTGACTTAGTCTCTTCTTTAGGCTGTAGTTTCTGAGGTCTAGGTTTTCTCTGCCTCCTTCTTCTGTCAACCAGTTTATTCTATCATGGACAGCTTATGAAAGTGATTAAAAATATATGATGCCTTTTAGCATAAGTACTATTGTTTCACCCAATATGTGGTTAGTCAAAACAAGTCAAGTAGTCAAGCCCAGAGCCAAGGATTGGAGAAGTATCTACTGACCAAGATGACACAGCGAGTGTATGGATAAAGAAAGAGTGAAGAATTGGACAAGAAAAAAACTATTCACTTTTATACCTCTGTGGGCTTTCCTATGGCTCAGATGGTAAAGAATCCATCTGCAATGCAGGCGACCTGGGTTCAACCGCTAGGTTGGGAAGATCCCCTGGACAAGGGAATGGCAACCCATTCTAGTATTCTTGCCTGGAGAACCCCTGGACAGAGAAGCCTGGTGGGCTACAGTTCATAGGGCCACAAAGAGTCGGACGTGACTGAATGACTAATAATTTCTTTATAACTCTGTACTTCTTTCTCAATAATCACCCATCACTACCTTTGCAATATGGTAAAATGCTAATCATTATTCAACATGCAGTTAAATATTATTATCTCTGAAGCCTTTCCATTTTCATATTTCATTTGAAATTTCCATTTCAGTCAGACTAAATCCCACCCCCGCCACTGTTTTTGCTGCCATAATACTTTATACATTCTTTTTTTTTTTTTTTTATAGATGTCCTATTAAATCATTAAAGTTCAGAAAGACTGTTTTTATTCGCATATCTGACTCCTCCACTGAGTTTTCAGGAAGCCCTTTAGGTTACAGGATAGATATTCCCTTTGTCATTAGGCCTGTGGTGTACACCAAACAAAAGCTGTTGAAAGATTAGATAAATTTAACTCCATTTATTTCATGTCATATAGATGGGGAAATAATGGAAACAGGGACAGACTTTATTTTGTTGGGCTCCAAAATCACTGCAGATGGTGACTGCAGCCATGAAATTAAAAGACGCTTGCTCCTTAGAAGAAAAGGTATGACCAAACTAAACAACATATTAAAAAGCAGAGAAATTACTTGGCTGACAAAGGTCCATCTAGTCAAAGCTATGGTTTTTCCAATAGTCATGTGTGGATGTGAGAGTTGGACTATAAAGAAAACTGAGCACTGAAGAATTGATGCTTTTAAACTGGGCCATGGGAGAAGACTCTTGAGATCCCTTGGACTACAAGGAGATCCAGCCAGCCAGTCCTAAAGGAAATCAGTCCTGAATATTCATTGGAAGGACTGATGCTGAAGCTGAAGCTCCAATACTTTGGCCACCTGATGGGAAGAACTGACTCATTGGAAAAGACCCTGTTGCTGGGTCATATTGAAGGTGGGAGGAAAAAGGGATGACAGAGGGTGAGATGGTTGGATGGCATCACTGACTCTATAAACATGAGTTTGAGCAAGCCCCGGGAGTTGGTGATTCACAGGGAGGCCTGGCGTGCTGCAGTCCATGGGGTCACAAAGAGTCAGACACGACTGAGCAACTGAACTGAACTCTTGGATGGATAAGATCTCTAGTCTTATCTATGAGTTATAAAAATCATTGTGAATAAGAAAGTAATAGGAAAAATAGAGAGGAACTATTTTTTTTCTACTATAAGACACAAATTGATTATATTGTTCTGCAAGACTCTTAAGAATATATATAGTTACTGTAGCCTTATTTTCAAACTCATAAATCAATTACTAAGAAGAGGACATATTGTACATTTGCAAAGAGAGGTTTGCATTGTGGAAGCTGCTCATATATGAATGAGATACTGGACATAAGACATGTTAAACACAGAAGAGAGATAATAGCTGGAGATTATGCTGAAACTTTATCTCTATCTTCATTACTTAATACCAATATCAATTCTTCTTACTAATCTTTAATTTTTATTTAATCTCCAAAATAAAGTTAGAAAATAATCAAAATCAGGGGAAGGTATAAATAATATTTAGACATTCTAGTCCATGTGTGTTAAAATAAAACAAAAAAACTACATCTAGGTTGGTTTCCTTTGGAAAAATGGTTATATCTAGGTTACCAGAGATAATAATAAAATTTAGATATGTGGTGCAATTACATTTATCACTGAAATAATCAAATGGCCCTGGAACTAAATGAGTTCTAGTTAGATTCATGGGGGAAAAAGGGGAAAAAAAAATTTATTGAATTAGTATACTATATAAAAACATATATTGACTTTTTAACTTTTAATTTTAGACATAACTTAGTTTCACGTGTAAGCTCTACACTCAAAGGTAATTTAAAAATAGTCAAACTTCCAGAAATTCTTTTTAGCACTACCAGTATTAAGGAGTATATGAGATATTTTAAATGTGTTTATTACTTTACTTCTTACTGTTATATAACTTTTTCTAAAATAAGACAACAAACTTTCTGTTTTCAAGTTTTAAGTAATAAAATAATATTTGCATCATATAAGCTCTTTTACTTGAATATTGAATCAGTGACTATGACTAAATAGATTACAGTCAGGCTACAAATCTATCAGAAAGTAAAATCAATATGAACCACAAAGTTACTAGATTTATGATTCAGACTAATTTATAGTGGTACACAGATGGCTAGTTACTATTGTAAAGTATTATACTTACTCATTATAAGATGAATATATTACAATTAGTTATTGATTTAGTCATACTTTCATAGGTTATTTTCTTTGTTACAAATGAGATGTTATGATCATTCTCTCTTCCCAAAACCCATATATTATAATCTTCAGCATATTGTTCCCTAGACAAATTTTAGAATAAATGTGGAGCAAAGAATTCTTCAGAATAAAATGCTGAATAAATTTTGCAACTCATCAAAGCTATTAAAAAATTCTATTTCCTAAGGCAAATAAAGGGTTGATACAAACCAGAAGAATGTCATTATATGTAATTCTGAGGTTGAACATTTGCTATTGTAGTTGCTTTTATGATCATCATCTTGCTTCCATGGGCAAAATTTTCTACTTCAGTGAGAACTGAATCCAAGATGTTGTACATTCTAATGTAAATGAAGAGAAAAAGAGACACATATGTTGATATATTATTACATTGACCAGTATCTTAAGGTTTTACTGAACCTCACAGACAATGCTTTTCTATGAAAAGCTTGAAAGAAGCTATGTAGTTTTATACATAGCTTACTTCAAATTTATTATGACTGAACAGCTTGAGAGAAGAAATGCTCTTGTAATAGAATAAATAACACTGGCTATTTCTTCCTGATGCATATGATTTCTATAATGATACTTCCTAATCTGGGTAGATCATTTTTATTCAACCTTTATAAAACTATACTTGCTATATATTTAATTATATTTGTTATAAAACTTAGTCAAGATTTTACACAGCATATCTGTGTAAAATATATGTAGTTCATTTGTGTGTACTACTAACACATACATCTGATCAGTGCATCAAAATTTTTAAAAATGAAGGTTTTACTGTTACTCTTGCTTTAGATCTTTTGTTTGCTCTTTTCCTTCTTCCTTTCACTTCTTATAAATGTTTAGGCTTATTTTTAAGTGTTGTTATTTTTAAAAATAACATATAAATATATATATAGTTTAATCTTAATGTTTGTCAGTATTAGTAAATGAATTAATGCAATTGCCTAAGCAATAAGTAAATATAATTTACCAAGGGGTATATAAATTTATTTCAAAGAATAAAATAATGTCTTCATAATAATTTAGAATCTCATCATTCAACATATTCTTAAATTATATAGAAATGAGCATTGACAGTGTGAAATTATTTAAAGGTACAGACTTCAGTAAATCCATAGTGTTCAAAGATTTGATTATTTAGGAGACAATCTGATACAGGCCCTGTTTCTAAATAAACCTGCACGTTAAGAATACAAGTAATACTGAATTATTTAGTTAGTTGTGGCTGTGCTGGGTCTTTCTTGCACACATTGTTGTGTGCTTTCTCTAGCTGCAGCGAACAGGGGCTGCTCTCTAGTTGTGGTAAGTGGGCTTTTCATTGTGGTAGCTTCTCTTGCTGGGGATCATGGTCTCTGGAGAATGTGGACTTTAGCAGTTGTGGTTCATGGGCTTAGTTGTCCTGTGGCATGTGGAATCTTCTCAGACTAGGGATCAAACCCATCTTCTGCGTTGGCAGGTAGATTCTTAACCACTGGACCACCAGGGAATTCCGTTAATACAAAGTACTATTTGCAAACCATCTTTATTCCTATGATTTCTGCAAATGCCTCAGTTAGGATCATGATGCTTGTGAGTGTAATAGTATATACTCTTTCCTAGAATTACTCAACTTTTCTCTGCCTCTGTCAGAGCCATAGTGAGGACAAGCTACAGTTGGAGCAAGACTTACTCCCCTGCATGAGGATGGGCAGATGAAATACTTCATAAGACTAACTGTTCCAGAATTACCACCTAACACTTCAGCCACTATTAAATGACTTTTCTTCACCTCTCTCTCCCACAAACTGAGAGAGTTTTGGCCCACCTTGACCAAATACCCCTGAGAAAGGGAGCTGGGGTAGATGGATTTGTAGTCCTATTGGCCACTCACCTTTAATATTCCATCTGTACAAAATATCTAGATATATTTCCCCAGAGTTCAACTTGATAGGAATGCTTCCCCATAGGGTGCAGAGCAGTAAGGTGATAATTACTGACCATCTATAAGACTCTGATATAGTTTTAAGCATTTTTTATTTAATATTTAAAAAGCAAATCCAAAAATTTTCTGCTGATATTTATATAAACTAATTTGTATTTCATGTATTTATATAGAGAAATGAAAAGAGAAATAGGGTAAATTGTATGATGACTCTTACAACTTCTGATTAGTATTAAATTTGTCATTTCCACTCCTTTTCTATTGGCAGAAACTAACACAAGCAAGCCCTAATTCACTGGGCCTGGGAAGAATTCTTATACTACAAATCACACAGTCAAAATATCACAGGTTATGTTTGCATTCAAAAGTTGAAAAGTGCAAAAAGTCTTGGAAAAAGAGATCTGGACATTTGTGAACAGACCAAAAATTACTATATAGTCTTTGTGTTGGTGGCAGAAACTTTTTGTTAAGAACAATGGTTGAAATTTTTTGTTTGGAAACAATTCTACAATAGTAAAGAATTTAAGTCACATATTTTTTGTAGATAAGCCCCAAGTTCAGACATTGCTTTTTTTTTGGTGGCAACACAATTATTTAATATTACTGGAAAAAATTCATAACTTATAAGGGAGTTTCATATATATAGATTAGTGTGGATTAAAAACTACACAATGTTTATCTCATTCACTGAAATTTTCAAAACTTATTCCTCATGAATGAATCATATATTTCTCTATATAACTAAATTATGTAATAAATTTTTAATGTTGTGTATAATAAAATTGTATGTATGTAATATTATTATATTTTAAATTACTCAATAGTTTCTTCTTTCACAGTACTTTTGTTGACATTGTTCGTTAGATAATACAGGAGTTAACTATTCCCAGGCTATTCTCAATTGCTAATCTTCAGACATTAATGTGAAAACATATGGCTAAATATATTCTCTGCTGAGGTGCACAAAGGTTGGCATGGTTCCAGTTCTGACAGATTAGATGCATATATAATTGAAAGTCAAACGGATATTTTTCTAACACTCATTGATGAACGAGAGAAAAGGTACATTTACTTCTAACCCAACCCCATTCTTCAATTCAGACTTAAGTTGAGGAAAGTAGGGAAAACTACCAGACCATTAAGGTATGACCTAAGTCAAATTCCTTACGATTATACATTGGAATTGAGAAATAGATTCAAGGGATTAGATCTGATAGGCAGAGTGCCTGATGAACTATGGATAGAAGTTTGTGACATTGTACAGGAGTCAGGGATCAAGACCATCCCCAAGAAAAAGAAATGCAAAAAAGCAAAATGACTGTCTGAGGAGGCCTTACAAATAGCTGAGAAAAGAAGAGAACCTAAAGGTAAAGGAGAAAAGGAAAGATATATCCACTTGAATGCAGAGTTCCAAAGAATAGCAAGGAGAGATAAGAAAGCCTTCCTCAGTGAGCAGTGCAAAGAAATAGAGGACAATAGAATGGGAAAGACTAGAGATCTCTTCAAGAAAATTAGAGATACAAAGGGAATATTTCATGTGAAGATGGGCTTAATAAATGGTATGGACCTACAGAAGCAGAAGATATTAAGAAGAGGTGGAAAGAATACGCAGAACTACACACAAAAGATCTTCATGACCCAGATTTTCATGATGGTGTGATCACTCACCTAGAGCCAGACATCCTGGAATGTAAAGTCAAGTGGGTCTTAGGAAGCATCACTATGAACAAAGCTAGTGGAGGTGATGGAATTCCAGTTGAGCTATTTCAAATCCTGAAAGATGATGCTGTGAAAGTGCTGCACTCAATATGCTAGCAAATTTGGAGAACTCAACTGTGGCCACAGGTTAAAAAAAGGTCAGTTTTTATTCTGATCCGAAAGAAAGGCAGTGCCAAAGAATGCTCAAACTACTGCACAGTTGCACTCATCTCACATACTAGCAAAGTAATGCTCAAAATTCTCCAAGCCAATTCTCCAATTCTTCAACCGTATGTGGTCCATGAACTTCCAAATGTTCAAGTTGGATTTAGAAGAGGCAGAGGAACTAGAGATCAAATTGTCAACATCTGCTGGATCATTGAAAAAGCAAGAGACTTCTAGAAAAACATCTATTTCTGCTTTATTGACTATGCCAAAGCCTTTGACAGTGTGGATCACAACAAACTGGAAAATTCTGAAAGAGTGGTAATACCAGACAACCTGACCCGTCTGAGAAATCTGTATGCAGGTCAAGAATCAACAGTTAGAACTGGACATGGAACAACAGACTGGTTCCAGATCAGAAAAGGAGTACATCAGGCTGTATTTGTAACCCTGCTTGTTTAGCTTACATGCAGAGTACATCTTGAGAAATGCTGGACTGGATGAAACACAAGCTGTAATCAATATCAATATCAATAACCTCAGATATGCAGATGTCACCACCCTTATGGCAGAAAGCAAAGAACTAAAGAGCCTCTTGATGAAAGTGCAAAAGAGGATTGAAAAAGTTGCCTTAAAGCTTAATGTTCAGAAAACTAAGATCATGGTAACTGGTCCTATCACTTTGTGGAAAATAGATGGGGAAACAATGGAAACAGTGACAGACTTTATTTTTGGGGGCTCCAAAATCACTGCATATGGTGATTGCAGCCATGAAATTAAAAGATGCTTGCTCCTTGGAAGAAAAGTTATGACCAGCCTAGACAGCGTATTAAAAAGCAGAGACATTACTTTCCTAATAAAGGTCCATCTAGTCAAAGCTATGGTTTTTTCAGTAGTCATGTGTGGATGTGAGAGTTGGACTATAAAGAAAGCTGAGTGCCAAAGAATTGAAGCTTTTGGACTGTGGTGTTGGAGAAGACTCTTGAGAGTCCCTTGGACAGCAAAGAGATCCAACCAGTCTATTCTAAAGTAAATCAGTCCTGAATATTCATTGGAAGGACTGTTGTTGAAGCTGAAGCTCTAATACTTTGGCCACCTGATGCAAAGAACTGACTCCTTTGAAAAGTGTCTAATGCTGGGTAAGATTGAATGTTGGAGGAGAAGGGAATGACAGGGAATGAGATGGTTGAATGGCATCACCGACTCAATGGACATGAGTTTGAGTAAACTCCGGGAGTTGGTGATGGACAGGGAGGCCTGGCGTGCTGCAGTCCATGGGGTTGTAAAGAGTCAGACATGACTGAGTGGCTGAACTGAACTGGATTGAACAACCTCATTCCTGCTTCTGAATTTATTCAACATTCATCATGGTAGGATCTGAAGTTGTATGCAATAATCAAATAAAAATATTGGAGAACAGAACAGAGATAAACATAGATCCTTGATGTGTAAAGAGTCTGCTTGAATGTTTGGAACAGACTACACTGAAATTTCTTTTTATGTGAGGAAAAGTTTTACTTGCCCCCCACCTGGTTTAAACCCGTGCTACTTTTATTCACTTTTACTCACACACATTGTTATTTGGTATATTGTCTCAGGAACTATCAGAATTAAAACTCTCTTTGTGTCTATTAAAATTAAAATCATCTCTGTAAGCATTTGGCTTCTTTGCTGAAACAGAATCATAATTTCCACCAATTTCTGAGAAACCATAACCTAATTCATTTCCATGGATGAATGTCTCTTCAAAAAATCACTCCTGTTGCAAATTTCCATACATATATAAAATACAGGTCTTAGAAAATCATTATTTTGCTACACAAATAATAGTAAGCTAATACCAAAATATTATTAATATGAATTTAATTTATTCAAAACTGTTTCTTTTTCTTGCTAGCTTTATATTAAGAAATAGAGATAAGCTTCACTTCTAAGGAAGTTGATGAACGTGAATACAAGCATGGCTTTTTAGAAGCCCCTGGAATATTTTATAATTGCATTAGTAATATAAAAATACTCATGTACTCAAGTGTGTGATTTACAGCTTATTGATTTAGTGCTTGTTCAGCTATCACTGATGTATTTTCTTTGCCTGTAGTGATGTACAAATTGTGTCTTTTAAAAAGAATAATAGTTTTTACAGTACAGAAAGTGGCCTCCTTCATTCTGCCAGTTGTTATCTAGATTAGGTTCAGTTTCTATAGTGAAGCAATTCCAGTGGGTGAATTGGAATAATCTAGATGCTGTTTAAAATCCCAAACCATTTATCTTAAAAGAAAAAAAGTGTTTTATATTTATTTAGGACATTTATTCTTTTCAAAAGGCTTTCACATATATTACCTCATTGAATCTGAGAAAGATTTTATGTTTGTTTAAAATATTAACTGTTTTGTAAATGAGAAAATTGGGGTTCATAAATGCTGAATAATTGCTAAAGCTCATCTTGATAGTAAGTGGCAAATCTAGGCATGAATTTTGAATTTTGACTCCAGCTTTATGATCTTTTAAAGGCAAAAAGTTTTGTGAAGAAATATTCTATAAACTTTTAAAGATTTCCTATTTGTCTTTGACTTTAAGCACTTTTGCTATGAAATCCCTTTGCAGGTCTTTTTGTGTTTACTGTCTGTGAAGTTTGTTGAGCTTGAGCTTCCTAGATGTGCAGACTACCATTTCTCACTAAATTTGGAAATTTTTGTAGCTGTTATTTCTTTGAGGTGCTCACCTCCCCCTCCCCCATCAAGCTCGTCTCTTCCTTCTGATGGTCCCACTGTATCTTGGGGCTCTTATTGGTTGTCCCATTTTTCTGAGACTTCACTTTTTCCCTTGAGTTGCATGATTTCTATCAATCTATCTTGAAGTGCATTTGTCCCTTCTTTAGAAAGTTCAGGTTTACTATTTCACCTCTCTAGTGCATATTTTATTGCTATTGTTATTTTTCAACATCATAATTTGCATTTGGCTACTTTTTATAATTCTTATATCTTTATTGATATTGTCTGTTTGATGCATTATTATCAGCATGCGTGCTGATTCACTCAGTAATGTCTGACTCTCTGCAGACCCCGTGTATTGTAGCTTGCCATGCTCCTCTGTCAATGGAATTTTGGGGCAAGAATACTGGAGTGGTTTGCCATTTCCTTCTCCAGGGGAGTTTCCTGACCCAGAAATTGAATCTGTGTCTCTTGTGTCTCCTGCATTGGCAAGCAGATTCTTTACCACTGTGCCATCTTTATTTCATTAATCATGGTTTCCTTTAGTTCTGTGAACTTATATATATCAATTACTCTAAAATCTTTTTCTGCCCAATCTTATATGGGATGTATCTCAAAATTGGCTGCTCTTTTCTCAGCCAATCTCAGTGTATGGGTCATATTTTGCATGTCTTATAATATTTTTTGTTGTTGTCGGAAACTGGACATTTTAGTTAATGTATTGTAGCAACTCTGAGTACTAACGTTCTGCTCTGGGGTTATTATTTTTATTTGCTTACTTATTTGTTAGTTGTTAACTGAATTAATTTAGTGACATCAATTCAACTACCCCACCCACCCAATCCTCCACATCCATATTCACATACACTATTCAGCCCCAAGGTAGTTCCTCAGGAAGCTGCACATTTGGGTATGCCAACAGTTACCCTGAGATGGAGCTGACATTGATAGACCTCTCTCTGGCCACATCCAGGTATTAAGCTGTACTGTATATGTGCTAAGGAGCTTCAGTTGTGTCCCATGCTTTGTGACTGTATGGGCTATGGCCCGCCAGGCTCCTCTGTCCATGGGATTGTCCAGGCAAGAATACTGGGGTGGGTTGCCATTTCCTCCCCCAAGGGGTCTTCCGGTTTCAGGGATCTAACCCATATCTCTTGTGGCTCCTGCATTGCAGACGGATTCTTTACCACTGAGCCACCAAGGAAGCCCTTTAAACTACTGGTTGCCAGCTGTTTCTGTATTATTTTCAAGTGGCTTAGGGCATATATTGCTCTTCAGTTCAGTTCAGTTCAGTTGTGTCCAACTCTTTGCGACCCCATGGACTGCAGCACACCAGGCCTACCTGTCCATCACCAACTCCCAGAGTTTACTCAAACTCATGTCCAATGAGTCGGCGATGCCATCCAACCATCTCATCCTCCGTTGTCCCCTTCTCCTCACGCCTTCAATCTTTCCCAGCATCAGGGTCTTTTCAAAGGAGTCAGTTCTTTGCATCAGGTGGCCAAAGTATTGGAGCTTCAGCTTCAACAACAGTCCTTCCAGTGAATACTCAGGACTGATTTCCTTTAGGATGGACTGGCTAGATCTCCTTGCAGTCCAAGGGATTATCAAGACTAGTCTCAAACACCACAGTTCCAAAGCATCAATTCTTTGGTGCTCAGCTTTCTTTATAGTCCAACTCTCACATCCATACATGACTACTGGAAAAACCATAGCTTTGACTAGATGGACCTTTGTTGGCAAAGTAACGTCTCTGCTTTTTAATATGCTGTCTGGGTTGGTCATAACTCTTCTTCCAAGGAGCAAGCATCTTTTAATTTCATGGCTGCAGTCACCATATGCAGTGAGTTTTGGAGCCCCCAAAAATATAGTCTCTCACTGTTTCCATTGTTTCCCCATCTATTTGCCATAAAGTGATAGGACCAGTTGCCATGATCTTAGTTTTCTGAATGTTGATTTTTTTTTTTTTTTTGAGCTTTTATATTTGAGTTTATTCTTCATTTAACTTTTAAACACTACTATAGTTGAATATTAAAACAAAAGCAAGTAGTGAGCATATAATGATTATAGTCCTTCACTCAATCACTACTGCAATAAATCCCCAGCAGTGAGTGTTATTCATGGGCCTACTAAGAGGTCTGACACTGAACACCACCCCGGGGATGATGTTCATCATCCTCATATGCTTCTCCATTGTAATGGCGCCGTCTTTCCTGATTTGGATCAAAGTCCACTAATTCTACCTGGTCCATTTCATCAGTCTCTTCTACTTCCTTCCTCTCAGGCAGAAGTTTTTCCAGCAAAGAGAGTTTATCAGGAGAGAGAAAGCCATTCTCAGGAAAGTTTACCTTAAATTCAATGATTAGGCGACCCTTTTCATACGGCCTACGATAAATTGGCATGCCTTTATTTAGCACACACTTGATATCTCCATGCTTGACGATCTGACCTGGATGAGAAGTGATGACTATGGTTCGGTTGTCAAGAGTAGATATTGGCTTCTGGAAGCCACACAACGCCTCAACCAGCTGTATGTCCATACACATGAAAAGATCTTCTCCTCGTCGAGTAAAAACAGCATGGTCCTTCTGATCTAAAACAATGATAATATCTCCTGGCTCCAGTCCTGGTTCTTGGTCTCCTTCACCATGGAATGTTATCTTCTGGCCATCTTTCATGCCTTTGTCAATATGAACTTCTAGAATTTTCTTTTCTCGAACTATCTTCCTTCCGTTGCAGCTTTTACATCTATCTTTAGGGCTGATCCGCTCCCCATGGCCCTGGCACTCCATGCAGACAGACTGAATTTGCTGAACCATTCCAGGTCCTATCTGATGAATTCTTATTTGCATTCCAGTACCTCGGCAATTGGGACAGCATTCTACCGCTCCTTTCTTACCACCTCGGCCTTCACATTTGTCACAAATCACATTCTTTTGCAGAGCTAGTTTTCTTGTTGCACCATTATATAAATCTTCTAAAGTTACTGTAAGTTGATGCACAACGTTTTTACCTCTCCTCTCTCTCTGCATCCTGCCTCCTCCTCCGAAAAACATATCAAAGATGTCCATGGGGGAGCCAAAACCACCACCTGCTCCACCTTCTTTAATTGCCTGTTCTCCTCCTTTGTCATATAATTCCCTTTTCTTTGCATCAGAAAGCACTTCGTAAGCTTGAGAAATCTGTTTAAACTTCTCGCCTTCATTTGGGTTCTTATCAGGGTGGTACTTCAAGGCCAGTTTCCTGTAAGCCTTTTTCAATTCTTCTTGGGTGGCATTGGGTTTGACCCCCAAAACATCATAGTAAGTGGTTTCTTTCACCATTTTCTACAGCCGGTGAACGGGCCGATACCGATACCGGTGTGGGGGAGCGGGAAGGAGCGCGTTGCTGTGCGCAGCTTGGGCAGCCGCTGCTCCTCCGCCTTTCACCGAGCGTTCTGGAAAGTTCCCTGAATGTTGATTTTTAAGCCAACTCTTTCACTCTCTTCTTTCACTTTCATCAAGAGACTCTTTAGGTCTTCTTCACTTTCTGCCATAAGGGTGGTGTCATCTGCAAATCTGAGATTATTGGTATTTCTCCTGGCAATCTTGATTCCAGCTTGTGCTTCAAAGCCCAGTGTTTCTCATGATGTACTCTGCATATAAGTTAAATAAACAGGGTCACAGTATACAGCCTTGACATACTCCTTTCCCCATTTGGAACCGTTCTGTTGTTCCATGTCCAGTTCTAACTGTTGCTTCCGGACCTGCATACAGATTTCTCAGAACGCAGGTCAGATATTCCGGTATTCCCATCTCTTTAAGAATTTTCCACATTGCTCTATACACCAGTTTAGTCATATTTTGGCTTCTTTGAAGGTTGGTTTATTAGACCCATATTTGACTTTTGTTCTGACTCCAGGGGTGCCTTCCTGCTATTACTAAGTACCTTTAGACTGGAACTTCTTCACTTTGTTACAAATGAAGTCAGTTCCTTCCTGAAGAGATTAGGACCTTTTGTAATGTATGATCTGTTTCTTCCCCTAGGCAATATATGTGAACCAGAGTTTGCATATAGTCGGGGATGGGGACAATGGTAAGCTTCTCTGAAAGACACCACTGCTCTAGAAGCTTAGCAATGAAGTTGGGGGTTGCTCTTAGTTTGCCCTCACATCAAGTAATAAGCACAGAAGCCAGGGAAAAGGTGAATAGGGCCCCAGTGTGCTCAGCATGCCAAACACAAAGTAACGCTTCTAATCCATGTGTCCTACCTTTCAACTGTACTCCCCCAAGACTTAACTTCAGTAACACATAGGGGCAGGTTGAGCAATGCTGGTATTCTGCTCCTCCCCAGAAGAAAGTCATATCTGAGAGCCAGGAATAGAGCCAGGCCTGTCTTCTGGCCTGAAGTGGTCAGGAATGGTGTTTCCACCTCACTGTGTTGGGAGGAAGGTGAGAGGGAAAGCCCTTGATACAAATAACATAGAGTCTTGCCATTCTTATCAAATTTTATAGATTTTTCTTGAAGAGATATGTCTTCATGTGTCAATCACTCTTGAGACTATTGCAAGAGACTTTAAGTGGTTGTATTTTTTTTTTTATTTATTTTTTACCAGTTTCACTGAAAAGTAGGTCAACAGTACTTCATATTTTCGTGTCATAAGTTGGTCCCTCTATAATAATTTGGATATTTATTTGTAGATAGGCCTAAAGTGATATGAGATTTGCTAGTTTGATTAGAGGCTTAAAAAGCACTGCAATGAGTCATAGTTTCCCATATAGTTCTGATGTGAATGATGTAATTTGTTAACTTAGATATGCTTCTATGCTTTCAGTGCAAGTGGAAATATTTAAAAATGTAAATAGAGCTTGAATCTGTGATTATAAATATAATATGCAAATTTCAAACTATTGGTGGAAATTTAAATATTCTGAATCTTTTTTTTCACAGAGAATGATGAATAAGGTAGGAGAAACCAATTTAAATAAATTATCCTAAGTGACAATAGATGTGAAAATCAGTGTTTTATGTATAAGTTTGATATTTTTTTCTTTCTCTAAACTTCAGCCAATGTTTAATCTTTAACTGATAATTACAGTAATGAAGTACAGTCACAAGAATAAATTATTTTAAGATCAGATTAAGTAGATTTGGGAAATATATATTTTTGTAGATGTTAAATCTATTCTGATAAGTGTCCAGAAAAAAGGCATCTGTTTTGAAGAAATAAAAGCAACTAAAAAAGAGTAATTTCTTAAAAGTTATTCAAGAGAACAATAGGATCTGATTTTTCTGACAATTTTCTAGCTACAAATTTACTTTTATACATCAGGGTCTCAGGCATGTTTTAGTTTGCTAACATAAACATGTTCTAAACAATTCCAATATAAGATGAAGTATAAAATTAATTTTTCTATAAGTTAGTTTTTCTATTGTTAAAAAGCAAAATTCAGCTGAGTAGATTTGAAGATCTAAGTCACTTTATTCAGCTAATCATGAATCAGGCAACATCCCATCTAGCAAGTAGAAAGGGGCTTCCAGGAGTTGTAAAAAGTGGGAGGTTTATATAGGCAGAAGGAGGGTGGAACAGGAAGTTAAAAAGTGGATTATTTAAAAAAATAAAAAGGATTATTTCAGGTTATCTTTCCTTAGGGGAGGCGGGGGGCCTTAGGGATATTACCTGGTGCTGATTAGTGTTTTCCAGACTGACTGGTTGAAAATGTCACTCCAGAGAGATGCTGCAGTTATGTTAGGCATTAAGTTATGGTGGGTCTTAGCACAAGTGACTCCATTTTGAGCTGGATATTTCTTTTTAACACTATTCTAGTGAACTTTTCATTTGAAAAACAACTAAAAATATTGTATAAGAAATTAAGTATAAAAATAAATAATGTGCATAGGTTTTACTATTTATATAGCATTTATATAATTTATTTAAGCTCACTGACAATCACATGAGTGATAACATTATGACATGTTATTTATTTATTTTCCAAGAAATGGTTACTCTTATTCAAACAACTAGCATTAATTGAGCAAGTTTTTCTGAAAGAGGCGCTATGCCAAGTTCCTGGGGGAAAAACATTTTAGAATAATAAATTTCCCCCAAATGAGTTACTAGTAACTGAAAGGTATAGCTATATAACCGACCCCTGAATAATACAGGGTTAGGGTACAGTTGAAAATCAGCATACCACATTATGGTTCTTCCTCCCTATTCACATCTGCAGTTTCAACAAACCTCTGATCATGAGTACTCTAGTATGTATGTATTGAAGAAAATCAATGTATAAATGGACTTGTACAGTTAAAACTCATATTGTTTAAGGGTCAACTTTATATAAAATTTGATTAGAGGTTAAAAAAAGCAATTAATCTGAGTTTTGCATGTAGTTCTGCTGTGAGTGATGTGATTTGTTAACTTAGATATGCTTCTATGTTTTCAGTACAGAAGAAAATATGTGAAAATATAAATAGAGCCTGAATCTCTGATTATAAATATAAATTTGCAAAATTCAAACTGTGGAAACATAAATATCCTATAATTTGGTTTTGATAGAGGAGGATGACTTAGGTAGGACAAGTCAATTTAAATAAATTATTCTAACTGGCAATAGCTGTGAAAATCTATTGCCTTGTGTGTGTATATATATAAATAGTCTTCTAACAACCTAACATTATGACTATCTTCTAAAAGGTAACCCGGCATGTTGCTTTACTGCTCAGAGAATGGGAAAAATATTTAAATAGAAATTCAGATAAAACTATAAATATTCTGTTTGTGGAAAATAGCACTTTGAATGATATTACACATAATTTAAAGAAATATTTTCCCACTTTAGTTCTAAACTCATTGTCATTATAGAGCTAAAGATAAATTAGCATGAATCAAATGGATGACACCTAATAAAAGATTTTATTTTCAAATTCTCTAACAATAAAATTCCACTTTTCTATCAGAATCAATAAGCATATTAAAAAAATAAAACATTCCATTTTAAATCCAGCCCTACTTTGACCATACTTTTTGAAAGTGAAAGTTGCTCAGTTTCGTCCGAGTCTTTGTAACCCCCTGGACTTACGCAGTCCATGGAATTCTCCAGGCCAGAATACTGGAGTGGGTAGCCGTTCCCTTCTCCAGGGGATCTCCCCAATCCAGGAATCGAACCCTGGCCTCCAGCATTGCAGGCAGAATGTCTACCAGCTTAGCCACCAGAAAAGCATGGCAACCCACTCCAGTACTCTTGCCTGGAGAATCCCATGGACGGAGGAGCCTGGCGGGCTACAGTCCACGGGGTCGCAAAGAGTGGGACACGACTGAGCGACTTCACTTTCACTAAGCATATATGGAGGATCAAGGGCTCAGACGTTCCTCTAGCATTTTCCTGTTCTTAAGCAAAAGGGAAAAAGGAAAAGAACACTCTCATACAGAGGTGAATGTCACCAGAGTGAATTCCGCCATTCTGGATGTGAGGCCACTTGGAAATAGAAGCAAGCCCGAGCGGCTCAGAGCCCTGCGTTGCTTGGGACAGGACGCAGCGTAGTTACCATCTCGGAGCAGTGTCAGCAAAACAGGCATCCGAGTCCTGTCTACACTGTGCATTGGCCGCAGAAGCCAGGGCAAGACGCTTTACTCTGCCAACCCTCAGCTTTGTTTATAAACATGGGATCATGCCGATCCCAAAGGATGCTGGAAAGACTAAATGAGATGTCTGCCAGTGTCCTAAAACTGTACACACATGGTACTCATGCTTTTTGGGACTGTATTTAATTAGCAATCTTGTGCATGTGGTAAAATCACATCCCTAAAATGTAGGGAAAAGCTACAACTATAGTAGATCTTTTTTTGAGAATTTAAAAGAAACTAAAAAGAATTTTTTAATATCAAATCGATGTCTAACAGGCACATATAGAATAAAATATATGATTTTAATAATATAAATCATTTAACAGGTAGTTACAGTATTGTGTTTACTATGTGTAAAATACTGATCTAAAATGCTTTTCTTTATTAATACTCCCAATTCCATGTATTGTTGGAAATTTTAATGCAACCCTGTGCTGTAGTTTGTTCCAGTGCGATCTCTTAGTTCAAGGAATATTTGACCTATAATCCTAAATTCCTCTTTTGTTCCATCAGCCTGTGCTTCAGGGATAGTGTTCTCCTGAGGTCTAAAATAGGCTGAATTCTAGAAGAAAATAATGAGTTGAACAATGAAGCTTTTCTCCTTAGCCTCAGGAAAGATAAATTTCTAGCTGTTTCCATGTCCCAGATGTTGTTCGAATAGTTTCACGTTAACTTGTCTAATAAGCACAACTAACTGCTTCCCTGGTGGCTCAATGGTAAAGCGTCTGCTTGCAGTGCAGGAGACCAGCATTCGATCCCTAGATTGGGAAGATCCCCTGGAGAAGGAAATGGCCACCCACTCCAGTACTCTTGCCTGGAAAATCCCATGGACAGACGAGCCTGGTAGGCTACATTCCATGGGATTGCAAAGAGTTGGAGATGACTGAGCAACTTCATTTTCACTTTTCACTTTCAACCCTATGTGGTGAGACATGCTTACACCCATTTTAAAGGAGATGTTATGTGACTTTCTCAGGTCATGTAACTAGTCAGTCATGGAGTCCAGACTATCTGGCTTCAGACTCCTTACTTTTTCTTTTTCACTGCACAGACTTTGAACTTGTAGCACATATTTCTGTAGTTCTGAATGCCTTCATTTCTTATCACTTTGGAAGTCAAGCTGATCTTTTCATGACTCCACTTTCCTTTTTTTTTTTTTAATGTGATAGTTACTTAAATAAGGAGGGGAGAATAGCTTCTCTCATGTTGCCAACTGTAACCTAACTCCTCCTACACAATTTCTAAATGATGAAGTAGAGAACTTATTTTTAGACCCTTCTCATGGAAAGAGATATATGGCTCATGATTATTTCCCTGAGCTTCAACAATATAGTAACTTAACTGGACTTTTAAACTTTTTTTATTTAAGTTGGAAAGTAATGAAAATAGCCCTTTCTGAACCCCTGCATAGCTTTAACCTTAGTCTTAAGTCATCATCATTTTTGCCTGCATTTGTATATGTAATAACCTCTTATTTCTCCCTCCTTCCATCCAGGTCACTTTTTAAATGTGCATGCAACACCCTTGCCAAAGAAATCCTATGAAGGCAAGATGATGCCATTCTCACTCAAAACTCCACAGTTTGCATATCACTTAGGTAAAAATGTATCCCCTTTGCTCTAACGTACTCTTCCCCTGCTATTCTTCTCCCCCTGGTTGGCTTCATTACTGTTCTTTGTGTTTGCCAGGACTAGTCTCCTGATTCAGGGAATTGTTCCTTGTTTTTTTTTCTGTCTGGAATGCACTTCTCCCCATATTTCACTTTCTCCATGTATTTCATTTTCTCTTTTCCTTCAGGTTTTAAAGTATGTCCTCAGGAATGTCTTTCCTCTCCATCTCTGCCTAAGGTGTTATATCTTCATGACTGCAATTTCTCTCTCTCTTTCTGCTTTATTTTTTTTTTTTTTCTGTAGAAAACATCAATATCCAATACACTATATATTTTTCTTCCTTGTAGATGAAGCTTGCTTTATCCATAGCTGGAGTCTTTGCATGGAAAGCAAAGACTGCCATACAGTAAGAGCTTAAAAAATCATTTGCTGAATAAAGAATGATCTGTCAGGTAGGCAAATACTGAGTTGAGCCGACACAGTTTAAGGCAATATATTTCAAATAAATTTGAAAAAAAAAGCAGTTTTATACATCTGGCCAAAAAAACACAGACTAATTGTTTAACTCTTATTTAAATTTTTCTTGCAGTTGTTGACTGTCTTACTGCTGCTGAGGTTGGTTGGTCCAGGGGAACACAGGGGCTGTGAGGTGTGTTCATAAAACACATCAATTATATCATCTTGGCCTATGGTCATTTGTCTCTCTGCTCATCGAGTTTGCACAACAGCCCAAATTACAGACTGCCTGCAAGAAAAAAAAAAAATGTTACTCCCTTCATTCTATAGAAACTCCTTTGAGAAGAGTCTATTGAATGTTTCTCTTAATTTTTTAACCCTGCATCTACAGTATTCCTGTCATACTCCAAGAGCCTCACAACCCCAAAAGAAAAGATGAAACGGACTGAGACAAAAACCAGACCTCTCTGTTTCCATGTTTATCATGCTTTCTCATGCCCTCTCAACTCTCAGCCTCTTCCCCTTGTCTTGATTTCCTTCCCCTGTATCCCATATCCCTCCCGCTGCGTCTTCCCTCTCGGGCTGTAAGAACCATGTTTGCTTTGTTTACCGCTGGATATACTGTCGCTTCCTCTGGGTCTGAGTGTGGCAGGTGACTAATACTAGTCAACTGACAACCTTCGAGGGATCCTTCAGGGCTCAGGAGGACTTGGATGCTGAGGTCCTTCTTTTTGGTGTTGTGCTCATTCATGACTGAAGTAAATACTTGCATACATGGATTTTAACTTCCTAAACTTGAAACTTTTGAGAACAGTATTTTTTTTTTTTTAAACAACACTCCTGGCTTTATACTTTGTGATCAGTAAATATTAGCTGAGTGAAAGAACAAATGTTATAATCACATGCAAAACCCAGAAATGGCAAATGTGATAGGGAATATATTTTCCCATATGATAAAGCTTTAAAACTCTTCATGAATGTAACAGGAAACTTACTATCAGGCTGCCTAAAAAAAAAAAAAAAAAACATTCTAATAACATAAGCATTTTTATGTAAAAATATCATCTTATATGAGCATATGTGATTTTCCAAAAAGTGACTTATTATCTAGACATTGAAACAATAAAAGAAAAGAAAAGTAGGATAAATGGAACAACATAGAGATATGCAGAGAGGAAAAAATTAAAGCTAAAAAATTTAGAATACATGAACATCTTAAAATGAAAAAAATAAATTGTGAGATTTCTGACCAAGAATCAAATGGATAGGATTTGACATAGGGAAAAGTGACAATGCTTTATTTTTGGAGAAACTTAAAAAAAAAAAAAGAGTCCCTGTCCATATATTTTTTTTCATTAAAAAATAAAAGGTAGAGTTAACTATATTTTAACATAATGCTAGGCTTCACATAAAACCAAAATTTATCAAAATTATAGTAATTTTTCAGAATAAAAGTTATAATTTTAATAATTTTTACCAACAGAATATGGAGAGCACAGTGGTTTTAGACAAAGACTAAGCTTTATGAATCCCATGCTTTGTTTCAACAATATTCATAACATTAATGTGTAAAACTCAACCCTTAGCTCATTTTCCACTGAGTACCACATGAATTATAGAAATTCTTTAGAGTAAAGAGGAAGGGTTTCTCACTGTATAGCTTTTCAATTACACCAATTTATGGGAATGTTAGAACTATAATTTTCCATAACAATCTTTGAGCAAAAATAAATTCAAGTTCAGCTATGCTTCACACATTGTTTTAAGCAATCGAAATCATGTTCTGCTCTATTCCTGTCATCTGTCTGTTCAGCACATTACCAAACACAACCTTTAATTCACTTTTATGATGAAACCTAGGACACTTCATTAGGAATCTAGAGTTTTTATTAAGTACCTTTTTGGTAATAAGCTCTGAGTTAGGAATTAGGGATGTAGACAAAAATGTGATTCCATCCTTGGCTTCTAAGAGCTCAATTATAACTGAAAGTAGAAATATGTATACACATAAAAATTGCAGTGTCACCTGATATGCATAAAGTGGTGGTAAAGCTCTTTTAAGATAGGGGAACATAAAAGTGGCCTCATGTAAATGAGATCAGAAGGTCTTTGGGGGAAGAATTTATGTTTATCTTGTTCTCTAGTATTATCAGTTGTTTTTCTGTTATTCAGTGACAGGGAGAAAAGAAATATTCTAAAAAAAAAAAATAGTTCAAAATCACTGAGTAAGAAAGAATAAAGGTGAAGACTGGTGCGAGTACTGTGTGGCTGAATCTGAAGTATGGGGGAGGTGGGATCCAGAGAGCTGTCAGATGTCTGAGTAGCTGGTTAAAGGGTGAAAGAGTTAAGCTTTTAATTACTGTGGTGTTATAACCAAGAAGCAAAGACAGGAAAAGCATGGGCTCTCTCTGTTCCATTTTTCCCTATGGAGTGATACACAGGTCATAGGTCATGGTGATCAGAGTAGACACAGGGGGATGGGTCATCTCACTGTTGAGGGAGGCTCAATAAAAGGCTCTGACAGTTTTACAAAACCTAAGGTAAGAGAAGAGTAAGAGGGACAGGTGAAGGGAAAGGTGTTGGGATGGAAAATTACTAGGTATTGAGTCAGAATGGGGAAAAAATATGTGTTTGGTTCAAGAACACTGCAATAAGTAAATGATGCCACTGAAGTGAGTCACATGAATATTTTGATTTCCCAGTTTTGTTTGTACTATACCCAGTTCAGTTCAGTTCAGTTCAGTTGCGCAGTCATGTCTGACTCTTTGCAACTCCATGGACCGCAGAACACCAGGCCTCCCTGTCCATCACAAACTCCAGAAGTTTACTCAAACTCATGTCCATTGAGTTGGTGATGCCATCCAGCCATCTCATCCTCCATCGTCCCCTTCTCCTCCAGCCTTCAATCTTTCCCAGCATCATGGTCTTTTCAAATGTGTCAGCTCTTCACATCAAGTGGCCAAAGTATTGGAGTTTCAGCTTCAACATCAGTTCTCCCAATGAACACTCAGGACTGATCTCCTTTAGGATGGACTGGTTTGGATCTCCTTGCAGTCCAAGGGACTGTCAAGAGTCTTCTCCAACACCACAGTTCAAAAGCATCCATTCTTCAGCACTTTGTTAGATGGACCTTTGTTGACAAACTAATGTCTCTGCTTTTAAATATGCTGTCTAGGTTGGTCATAACTTTTCTTCCAAGGAGTAAGCACCTTTTAATTTCATGTTTGCAGTCACCATCTGCAGTGATTTTGGAGCCCCCAAAATAAAGTTAGCCATGGTTTCCCCATCTATTAGCCATGAAGTGATGGGACCAGATGCCATGATCTTGATTTTCTGATTGTTGAGTTTTAAGTCAACTTTTTCACTCTGCTCTTTCACTTTCATCAAGAGGCTCTTTAGCTGTTCTTCACTTTTTGCCATAAGGATTGTGTCATCTGCATATCTCAGGTTATTGATATTTCTCCCGGCACTCTTGATTCCAGTTTGTGCTTCATCCAGCCTAGCGTTTCTTATGATGTACTCTGCATGTAAGTTAAATAAGCAGGGTGACAATGTAAAGCCTTGATGAACTCCTTTTCCTATTTGGAACCAGTCTGTTGTTCCATGTCCAGTTCTAACTGTTGCTTCCTGACCTACATACAGGTTTCTCAAGAGGCGTTCAGGTTGTCTGGTATTCCAGTCTGTTGAAGAATTTTCCACAGTTTTTTGTGGTCCACACAATCAAAGGCTTTGGCATAGTCAATAAAGCAGAAATAGATGCTTTTATGGAACTCTCTTGCTTTTTTGATGATCCAGCAGATGTTGACAATTTGATCTGTGGTTCCCCCTCCTTTTCTAAAACCTGCTTGAACATCTGGAAGTCCACGGTTCACATATTGCTGAAACCTGGCTTGGAGAATTTTGAGCATTACTTTGTTAGCATGTGAGATGAGTGCAATTGTGTGGTAGTTTGAGCATTCTTCGCCATTGCTTTTCTTTGGTATTAGAATGAAACTGACCTTTTCCAGTCCTGTAGCCACTGCTGAGTTGCCCAAATTTGCTGGCATATGGAGTGCAGCACTTTCACAGCATCGTCTTTTAGGAGTTAAAATAGCTCAACTGGAATTCCATCACCTCCACTAGCTTTGTTCGTAGTGATGCTTCCTAAGTCCCACTTGACTTCACATTCCAGGATGTCTGGCTCTAGGTGAGTGATCACACCATCATGATTATCTGGGTCGTGAAGATCTTTTCTGTACAGTTCTTCTGTGTATTCTTGCCAGCTCTTCTTAATATCTTCTGCTTCTTTTAGGTCCATACCATTTCTGTCCTTTCTTGAGCCCATCTTTGCATGAAATGTTCTTTTGTATCTTTAATTCTCTTGAAGAGATGTCTAATCTTTCCCATTCTATTGTCCTCCTCTATTTCTTTGCACTTTTCACTGAGGAAGGCTTTCTTATCTCTCCTTTCTATTCTTTGGAACTCTGCATTCAAATGGGTATATCTTTCCTTTTCTTCTTTGCTTTTCACTTCTCTTTTTTTCACAGCTATTTGTAAGGCCTCCTCAGACAGCCATTTTGCTTTTTTGCATTTCTTTTTCTTGGGGATGGTCTTGATCCCTGTCTCCTATACAGTGTTATGAATCTCTTTCCATAGTTCATCAAGCACTCTGTCTATCATATCTAGTACCTTAGTGTATTTCCCACTTCTACTGTATAATCCTAAGGGATTTGATTTAGGTCATACCTGAATTGTCTAGTGGTTTCCCCTACTTTCTACAATTTCAGTCTGAATTTGGCAATAAGGAATTTATGGTCTGAGCCACAATCAGCTCTCAGGCTTATTTTTTTGATGACTGTATAGAGTTTCTCCATCTTTGGCTACAAAGAATATAATCAATCTGATTTCGGTATTGACCATCTGGTGATGTCCATGTGTAGAGTCTTCTCTTGTGTTGTTGGAAGAGGGTGTTTGCTATGACCAGTGCGTTCTCTTGGCAGAACTCTATTAGCCTTTGCCCTGCTTCATTCTGTATTCCAAGGCCCAATTTTCCTGTTACTCCAGGTGTTTCCTAATTTCCTACTTTTGCATTCCCTTCCTCTATAATTAAAAGGATGTCTTTTTTGGGTGTTCTAAAAGGTTTTGTAGGTCTTCATAGAACCTTTTTCCTTCAGCTTCTTCAGCATTACTGGTCAGAGCATAGACTTGGATTACCATGTTATTGAATGGTTTGCCTTGGAAATGAACAGAGATCATTTTGTTGTTTTTGTGATTGCACCTAAGTACTGCTTTTCAGACTCGTTTGTTGACTATGATGGCTACTCCATTTCCTCTAAGGGATTCTTGCCCACAGTAGTAGATATGATAGTCACCTTAGTTAAATTCCCCCTTTCCAGTCCATTTTAGTTTGCTGATTCCTAAAATGTCGACGTTCACTCTTGCCATCTCCTGTTTGACCACTTCCAATTTGCCTTGATTCATGGACCTAGCATTCCAGGTTTCTATGCAATATTGCTCTTTACAGCATCAAACCTTGCTTCTATCACCTGTGCCATCCACAACTGGGTGTTGTTTTTACTTTGGCTCTGTCCCTTCATTCTTTCTGGAGTTATTTCTCCACTGATCTCCAGTAACATTTTGGGCGCTTACCAACCTGGGGAGTTCATCTTTCAGTGTCCTGTCTTTTTGCCTTTTCATGCTGTTCATGGGGTTCTCAAGGCAAGAATACTGAAATAGTTTGCCGTTCCCTTCTCCAGTGGACCACGTTTTGTCAGAACTCTCCACCATGGCCTGTCTGTCTTGGGTGGCCCTACACGGCATGGCTCATAGTTTCATTGAGTTAGACAAGGCTGTGTTCCATGTGATCAGATTGGTTAGTTTTCTGTGATTTTGACTTCTGTCTGTCTGCCCTCTGATGCCTCTCAGTGCCTACCAATTTACTGTGGTTCCTCTGACCTTGGATGTGGGGTATCTCCTCACGGCTCCCACTCCTGACCTTGGACGTTTGTTATCTCCTCACAGCCCCTGCTCATGACCTGGGACATGGGGTATCCCCTCCCGGTCCCTGCTTCTGTACTATATTAGAGTCTGTTAAATGTGGAATAAAATTTATGTCTAAAAAACAAGGTCCATACCTTAATTTTTAAAAAAACTCTTTATTGCTAGAAAATGCTAATCATATCTGAACTTTCAGTAGATCATAATATTTTGCAGTAGTAACATCAAAAATTCATTGATCAGATGACACCATACTGAATATAAAAGTAATGAAAAAGTTTGAAATATTGAGGGATTTATGAAAAAGTGATACAGAGAAATGAAGTGAGGAAATGCTGTTGGAAAAATTGTGCTGATAGACCTGCTCAACACAGGGTTGCCACAAATCTTCAATTTATAAAAAATGGAATATCTACAAAGCGCAATATAGTGAAATGCAATAGAACAAGGTATGCCTTACAGTACTAGGCTTGCTTCTCCCCCTGCGTTTATACTTGCTGTTGCCTCTTCTTTTCCATTACGTAATGGTTGTTAAGTGGGAATTGAGGTCCAGACTTCCAATGTATTTTCTAAGGATTCCTATTTGACATTCTTTCTTGGTCCTCCAAGAGCTGCTTTCAGTCTATGACATGGAAATAGTAGGATCAGTAGAGTTTTTGTTTAATATTAGGACTCTGAGATCTATTGCATACCTGGCTCTCTAGATACTGTTTCTTCAATTGAAATGATTAAATATATTTCAATCAGGATATTGTATTTATTTTGAAAAGCAGCAGAGTTACAAGTGTTACACTCTAATTTATCACAGATCAATGTGTTTAATCATGAGTTGATATGTTTATACATTAATTCACATTTGAAGAAATATTAGTGACTAATAATAGTCTAAAAGTATAGCCTATGATTTTGGAGTTGCTATGGTAACTTGTTTTCTTGGAAAATCCAATAGATGTGTGGAAACTTGTAGTGGTTGCTTATCAGCTTTTGGAGAAATAGCACCACATCCTATTTTTTAAAAAGTCTGATTATTCATTGACTTTATTGTAAATGGTCATACATTTTCTGTATGAAGTATTTTCAGTTAACATCAATTAAAAATAAAACACAAATCTTAAGTAATGTCAGTAAAAAGTAATATTAGAGAATTTTATTTCCCTAGTTATCTATAAAGTATTTATTGTTAAAATATTTTATAAGAACTTTAAAAGTCTGAAAAAGAAAAACTATATACTTTTTTTTTTTTTTCTAACAGAGAACTGTCTTCTGATTGCAATTGTTGTCACGGTCATACTATGGACTAGCCAAGGTGATATATAGAGTTTGGTTACATTGATAGTTTTTGGTAAGTATACAAAAATTTTAGTGGCCTAAAACACTATGTTTAATAGCTCATAATTCTTTGGTTAGGGAGTTTGGTCTGAGCTTGGCTTGGTTATTCCGCTTTTGGACTTGCCTAGTTCATTCGTGTAGCTGAATTTATCTGCTTGGTCAGCTAATGTCTTGCTGGTCTTGGATAACCTCACTCATGTGTCATGGTTGCCTTGAGTTACTTCACATGGTATTTGCCTTTCAAAAGTGTAAGAGAATCTGAGCCCTGTGAGCAAGCACTCTTCAGGTTTCTAGCTGTATTGCACTGATATGATCCTGTTGGCCTAAGCAAGTTTCATGATCAGCCTTAGAATATGTGGGAAGAAATGCCCAAGAGCATAGATGCAAAAAAGAGAAATATGATGACCATTCTGCAAACAGTTTGTTTCCTATCATTCTCTGGCTGCATTAATTTAAACCTTTCATGGAGAAAATATGCCAACCTCCTCCCAAAGTTGAATCTCCTAATGTCATCCATCTAAATCAAGTTCAGATGCAGATAAGATTTCTTGAATGAGGCGCCTCAGTGAGCTTTCTGGTGTGGCTGTATTTCACATGGTGGCTAGTTTTGAACAAATTCAAGACAGGGAAAGTCCCAATGCATGAGAACTTTAGAATTTCTGCTTATGTTATGTTTGCTAAAGTCTAGTTGCCCAAAGAAACCACAAGGCCAAATCCAAAGACAGTAGAAGAACCAGCTATTCAAAAATGAGGATAAAGAGGTAAATTATAGTGACACGTTTGCTATGGTGAAGGAGGAGGAAGTAGGGGGAATCAGCTGAGTAAAACCATGATCTTAGAGGACTGTATGGTGAATATCCTTTGTGTATCATCATTTTAATGCATGCAAGATATTTTTGGACTCTTCATGCTTCTATAAGTACCCTTAAAAATAAAGTAGTAAAATCAAGTTTTTTAAAGAGGAATTTTAGATGTGAAAAGAGCACTTTCTTTTTTGGTATTGTATTATGAGAGATTTACCTTTTTTTGAATATTCTTTCTTCTCTTGCTTGCTGACACCTTGTGTCATTACACAGCATCAGTGATACCGTCTATTCCACAATTCAGGACCCATAAAATTTCCCCCAAGTAGTTATCTGGAGTACCAATTTGTATATAGTCCCGATACAGACCTTGAGCTTCCTTTTTAACATACTCACAGAGGCAGCAAAATCAGTGCAGCATTGGCCTAAGCAAAATGAAAAGATAATATATGAAAAGAGAGAAAATATTTGCAAATATTATCAGATAAGGGGTTAATATCAAACATTTATAAAGAACTCTTCAAACTCAATTGCAAAACAAGCAAATAATCTGATTAAAAAATGAGAAATTGATTGGATTTTTTCCAAAGACATTCAGATTATCAAAAGGTACTTGAAATAGTGCTCAACATCACTAATTATCAGGGAAATGCAAATTAAAACTACAATGAGATATTTTACACATGACAGGATGACTATTATAAAAAAGAAAAAAAGATAATGAATGTTGGTAAGCATGAGGTAAAAAAGGGACTCCAGTGTACTGTTGGTGGGAATGTAAATTGCTACAGTCATTTTGAAAAATAATGTGGAGGTTTCTCAAAAAATTAAAAATAGAACTACCATATGATCCAGCAATCCTGCCTTTGGGTCTCCATTTAAGGGAAGCAATAAGACTAGTTCAAAAAGATATATGCATCCCCACATTTATTGCAGTGTAGCTTACAACAGCCAAGACATGGAAACATAAGTGCACATCAATGGATGAATGGATAAGGAAAATGTGATATATATAGTGAAACATTATTCATCTATAAGAAAGAAGAAAATCCTTCTTTAGATGTGAAAAGAGCACTTTCTTTTTTGGTATTATGAGAGATTTACCTTTTTTGAATATTCTTTCTTCTCTTGCTTGCAAAATTTTTTTGCAACAACATAGATAAGACTTGAGGGCATTATGCTAAATGAAATACCAGGAAGAGAAAGATAAACAACATATTATTTCACTCATATGTTGAATCTAACAACAACAACAACAACAACGACAAACAAAGAAAACAAAATCATCAAGCTCATAAATATAGATTAACAGATTGGTGGTTGCCAGAGGTAGGGGTGGAGAATTGGTGAAAAGGGTGAAGGTATTCAAAAGGTATTAGCTTTCAGTTATAAAGCAAATAAGTACTGGGGATGTAATATATAAGCTGGTAACTCTAAAAACAGTACTATATTGTGTATTTGAGGGCTTCCCTCATAGCTCAGCTGGTAAAGAATACGCCTTCAATGCAAGAGACCCTGGTTTGATTCCTGGGTCTGGGAGATCCACTGGAGCAGGGATAGTCTACCCACTCCAGTATTCTTCAGCTTCCCTTGTGGCTCAGCTGGTAGAGAATCCACCTGCAATGCTGGAGACGTGGGTTCAATCCTTGAGTTGGGAAGATCCCCTGGAGAAGGGAAAGGCTACCCACTCCAGTATTCTGGCCTGGAGAATTCCATGGACTGTATGGTTTATGGGGGTCACAAAAAGTTGGACATGACTGAGTGACTTTCACTTTACTTCACTCACTATTGTATATTTGAAAGCTGTTAAGAGAGTAGATCTTAAAAGTTGTCATCACAAGGAAAAAAATGAAACCATATGTGGTGATGAATGTTAACTAGACTTATCTTGGTGATCAAAGTACACATGTACATGTATTGTATCATTACATAATGACCTGAAAATAATGTAATGTGATATCAATTATATCTCAAATAAGAGGATATAATAATGGCCAATATTTGAACACGAAAAAGTGTTCAATAACATTAGTCTTGTGACCCCACGGACTGTATAGTCTTCCAGGCTCCTCTGTCCATGGGATTCTCCAGGCAAGAATACTGGAGAGGGTTGCCACTTCCTTCTCCAAGGGATCTTCCTGACCCAGAAATCGAACCTGGGTTTCCTGCACTGCAGGTAGATTATTTACTAACTGAGCTATGGGGGAAACCCCCATTAGTCATCAAGAAAATGCAAATTAAACCACACTGACATACTGTTTCACACCCACAGAATGGAAAAAAAAAGGGAAGAAGGAAACAAATAAAGTTTATAAATAAACTTTCACAATTTTGAGAACATTTTTATAGGAGAAATTTACAGTATGTATTGCATTTATCAGATAGTAGAATCGTTCTAATTAAAGTCAGAAATAAGAAAAAGATGCCATTTGTTTCACTAATACTCAGAGTGATAGTGGCAGTCCTAGTAGATACATTAAGAAAAAGAAATGTGAAGTATAAATTTTGGAAAGGGAGAGCCAAATTCTCATTATTTTCAGATGATGTGCTTGTTTCCAGAGAAATCAGTAAAATCAACTAAGCAAAAAAAAAAAAAAAAAAAGGTTTAAGATAGTCCAGCAAAGTGGCCAGAAGCAAGTTCAAAAGAAGAAGAACAATAATGTCCCTATATGGAAAAGAGTAACTAATTAAAAATGTAATAGATGACATCACAAAACAATTGAGGAAAAAAATTATAGACCGTCTAGGAATAAGAAATGCATAAGCCCTTTTTTTTTTTGAAAAGTGACAAAATACTATTGAAGGGAATGAAACTAGTCCTAAATGAATAGAAACATAAACCAGTTTAATATGTACAAAGTTCTATATTTTAAAGATATCAATCATATTACATATTGTCTATAAAGTGCTTACTATTCCGATCAAAATTTAAGCAGTTTCTTTTTTTTGAAATTGAATGGAATCTTGAATACTTCTTACATTTTTAGATAGAAGAGTCATTATGTAAGCATAGCCCAAATTATGGAAAAGAAAACAAAGCCTAGGAAAAAGAAGGACTTGAATTTATCCTTCCAGCTCTCAAAACTTTCTTTGAAAATATTGTACTATAAATAATGAATAGCAAAAATGATGAACAAATATAGCATTACAAATTTATGGAAAATTACAAAATAAACATATGAGCAGATGTACATTAGTATATAGTCAAGATGGCTTTTAAATGGAAGGATAAAATGAAATATTTAGATAGCAAAATTAGGACTAAATCAATATTCAAAAACTAAGGTCATGTCAGTGGGTCCCATCACTTCATGGCAAATAGATGCAGAAACAATGGAAACAGTGACAGACTTAATTTTCTTAGGTTCAAAATCACTGCAGATGGTGACTGTAGCCATGAAATTAAAAGGCACTTGCTCCTTGAAAGAAAAGTTATGACTAACCTGGACAGCATATTAAAAAGCAGAGACATTACTTGGCTGACAAGGGTCCATCTAGTCAAAACTATGGTTTTCCCAGTAGTAAGAGGGTTGGACCATAAAGAAAGCTGAGAGCTGAAGAACTGATGCTTTTGATCTGTGGTGTTGGAGAAGACTCTTGAGAGTCCCTTGGACTGCAAGGGGATCCAACCAGTCCATCCTGAAGGAATTCAGTCCTGAGTGTTCATTGGAAGGACTGATGCTGAAGCTGAAACTCCAATACTTTGGCCACCTGATGTGAAGAGCTGACTCATTTGAAAAGACCGTGATGCTGGAAAAGATCAAAGGCAGGAGGAGAAGGGGATGATGGAGGATGAGATGGCTGAATGGCATCACCGACTCAATGGACATGAGATTGAGCAAGCTCTGGGAACTGGTGATAGACAGGGAAGCCTGGCGCGCTGCAGTCCATGGGGTCACAAAGAGTTGGACATGACTGAGCAACTGAAAATGAGAACAATTCATAACTTACATAGAAAAAATAAAAATGGAATCTTAACTTCAATAAGTATTAGAACTTTGATTAAAAAACTCTATTGAGGAAAAATTTTGAATGTTTAGGAAACATTTTCTTCTATAATTTTAAAGATTGAAGAATAGATTCTCTGTGATATGAATGAACTTCTTAAATAAAATTTTATAGAAAAGCATTTAAAAGGCATTACAACCTGTAAAACAAAATCATTTGGAATGGATCAGTTATGTCTTCAAACAAGAGGCCACATTGGAGTTAAGCTTGATTTGGATTTTGATCAGAAGATTTTCTGGAACAACTTTAGTAAAAGAATAGAAGCATAAAATTGTGTGTCAGGTTTGACAAATTGTCCACAGTGGCTGGAGGTCAAAATGCACAGTAAGAATCTACACCCTAGGACTTTAGTAGTAGAAGACATTCCATTTAATTCCTCATCAAATCTCTCTACTTAAAATTTAAAGCTGTATATTTTCAATTTATCTTAATAATACTACTTAGTAATATACTATGTTATTCATTCTAAAATGGATCCATTCATTTAGACTGTAGATTTATAGTCAACTTGTGCATAGAAATGAAAGCAAAACCAAGCCAAAGCAATCAGTCAGTATCTTATTTTATGTGATTTTGGTAATCAGTTTCAGAATATTCCATTGATCTCACTTGCTAGAATTGATGAGCTTCTCTGCAACAGCTGCTAGACAGGGCTGTGGCTTCAGTGCTGGATGCAGAGGGCTCTGATTTACCTTGATTTCTTTAATGACCAACAAGGACCAGATTCAGCTTGATTGCATTTACCCTTGCTTGCTTCCTGGTGTTTTCAACCCCACTCAATTTCAGATTTTAATGTGAAAATGACCAAAGATCACTTATTTCAGTCCTGTTAATGTGACAGTGGATAAAATTAAGGTATTCAAAGCCATAAAATGAATATCTTAAGGTGATGCTTTCTGCTCTTGAAATGAATGTATAGTTACTATTTCAACTGGATCAATGCTTAATTATGACAAATATCAAATTACTTATAAATGACCATAATTAGACAAAAATTTAGCAGCAAGTCAGAATTGGACTGGTTTATATTTTAGTGTTCCGTGTAACATGTGTCAGCCATATAATTCATGGGTTAGCTAACTTCCCTACAGGGCTATTTGGTATTCTGATTCTCTAATTATCTAGATTCAAGTAATTCACTTAAACATGAATTTAATTTTCTGTGGTCTAACAAAGCATATATAGGTCACATATAGTCTTAGTTGCTCAGTCGTGTCCGACTCTCTGCGACACCATGGACTGTAGCTCCCAGGCTCCTCTGTCCATGGAATTCTCCAGACAAGAATACTGGAGTGGGTTGCGATTTCCTTCTCCAGGGGATCTTCCCAACCCAGGGATCGAACCTGGGTCTCCTGTATGGAAGGCAGATTCTTTACCGTCTAAACTACCAGGGCAGGGAAGCCTGGTAATTCACATATGTTGTAACTTAAATTGTTCTATTTAGACAGTAGCTGAAAAACTACTTTTATTTTTTTTCAGTGTAGTAAATTCACAAATATAAAATCTTAACATCACAAACAATATATCAATGCCGTTTTCTTATAGGCTCACTGGTTTTAGGAGTTATTGCTAGCCATCTATTTATGAGTGTATGTGTAGACAAAATAAATAGTTTTAATACCATAAAGCATGTTGATCTTAAATGTTACATATGCAAACACATCTAGCAATTGTTATATGCCTATAGATGTTCTAAGAACTTGACAAATGTTAACTTACTTAATTATTCTAACATACCGATGAGATTAGTTCTAATATCCTTGTTCTCTGCTAAGGAAGTTGAGGTACAGAGTATTAAATACCTTGCTTAATTCCAACTGCTCTGAAAGTTGTGGAGCCTGGATTACAGCCGGCCTAGCCAGACTGCCTATCTTGAATCTGTCCTTACACTCTGCCGCACTATTTTGTATTTTATGCTGGAAGGGAAAATTTTATTCGTAAATTACCTGACAAATAGTGCATACATTCAGAGGAAATGTCAGTTAAACTATTTTGTTTTACCCTATAGTAAACTTTTTTACTTTTTAAAGTGAAAAACATAGAAATTTACCTCTCTGCCTCTGAGGGCTTAACTGCATTATCTACTGGATACTTTAGAGGTAACTAAAATTTTAAGATATATTTAAAATATAAATAATTTGTTTATATTAGTATAAATTTGTTATATATTTGTTAGATTAAATTATAATTTAATATAATTAAAAATATACAAATTTCATATACTAATTTTGCCTTTGATAGTAAACCATGTTGTAGAATGCTTCAAGAAACTTTTATTTTCCATTTAAAATTCTTTCCTTTATTCAGAATTTATTTTATGTATCCATAATGTGCAACATGTTAAGCTTAGTTTTAAACAGATGTTTCAAATGTCATTCTAATATAAATGCAAAAACAGATAATCTGCAGATAGCAGATATATCAAAAAATCTTTCAAAAGATCTAGCAGTTGTCATGTCAAATGCCAAAACTAAAATGGAGAAGAGTGGAGCAAATTAATTTTAGTTTAAAAGTTGTCTTCCAAGGATGAGACTTATACTGTGTGGTCCTTTCTGGGGTCAGAAAAACAAAGTAGAGACTACCTGATAAGTAGGCCATTCTAGAACCTAATTTTTACTCTAAACCTAGAGGTATCAGTCATACTATTCATATAACTAGAGAAGAGACAGCAATAAACACTTGGGTAAAAACAGCAGAAAAATATGTATTATGGTGTTTTTTTACTGTATCCCACTGAGTATGGGAAGGGTAGTGAGTATGAGTATTTTGTGTGTCTAACAACAGTGATACTACCCGTGGGTAAACAATCTATTTATCCTCTTGTGGTCTCTAAGAATGAGATACTGAATGAAGAAGAATAGCAGAATAGAAACTTCAATGTGCTTAAATCCCTGGTGGGGACAGATACTCCACAGAAAATATTAGGAAAGGAAGACACCTCATTGATCAAGGAAAAACATGGCTAAATTTTATATAGTACTCTACTGGGGTGGGGAAAAGAGATAAAAGAGAGTATAGAAACCAACAAGTATATTTTTGTCAACTGTGAACATCCCCAGAAGTAAACTTATTTTTATAATCAATACATTCTGACCAATAAAAGGACAAGACGATGATCAGCTACAGACAGAGTAATTCATTCAAATATGTTACTAGGGATCAGGGCCAGCAATACAATCAGATCTAGTGCAAAATGAAAGCGCAGAGTCATTGATTAAAAAAGCAGGGAAAACTTGCCATTAAAGGTACTAAAATATGGAACTTTTACATTTTTTTGTGGTCTCTCTCTTGACCTGTATTAGTGCTTTCATTAATTTTTAAGTAAAAAAAAATCAACTATTAGAATGGATTTTACCTTTAATCTTTATAGTATATAATTCTGTTTTTAATGATTTTTAATTAAGTAATTTATGTTTGACCATGCAGCACAGCATGTGGATCTGAATTTGCTGATCAGAAATGGAATCTATGCCCCAAGCAGTGAAACTCAGAAACTTAACCACTGAACCATCAGGGCATTTGCCTGTAATTCCATTTTTTAAAATTTATTTATTTTAATTTGTTGTTTTAATTGCGGGATAATTGCTTTACAGTGCTGTGTTGGTTTCTGTTGTACAACAGTATGGATCAGCTGAGAGTAGACATATGTCCCCCCTTCTTGAGCTTCCCTCTCCACCCTCCCTTTCCCCTGCATCTTGGCCATCACAGAGCACCGAATTGAGCTCTCTCTGCTATATAACGGCTTCCCACTAGCTATCCATCTCACACATGGCAGTGTGCATATGCCAGAGCTACTCTCTGTCTGCCCCACCCTCCCTTTCCCCTGTTGTGTCCACAAGTCCATTCTCTACCTTTGTGTCTCTATTCTTGCTTTGCGCTCAGTCGCTCAGCCATATCCAACTCTTTGCGATCTTATGGACTGTAGCCTGGCAGGCTCCGTGTCTCGATTCCATGCCCTGCATATAGATTCATCAGTACCATTTGTCTAGATTCTATATATATGCACTAATAAATGATATTTTCTTTTCTCTTTATGACTTCACTCTATGACAGACTCTATGTTCATCCACACCAGTATATAAATAACCTAGTTTTGCTCCTTTTTATGACTGAGTAATATTCTGTTGTGTATGTGTACCACGTCTTCTTTTTCCATTCATTTGTTGATGGACATTTAGCCTACTTCCATGTCCTAGCTATTTCAAATAGTACTGCAATGAACATTGGGGTACATGTATCTTTTTGAATTATGGTTTTCTCAAGGTATATGCCCAGTAGTGGGACTGCTTGTGATTCCATGTTTAAATTCCATTTAAACAACAAAAACAAGTGTGTGCTCAGTTATGTCTGACTCTTTGCAACCCCATGGATTGTAGCCCACCAGGCTCCTCTGTCCATGGAATTTTCCTGGCAAGAATACTTGAGTGGGTTGCCATTTCCTCCTCCAGGGAATCTTCCTGACCCAAGGATTGAACCTGCATCTCTGTGTCTCCTGCATCGGCAGGTGAATTCTTTACCACTGGCACCACCTGGGAAGCCTGACGTATTAGAATACTGAGATCATATGCAGAATTCCTGAAATCACACAATTTGTATTTCATACCTTGCACATGCCTATGTTTTTTTTTTCCTAAGAGAATAGTGGAGATTTTGCACAAAACTAACTGTTTTCATTTCACTCTTTGGTATACGCATATTTTACTAAAATCTTTACTTTCAGCTTATTGGTAAGTGAGGAAGTGTTAGTCATTTAGTTGTGTCTGACTCTTTGTGACCCCAGGGACTATAGCCTGCCAGTCTCTGTCCATGAATGTCCAAGAATACTGGAGTGGGTAGCCATTCCATTTTCCAGGAGATCTTCTCGACCTAGGAACTGAACCTGGGTCTCCTGCATTGCAGGCAGGTTCTTTACTAGCTGAGCCACAAGTGAGACAGGACTGAAAGTAGCAGGAAGTGTGGGGTTGCCGTATCTTTCCTTTTCCTTCTGTGTGACCATGTTCAGCATAGGTGATTGGCTAATATGGAGAAACAATACAAGTACGTTAGAGAGTATATGGAAGGAACGTCATTCATGTTCCTTAATGTGCCATTGCCTTTCTCTATTTGAGGCAAATTTTGGTTTTAATAGTCCAAGTGTAACCTTTCTGGTTGTCAAGGCCTCTGTACTTATTTATAGAAAAAACTAGCTTATCTTCACCTTGAGTCTCCTTGAATCTTCATACATCACAGACCCAGTGGAATAGGGACATCAAATACTCTATAAGAATAGGGCAACAGAACAGTGGACATACATAATTGCATGTAATGTCTTCATTAGTGCACATGCTCTGTTATTCCATTAAAATTCACTTCAAAGCACAAGTTCAAAGATAGAAGCACTAAGAATTTCAAGATGGTTACTGCAGAGCGTTAAACCAAGCATGGACTCCTTCTCATCATAGGTCTCTGTATGACTACCCAGGTTGTATGTCTGTGAATCTAGCTGTTAAAGACAGTATTACCTTTTCAGTTCAGTTCAGTTGCTGAGTTGTGTCTGACTCTTTGTGAGTTCACGGACTGCAGCACTGCAGGCTTCCCAATTCATCACAAACTCCCAGAGCTTACTCAAACTCACGTCCATCGAATTGGTGATGCCATCCAACCGTTTCATCCTCTGCTGCAAAAGCAAATGTAATTAATTCTCATTGGGAACATGTAGACAGAAAGTGATTTCTGGTGGATCCATTTGTTAAGAATAGATTCAGAGGCAAAAGTGGGATTTTCAAGATAAAACTGAGGCACTGAGAGACAAAAGGTGATGAGAAGTAATTAGGGTACGTTAGCCCAATCTCTGTAGAATTATTGGACTACAAAGCAAAATAACCAGATTTCCAACAGGGTAAAAGCTGCTAATTCATAATGATGAGTGATGTAATAGAGTGAGTATGGAAGGCTGCAACTGAGACCTTGAACTAAGGACTAGAGCTCAGTAAAGGAAGCACGTATTGGTTATTGTTATTGTTCAGTTGCTCAGTCATGTCCAACTCTTTGTGACTCCATGGACTACATCATGCCAGGCTTCCCTGTCCTTCCCTATCTCCAGGAGTTTGCTCAAACTCATGTCCATTGGATTGATGATACCATCCAATCATCTCATCCTCTGTCATCCCCTTCTCCACCTGCCCTAAATCTTTCCCAACATCAGGGTCTTTCCCAATAAGTCAGCTCTTTGCATCAGGTGGTCGAAGTACTGGAGCTTCAGCTTCAGCATGTCATTCCAATGAATATTCAGGATTGGTTTCCTGTAAGATTGACAAGTTTGATCTCTTTGCTGTCCAGAGAACTCTCAAGAGTCTTCTCCAGCACCATGGTTTGAATGCATCAATTGCTTGTGCTCAACCTTATTTATGGTCAAATTTTCACATCCATACATGACTACTGGAAAAACAATAATTTTGACTATATGGACCTTAGTTGGCAAAGTGATGTCTCTGCTCTTTAATATGCTGTGTAGGTTTGTCATAGCTTTTCTTCCAAGGAACAAGTATCTTTTAATTTCATGGCTTCAGTCATGGTCCACAGTGATTTTGGAGCACAGGGAAATAAAATCTGTCACTGTTCCCATTTTTCCCCCTATTTGCCATGAAATGATGGGACCAGATGCCATGATCTTAGTTTTTTGAATGTTGAGTTTTAAGCCAGCTTTTTCATTCTCTTCTTTCACCTTCATCAAGAGGCTCTTTAGTACGTCTTCACTTTCTTCCATAAAGGTGGTGTCAACTGCATATCTGAGGTTATTGATATTTCTCCTGGGGCATTCTTGATTCCAGCTTGTGCTTCATCCAGCATGGTATTTTGCATGATTTACTCTGTATATAGTTAAGTAAGTTAAATAAATATTGGTTATTCAGTTCAGTTCAGTCGCTCAGTTATAGTTGGAACCAAATCTACAGGGTGATGTGCAGTCAATTGTGACAGCAACTCAGAAGTCTTGGAATTATAGCTGGTTTACTTAATTATAAACCAGTGGTTGGTGTGTTTGAGGTTGTCTGCACATCCTAGTTGAACAGAGTTGTGTTAAGATTGGATATTCCTGTATCCACAGGGTTGTTCTGCATGCTAAGAGCATTGTGGAGACAAACATAATAGAAAAAAACATAGGACATATTATTGAATATTACTGTTAAATTCTTCTGGGACTAAATTATCCGGATAAACATCTTTTTGTTTCTCTTCTCTTTAAGGTGTAGACCCTAAATAAATGAAAAGAAGGAACAGTCAGTTCAGTTACTGACTGTACCAAACATAATGTTTAAGAAAATGCATTTTAAATATGTTAGATGTTTTAAAATGCATAAAAAATTCTGCCTGAAAAGCACTAAGTAAAAATAAGTATAGAGGACTTTGGTGAAGTAAAATATTTTAATATACACAGATACATATATTTTCTAGCCATCTATAAGAGAAGAATTACTGTTATAAGAAATTAGGTTATAGTACAGGAGGAAGTCCTTACTTTATTAAGAGTTCTAATCATTCAAATAAATACATTTGCACATCGTTGTAAATGACCCATATTTAATTTCCATCAGATGAAACTGGAATATGTAAACTGTCCAATATATGAACATTGTTGTTATAACTGTAATAACTGTAATTGTCATATTGTGTAAAATTAAATATTCATTTGCATCTTATTTTGTATGAGTATTGTGGGTTACTAATATGTACAATGAAGATTTGTTTCATTATTATTAAAAACAGAAACAATTTATATATGCTGATCCTAGTACGTAATAACTGTTTATAATGTAATATTTTGCCTATATTATAATAATATATATTGCTTTCCAGGCTACATTTACATGATTTTAACATAGATATATTAATAAAATGTGCACACAGTGATATAAGAGTCTGTAAGAAAGTATTCCCATCTGCTTTGTCTATGCTAGGCAGAATATTGTAACCAGATTGAGGCAGAGTTCTGTGTTACATATTTAAAAATTCCTAGTTTCCTTCCCTCTGCTAAAATAGCTCAAAAGGTTGATCTGTTCAAATCTTTGGTTATATCCCAATATTATATTCATTGTTTTAAAAAAAGAGAGGACAGTTATTTTACTGCAATTAATGAGCGTTAGGTAACTTTGCTTAGAATGTTTGCTTAGGACAACTGCTGAAGCATTTTCCTGAGTCACCTTTTAATAACATTTTCTTTTCAAGCCTCTGTACCGTTTATCTGAGGGAAAAGCAGACCATTCTGATTGCTTAGGTTAACGAAAGCCAATATTTTGGTCAGGAAAACTTTACTCCACATAATCAAAGAGAACAGTTTGGAAGAAGCATATTCCTGACATATTTCTTTAGGGACATGAATTCCATTTCTGAGATAATACTGCTTGATTCATATATACTCTCCAAATATGTTCCCCTTTAACACATTTTCCAATAAGTAGCCACAACCAGACAAATATCCCACTATCCAGTGATACATGGATAATGACTCATATTTACAAAATTAGGATTTTAATGGAAAACTTTATGACTTTATTTTTACAAAAATAAGTTGTTACATGTCTCAGGGTTAAACAAGGAAAATTTACACTTTTTCTGGAAGTTAGACAAAACCAACTGGAAAGGAATCAAAATTTCTTAGTTTAGATTTAAAAAATGTGTAATAAAAAGAAATCTATTGTGCAAATTCTGTATGGTGTTCCATACACTTGTTGTACACTATAATCAGGAGCTTGTTTTCTAGATTATTTTGAGAGATTTAGAAATGCAACGTGTACCCCAGTGTTCATCACAGCACTGTTTGTAATAGCTAGGACATGGAAGCAACCTAGATGCCCATCAGCAGATGAATGGATAAGAAAGCAATGGTACATATACACAATGGAATATTACTCAGCCATTAAAAAGAATACACTTGAATCAGTTCTAATGAGATGGGTAAAACTGGAGCCCATTATACAGAGTGAAGTAAGCCAGAAAGATAAAGACCAATACAGTATACTAACACATATATATGGAATTTAAAAAGATGGTAACAACAACCCTATATGCAGGACAGAAAAAGAGACACAGATGTATAGAAAAGACTTTTGGACTCTGTGGGAGAAGGCGAGGGTGGGATGATCTGAGAGAATAGTATTGAAACATGTATATTATCAAGTGTGAAACAGATCGCCAGCCCAGGTTAGATGCATGAGACAAGTGCTCAGGGCTGGTGCCCTGGGATGACCCAGAGGGATGGGATGGGGAGGGAGGTGGGAGGGGGGATCGGGATGGGGAACACATGTAAATCCATGGCTGATTCATTTCAATGTATGGCAAAAATCACTACAATATTGTAAAGTAATTAACCTCCAACTAATAAAAATAAATGAAAAAAAAAAAAAAAAGAAATGCAGTAAAACATTCTGGAAAATATTTATTAAATAACTGAAAAATATTTTACTAAGGGTATATACACTGTATATATATAATTATTCTCAAAATAATACCATGATAATAGAGGTATGTATAAGAAAAACCTTATTTCCAAAACAGTGTAAGAAAGAAATGATAGATGGGAAATAACAATATTATGTTGTAAGTTTATGAATATTATGATGAAAATATTTGCCTTTAGAGTATATTGCAAGCATTAAGATATTTGATCTAATTCTTTAAAGCTACTTACTTATTTTAATTCTAGGTGAATCAGTCTGCATCTTAAAAACATGAGGAATTTTAAAGTAGGATTTTATAAGTACATGCCCCAGAATATGCCTGCAATTATAAAATCCTGGAGGCAATTTTAGATTCCTCAAGCTAGTTCTGAAAAAAATTGACATCTTCATAGACCATTGAATCAGATTAGTTATTCATTTTAATACATAGTAAACTCTTTTTCCCATGGAATGGTAAATTGGAATTAGATTGGTGAACTGAGTTATAGTATAATCCATATATACATTATGAATTTTCAAAGAATCAGAACACAGTCATATGGATTTGATGTAAAATCTATACTGATGTAATCTGCCATTTATGACTGTTATTTTGCTCCTCTGACGATACATTCATATGGTATTTGGCAGAAGGCTAATAATGTACTGTGTGCTGTTCTGTGCTTAGTATTCTCTGACTCTATGACTCCTTGGACTGTAGCCCCCCAGGCTCCTCTGTCCAGAGGATTCTTCAGGCAAGAATACCAGAGTGGGTTGCCTTGCCCTCCTCAAGGGGATCTTCCCAACCCAGGGATCGAACCCAGGGCTCCCACACTGTAGTTGGAGTCTTTACTTTCTGAGCCACCAGAATATGAATACTGGGGTGGGTAGCCTATCCCTTCTCCAGGGGATATTCCTGGTCCAGGGATTGAACCAGAGTCTCCTGATTTGCAGGCAGATTCTTTACCAGCGGAACTACCAGGGAAGTCCAATAATGTAATTTAGCATAAAAATTTCTTTTAAAAACAAAGCCATGGTAAATTATTAGCTACAGCTTTCTTTTACTTGAAAATGTCCATAGAGAAGTAATGTTTACAGCTTTGTTTAGGCCATGAAATATGTTGAGTTTTTCCTATTCTGCTCATTTCATATTCTGTTTCTTATTCCTCAAACCTCATGTATCTCTAAGAATCTAGCTCTCAGCCATATCTTCACTTCTTACATTATATGTATGTGTGTATATATTTTTTGTTGTTCAGATGCTAAGGTGTCCACCTCTGACTGCAAGGACTGCAACATGCAGGCTCCCCTGTCCTCCACCACCTCTCAGAGTTTGCTCAAATTCATGTTCATTGAATCTCTGACAATGCCATCTAACCGTCTCATCCTCTGCTTCCCCCTTTTAACATGTGTGTGTGCGTGGGTATTTCTTCTCATCTTCACTTCCTATTTTCTTTGTCTTTTTCCACATCAGATATTTCAGCCACTATCTCAAACCCCTTACAGTTATACAGTGGAAGTGAGAAATAGATTTAAGGGACTAGATCTGATAGACAGAGTTCCTGATGAACTATGGACGGAGGTTCCTGACATTGTACAGGAGACAGGGATCAAGACCATCCCAAAGAAAAAGAAATGCAAAAAGGCAAAATGGCTGTCTGAGGAGGCGTTACAAAAAGCTGTGAAAAGAAGAGAAGTGAAAAGCAAAGGAGAAAAGTAAAGATATTCCCATTTGAATGCAGAGTTCCAAAGAATAGCAAGGAGAGATAAGAAAGCCTTCCTCAGTGATCAGTGCAAAGAAATAGATGAAAACAATAGAATGGGAAAGACTAGAGTTCTCTTCAAGAAAATTAGAGGTACCAAGGGAACATTCATGCAAAGATGGGCTCAATAAAGGACAGAAATGGTATGCACCTAACAGAAGCAGAAGACATTAAGAGGTGGCAAGAATACACAGAAAAACTATACAAAAAAGATCTTCACCACCCAGATTAATCACAATGATATGATCACTCACCTAGGGCCAGATATCCTGGAATGTGAAGTCAAGTGGGCTTGAGGAAGCATCACTATGAACAAAGCTAGTGGAAGTGATGGCACTCCAGTTGAGCTATTTCAACTCCTAAAAGACGATGCTGTGAAAGTGCTGCACTCAATATGTCAGCAAATTTGGCAAACTCAGCAGTGGCCACAGGACTGGAAAAGGTCAATTTTCATTCCAATCCCTAAGGAAGGCAATCCCAAAGAATGCTCAAACTACTGCACAACTGCTCTCATCTCACACACGAGTAAAGTAATGCTCAAAATTCTCCAAGCCAGGCTTCAACAATTCATGCACTGTGAACTTCCAAATGTTCAAACAGGTTTTAGAAAAGGCAGATGAACCAGAGATCAAACTGCCAACATCTGCTGGATCATTGAAAAAGCAAGAGAGTTCCAGAAAAACATCTATTTCTGCTTTATTGACTATGCCAAAGCCTTTGACTGTGTGGATCATAATAAACTGTGGAAAATTGTTCAAGAAATGAGAATACCAGACCGCCTGACCTGCCTCTTGAGTAATCTGTATGCAGGTCAGGAAGCAACAGTTAGAACTGGACATGCAACAACAGACTGGTTCCAAATAGGAAAAGGAGTACATCAAGGCTGTATATGTTGTTACCCTGCTTATTTAACTTATATGCAGAGTACATCATGAGAAACACTGGGCAAGATCAAGCACAAGCTGGAATCAAGATTGCTAGGAGAAATATCAATAACCTGAGATATGCAGATGATACCAGCCTTATGGCAAAATGTGAAGATGAACTAAAGAGCCTCATGAAGAAAGTGAAAGAGGAGAGTGTTAAAGTTGGCTTAAAACTCTACATTCAGAAAAATAAGATCATGGCATCTGGTCCCATCTCTTCATATAGATGGGGAAACAGTGGAAACAGTGGCAGACTTTATTTTTCGGCTCCAAAATCACTGCAGATGGTGACTGCAGCCATGAAATTAAAAGATGCTTACTCCTTGGGAGGAAAGTTATGACCAACCTAGACAGCATATTAAAAAGCAGAGACATTACTTTGCCAACAAAGGTCTGTCTAGTCAAGGCTATGGTTTTTGCAGTAGTCATGTATGGATGTGAGTGTTGGACTATAAAGAAAGCTGAGCACCGAAGAATTGATGCTTTTGAACTGTGGTGTCTGAGAAGACTCTTGAGAGTCCCTTGGACTGCAAGGAGATCCAACCAGTCCATTTTAAAGGAGAGTAGACCTGAATGTTCATTGGTAGGACTGATAGTCAAGCTGAAACTCCAATACCTTGGCCACCTGATGTGAAGAGCTGACTCATTTGAAAAGACCCTGATGCTGGGAAAGATTGAAGGGGGGAGGAGAAGAGGACAACTGAGGATGAGATGGTTGGATGGCATCACCGACTCAATGGACATGAGTTTGGGTATACTACGGGAGTTGCTGTTAGACAGGGAGGCCTGGCGTCTTGCAGTCCATGGGGGTCTCAAAGAGTTGGATACAACTGAATGACTCAACTGAACTGATCTCAAATCTCAATTTGTGTCATCCAACTCATTGTTTCATCAATTTTATCCCTCCTTCTCATATACTACTACTTTTCCCATATATTGGTCTGTTTCCATGGTCTGTCAATACTTTCAAGTCACCCTCTTTCTAAAAATAAAGATAAAGCATAGTTTTTTTTTGTTGATTTTCCCTTTCTGTCTAGTAATATTCTTAACTATATCTCTAGAGTACAGATTTTTTGTTTTTTAAACTGCTTTCTTGAAGTTTACCTGTGATTATCTGATGGTCAAATCTAATAGCTTATTTTCAAAGAAAAGGAGGACTAAGTAAAATCAAATAAACCACCCACTTGTACAAACAACTTTTGTGTTAGGCAGGTGATCATTGCTACACCAGTAAACACACTTGAATATACACAATAGCTTAAATATAAGTAGTCATTCTTATGAAGCCCCTTATGAAAGTTCTTTGGTGTGTAGCTTTCTTCTAAGTCATGAAACAGGGACTTGGCCATTCCCATCTTCTGGCTCTATCATTTTCAGCACATGAATCCAATATTACTCTGCTCTTGTGCTATTGGGAAAGAACCTTCCTGCCAATGCAGGTGACATAAGAGACTCAGGTTCGATCTCTGAGTGGGGAATATCCCCTGGGAGGGGGCACGGCAAGCCACTCCACTGGTCTTGCCTGCAGAATCCAATGGACAGAGGAGACTGGTGAGCTAAGGGTCCCACGGGGAGCAGAGTGGGGCACGACTCAAGCGCCTTAGCACAGCTCAGCACATCTGTGCAAAACTGCCGGGGATGTAAAGAGGGTGTGAGTGTGTGTGATCGGCTCACATGGCCTGACCTAAATACCACTTCCACTCACACTCTTTTGACTTGAGCTTAGCCTTAGGCACATGTAACTTCAAAATAAAGTAGCATATATAATCTGTGTTCAGAAAGAAAAGAAAATTAATTTAAATAGCATGTGCCCAGTCCTTGATACATCAAGATTTTCCTTCTGAAATTTTTGTTTTTTCTATCCACCTCCTCAATTTTTAAATTCTCTCATTAGATGTGAGGATTTCAAATGGGACCCTAGCTATGGCTGACATGTTCATTTTGTTACTCTAACAGTGAATGACAAGACAGGACATTCCCTTATGAAGAACACCAAGACTGTCAGCTAATTATTATGGAGTAATAAAATCTTTGCAAAATAAATATTAGTTTTCATCTTAAGTTATCATTATGGCTCAACATTGTCTGAAGACCCCACAAAGGGCTACTTGACCATCTTCAATGTATTCCATAAGCATTAAATGGACTTGAAGGGATTTTATTTTCAGGTACAGGTTCTTTCACACTGATAGCCTCTCCACTAAAGAGGCTCAACACTCTACCTGCAATTCTCCTTCCACTTCTTTCACTCTCAGTTCACATAGTAAATTATTATGTTTAACATGCTTAGAGATTAATATCTATTTAGTATATTTCATTATTTACTGCTTTCCAATAGCCAGAGAAAACACAATTGCCTTTTCAATGTATATTTTAAAATATATACACTGTAGTGTGAGTTTATTTTGAGTCATTCCTTTATAGACAGGTAATTCTCTTAATCATATTGTTAGAAACTCATTGTTATCGGGTGGAGAGGGAAGTGGGAGGGGGAATCGGGATGGGGAATACGTGTAAATCTATGGCTGATTCATATCAATGTATGACAAAACCCACTGAAATGTTGTGAAGTAATTAGCCTCCAACTAATAAAAAAAAAGAAAAAAAAAAAGAAACTCATTGTTTCAATGTGGAAGAGAGGCATATATCATACGGCGGTTTAGTTTTACAAGATTATAAATATATATATGTTGAATAAATTTCCTTTTTCTATTTTTATGATTATTTTAGCTTTATGAATATTAGCTTTGCTAATTACAAAGAAAGGAAAAAGCAATGGCATGTTATGTTACTATGATTGACTTGATCATTGAAATAATGAAGCATTACCTAGGACCAAACTTATATTTTAGAATAGCTAATCAAATTAACTTGTCTTCATTGATTTATGCCTGCCAAGATTCACAAATCTTCATTTGCATTGTTTAAGGAGCAAGATATTTTATTTCACTTAGATTTTTATTCAAAAACAAATGATGTATCTATATTCTGAGTAGAATCTATCTGAAAGTTAATTTACTGTCCAGAATTTACTTAAGAATCCATCAGCTTGAAAGAGCAGTTTTATTTAGCATTTCAAGTTTGAAGAGTTGGAAGAACATAAAAAAGAATATTCCCAATGATTAATTCTATTGAAAGAGATTTTAAGTGGTGCCTTTTCAATTGGATGATAATTATTTTTTTCAAGAATATTTCAATTCACCCTTTGTTGCATCTGATATTACTTCCAAATTAGCACTAAACAAGAAATGAGTTTGAGATAATAGAATGGTTCTTATAATACCAAGAATATAACATGAATTTGTGAAAAGTGTTCTCACTGAGTTATAGAATCCTATAATTTTAGCAGGACTGAAATTGTGTGGACAGAGCATGATATTCTTTGAATGTAAATATATATATATATATATATACAAAATATATGTATATATATATGTATATATAGTTACCTCTTCATTGAATTCAGTTTAGTAGCAGATTTAGATATAGTACCATTCACTGTCCATTTCAGGAGTATCAATTTCTATATAATTGCTATTGTTGTTCAGTTGCTAAGCTGTTTCTGACTCTTTGTGACTGCATGGATTGCAGGATGCCAGGCTTCAATGTCCTTCACTATCTCCTGGAGTTTGCTCAAATACATGTCCATTGAGTCAGTAATGCTGTCTAAACATCTCATCCTTTGATTCCCCCTTCTCCTTTTGCTTTCAATCTTTCACAGATCAGAGTCTTTTCCAGTGAGTCAGTTTTCACATCAGGTGGCCAAAGTATGGGAACTTCAGCATCAGCATCAGTCCTTTCAATGAATATTCAGTGTTGATTTCCTTTAGGATGGTGTGATCCATGATGAGGTTCTATATGATTACATTATTTAATTTAGTTGTGCAAAAATAATGATTGCAAATCAATTTTATTATATGTAATGAAAGTCACTCAGTCATGTCAGACTCTTTGCAGCCCCATGGAATATATATACACAGTCCATAGAATTCTCCAGGCCAGAACACTGGCGTGGGTAGCCTTTTCCTTCTGCAGGGGATCTTCCCAACCCAAGGATCAAACCCAGGTCTCCCACACTGCAGGCAGATTCTTTACCAGCTAAGCCACAAGGGAAGCCCTTGTAGAGATATCATAAACTTGCTTTACTTTAAAAAGTGCAGAATTTTACCATAATAGTATTGTGTGCATGTGTGCTAAGTCTCTTCAGTCATGTCTGACTCTTTGTGACCCTATGGGCCATAGCCCACCAGCCTCCTCCATCCATGGGATTCTTCAGGCAAGAATACTGGAGTGGGTTGCCATGCCCTCCACCAGGGGATCTTCCCAACCCAGGGATCAAGCCCACATCTCTTATGCCCCCTGAATTGGCAGGTGGGTTCTTTACACTAGCACCACCTCGGAAGCCCAGTAGTACTATATAATCATTAATAAATCCCTCCCTTACTCTCATAAGGTCCTACATATAATAAATTATATACTTATTATGGGTGATACATTATATGGCTACCATAATCATAAAAAAGCAAAACTTCTTTAAAAAATGTATTATACATTATTTATAATTTATGAGTTGCTCAAAGTTAATGAAGGAAACACTGTATTTTTCATAGTTAAATATATTTTAAAGTGAGTTGTTCATACTCCTTATGAAGTCTTATTGCTCATGTTGCTGTCATATAATTTTATCGGCATAAGAGCATTATTATGCAGGTGTTATGAGCATCATCATTTTACAACTGAAAATTGATACAACTGAAGCTGTGAGAGTTTAAATGGTATTCTCATGGCTACCCAGTTGGTAAACGGTAGAGTGGTGATGTTAATCTATTCTGCTGACACAAGAGACAGAGAGCTTAATTATGTATAGAGTGTCTTCCCTGATGGACTAACTGAATCTAATTATTATTTTTATGTAGTATTTAATAATACTATGAAGAATTTGACCAATAATGACATTGAAATTGAAATGTTCTTGTTTATTTTTTCGTATTAAAAAAATCTTTCTTTTTCAACAATTTTGAACTTTTTGTCTAAATTGGATTTTTTAAAACCAATTTTGAATAGCAGTGCTTTTTTTTTTCTTTTACCTGAGAATTATATATTTTCCATTCTGGAAAGTTCTGTGATTATTTCTTCAAATATTAACTTGCCTTCCTTTTCTCTGTTATTTCCTCTGAATTCTGTTAAAAATAAATCTATCTTCTGGGGTATCTTCTCATCTATTTTTAATCTCTTCGTATCTCTGTATTTTTTTCATGGTTAATTACTATTTTGTAATTCTCTCTTTAACTCTGTCTTTTTTCATTGTATAATGTATTTTATTTTTATACATTTTGTTTTCTGTAATAATGCTCACTTATTTTATGTTATCTTTCTTTAATCTCTTTGAATCTGATATTGACTCACATTTCTGAATTTGCACTTTAAACTGTGTTCTCCAACAACCTGAGATGCTCCCCTTTTTACCAATATACTAAGCCAACCAATGCTTGGAGATATTCAGAGATGTGATGGGATTAGTAAGTTTCGTGCTTTTAATTGGTGAATTAGTTTTTTTCCACTACTCTAAACATTACATTAGGATTCTAGTCTTTGAAATATATTTCTCATTCTGATAAACTTTTGAGTTATACAGATTCAGCTTCTGATTACATAGGAAAAGGAGCGTCTCCATCTGTTCCTAAAATAGATTTTCTTTTTTTTTTGCTTTTAGACTCAACTATATTTATATTAATAGTTTTCTTACTTCTTATTTACATGAATGTGTATATGTATAATGTGTAAATGTGTTGTGTATGTGTTTGATGTGTGTGCAAATGTTACTATTTCCCATGTCTGTTCCACTGCCATTTTATCTGTACATGCCAAGAACTTTAAGTTGGATATTTTGAGCTTAAGTGCAAGGAATTTAAGTTGAAAAGTCTAGTAAGTCATTAGAATAATCATCTGTTCAAGGCAAAGTTCAGTTTGGGAGCTTAGAGTAATGGCCGTAATAGCCAGAGCAAGGAAGTGAAGCACTAATGTTGAATGATTATTGATGAGTTTAGCAGAACATTTGCAACTTGACGTCAAGCAGAGGAAAGTAAATTTAAAAATTCCCAGTTCAGTTCAGTTCAGTCACTCAGTCATGTCCGATTCTTTGCAGCCCCATGAACCGCAGCATGCCAGGCCTCCCTGTCCATCACCAACTCCCAGAGTTCACCCAAACCCATGTCCATTGAGTTGGTGATGCCATCCAACCATCTCATCCTCTGTCGTCCCCTGCTCCTCCTGCCCTCAATCTTTTCCAGCATCAGGGTCTTTTCGAATGAGTCAGCTCTTAGAATCAGGTGGCCAAAGTATTGGAGTTTCAGCTTCAACATCAGTCCTTCCAATGAACACCCAGTACTGATCTCCTTTAGGATGGACTGGTTGGATCTCCTTGCAGTCCAAGGGACTATCAAGAGGCTTCTCCAACACCACAGTTCAAAAGCATGAATTCTTTGGCGCTCAGCTTTATAGTCCAACTCTCACATCCATACATGACCACTGGAAAAATCATAGCCTTGACTAGACGGACCTTTGTTGGCAAAGTAACATCTCTGCTTTTCAAGAAGAGTCAAAAAATAAAAGAGGATGAAAAAGAACAGAAGAAGAGTGCAATGAATTTGTGTCACAGAAACAAAGGAATAAGAATAGTGATAAGGAAGAGAGGTAAGCAGTTGGTCTGCTTCATGGAGACATGAAGTAGGCTGAAGACTGAAGGGAAGTTTTACTCATTTTTTTGATGGTTGATTATATTATTTTTTTTGTGGGGTGGCCGGGGGGGTTGTGGTTTATAGGATTTTAGTTTCGTGACCAGGGATCGAACTCTTGCGCCCCAGAGTCCTGACCACTAGACTGCCAGGGAATTACCGGTTATATGCTTTTTTTTTTTATAAAGAAGGCTATTATTTATCTTTGAGAACATAATTTGAATGAATTGCTGACATGGAAACCATTTTGTAATATATTGATTATTTTGCACTTTTTTCATTTATTCATTCAGAGAATATATATTAGATGCCTACTAGTCAAATGTTGTTCTAGGTGACAAAGAAAAATGTCTGCCCATGGATGAGCTTACTTCTAGATGGAGAGGCAAATGATTAGCAGGTATAACAAAAGCATATTTTTTTGCAAAGTGCTCTTCACATATAATATGATCACACATCACAAAATACTGAAATGGCATAAAGAAAGCAAGAAAATGTGGGACACAATTTCAGCATTCAAATGGTTTGTCATAGAAGGCGTATCTTCTGAGGAGGTGACATTTGAGTAATGCTCTAAATTAAGGAAATCAATGTTATTTATTCCCATACTTTAATTTTTTTCAACTTTCACTTGTGTTTTCATATCCCTGGCCTGAAATTATAGTCAAGGAGACCATACAAATCTGAATATTCAGAAAATACAGCTATTGACTTTAGCTTGAAATTTACTGTTAAGAAAAAAGCAATTGTTTACGGTAACTTTCATGGTTGATATTGTAAGTGGTCACTTGTAATCAGCTTTCCTTTTCTCAGCTCAAGAAAACTGCACTTCCAATCACTGCTAAATGAAGGGACGTGGAACCAGGTCTAGATTATGGACTTTGAACTTAAGCGAAATATATCACATTTGGCCCCGATCATAGGAGGGAAAGGTGCTATCTCCAGAAGTACCATTTCTATTGTAGCAATCAAGTGATACACATGTTTCTGGAAGTATAAGTTTGTGGCGCTTCTGTTACCTTGGATCCCTAAGTAATAGATTGGATAGATATTGTGAGTAACAAATAAGCCAACAGTGTGTTGAATTGCTGAGGCATCCTTTGACACAAGAGCTATGAATGATGAATTGGGAGATTCAGATTCACACATATACACTATTGATACTATGTATAAAGTACCTAACTAATAAGAAACTACTGTATGGCTCAGTGAACTTTATATAGTGCTATGGGGTGACCTAAATGGAAAGGAAATCCAAAAAGGAGGGAATATGTGTATATGTACAGCTGATTCACTTTGCTGTACAGTAGAAATGTACAACATTGTAAAGCAACTGTACTCCAATAAAAATTAATTTAAGAAAAGCAATCCCATGAATGAAATATAGTAGCTTGCTCAGATGAACTGTAGGGAAACAACTAGCAGGAATGAAAATAAGGGGAAAGGCAAAGGGTAGGTAGATAAAATAACATAGCAAAGTTTCCTGGGTTTTGCTTATCTTACATGAGAAAGTTTGTTGAAAGTAAAAAACAACAACATAATTTTCAGAAAACAGAGATGCCAAAAGAATAGTCAGTAGGCATAATCAGATGGATAGGAGAACTTCTCCCTCAGGTCCCTTTAGATAGAGCCATTCAGACAAATGTTTTTGGGGTGTGGGGAGTACTGGATAGCTCAGAGGAGGAGAAATCCGTCCCCTTCTCTCACTGTGGGTGTGATATTTACTTATATTTGCAAAGTGCAAGGAGTGAGTCCCTCTTCTAGATATCCAAAGATAGTGACTTACTTTTCTTCAATTGTTGGTTATTTTTGAAAGCTCATCTAATGATATATATTTAAAGAAAAACAGTTCCCAAATCTGTGGGTGAGACTGTTGCCATCACAGATGCCTTCCAGAGAGAGGTGTATCAGTTCTGGAAGGTTCTTTCTCCGTGGCATATAAAGATATGGACAAAGGGGATTGAGGAGGTACCCATTATAGAGACATGCTATTTAAGATAGTCTAACAACCCACTGCTGCAAAATCTATTCCAGTTTTTCATGGTTTAACATGATCTTCCTAGATTCCTCTTAGCTTACCTATACCAAAAATGACCTATTAACGGTACCTTAAATGATTCAATACTTTCTCACTTAGGAATGGGAGTACAGGTGGAGAATTTATGAAAAAACTGGGCATCACAACCTACCATTACCTAATATTCACCTCCTTGGCCAGGTCTGGTTTTCTTAATACTGATGCTCCAAATTTTGCTTGATTTTTGCAAATGCTAAGTATTATCTATGTAATGGATGTTATTTAGACAGGAACAGTTCATACTTGGGACATTAGAGATGGGCTACATTCTGTTTTTTAACATTGCTCCAATGAAGCGGTGGGATGAATAGTCTCTGCCTGTTAATTAGGATGTGATACTGCTTTGAATATGGTAGAAATGATGCTCTGCCACTGTTTGGTTCTAAGCCTTAAGAAACTTAACGGCTTTTACTTCCAGTTTCTTAACTTTTCCTTTTAGAGAGTTGAGCCACTACCCATGTTTTCTTCTCTGTTAATTTGAATTGACAGAGAATGTACTTATCATAAAAATAAACATGTTAATCGTAGCAGTGTTAAAATGAAATGAGACAAGCAACATGCAAACTATTCTACTCAAAGATAAAAACTGAATTTATTACACTCATAATACTAATCTTGCCATCATTTATGAACTCAAAATTTTGCTTATGCTTTAATTATTATAAAATAATACCTGCCAAATTCTAAGAGAATCACTGTAATTTTATAGTTAGAGTGATTCTTGTTTAACTGTTTTAATTTTTAATATTAAACATTTGGTGGAAACTTTGGGCTTCCAGGTGGTGCTAGTGGTAAAGAACTTAATGCAGGAGAGGTAAGAGACTTCCTGGGTAGGGAAGATCCCCTGGAGGAGGGCATGACAACCCATTTTAATATTCCTGCCTGGGAAATCACATAAGCAGAGGAGCCTGGCAGGCTACAGTCCAGAGGATTGCACAGAGTCGGACATTACTAAAGCAGCTTAGCACAGCACAGCACGACACGGCGATGGTATAAACTGTAAGTCATTGAAGATAGGTTTATTCCAAGGCAAAAACATCTAACAATTGATTCTTCTAATTGGTAAGATGCCTGGAAATAATACACAAAAGTTATAATGAAAAAATACTGATTTCTTAGGGCTTCCCTGGTGGCTCAGATGGTAAAGAATCTGCCTGCAATGCAGAAGACCCAGATTCGATCCCTGGGTTGGGAAGATCCCCTGGAGAAGGGAATGGCAACCCACTCCAGTATTCTTGCCTGGAGATTTCCACAGTCAGAGGAGCCTGGCGGGCTACAGTCCATGGGGTCACAAAGAGTCGAATAGGACTGAGAGACTACCACTTTCACTGATTTCTTAAAAGAAGAAAAAATAAGCCAGTATATCTGCAGATAAACTTTAATAAAAACTGACTTTCCTAGGAGATGAATATGCCTATTCTTGCTTTTGAGGTATTTTTATAGTTGGTTCATGCTGTCATTCCCAGTTCTCATATTTTCGATTATGTTCATAATGCTGACCTTAAGTGAATAATATGTTCTAACCACAGGAGAGGGTTAGGAAGTTATGATATTCTGAACTGAGACTATATTAGGTTTTTCTTCAAAATTTCAACCAGGAAAAGATATCAGAAGAGCAAATACTAGAGAGATCTTGCAATAAAAAAAAATCACTAGAAAACTAATCTTTAATAAAATTCACTCAGGAACTATTCTTCAGGGCCCGTTTATTCAAATTCCACAGAAAAAAGAAGTGGTGACTTGACTTTTGTTTGACTATAAAAGTAACCTTTGCTTAATGTAGATACAACCATAGAATGCACCGTTAGATTTTATCTGTTTTCCAGTATGGGCTACTAAAAATTTATGTATGCACTGGCAGGGAGGCAAAAAGAATAACTCTTTTAAAGTTTGTTTTATCTAGGGAAATGCTAACTTCTTAAGAGATCACCCTCACTTAGTATTGCAATAAAAATCATGGCTATTAGAAATGCTGCCTGTGTTCAAGTTGTGAGGTAATTTTATTTTGTAGTCCTGGTATTTTGCTCTTGTACTGTTTATTTATTTTAGAGTGTATTCCAGGGTTATATAGTTTAGAATTTTGTCCTTTATGTTTCTGCTTCTCTTTGCCTCTTAATAAAGATCTGAGCTCTCTAACTTCCTGCCTGCTGTTCTTAAAATTTGAGAATCTTTTAAGCAAGCAGTCAATCTATTCCTATCTTTTTGAACTGTGTGATGCACTTATTTGAGAGCTGGAGATACTAAATGACCTCCATATGTAAAGTAATAAGTTTGATTCTTTTTTTATTCTTGATAACTGAAAGCACAATTTGATATTTATCTGATATTTCTTCTCTCTTTTCCGCTTTATATTGGTTAGGTATGTAACACTGTAGAATATAGAATCATTTTCACATTTTTAATCATCACTATTACAGAAACTTGGAAGTAAGTGATATTTTCTGTTAGGCTATTTTTTGCATAAGAGCTAATGACTTAAGGTGAATACACACCTGTTACTTGTTCATATTTTTAAGGAAAATTAGCCCTTATTACTATAACTTGTAGAAGAATCAAAACAACAACAAAAGTCCCACTGGAGCTAATAAGTCAAACGAAGCTTAAAATCTCTGTGACCAAAGTGTAATTGATTATATCAACACCATTCAAAATGTAATAGTCATATGTGGCAATTTACTTTCATATTAATAAAAATGAAACAATTAAAAATTAAAATTTTTCATCAGATTAGTTATCTTTCAGATGCTGAATATTCATCTCTGGTTACTGGCTACCTGGTGTATCCACTGGGCATACATTGGGCAGAGTTAGGAGATATCTAACATCTCAGAAAGTTGTACTTGAACTACCTAAAAATCAAAGTTATGTGAATGTTGGATGCAGTATCAAGTATGGAGTAGATAATTTTTAAAAGAATGAAAAATTTTTAAAGTAAATTACAATTTATTATAAAATTTTAACATTTAATATAAAATTTTAATCTAAATTTTAATTTAGAACAGCTTTAGATTAACAGAATAGTTGCAAAAATAGTATTATTAGTATCTTATAATATATTTTGTTAGTCTGGTACATTTGTCATAATCAATGTACTAATATTGACACATTATCATTAATAATATTTAATACTGGGCCAAAGGTTAACCTTTTGTCAGGTCTCCTTCATTTTACCTAATATCTTTTTTTCTGTCCATGACTACATTCAGGATCTCACACTTAGTCTTTATGTCTCCTTTGGTTCTTCTTGACTGTGGCAGTTTCTCAGACTTCTTAGGTTTTGTTGACCTTGATAATTTTGAGGTGTACTGGTCAGGTACTTTGTAGAATGACTCTCAGTTGGCATTTGTCTAGTGTTTTTCTCATGATAAGACTGATGGGTTTTTGAAAAGAAAACCACAGACATCAAGTGGCATTTTCATCACATCCATATCCAGAATACATTCCATTACTTTGTCTAATATTGTTGAGTTAATCTTGATTACCTGGCTTAGGTATTGGGTATCAATTTTATTCACTGTGAAGTTGCTTCCTGCCCCACCCTACATACCGTATTCTTTGAAAATTACTATACACAGCCCACATAAGGAGCGAGAAGTTATGCTCTGCCTTCTTGAGAGCAAAGTTCCTACGTAAATTATTTGTAATCTTTTTGAATAGTGATTTATCTAGAGTATTGTAATAAATTAAGCTTGTCTAAATGAAAACACAACATCAAATTTAATTTTTATTGACTATATGCTGTCTTGAATTTACTTACAAGACCCTGGGTATTTTTAAGAGATACATTTGACTTCATTGATAACAATCTCATTAAATATTGAAGTATTTACAGAAATCTCTCCCATTTTTCTTGTATCATTTTCTATTGAGATTCATTTACTTACTGGATTATTTAAATAAATATTTATCGAGTCTCTAATAGTTAACACTTATGGCAGAAAGTGAAGAGGAACTAAAAAGCCTCTTGATGAAAGTGAAAGAGGAAAGTGAAAAAGTTGGCTTAAAGCTCAACATTCGGAAAACTAAGATCATGGCATCCGGTCCCATCACTTCATGGGAAATAGATGGGGAAGCAGTGGAAGCAGTGTCAGACTTTATTTTGGGGGGCTCCAAAATCACTGCAGATGGTGACTACAGCCATGAAATTAAAAGACGCTTATTCCTTGGAAGGAAAGTTATGACCAACCTAGATAGCATATTAAAAAGCAGAGACATTACTTTGCCAACAAAGGTCTGTCTAGTCAAGGCTATGGTTTTTCCAGTAGTCATGTATGGATGTGAGAGTTGGACTATAAAGAAACTTGAGTGCCGAAAATTTGATGCTTTTGAGCTGTGGTGTTGGAGAAGACTCTTGAGAGTCCCTTGGGCTGGCAAGGAGATCCAACCAGTCCATCCTAGAGGATATCAGTCCTGGGTGTTCATTGGAAGGACTGATGCTGAAGCTGAAACTCCAATTTTTGGCCACCTCGTGCGAAGAGTTGACTCACTGGAAAATACCCTGATGCTGGGAGGGATTGAGGGCAGGAGGAGAAGGGGACGACAGAGGATGAGGTGGCTGGATGGCATCACCAGCTCGATGGACATAAGTTTGAATAAACTCCGGGAGTTGGCGATGGACAGGGAGGCCTGGCGTGCTGCAGTTCATGGGGTCACAAAGAGTCAGACATGACTGAGTGACTGAACTGAACTGAACTGAATATTCACCACCACACTCTTCTAAGTTTTGGAAACATGGTATTTAAATAAAAGACAATAATGCCCATTCTCATAGAATTAACATAATAATGAAAGTTATAGATGACAAATATTAATAATTAAGTATAATATAGCTGTTGGTGTTAAGTGTTATGGAGAACATAAATCAGAGAAAAACATAGTGATTTGGGGATTGCTATTTTAATTATTTTTTCCAAACTATTTTAGGCCATTTTATTTTTATCGAGGTATAGTTGACATACAGTATTAGATTAGTTTCAGGTGTACAACATACTGACTCAGCAGTCAAATACATTACAAAATGATCACCATGACAGGTTCAGTAACCGTTTGTCACCATATGAAATTATTAATAACTATACTCTAATGCTGTATATTATGTCCCTGTAACTTATTTATGAATGGGTTTGTATTTCTTAATCCTATTCACTGATTTTACCCAAACCCTTAATGCCCTCTGGGAACCACCAGTTTGTTCTATGTACTATAAGTCTGTTTCTCTTTTGTTATTTATCCATTTTTTGTTTTTCTAAGATTCCACATATAAGTGAGATCATATGATATTTTTCTTTGACTTATTTCACTCAGCGTAATACCCGCTATGTCCGTTTCTGTAATGGCAAGATTTCATTATTTTTATGGCTAATAATATTCATTGTATTTATATATATGCACATTACTTCTTTATTCATTTACCTGTTGATGGATATTTAGGTTGCTTTCATATATTGGTTGTTGTAAATAATTGTCTTGTGGACATAGGAGTATATGTCTTTTTCAAATTGATGTTTTAATCTCCTTAGGTAAACACTCAGAAGAGTGTTGATGAGTATCCATTTGCTGGATTGTATGGTCATTCTAGTTTTCATTGTCTGAGGAACCTCCATGCTATTCTCTGTAGTGGTTGCACCAGTCTACCTTTCCACCAACAGTACACAAGGGTTTCCTTTTCTCCACACTCTTGTCAATACCTGTTATTTGGGCTGTTGTTGTTTTTAGTTAATAGCCATTCTGACAGGTGTGGAATGAATAGTATGTGAAGTAACATTTGTTCAGTGAATGTGTGAAAGCAATGAAGGAAGCCAAGGAATATCTGAAGAAAACATTTCAAGCAGAGACTACAGCAAGGACAGTGGCCAGTGTGTTCTATCATTTGTTACATGAAAGTATGATCACAACGGTATAAACCAGCAATAAAAATGCAGCCAAAGTGGTAGTGGGAGGGTGGTGGAAGCTAGATTATATGGGTCTTTAGATCATTGGGAAATTTTTTTATTTAATTCTTATGGAGATAGGAAACCATTAGATGGTGTTGAGATGTGACCTGGCTTATGTTTTATATGTTTTGGTTCTAATATGTCAATACCTGTTATTTGGGCTATTGTTGTTGTTTTTAGTTAATAGCCATTCTGACAGGTGTGGAGTGAATAGTATGTGAAGTAACATTTGTTCAGTGAAGGTATGAAAGCAATGAAGGAAGCCAAGGAATATCTGAAGAAAATATTTCAAGCAGAGACTACAGCAAGGACAGTGACCAGTGTGTTCTATCATTTGTTACATGAAAGTATGATCACAACGGTATAAACCAGCAATAAAAATGCAGCCAAAGTGGTAGTGGGAGGGTGGTGGAAGCTAGATTATATGAGTGTTTAGATCATTGGGAAATTGTTTTATTTAGTTTTTATGGAGATAGGAAACCATTAGATGGTGTTGAATAGAGGAGAGATGTGACCTGGCTTGTTTTATATGTTTTGGTTCTAATATGTAAGGGTAGAAGAAATATCAGTCAGGAGACTATTGCAAATATATAGGATAAAATATTATGGTTGCTTTAAAACAGAGTAACATTCTTTGATCAAAGTAATGTTCTTTAGTGGAAGAATTCCAGTTTATATCTACTTTCCTGGTGTATTATTCCTAAAAGTGTATCAGTTGGGATAATAACTTGATGGTGATCTTACATAGACTAATTTGAGTGTTGAAGGTGATAAGAACTGGTCATGATCTGTGTGTGTTTGGAAGATGGTACCAAATACAGGATAGACTTGAGTAAAGACTGATAACTTGTGAGAGAAAGAAAAGGGTCAAAAATAGCATCTGGATTTTTCCTCTAAGCAACTGAAAGTATAAAAATTCCATTTATTGAGATATGTCAGTCATATGAACATCAGGCTAGAATAAGAATTTTAATTATAGCTAATTTGAGATGTCCATAAGAATGCTAGATCATCAGGTGATTATTAAATATTTATTAAATATAAGAGTAAAGAGTCTGCTGCTGCCAAGTCACTTCAGTCATGTCCGACTCTGTGCGACCCCATAGACAGCAGCCCACCAGGCTCCCCCATCCCTGGGATTCTCCAGGCAAGAACACTGGGGTGGTTTGCCATTTCCTTCTCCAATGCATGAAAGTGAAAAATAAAAGTGAAGTCGCTCAGTCGTGTCTGAATGTTAGCGACCCCATGGACTGCAGCCTACCAGGCTCCTCCGTCCATGGGATTTTCCAGGCAAGAGTACTGGAGTGGGTTGCCATTGCCTTCTCTGTAAAGAGTCTAGTTGGAGATAAATATTTTTTTGTGTGTTGTGCAGAAGAGGAAATTCAGTCTTGGTATTGATTTAATAGAGAAATGAAGGAGAATAATTGGAAACTTGGAATAGGTAGTGCTTCCAGGGAGTTTGCTGTAATAGGGTATTAATAATATTTACCTCATAGGGTTTTTATAAATATTAAATATTCTTGGAAGAATGTGAGTATTGGCAGCCATCTGTGTATTCTAGATATTAGATATTACTATTTTGACTGACATAAGCAGTTTGACATGTAATTTGAAACTGAAATTTTAAGGAGAAGAGATAAAAATGACTTGGACATAGTCATATGGTACAAGAATGACCATTATTTTAAGGTAATTTATCTTGAGGACATCCCTGGGGTTTGCAAGATAGTCAGCTTTGGTTAAGATCAAGAATCTCAAAAATGTTGAGTGTGATATGATTCTAGCAAAGAGGGATTGTGCAGTTATAAAAGAATGAATGACAAGGGGGAGACTTTTGAGAGAGGCAGAATTGAGTGTCAGAGATATATGTACTAAGTTCCTTTGGGGCCAAGGACTAACCGGCATAATGACAAAAAGTTCCCCTGAACACAAAATAAGTTGTGGGAATGAGAATGTAATAGGGGGTGTTGTTAGGGAATGAAAGAAAGAGTTGCCAAGTAAAAGCAGACTTCTATTGCCCCTCTTCACTTCCATAAGAATGGAGCCAAGTGATGGTAGTCTTACTCAAAGCAGACAGAATCCTGGGACTCTGCCTTTCCTCTGGTTTAAAGGAAAATGCAAGTCAGAGTAGACACAGTGCATCAGAACTGATTTCTTCTTCAACAGGAGGACATAGATTTGTGAAGTAGACTTTTTATTATGCCAGTCAAGGAGCAAGAGCCACATTTATAGAGACCACGGTAGCTCATGTTTGCTGTATAGAGTGTATACACATTTAATACACCAACTGTTCCATCAAATGGCATCAAATAATTTTTTATTGCATGGATAATTTTATTTTTAAGACCTTTTGGTTAACGAGAAGATTATTGTGTATTCTTGCCACCTCTTCTTAATATCTTCTGTTTCTGTTAGGTCCATACCGTTTTTGTCCTTTATTGAGCTCATCTTTGCATGAAATTTTTCCTTGGTATCTCTAATTTTCTTGAAGTCATCTTTAGTCTTTTCCATTCTATTATTTTCCTCTATTTCTTTGCACTGGTCACTGAGGAAGGCTTCCTTATCTCTTCTTGCTGTTCTTGTAGCTCTGCATTCAAATGGGTATAGCTTTCCTTTTCTCCTTTGCTTTTGGCTTTTCTTCTTTTCATAGCTATTTGTAAGGCCTCCTCAAATAACCATTTTGCTTTTTCGCATTTGTTTTTCTCGGGGATGATCTTACTCCCTGTCTCCTGTACAGTGTCACAAACCTCTGTCCATAGTTCACCAGGCACTCTGTCTATCAGATCTAGTCCCTTAAATCTATTTCTCAGTTCCACTGTTTAATCATTAGGGATTTGATTTAGGTCATACCTGAATGGTCTAGTGGTTTTCCCCACTTTCTTCAATTTACGTCTGAATTTGGCAAAGAGGAGTTCATGATCTGAGCCACAGTCAGCTCCTGGTCTTGTTTTTGCTGACTGTATAGAGCTTCTCCATCTTTGGTTGCAAAGAATATAATCAATCTCATTTTGGTGTTGACCATCTGGTGATGTCCATGTCCAAGTAAGATGGTAAGCACTGAGAGAGGGCATCAGAGGGCAGACAGACTGAAACCACAATCACAGACAACAGGCCAATCTGATCGCATGGATCACAGCCTTGTCTAGCTCAGTGAAACTAAGCCATGCCGTGTGGGGCCACCCAAGATGGACGAGTCATGGTGGAGAGGTGCTGCAGTTCATGGGGTCGCAAAGATTCAGACACAACTGAGTGACTGAACTGAACTGAATCATGATTCAACAGTGTTTTTGACAAAAGCAAGCCTATTTGATGCATTAATATCCGGACAGTGCAGTCAGTAAGTAGCATCTGTATGTGAATGCTGATAAGGAAGTGTAAATTACATTCACAACTTTTAATTGGTGCTAGAAGCAAGAGAAATAGAAGCTTAAAATGTCTAGACAGCTAATAATGCGTTAAAACAGAAATTTTATAAAATGTTATAGAGTCCTAGAAATTAATATAGACTTTTTTATAAGTTAAATTAAAAACAAGAGTTTTACATTGGATACGCTAATAAGCAAATAATAAAAATATTGCACTGTATTATATATATATATGTATTTATGTGTGTATATATATATTTATTTGACTACTGTTTATCACTGAAAATATGGAGCTTATTAATGCCTTGATTTTTTTTTTTTACTGCTTTCATTACATTTTTCAAAGTGAATATTTAGCTTTGAAATAGAGACTACCTTGCCAGTGACTAATTTTAACAAAACTACATATTCACATTTAAGTAATTATATATGAAATATATTTTTATAATTCAAATATATTTATATTTGAATAATTCCAGAAATTCTATACATATAAATAAAGAATTCTTGTTCAACAAGCCTTAACCTAGACTTTTTAAGAGTTTGAGTCATCTCCTCAGAAACAAAATAATGAAGACAATAAACAAATATCTGCATCATGGAGAGGACTATATTTTTTATGTTTCCTTTCTGTCTTTATTTGCATTTTTCAGTTTTTAAAACCTTATCATAGGTTATTTTAATACTAAAGGCAGATTTGTTTTGTCAATAAATAAATCCATTATTTAAGAAAGAAACCAGATTTTCATTTTGAAGTCCAACTAAAACTTTCAGGTTATATTTCCACTGCATCAAGGCAGTTAGAGATTTTTTCAACAGAGAATAACAAAATCCATTCAACATCTTTTTTTTTTTTTTCTCTTAGAATTCTTCTCCCATTAAAAATGGATAATTTGACTACTGATCTTAGGAACAATGCATTATTTGAAAGCATCTTCAGGTCCGGCTCAGGGCTATGTTGCTATGGTGATTTTACGATCCACATAAGCACTGTCATTCTCCAACAAGTGTTTTCTTATATCGTCTTGTAAGGACTTTCACCATACACATCACTCCTGTGAAAGGCAAAGTAACTCGAATTCTAAGTAACTATATGTTGATGTATGACAGAAATCAAAGCAATATTGTAAAGAAATCATCAATCAATTAAAAATAAATAAATGAATAAACCAAAGTAACTGTATTCAGAAGACTGACTAATATATCTAGGCTAATGGAATGAGTGTGGCAAGTAGTTTGTTTCCTCTAATTCTTCTAACAGGGATGGCTTCTTGTTTAAGATAAAGAATATACAAGTTCCATAACACAGATTATGAAAAGAAAAAGATTCTATATACTTGAGGGAAATTTAGAAAATATTCAGGAAACCTCTTTTTATAGGTGAGGTAATATAGTCATAGACTTAAGTGAATAGTTTCAACTCAAATAAATATAAATAATCGGGGTTATAGCAATAACAACCCCTCAGACTATTTAAATATAAACAAACAATATATTATAAGGATACCAGAGAGTCACAGAAATAAAGGGAACATGAAAAATGAGGGCATCATGAAAATCCTTTCTCGGGTGTTGATATTACGAACTCAGATTTGGCTATTCTCCACTCAAAAGTCAATACTCTAGTGGCAAGCGCTGGTAGGAACTGAAAAGCTGCTTTAATCAGAAAGTCGGTAATCAGGAGAAGGCAGACTCATTCCCCAAAACCAACTCCAAAGATTTTGCTTGGCCATGCAAATTTTTAAAGGGAGAAAAGGAAAGTATTCTCAGCTAATCATTAAGATAGCAGATCAGATTTGTCACCATCTTGCACCATCATCCCACCATGCTCCATTTTCATTGCATGAAGAGTTGTCTCCTCCTTGTGATCTTTCTTTAGATGCTACACAGTTTGTAAGATTACTAAAGAGGAAGCCAGGGAGAGAAGACCTAGTCCATCTGTTAATTACTAATTATTTGTTTCAATTTCTTTTATTGAGGAAAAAATCAACAAGTTAGACAATGTATTGTATAATCAAAAGATTGGAAAAGGTGGGTCTGGCCTAGAGGTTAGTTAAAATACAAATTTGCTAAGTGATAGGCTAAAAGGGGCCTCCTGCAAAGAACTCTTTTCTGCACAAAGTTGCTTACAAATCCCCACCATCAGTCATCATTCCATTTTTATGGGATTGTGGGTGAAGGTCCATCTTCTGTAAATTCTTTATGTAACATGCAACCCATGGCTTTTAAGTTGTATAGGAAACTGTATTAAAATAGAAGATGTTGACATGGGTCTGTAGTATCTTTGCTAACAATTTTAGCTGTCTGTTTACATATATGAACAGAGCAAGTTACAATTATTTTGATACGTACAAAGATACAGATTATTATGAGCAATAGTGTTAATCTCATTCTCTCAAGGGCAGTTCTTGAAATTGTACTCGCAGTAGATTTGGTACTGCTCAGGATGGGGCAGTTTATGTCATGGCTACAGTCTGGTCATAATACAGTCAGACTTTTCCCTCTGGTGGCAGTCTCAGTATCTGTAAAACAATTCAGGAATGTTATCAGACACTGGAAGGTCCCATGACTCTATTGTCCTAGTAATTAACTGCTTGAACATGCTCTTTCATCACTCAGGGAGGCCTGGGATATTTCAGCTTTTCTGCAATCAGGAAGAAATGGACCTGGAAGGGCCTTTGTACTGGAAGAGGGGAGGCAACAGGGTTTTGTTCAGTTTCACTAATGATTAATGTAACATCTAATTTCCTTTTTTCCTAATAATTTTTGGGTCAAAATTTCCAATTCTACAAATATACTAGCAGTAACAGACATTAAAGTCTCATTTTGAAGGTACATTTTTCTATCTTCTAGTTTCACAAGGATTAAGTCATTAACCACTATAGTCACTAAGTAAGTGTGCACGCTGAGAGGGATTAAAGACAAAAAACATGATAAGGCGTTCTGTGCCTTGGATAAAAAAAATGGCCCTCAAACAGATATCTCAGGAATAATTTCAATGAAAACAAGTTATTACAAATTCCCATACATAGGAAAAGACACTAAAATCATTAATGGAGATATCTGTTCCTTCTGAATAACAGTAACCTTTTATTGATCTATATGCTTGACTGCATGTATTCCCTGGCCTAAATCATTTATTTACTGGCCACCTCCCCCTGCCACTTCAGAGCAGTTCCTCAGACCTACCTGAGATGATATCTCTTGAATAATAGTCCTCTGACCCTGAGTAACACTCAACTCATAGCTCTTAACTTGTGCCTTTTTTTTCAGCTAACATCTTATTATTTATATAATGTTGTCTTACTATATATATAAATATAATTTATCACTTCATTTACTGAGGTCTTTTTTATGCACATGTTATTTCCTAAAAATAATTTTATTTATAAAATGTATTTATCTATGAAATTATATATTTTGGAAGACTTATTCCTATATACCATATGGATTATTGTTTCTGTGAACTGAGTTTTCAAAAGTTTCATTTCAAAGCTAGTTTTGCTAAGCGCAAGGGTATGGATTTTTATATTGATTTTATATATTTTAATTTTGCTTACTCATCTTAATATCTTGCCTGTAGATTCTATGAGTTTTCCAAATGGGCAATCATTGCATAAAATTATTGCATTTAAAATGATTCCTTTCTGATTCCTGTATGCTTCACTCCTTTTTCTACTATTATTGACATGCATAGGACTTCTAGTGAATAACCTGTTGAATAAAATCAATGTTATTTGGTAACTTTGTTTTATTGCTTTTGGATAATATCTTACAATACTTTTATCACACTGCTGGTTGCTACAGATTTTTTAATAGGTAGCTATTATTAATTTTTTATTAAAATTCTGTTTTACTAAAATATTTGTCATTGATGACCCTTGTTTTATCTAATACTTTTGATTTAGCTAGTACTAAAATCATTATTTTTTTTCCTTTAACTGGTTCCTTTGGCAAAATTCATAAAAAGATGCTCTTTACATTTCTAGGAATAATTCCACTTGATCATGCTATATGTGTATGTGTTTGTAAATAAGCATATATGTATCCCTATCAATGGTGTTCTTTCATTTATACTTTTTTCATTTGTAAAGAAGATTGCCTCACAATTTTCTTTCAATGCTGTGTTTCTTAGGGTTCTCCAGAGAAACAGAGCCAATTGCAGATATACTATATATATGATTTATTATAAGACATTGCCTAGCTAGATTGTGAAGGCTGGCAAGTCCTAAGATATGCAGGGTGAGTTGGCAAGCTGGAGACCAGAGAGAGTCATTGGTGTACTTCCAATTTTAAGGACACAGGCTTGATCTAGGAAGAGTTGATGTTTCGATTTGAATTTGAATGCAGGATAAAGCTGATCTCCAAACTCAAAGGCAGTCAAGCAAGAGGAATACTGCCTTGCTTGGTGAAGGATCAGTCTTTTTGTTCCATTCAGGACTCCAAATAATTGGATAAAGGCTGTTCACATTAAGGGATGCAATCTGCTTCATTCAGTTTGTAGACTTAAAAGATAATTTTATCAGAAAAAGAAATATTCTCACAGATATACCCAAACTAATGTTTGATTAAAAGTCTGGATACCCTGTGGCCCAGTCAAATTGATACATAAAATTATCTGCCACAAATGCCTTCCTTTGTTACTATTACTTTAAAAATATTAAATCAATATTTTGCATATGTTGGTTTATTCATGTCTTAAACTTTTAATATTAATTCTAAAATATATATTATGTACTCATGGTATTACCTTTGTGAACAGATTTTTACTAATGTTCCATTTTCTATAATTTTTTAGTTTCTTCAGGTTTTATTTTTTTGACTAAGAATCAGTTAATTAGTCTTCTCAAAGAACAAGCTTTTGATTTCGTTGATGGTATCTATTATTTCTTTACTCTCCATTTTTTTTCCTTTTCTGATTTTTGTCATTAATGTTTTCCTCTTTCCTCTCTCTTTATTCTTCTGTAGTGTCCTTAAATTGAATACTTATCCTATTAATTTTACATGTTTCTTATTTTCCTAATCTAAGTAGTAAAGCTATTATACTTGTTGACCTGAAAGAAATAGATTGCCAGATATTTTTCTAGCAAAAATAGGTTTATTCTGAATTGGCAAAGAATTGCAGTTTGGAGTCTGCAACTTAGGAGAGTCCTAAGCAAGATCCCTCACAGCAGGGGGAGGAGAATTCTTTTATAGAGGGGAAGAGGGAATTTGGAGGGCTGTTTACTAACAGAATCCATGACTTTTTATTGACTGAGTGCTTACCAGGAATAACGGGCAGTCTTTCTTCTTCCTGTCCGGTTCTGCTAAGGATGGGAAACACTTTTAATCTCCCAACTCTATTTAACGGAGGTTTCTGTTTAACAACTTTTTATAGGCTCTAAATATCTCCTGCTGCTTTCCTTTTTCATTCAGATCTGAACATCTAATGGTTTTGTTGTTCAATCCTGTCAAGTCTGACCCTTTGGGACTCCATGAACTGTAGCACTCCTGGTTTCCCTGTCCTTCACTATCTCCTGGAGTTTGTTCATGTTTGTTAAGTTGGTGATGCCATCCAACTGTTTAATCCTCTGCCACCCTCTTCTCTTTTTACATTCAGTATTTCCAAGCATTAGGGTCTTTCTGAATGAGCTGGCTCTTTGCATCAGGTGGCCAAAGTAGTGGAGCTTCAGCTTCCACATCAGTCCTTCCAATGAATATTCAGGATTTATTTCCTTTAGAATTGACTTAACATTTGAAACACTAAGATCATGGCATCTCTTCCCAACATTTCATGGCAAATAGATGGGGAAACAATGGAAACAGTGACAGACTTTATTTTCTTGGGCTCCAAAATCACGGCAGATGGTGACATGAAATTAAAAGGCACTTGCTCCTTGGAAGAAATGCTATAACAAACCTAGACAGCATATTAAAAAGCAGAGACATTACTTTGTTTGAAAACATCCATTCTTTGGAGCTCAGCTTTCTTTGGGCTTCCCTGATAGCTCAGTTGGTAAAGAATCCACCTGCAATGCAGAGACCTCCGTTTGATTGCTGGGTCAGGAGGATCCATTGGAAAAGGGATGGCCTAACAACTCCAGTGTACTTGGGCTACCCTTGTGACTCAGCTGGTAAAGAATCCATTAACAATGCATGAGACCTGGGTTTGATCCCTGGGTTGGGAAGACCCCCTGGAGAAGGGAACAGCAAACCACTCCTGTATTCTGGCCTGGAGAATTCCATGGATTGTACAGTCCATGGAGTTGCAAAGAGTTGGACATGACTGAGCAACTTTCATGACTTTCTTTATGGTCCAACTTTCACATACATACCTGACTAATGGAAAAACCATAGCTTTGACTATATGGACTTATGTCAGCAAATAAATGTCTCTGTTTTTTAATATGCTTTCTAGGTTTGTCATAGCTTTTCTTCCCAGGAGCAAGCATCTTTTAATTTCATGGCTGCAGTCACCATCTACAGTGATTTTGGAGCCCAAGAAAATAAAACATCTCACTCTTTCCATTGTTTCCCCATCTATTTGCCATGAAGTGGTGCGATCAGATGCCATGATCTTCGTTTTCTGAATGCTGAGTTTTAAACCAGCTTTTTCACTCTTTTCTTTCACCTTCCTCATGAGGCTCTTTGGTTCTTCTTCACTTTCTGCCATAAGGGTGGTGTCATCTGCATATCTGAGGTTATTGATATTTCTCCTGGCAAACTTGATTCCAGCTTGTGCTTCCTCCATCCCAACATTTCACATGATCTACTTTGCATATATGTTAAATAAGCAGGGTGACAATATACAGCCTTGACTGTTCCAATTTAGAACCACTCTGTTGTTCCATGTCCAATTCTAACTGTTGCTATTAGACCTGCATAAAGGTTTCTTGGAAAGCAGGTAAAGTGGTCTGGTATTCCCATCTCTTTAAGAATTTTCCACAACTTGTTGTGATATGCACAGTCAAAGGATTTCATGTAGTCAATGAAGTAGTAATAGATGTTCTTCTGGAATTCTCTTGTTTTTTCTATGATCCAATGGATATTGGCAACTTGATCTCAGGTTCCTCTGCCTTTTGTAAATAAGCTTGAACTTCTAGAAGTTCTTGGTTCATGTACTGTTGAAGCCCTATTCTTTAGTGTTTGACCCAAATCTGCATTCAGTCAGCAGAAGCAATAGGAACCTGTAGAATTGTCATGGCTAAACCTGGAAATGACATTTTCTATTTATGCTTACATTTTATTGCAGAATATTTAGATACCTGGTTTTATATATTCCATCTCTAGGAGGTTAGAACTGGACATAAACAACAGATTGGTTCCAAGTCAGGGAGGGAGTACATCAAGGCTGTATATTGTCACCCTGCTTATTTAACTTATATGCAGAGTACATCATGAGCAATGCTGGGCTGGATGAAGCACAAGCTGGAATGAAGATTGGCAGGAGAAATATCAATAACCTCAGATATTCAGATGACACCACCTTTATGGCAGAGAGCAAAGAACTAAGGAGCCTCTTGATGAAAGTGAAAGAAAAGAGTGAAAAAGCTGGTTTAAAACTCAACATTCAGCAAACTAAGGTCATGGCATCTGGTCCCATCACTTCATTGCAAATAGATGGGGAAACAATGGAAAAGCTGACAGAATCTATATTTTGGGGCTCCAAAATCACTGTAGTTGGTGACTGCGGCCATGAAATTAAGATACTTGCTCCATGGAAGAAAAGCTATGACCAACGTAGACAGCATACTAAAAAGCAGTGACTTTACTTTGCCAACAAAGGTCCGTCTAGTCAAGGCTATGGTTTTTCCAGTAGTCGTGTATGAATGTGAGAGTTGGACTATAAGGAAAACTGAGCACAGAAAGAATTGATGCTTTTGAACTGTGGTGTTGGAGAAGACTCTTGAGAGTCCCTTGGACTGCAAGGAGATCCAACCAGTCCATCCTAAAGGAGATCAGTCCTGAATATTCGTTGGAAGGACTGATGCTGAAGCTGAAACTCCAATACTTTGGTCATCGATGCAAGGAACCGACTCATTTGAAAAGACCCTGATGCTGGGAAAGACTGAAGGTGGGGAGAGAAGGCAACAACAGACGATGAGATGTTTGGATGGCATCACCGACTCGATGGCCATGAGTTTGAATAAGCTCCAGGAGTTGTGATGGGCAGGAAAAATTGATGTGCTGCAGTCCATGGGTTCACAAGTAGTTGAACATGACTGAGTGATTGAACTGCACTGAACTAGGGAGGTTATGAATGTAGTTTAGTTGGATAGCCAAAGAAGGGGAAAATTTAAATGGAAGTTTAGTTAGCAGTCTCCACCAGTTTATGGCTTTTATATTGTCTTTGCTCTGTAACACATAGTCTGTATAATTTAAATAATTTGGTCTTGTTAAAACTTGTTTTGTAGTGTTCAGTTCAGTTCAGTTGCTCAGTCGTGTCTGACTCTTTGCGACCCCATGAACCGCAGCACGTCAGGCCTCCCTGTCTATCACCAACTCCCGGAGTCCACCCAAACCCATGTCCATTGAGTCGGTTATGCCATCCAACCATCTTATCCTCTGCCATCCCCTTCTCCTCCTGCCCTCAGTCTTTTCCAGCATCAGGGTTTTTTCAAATGAGTCAGTTCTTCACATCAGGTGGCCAAAGTATTGGAGCTTCAGATTCAGCATCAGTCCTTCCAATGAACACCTGGGACTGGTCTCTTTTAGGATGGGCTGGTTGGATCTCCTTGCAGTCCAAGGGACTCTCAAGAGTCTTCTCCAACACCACAATTCAAAAGCATCAATTCTTCAGAGCTCAGCTTTCTTTATAGTCCAACTCTCACATCCACACATGACCACTGGAAAAACTATAGCCTATTCTTGACTAGATGGACCTTTTTAGACAAAGTAATGTCTCTGCTTTTTAATATGCTGTTTAGATTGTAGTGTAATGAAGTTCAAATTTTCTATGTGTTACAATATGATTCTTAAAAAGAGTACTATTTTCTTGTTATACAGGGTTCTTTATGTATGTATGATGCACAGTTTTTTGCATTATGTGAATCTTCTATATACTTATTTTTTCCTAATTTATCTTTTTGAAAATTAGGTTTTAAAGTCTGTACAATGAATGTGGATTTGGCAATTTCCCTATGGTGTTTTCTCAATATATAATTTTCCTTTATGTTAAGATTATGTTTTTAAGAACAAGTGTGTCCTATTTCATTTTATTATTCTGAACCATTTCTCTTTTATGTTAACTCATTAGTTCTTTGGGCTTCCCTGGTGGCTCTGATGGTAAAGAATCTTCCTGCAATTTGGGAGACTGGGGTTAGATCTCTGGGTCAGGAAGATCACCTGGAGAAGGGATTGGCTACCCTCTACAGTATTCTTGCCTGGAGAATTCCATGGATAGAGGAGCCCAGGCAGCCATAGTCCATGAGGTAGCAAAGAATCGGACATGGCTGAGCAATTAACACTTTAACACTTTCATTGGCTCTTTATCTTTGATTTCCTTAAATTCTCTTTTGTTCAACATTTCTAATGCTATGTGCGTGATTAGTTGCTCTGTCTTGTCTGATTCTTTGCAAACCATTGGATATCACCCTCCAGGCTCCTCTGCCCATGGGATTTTTCAGGCAGGAATACTGGGGTAGGTTCCTATTTCCTTCTCCAGGGGATCTTCCTGACCCAGGAATCATACCCAAGTCTCCTGTGTCTCCTGCATTGCAGGCAGATTCTTTACCCACTGAGCTATTGGGGAAGCCCATACAATGCTATACCAGATTTCTTTTGGGTTGGTAAACATGTGGAGGTTCTGGGCAGGTGATGTGCCTGGACTCTAGAGCATGGACGTTCCATAACTTTTCCCCATACTTTGTCCTTTGGAAGAAGTGCATAGGCTGCTCCTGGATTATTTCCTCATTATTACCCTAAAAAACCTGGTAGTCTAGTAAGGAATAAAGTTGTACGGACTATTACCCACCATCTTATTGAGTGCTTAGTTTGTGTTTTCAAATTTTATCCCTTTTTTGGGTTATTCTCTTTGTTTTGCTTTCCTTTATAACAATTGTATTTTTTTCTTTCTTTCTCTTTCCTTATGTGGATTTTGTATCTTTGTATCTTTTTACATTGTATTCATGTTATTTTAATGTATATTGTTACATTTTAACATGCTTCCTTGACTAAAAATATCTAAAATTAATCCATTTCTTGATCTTCCTCTTCAAACAATAACAGTGCCTTAGAAAACTTGAAATTTTAATCATGTTCTTCCATTTCACTTGGAAAAGGGTCTACTGTTTGGTTTTCACCTTGTTTTAAAATTCCCAACAGTAGTTTTTTGTTTAAATACAGAGTTACTTCTTATTTTATTTAAAAGCATATTTACAAAATTTCTACTAATCATGTTTTTTAGGATTTTTACTCTGGAGAAGGAAATGGCAACCCACTCCAGTATTATTGCTTAGAGAATTCTTTGGACAGAGAAGCCTGGTGGGCTATAGTCCATGGGGGTCACAAAGAGCTGGATACAACTGAGTGACTAACTTTCACTTTTCTTTCCTTCACTCTTTAGTTCTAGATATAATTTCCTTTTTATTAAATATATCTTACCATAAGAATTGTTATTTTTATTTTGTTTATTTTCTTTCAAGGTATTTCAGTGCCTCTGTGTTTTCAACATGAACTTAGAGTTTGATTAAGCCTTTGACTACTTTAATGCCTCTGAGGCTTCCTGGCTCTAGTTCTTCTATTATATTAATTTATAATATCATGATTCTGATACTCACTTCTCTCAGGTCTTCTTTCCTTCCTTCGTCTTTCTCTCCCTTTCTTCTTCTCTCCCTGTTTCTTGTTTTTTCTGTCATATTTTTCCCCTGAGCACTTACCTAGGCTGCTGGGTCAAGAACTTCTTAATACTTTTTCTTGAAAACATAGCTCATTCAAAATTCCATCTTTACACATAGCTATTAATTCCATTTCCCTAATTCACAGGGACTCAAATCCAAGTCTTCTGTCTTCACACAGAGGTCAGGGCCCAAGTCTCTGCACCCCACTGGTTATATATAGAATTGGAACTGTTTATTAAGTTATATTTGAGTTTTCCCTTTATTTCTGGCATAAAGTAAATTCATTTTCTTCCTTTAAGTATTGGGTATGTGCTTTTTTTATTTTATATATATCCAGGTTTTTTTTTAAGTGTTGACATCTGGAGGGAAATTGAAGTTAGCTCTAGCCAACATATTTCAAGTTTTACATTGATTTCAAAGATACACTAATGTTTTGTGGGACTTTTGATGTGGTAAGCATTTTATTCTTTAAGTCTACTTGATCTAGCCTCATCTACATAAAGACCTTTTAATTATAAACCTTAAAAATGAAACAGCCAGTTATTTTACCAGCAAAATGGGTTTATTTGGGAATAGCAGAAAACTGCAATTTGTAGCAGACAAACTACGGTGGCTTCCCTGGTGGCTCAGTGGTAACGAATCTGCCTGCAATGCAGGAGACAAGAGTTCAATTTTTGGATCAGGATGATCCCATGGAGTAGGAAATGGTAACCCATTCTAGTAGTCTTGCCTGGGAAATTCCATGGACAGAGGACACTGGCAGGTTCAATCCCTGGGGTCTCAAAACAGTGTGATAGGACTTAGCGACTAAACAACAACAAAGTTGTGATGACTCATGGGCAAGTGTGGAGATCAAAGGGGAAGGGCTTAGTTTTAGTAGGTTTAAGAGGATACCAGGGGCTTCCCTGGTGGCTCAGATGGTAAAGAATCCACCTGCAATGCAGGAGACCTGGGTTGGTCCCTGGGTTGGGAAGATTCCCTGGAGAAGGGAATAGCTACCCAATCTAGTGTGTTCTGGCCTGGAGAATTCCATGGACGGAGGAGCTTGGCAAGCTACAGTCCATGGGGTCACAAAGAGTTGGACATGACTGAGTGACTTTCACTTCACTTCACTTTATTCAAGAGGAAATTGGGAAGAGTTGTCTTGAACAAAAGCTTATTGCGGAACAATAAGAGTCCAAGGTTGTGGTAGTTTCTCATGGGCTGCAAGTAGTGGTTAGAGATTTGTTGCTGGGGCAGGAAGGAATCTTCTTTTCTTAAATGCAGGAAATAAAATTCCCATGTGATTAATGTCATGGTTTGTCAAAATAATTCTTATCTTATCTTCCTTCTTCCTGCTAGTTTTGTAGATTGCAATGGAAGGTACAAGTTTGAGAGCTCTTTCTTCAGGGCTTCCAGATCCATTTTAAATAAGGTTTCCTTTCTGTATTTTCATATAATCAAGTTGTTTAACCAGTAGTTCTAAAACTAGCTAAGCATTATAGCTTTTACATAAGGCAAATTTTCAAAAAAGTAATGCCTATGTATCTCTCCTAACCCCATTCACAACTGTTAATAATTGTCTAGCATGAAATGTGGAAACTTGCATTTGTAAAAATCCATATGAGTTTCCAGTGTGAAACAGGTTTTAGAATCAGTAATTTTACCATGTTAAATCTTATATCACTTATGTCTTATTTCTACAGTAAAGACAGTGTGTAATTCTCAGTGGTGTTATCATGAAGAAATAAGATTATGTAGCAAAATTTGTTTAAAGATAATAAAGGACCACATTCTGGTTTATTATGTATCATACACAGTTAAAGGTAAGAAATTATACTCTGAGAATAAAGAAAAACCAAATTTGTAACCATGGATTTCTTCTGTTGGATAGTTTACTAATAGGTGTTCCTATAAATATTATAAGGTGTTCTATTTTTAGTCTAATATTTTCCAGTTATTTTTTTTTTCTGTAACCAGCAGTATAATAAATGGAGAAGGCAATGGCACCCCACTCCAGTACTCTTGCCTGGAAAATCCCATGGACGGAAGAGCCTGGTAGGCTGCAGTCCATGGGGTCACTAAGAGTCGGACATGACTGAGCGACTTCACTTTCACTTTTCACTTTCATGCATTGGAGAAGGAAATGGCAACCCACTCCGGTGTTCTTGCCTGGAGAATCCCAGGGACGGGGGAGCCTGGTGGGCTGCCGTCTATGGGGTCGCACAGAGTCGGACACGACTGAAGCGACGTAGCAGCAGCAGTATAATAAATATTATTGTACTTATATCCTTCAGTAGTTTTGTCTTCATTTTTGTAGAAGATTCTTAAAGATGTCTTAGAGACTGTTGTGCCAATAGGAATTGTTTTCAAATTTGTATAGATACTGATCAAATTTTTACCAACAGTGAATGGGAATGTTCATTTTCCTTCAACCTCTACAACACTGGTTGTAATGAGATTTTGGTGGTTAAAAGTTCAGTTTTTGAATTTTCTGTTTCAGATTAGTGCTATATAAGAGAGAAAACAGGAATGTTTTGGGTAACAAACGCATATTCTCCTTTCTCATTGATCCTGGTAAACTGCTTTGCAGGCAAAAATATATTCCCTCTGCCTATCTTCCTTATCTGATTTTCTCCTATTCTTTCATCTTGCTGAATTTACTTCAGCTAAAAGATCTGTGCTTTTCAGGGACATTGTACTTTGCTTTTCAGCCATAGTTTTCTGCTAAAATGTTACCTCCTCAGGAAACCTTTCCCAGACCATCTATATTAGTTTGCTACAGCTGTCATAATAGAGGACCACAAACTGAGTGTGTTTAACAAAGGAAATTTATTTTCCAGAATTCTGGAGACTAGAAGTCTGAGATCAAGGTACTGGTAGTGTTGGTTTCTTCTGAGACTTCTCTCTCTGATTGTAGATGGCCATCTCCTCTCTGTGTCTCCACATCATCTTCTCTTTAAATATGTCTGTGTCTAAATGTATCTTTTTTTTCCCCCAGAGAGTAAATCTGTCATATTCGATTAGGGCTTACCCTAATTACCTCATTTTAACTTTACTATCTTAAAATATTGTCACTTTCTCAGCTACTGGGAATTAGAATTTCAACTTATGAATTTAGTGGGGGACACAATCCAGCACATAACACCACTCTTTAAAAATATAGTACTCCAACCATGCCCTCATCCTTCATATTTTATTGCATATTACATATTACATTTAATCACCTTTTCACATTCATTGGCTTATTTATTAACCATCACCCCCACCAGAATGTAAGGTTTATGAGGATACCAGCTTTTCTTGCCTTAGTCACTGCTATACACCCAAGGCCTAGAAATATTGTGCACAATATGTTCCCAGGAATTATGTGCCAAATGATGAATATATAAATTTTAGATAGTATGAGAATACACAAGACTCAGTGTTGTCATGAGTTAACACACTATTATGCAACTGAGTTTTCCAACTCTACACTTGAAATTTAATTTGAAGTACATTGCCAAATGATCAACCAGATTTACTTTTGTACATTGTGCAAATCTTTAAAATCAATTTAATTATTTTCTCTGTTTTTACATATCTGCATTAGCTAGGGCTTTCATAATGAAATATAAAACTGGGTGGTGCAAACAAGGTCAAGGTGTCAGTGGGCTTAGTTTCCTTGCTCTCCTTGGTCTATGGACAGCCACCTTCTCCGTGTTCTCACATGGTATTTTCTGTGTGTGTAGGTACCCCTGCTGTTTCTCTGGGTCCAAGTTTCCTCTCCTTATAAGGATGCCAATTAGATTGGATTAAAAGACCCCCCCAAAAGTCTCCTTTTAACCTCATCACCTCTAAATACCCTGTCTTCAAATGCAGTTAAATTCTGAGGTACTGGATATTAGGGATTCAGTATTCCAGTTTTGAGAGAGATATAATTTAGTCTATTACAACATCTATTTCTGCCTCAGAGTTACATTTTTGAGGATAAATTTTGAGGATGACCTCTTCAATATTTATTATCAAAATTAATTGCTCAATGTTTTATAGTTTTTTTTTATCAGCATAGAGACTTGTCATATTTGTTTGGATTCTGGATAATAACCATGGTATTAAATATATTCACCACATTTATAATAAAGTTCATTCAATTCAACATGTATTTACATGGTGAATGACTAAAGTTTGTAAGTAATAATTCAATACCAGTGCTCTAAAATTTTCAGTTTTGTAAAATTGTGCTCAGACTGGCTAGAATGATGGACTTCCCTTGTGGCTCGGTTGGTAAAGAATCTGCCTGCAATGTGGAAGACCTGGGTTCGATCCCTGGGTTGGGAAGATCCCCTGGAGAAGGGAAAGGCTACCCACTCCAGTATTCTGGCCTGGAGAATTCCATGGACTGTATAGTCCATGGGGTTGCAAAGAGTTGGACACGACTGAGTGACTTTCACTTTCACTTTCTGGCTAGAAAGATAAGGTTCCCTATCAATGGAGGTTCATATGCAGTCTTGTTAAACACTTCAGAGGTATTCTGGAGTAGATGGAAGCATAGACTTGGGAAATCTATTCAAAGTTTCAAGGGCTCCTTCTGTGTCTTGGAAACAATAATTTTAATCATGCTTCTATTTTCCTAAGCTCATATGTGCAAAAAGCAACTGTTATCCATTTTAGGAAGATGACCTAAATAGCATGGTAAAGTTTGTAAAGTTCATCCATCATTAAAAGCAACCACAGAATTTTAAGTTTTCAAAATATTTTGGAAATATCCAACACACACATGTTACACACACACACACACAATTATTTAGGTAAGTCTGCCTGATATGTAAAGTGAAGTTGAGTTCCTGATCATATTTTATGTCAAGTATTATTTTTAGATAAGAAATATGTTTTATAATTTTAATATGCTGCATGGTTTGTTTTATCAACTGAAAAAAATATAGCGACATGTTGCTAACTTTATACTTGTGAGGAAAACATCTAATGCCTATATGAGTGGAATTTTAATTGAACAGATGGCTGATACAGGTGAAAACTAAGTAAGGAAAAAATATTTCTTCATGTTACTGAAGTGGTTTATGCTATAATATTGATTACACTTTTTCTGGGAAACAAAATACTTAGAAATGTATACTTTGTGAAGTTTTTTAAGCAGCTTTAGATTAAAATATAATATACAAATCTCTTTATCACTCATTTATTCACTTGGTTACTGGCAAAATTCTGTAGTCAATTAACATAGCTTAAATGAAGTACTTATCTCTCAGCAATCATTACATTACAAATTAAATTTTAGTACAGTTCAATTTGTGTTGAAGACTGAAGTCTTGTTGGCCAAAGTATATTTGTCATCTCAATTATTATTTTTTTTTAACCTTTGCTGATGTGAATTAGCTTCTTTTATGATCTTACAGAAATGAGAAAGTCTTGGAATGGTTCATTTTCTTGTATTTTGGAGTAGTTCACTTTTTAAGAATTTGATCTTAAAAATTGAATATAATCTCACACTGATGATTGGGTTGTCATAAATATGTAATCACCTACCACACAATTGCACTCATCTCACATGAAGTCATCTCACACGCTAGCAAAGTAATGCTCAAAATTCTCCAAGCCAGGATTCAATAGTACATGAACCATGAAATTTCAGATGTTCAAGCTGGATTTAGAAAAGGCAGAGGAACCAGAGATCAAATTGCCAACCTCCATTGGATCATTGAAAAAGCAAAAGAGTTCCAGAAAAACATCTACTTCTGTTTTATTGACTAAGCCAAAGCCTTTGACTGTGTGGATCACAATAAACTGTGGAAAATTCTGAAAGAGATGGAAAAACCAGACCACCTGAACTGCATCTTGAGAAATCTGTATGCAGGTCAGGAAGCAACAGTTAGAACTGGACGGGGAACAACAGACTGATTCCAAATAGGGAAAGGAGTACATCAAAACTGTATATTGTCACCGTGCTTATTTAACTTATATGTAGAGTATATCATGAGGAATGTTGGGCTGGATGAAGCACAAGCTGGAATCAAGAGTACTTTGAGAAATATCAATAACCTCAGATATGAGGATTACACCACCCTTATGGCAGAAAACAAAGAAGAACTAAAGAGTCTTTTGAGGAGAGTGAAAGAGGAAAGTGAAAAAGTTAGCTTAAAATTCAATATTCAGAAAACTAAGATCATGGCATCTGGACCCATCACTTCATTGCAAATAGATGGGGAAACAATGGAAAAACTACAGAATTTATATTTTTGGGCTCCAAAATCACTGCAGATGGTGACTGCAGCCATGAAATTAAATGATGCTTGCTCCTTGGAAAAAAAGTTATGACCAACCTAGACAGCATATTAGAAAGCAGAGATATTACCTTGCCGACAAAGGTCCATCTGGTCAAAGCTATGGTTTTTCCAGTAGTCATGTATGGATATGAGAATTGGACTATAAATAAAGCTGAGCACAGAAGAATTGATGCTTTTGAACTGTCGTGTTGAACACTCTTGAGAGTCCCTTGGACTGCAAGGAGATCCAACCAGTCCCTCCTAAAGGAAGTCAGTCCTGAATATTCATTGGAAGGACTGATGTTGAAGCTGAAACTCCAATAGTTTGGCCACCTGATGCGATGAACAGACTCATTTTGAAAAGACCCTGATGCTGGGAAAGATTGAGGGCAGGAGGAGAAGGGGATGAAGGAGAAGGGGATGAGATAGGATGAGATGGTTGGATGGCATCACCGACTCAGTGGACATGAGTTTGAGTAAACTCTGAGAGTTGGTGATGGACAGGGAGGCCTGGTGTGCTGCAGTCCATGGGGTCGCAAAGAGTTGGGCACAACTGATTGGCTGAAATGAACTGACTGTAATATGTAATCATCATAGAAATTTTTATGGTGAATCTAATTAACAAATAAGGGGAAAATATTCATAATTTATATCTTAAACTTAAGGAGGCCTTATAAATATATGCTGCATTGAACAAAGATCATATTGATGCATTTAAATAAATTAACCTTACTTCTCTCTGGTCAAATTCTGAATTATGATCATTTTGAAATTATAATATATGGATAGAATAGATGTGTAAGACAGGATTGAAACACCCGTAAAAGTAATCTCAGTTGTCAAATCACTGCTCACCCACTAAAGGATTAGTACTTGAAGAAGCACATTATACACACTTTCTTAAGTTGCATTTAAAGTCAGTCCATTACTAAGAATGGATGTATTCTTTCTGAAGTAACGTTCATTACTGACCTGAGAATGAGAAAATTTATGATGTAAATGTGCATGCAAATTACAATCTCTTAGAGCTGAATTTTTCTTCTTAAAAGTGATTATTTAAAACTTGACCAAATGGGAAATACAATTTAAACATCATTGAAAATTTCCTTTATTAAACATATGATCTTAAGCTTTCTTAAAGCCTTGATTAAGCACAATTGATAATTGGCTTTAATATCTAAGTATTTCCTCAGTTGCCACACTTTCAATTAAATCATTTGATAGGCCAAAGTACTAGAATTTTTAAAAAAAAATCCAGTTATTTTCACCAGAGCAACCTATACAATTATTTAGTGAGTAAGTCTGTTAAGAATCATGCAGACATATAGAAGACATTGCTTGGCTGGTCCTGGTGTCCTAAAGTTAGGGGAGGGGCAGTGCTGGGATGGGACCAGGTAGAAGATGTTAGCTGTCAGTACTAGTGTCTCTGAGGGAAATTAATGAGTCTATTCTTGGATGGTTGGGAAGACAACAAACCAGCTCCAACTATTGCTGCTGATTTCAATTGTTACTACCAGGATAAAAAAAGAAAAATGTAGCTAAGCTAATACTGTTTGGAACAGGAAGGAAATAGCCTGATTTTGTTTTCTCCTCTAGTCTTCCAATCCTGTCCAGCATTCTCAGTTCATAGATCCCAACAGAAAACCAGTTATTCCCTTAGCCACCTCTATTTCTTTATAATATTACTGCTCTCAGATATTATACTATTCTATCTTTGTGCTTGCTTACTTTCTCTTCAGTGTCGTAGATGCCATGTAAGAACACATTTTTGTTGTTTTATTTACTATTCTTTTCCTACTACCTTGAGAATTGAAATGCAGACACTCAATGCATATTTGTATATTAACGAATGAATGAGTCCCATAGAGCTCTCCTTGATGCTAGCTCTTCATTCTGGAATCCTACTCGTTACTTATGATAGAGTCCCTACTAGTGTCGACTTCTATATGTTCCTGACTTCTGTCTTCATATACAATCTTTTTCAATAAGGGGATATAAAAATAATTTCCATAATCTCATCTTACCTTCAGGTACTAGTGATTTCCTAGTATATCTGTCTCACCCATTTTACCTGTAATGACTACGTAAGAATGACTGAATAGTGATGTTTATGGCTATATAAACTATCAATTAAAGCATTATTTAATTAGCATGTCTTAAAAAGATTAAGATCCATGAATCCAGAAAATTTCTTTTACCAGATCTTATTTTATTATAAACTAAAACCTTTTTATGTTGCTATAATAATCTCATAAAAATTTTATTATATTTAGAGAGAATTAAACATTTTACTCTAATAAATGAAGCTACTTACTTCCAAAAAGACAATATATAACATACACAATCATAATTTTATTGTTTGTAGTATTAGATGATTTTCTTTGAAATATAATCTTTACTCTGAATAATAAACCAAATACTCCCTCTGAAATACTCAATATATACTTACTTGTCTACTAATCATAAGATATTTTGACAGGTCCATGTTTTATGAGCTGAATGAGGCCACAGTATACCAGGATCTAGAAAGGAAAGCATTCTCTGTGGGGGTACATATATTTCAAATCATGATGGCATAATTTATTCTTCTCCATTGTGAAAAGATATCTTGGCACAACTATCAGCCAACGTATAAAACACTGAAACCGGTAAGTTGACACTTTTACTAGAGTTCTATGATCCCATAATTTTTTTTCCTTGGCAGTATTTCCAATTGAGGTCTTCAAAAAGTCTATTTATTCCCCTTAAATAATTGCTTCCCCTTAATCTATTACAAATATTGGAGCATAAAATAATGTATATATAATTTTGACCTTTTCCTGAAGTATCTGGTGGGACTTGGCAAATTGTCCTAGAGTTGATAATGTTACAAAATTTCTTTGTTACAAAGTAGTAAATAGGAACACTTTTTCCATTTCTAAAACTTCTATATTTGAAGGGGACAGAAGAAACTTTGGATACAGGTAGTCTTTTATTTATTTATTTTTTCTGGAAAGCAAGGCTATCATTATTCTTGTAAATTATATTCTTATAATAGATTATCAATGAGAATAATATTAAAATTGGAAAAATGACATCAATACAATCAATTCTCTAATTATCATTGTTTTATATGCAATACTGAAGAGACTAAAATGTATTTTGGTATTTCTTACAACTGGCTTCACACGTTCTCTTTCAAAATTTCAAGTAGTATAGTTTAATATTCATTTCAGCTCAAAATGTGTATTAAGTACCTAGTAAGTACAAGCTTACATACTAAGAGTAAGTAAGCTTACTTACTAGGAGAAGGGAATGGCAAACCACTTCAGTATTCCTGCCTTGAGAACCCCATGAACGGTATGAAAAGGCAAAAAGATAGGACACTGAAAGATGAACTCCCCAGGTTGGTAGGTGCCCAATATGCTACTGGAGATCAGCAGAGAAATAACTCCAGAAAGAATGAAGAAACTTAGCCAAAGCAAAAACAACACCTAGTTGTGGATGTGACTGGTGAAGGAAGCAAGGCCCGATGCTGTAAGAGCAATATTGCATAGGAACCAGGAATGTTAGGTCCATGAATCAAGGCAAACTGGAAGTGATCAAACAGGAGATGGCAAGAGTAAACATTGACATTTTAGGAATGAGCCAACTAAAATGGACTGGAATCAGTGAATTTAACTCAGATGACCATCATATTTACTATTTTGGGCAAGAATCCCTTAGAAGAAAAGGAGCAGCCATCATAGTCAACAAGTGAGTCTGAAATGCAGTACTTGGATGCAATCTCAAAAACAACAGAATGATGTCTCTTCATTTCCAAGGTAAACCATTCAATATCATGGAAATCCAAGTCTATGTCCCAACCAATAATCCTGAAGAAGCTGAAGTTGAACAGTTCTCAGAAGACCTATAAGACCTGCTAGAAGTAACACCCAAAAAAAGATGTCCTTTTGATTATAAGAGACTGGAATGCAAAAGTAGGAAGTCAAGAAATACCTGGAGTAACAGGCAAATTCAGCCTTGGATTACTGAATGAAGCAGAGCAAAGGCTAATAGCCTTTTGCCAAGAGAATGCACTGGTCATAGCAAATACCCTCTTCCAACAACACAAGAGAAGACTCTACAGATGGACACCACCAGATGGTCAACCCTGAAATCAGGTTGATTATATTCTTTGCAGCCAAAGATGGAGAAGCTCCATAGAGTCAGCAAAAACAAGATTGGGAGCTGACTCTGGCTCAGATCATGAACTCCTTATTGCCAAATTCAGACTTAAATTGAAGAAAGTATGGAAAACCACTAGACCATTCAGGTATGACCTAAATCAAATCCCTAAGGATTATACAGTGGAAGTGAGAAATAGATTTAAGGGACTAGAGTTGATAAACAGAGTGCCTGATGAACTATGGATGGAGCTTCCTGACACTGTACAGTAGACAGGGATCAGGATCATCCCCAAGAAAAAGAAATGCAAAAAAGCAAAATGGCTATCTGAAGAGGCCTTACATGTAGCTGTGAAAAGAAGAGAAGCCAAAAGCAAAGGAAAAAAGGAAAGATATACCCATTTCAATGCAGAGTTCCAAAGAATAGCAAGGAGAGATAAGAAAGCCTTCCTAGGTGATCAATGAAAAGAAATAGAGGAAACTGGTAGAAGGAGAAAGACTAGCAATCTCTTCAAGAAAATTAAACATATCAAGGGAATATTTCATGCAAAGATTAGCTCAATATAGGACAGAAATGGTATGGACCTAACAGAAGCAGAAGATATTAAGAAGAGGTGGTGAGAATACACAGAATAACTGTACAAAAAAGATCTTCAAGACCCAGATAATAACGATGGTGTGATAACACACCTAGAGCCAGACATCCAGGAATGTGAATTCAAGGGGGCCTGAGGAAGCATAACTATGAACGAAGCTAGTGGATGTGATGGAATTTCAGTTGAGCTATTTCAAATCCTAAACGATAATGCTGTGAAAGTGCTGCATATGCCAGCAAATATGAAAAACAGCAGTGGCCATAGAACTGGAAAAGGTCAGTTTTCATTCCAAGGCCAAAGAAAGGCAATGCCAAAGAATACTCAAACTACTGCACAATTGCACTCATCTCACAGCTAGCAAATAATGCTCAAAATTCTCCAAGCCAGGATTCAGCAATACATGAACCGTGAACTTCCAGATGTTCAAGCTGGTTTTAGAAAAGGCAGAGGAACCAGAGATCAAATTGCCAACATCCACTGGATCATCAAAAAAGCAAGAGAGTTCCAGAAAAACATCTATTTCTGCTTTATCGACTATGCCAAAGCCTTTGACTGTGTGGATCACAACAAACTGTGGAAAATTCTGAAAGAGATGGGCATACCAGACCACCTGACCTGCCTCTTGAGAAATCTGTATGCAGGTGAGGAAGCAATAATTAGAACTGGACATGGAACTACAGACTGGTTCCAAATAGGAAATGGAGTACGTCAAAGCTGTATATTGTTACCATGCTTATTTAACTTATATGCAGAGTACATCATGAGAAACGCTGGGCTGGATGAAGCACAAGCTGGAATCAAGATAGCTGGGAGAAATGTTAATAACCTCAGATATGCAGATGACACCACCCTAATGGCAGAAAGTGAAGAAAACCTAAAGAGGTCTTGATGAAGGTGAAAGAGGAGAGTGAAAAAGTTGGCTTAAAGCTCAACATTCAGAAAACTAAGATCATGTCATTTGTTCCCGTCACTTCATGGCAAATAGATGGGGAAACAGTGGAAACAGTGACTGACTTTATTTTGGGCACTCCAAATCACTGCAGATAGTGACTGAAGCCATGAAATTAAAAGATGCTTACTCCTTGGAAGGAAAGTTATGACCAACCTAGACAGCAAATTAAAAAGCAGAGACATTACTTTGCCAACAAAGGTCCATCTAGTCAAGGCTATGGTTTTTCCAGTGGTCATGTATGGACGTGAGAGTTGGACTATAAAGAAAGCGGAGTGCCAAAGAATTGATGCTTTTGAAGTGAGGTGTTGCAGAAGACTCTTGAGAGTCCCTTGGACTGCAAGGAAATCCAACCAGTCCATCCTAAAGGTTATCAGTCCTGAGTGTTCATTGGAAGGACTGATGTTGAAGCTGAAACTCCAATACTTTGGCCACCTAATGTGAAGAATGGTTTCACTGGAAAAGACTCTGATGCTGGGAAAGATTGATGGCAGGAGGAGAAGGGGATGACAGAGGATGAGATGGCTGGGTGGCATCACCGACTCAATGGACATGAGTTTGAGTAAACTCCTGGAGTTGGTGATGGACAGGGAGGCCTGGCCTGATGCAGTCCATTTTGTCACAAAGAGTCGAACACGACTGAGTGACTGAACTGAACTGAACTGAGATACAAGCTATTGCCAGTCACATTTGCTACCTTCAGCAGAAAAATAGTTGGTGGTGACATTGATTAAATAAGCAAGTGAAACAGTGTGGTTGATACCAGATAGAATAGTGAGTTATAAACCAAGCAGATCCTTAATACTTTAAGGTTCCATTTGATTAAGAGGAGTAGTGAAAGTTTCCCAGAGAGGTGTTTTAATTAGTACAGGACACTGAAAAGCTGAATGGTGGTTGAATGCATTTCTGTCAGCTACATCCAGGGTACACATTTGAGGGGAACTAAAAAGCTAGAGAGAAATAACATTACAGTAAGATATAGCAGGGAGATCATGCCCAGTACTGATAAGATAGAGAGTAACAGGTGAAAAGTGAATTTCAACTGGTCAGCATACACAATTAAAAGTTAATAATAACAAATTAGTTTTAAGCTAGTGTGGTGGGAAAAATACTGATTTCAATAGTACTCAGAAGGAGGGGGAAAGATCATGTTCTGTTCAGTTCAGTTCAGTCACTTAGTCATATCCTACTGTTTGCGACCCCATGAACTTCAGCACCCAGGCCTCCCTGTCCATCACCAACTCCCGGAGTCCACTTAAACCCATGTCCATTGAGTCGGACATGCCATCCAACCATCTCATCCTCTGTCGTCCCCTTCTTCTCCTGTCCTCAATCTTTCCCAGCATCAGAGTCTTTTCAAATGAATCTGCTCTTCGCATCAGGTGGGAAAGATTTGGAGTTTCAGATTCAACATCAGTCCTTCCAGTGAACATTCAGGACTGATTACCTTTACGATGGACTGGTTGGGTATCCTTGCAGTCCATGGGACTCTCAAGAGTCTCTCCGACACCACCATTCAAAAGCATCAGTTCTTTGGTGCTCAGCTTTCTTTATAGTCCAACTATCACGTCCATACATGACCACTGGAAAAACCATAGCCTTGACTAGATGGACCTTTGTTGACAAAGTAACATCTCTGCTTTTTAATATGCTGTCTATGTTGGTCATAACTTTCCTTCCAAGGAGTAAGCATCTTTTAATGGCTACAATCACCATCTGGAGTGATTTGGAGTCCCCCCAAATAAAGTCAGCCACTGTTTCCACTGTTTCTCCATCTATTTGTGATGGGACCAAATGACATGATCTTAGTTTTCTGAATGTTGAATTTTAAGCCAACTTTTTCACTCTCTTCTTTCACTTTTTTCAGGAGGCTCTTTAGTTCTTCCCTTTCTTCCATAAGAGTGGTGTCATCTGCATATCTAAGCTTATGGATATTTCTCCTGGCAATCTTGATTCCAGCTTGTGCTGCCTCCATCCCAGTGTTTCTCATGATGTACTCTGCATATAAGTTAAATAAGCATGGTGACAATATACAGCCTTGACATACTCCTTTTCCTATTTGGAACCAGTCTGTTTCATGTCCAGTTCTAACTGTTGCTTCCTGATCTGCGTACAGGTTTTTCAAGAGGCATGTCAGGTGATCTGGTGTTCCCATCTCTTGAAGAATTTTCCACAGTTTATCGTGATCCACACAATCAAAGGCTTTGGTATTGTCAGTAAAGCAGAAATAGATGTTTTTCTGGACCTCTCTTGCTTTTTCGATGATCCAGCCAGTGTTGGCAATTTGATCTGTGGCTCCTCTGCCTTTTCTAAAACCAGCTTGAACATCTGGAAGTTCACAGTTCACATATTGCTGAAACCTGGCTTGGAAAATTTTGAGCATTACTATACTAGCATGTGAGATGAATGCAATTGTGCGGTAGTTTGAGTATTCTTTGTTAGGCGTGATCAACAGGAAGTTTGAATTTATCATCTGGGGATTAAGGGAGATAAGGACTTGATTTGTTAATTCCTACAAAACTTGTGTTTAAACGGATTAGAATTGTTGGAATGGAAACCAAAACCTATTTAATGTATATGTGTCTATATTAAATAATATATAATATAATATATATATAGTGGAGAGAATCGCTTTTTGGCCTTTTGGCTAAGATCAAGTGTGGTATAGTGGAGAGGGAGTGACACAGAGAGATTGATACATGCATGAGAGTTGGACCTTAAAGAAAGCTGAGCACCGAAGAATTGATGCTTTTGAACTGTGGTGTTGGAGAAGACTCTTGAGAGTCCCTTGGACTGCAAGGAGACCCAACCAGTCCATCCTAAAGGAGATCAGTCCTGGGTGTTCATTGGAGGGACTGATGTTGAATCTGAAACTCCAATACTTTGGCCATGTGATGTGAAGAGCTGACTCATTTGAAAAGACCCTGATGCTGGGAAAGATTGAAGGAGGGAGGAGAAGGGGACGACAGAGGATAAGATGGTTGGATGGTATCACCGACTCGATGGACATGGGTTTGGGTGAACTCCGGGAGTTGGTGATGGACAGGGAGGCCTGGTGTGCTGCATTCTTGGGGTCGCAAAGAGCCGGACACGACTGAGCGACTGAACTGAACTGAAATTGGTTTTTAGATTTTCTTTATTCCCAAACTGGATGTGTTCTCTTTAATTTTCTACATTACTTTATGCCACATTTACTGCGCTAACCACGGTCTTTTGTTGTTGTTCCATAATTATTTGTGAATTTTACTCATGGTTATATTTGTCTGATTATTTCTCGAGTGAAGCAACATTTATTTAACTTTTTACTTCCTTCAGTGCCTTTAACAATGCTTTACATATAAAAAGAAGCAGCAAATATTTACAGAACTTAATAGAATAGAATAATAACACTCCAAGCTGGAAATTTAAAGGTAAACTGCTTAAATCTGACTCTTAAATTCACCAATAAAAACTTCACCATACCAATGTTTTTATTTTGATTGAGCCAGATTGAAAAAAAAAAAAAGTAAAACCACTTAAAAAATTGAACAAACAAAAGTAGCAGAAGGAAGACAAAACATGAAATAAACGCATGTGTAACTTAGTTTCTCTATTCCTCACCAGCGTATTTTCATTAACAAGTCTACTTTTAATTCTTAGCATGGGTTAGTCCAGGCATCAAAGCTTTTGTTCTGTGGGCCACCCTGTTTCTCTTGGATAAGGAAGTCTCCCTTCCTCCTGTAAATTTGTCTGCACCTGAAAGCTTAGCTGTTACTGCAGTGGTACTCAGCATTGTATTTTGACCTTTCTCATAGCCCTCCAGAATTATCTGCTAATGTAGTACCCACTGCTCGTTGGGAAACCACTCACACCCTCAGCACCTCTTGCAGAAAGTAGACGTTAATTTGCATCCAAGTGACAGGTTGGTATGGGGCAAGGCTATTTTCTTTTCTTCTTTTTTTTGAGGGGACTCATAGGAACACTTGATTTCCCAGCTTCCCCTGCAGTAAGCTGAGACACAGTGATGATATTAGGAGTGGAAGTGACATAAGGTACTTCTGGACCAACACAGTTAAGAGTTAGTATGCCTTCCTCTGCTTCTTCTCCTCTGTAACATTATGGTCCAGGAGATCATGTGATACAACCTTTCTAGCTGTAAATTGGAGAAAGATTTTTCCAACTGACATCAGACAGATCTCTGTGTTTATCTGTTACATAGCATAACAGCTTATCTTGAAAGATATACACAGAAGCATTCTCTTTCCTTTTTTTTTGTTTTTGTTTTTTTGTTTTTATTACACTGTTGGAAAGATCTCAAAATAGTTCTGTGTGTACCCAAAGGTTTTAAAGAGTTCAGTACGTGATCTTTTTCAGCTTTTCATTCTTGTTCTCCACCTGCCATAGGACAGAGCTAAATCCACTGAGAGCTAAGCCTTGTATTAAATCTGTGATACTTATTGTATCTCGCACAAAGTTTCTCTTTAACTCAGAAGACTATGGCTTGACATTAGGTCAAGTTTGTTGTGTCTATCTTCTCCTACCCTAAGACCTCTGTATAAATAGAACTTTCTTAGAAATTAATCAGACATGTCCAGAAATTCCTAGATCTTAGAAGAAACAGTGTCTTAGTAGCAAACATGGCATAATATAGCATCTTAGTGTTATAAGGAGAAGCTATTTTATAGACATGAACACTGGTAAATGAAAAATTTCTATAAATTGCATAATGGCTAGATTTCAAAGGCTTTCTAAGTACTTGTGAAATTAGAAATTGCATATTAAAGTATTCTTAATTTCTTGGTTGGGATAACTTGAAATATATTTCTATATCATTTTTAAATAACCTAGTAATGGAGAATATTGCAAATAAAGAATGATATAAGTGTCCAAGAATTATATGGATTATTTTACCAGTAGTTTTTATATCATATTTTAGCATTTGAGTTAAATGTATGTTCCCAGATTTAAATCTTACAATTTTCCTTTTTTGATTGCGAGACTATGAGAGTACACTGAATTTAATATTTTAAATATTTGTGCTAATGCACCACATTGTTCCTTGTAATAATCATTGAATTGAATATTGATCAGAGCATTATCAGTAATTTTCCTGTTTAGGATAAATTTCAGATATTCAAAGCATTTTCTTTGCTCTTTGATTAAGAGGATTATGAGTTTAATCTTAATTGGTAGTTTTGCACTAACCGTCTTGAAAGACTTCTCTGGAGTAACACATCTATTTTCTGTACTCTTTCCTTTCTTTCTTTCCCTCCAGTTACTGTAGAGAAAGGATCTCTCATCTGTCATCCCCTTCCTAGCTTCTACTCTTCCATCTTTCTCCCACTGTCTCATGTCTTCGTCCATAATAATACCCATAAACACACTTTGTTTTTTAGAGCAGAGATTACGACATATTATTCTTTATATTCCTCATGTATATAACAATGCCTGACAAACAGAGATCATACATAGATTTTTTAAAAAGAATGATTGGGTGAGTTATACATATGTTAATAAAACTTTGAACACTCTTTAGGGATCCTAATATCATCAGTAATCACTTTTGCATTTCTAAAACTTTTGCTGGAAAACAACCTGAGGGATCTAGAGCCAGATCAAATTATTCTGGCCAACACTCTCAGAATCATTTGTTAAAACAGTGGCTAAACTTGGATAAGCATAGAGAAGATGCAGTAAAACCTTCATGAATTCCAGTTAAATTTGAATACTCTTTATCAACATGTCACTTTTAACAGTCTCACTCCCATGGTTATGACACAGAATTTATTTCCTGAAATCTCTCAACTGTGAAATCAATATTGCATTCTTTGAACATAGTTTCCTGTTTTTGCTGCTCTATCCCTTTCAACTTCAATAGCCATCTTTGCAGTTTCATCAAGATTTCCAGTTCCGTTTTGTGTTTTTTTCCAGTTCCAACCTTTCTCTTTTCTATCTAGCACAGACCCCATCGTTTGTGACATCAATTTCCTGCTCTTTCTATGGTCAGTTCTGTTGGCCTGTCTATCATCTGCTGCAGGTGTTCTGTAAACCCCAATAAAATATACTGCATCCCAACCCCAAAGAAGTACAACAACTTCATATTATTTTTAGATTAAAAAAAAACAAATATGTGCCTAGATTCAACTAAAAGTGTTTTAATTTCACGAGGACTATTACCCTAGTTTCTCAATATGTTTTATTATTTCCTTCAATGTTTTCATCTAATCATTTCTTTACTTTCATCACGTAATCTTTCTTCCTTATTATGTCACTAGGCAAATATTCTCTCTGCTTCCAGGCATCAGCTTTTCTCTATATTTACCCTATTTGCTCTACTTTTAGTAGAAAAAAAATATTATTTTCTTTAGTAAAAACAAATATATCCTCCTTCATTTTGGATGCCGCGTCTTCCTGTATTACATTATATAGTTCTATAAGATTCTCTTTACGAAAGAAATTTAGTCTTTTAAAAATTATTTTAACAATTAAATAATAAAACCAACCTTGAAAATTAGAATATGTGAATTTGAAAGAAAAACATGTATCATATATAGAGATAGATATTATTGTGGGCATCAATCATATGGAGAATACTTAAATAATTTGTATGATTTATGATTGAGGTCCTACTGCCAAACAGCATTTATAGCACAAAAAAATCATATTCTGTTAATGAGCACACTGATAGCTTCAATATTACCTTTGATCAAAAAGACCAAAGGGTTTTTGCTAAATATCCTGGGAAAGAAATTCTTGTGACTTTCCAACTGAACTTAAGTAAGAAAGTATATAGAATGTTGTAGGTACAACATCTATCTTGAAAGCATAAATGTAAAACTGGCTGAATATGGACAACTTTGGGAGAAGACAGGAAATAGGAGAGACAGCAAATCTATTCTTGGTGGCATAAGATATAATTTGATATAATTTAAAAGGCACGTTTTAAACCCTGCCTTAAGCCATCCTCAATCTTTAGCTTGAGTCATTTTGTAATGGTCATTTGGAACTGAAAAATAATTACTAATATAGTATTTTGTATGCAGTGAATGTTCATTTATACTTAATTACTGATTAATTCAGTTGAATCTGTTCACTCAATTCTACTATGAAAATTTTATAATATTTTTATAAGAATATTATATAACACCTTTATAACTTTAAAAAAAAGAAATTTTCCGGCTACGTACAAATATTTATTTTATAGATAAAATTTATACTGATTTGTTATGTTTCTAAAATCTAGAAATAATGAGAAAAGACAAACTAAACAAAACAAGAACATTAGCAGGATTTTGATAATGAGCACTTGGATATCAATGTTAAGTTGTTAAGAATTTACATTTTCATCTTTGAAATATCTTATTGAATGATTTTTATATACTTATTTTGGCCTTTATATTTCCCATTGGGTTTAGATATTCCTTTTTGTTTTATTATTTTTTCTTGCTGCTTTCATATTATTGTTATCATAAATAAAATAAATTTTATATGTTAAACTATTGATTTACGAAAACTGGAATTTGAAAGAGGACATGTGGAAGTATGTTAAAGTAAGTGGATGGGGAGGTAGCAGGGTGTTTACACAGTTAAGAGCTCTCGGGTATAAGAACTGAAGAATATATTTGCATCTTGCAAAGGAAAATGGAGGGTTCAACAGTTTCTGTTCACAGAAACAGACTCTGTGATGAGTTCCCTCCTCATGAACGTGATATCATTTTGAGCAAAACTTCTCATTACTCAAAGAAATTAGATAAGAATCAGTGGTGGCTGATTCTACATTGGGGAGGGTTGGAATGAGTGACGTACATCATTGCTTTTTCATGGGAAAAGGATAAGATCAAATGAGAATGAGTATGGGTTGTAGAAATTCGATTCATACCAATTTTGTGAGCTTGAAGATTTAGGGGTACAGTAGAATTCTTGTTCCTGTCATGGATATTTTTTCTATTTGTACAAATAAATTATGTTCTCATAGTTTCATGTTTACTTGTTTGCCCTCTATTGCTGTCATTTAAAAGGAAAGAAATACTGAAGATAGTAGAAGGAGGACTGGAGATCGAGTTTCTTATAAATTTTCAATTTTTTTAAGGTCTTTCATGTATGCCATTTTAGCGTAGTCAGTGTTTCTAAAGATATATAGGTAATAGAAATTTTAAATATTCCAGAAACACAAATCTGAAATATATTTTTAAAGAATATGATCAATATAAATTTTACACATCAGCCTAATTCTCATTCTATGTCTTTTCTTAAATATTAAATGGAATAAACTAAAATTAATTTTAAAATGATATCCATTCTTTAGAGAAACATTTCCAATTTGCATTGATTAAACATCAACAATTCATGAAGCAATGATATTTGTATAAAATGAATAAAATTCAGTTTGTGTTGATGTCAGCTTGACCACAGAGATCCTGATTTTTAAAACCATATTCATCTTATTGATGGAAATATCAAATCTAAAATTAGACAAGTTATTTTATTTCTATTTGTTGAAGTAGAAATGTGAACAATTTCTTATGGAATAAAGATGTTTTAAAAACTACAAATCATACAAAATGATGTTAAAATATTTTTGTAGTAATTTATAAAAGGAAATGTATAATAATATTATAGTATCTTGAAACACGAGGACACAATAAACTGATTTCAGTTATTTCTTGACTTGCAGTAGCAATAATCTCTAGCACAATGATAATCAATGTGAGATCATCACTAAGATAATTTTATATAATAGGTTTAAAGAGTTTTTTAAACTTTGAATTTATTATAATATTCTATGACTTCTAAATTCAGATAATTCCCTTTTCTTGAGGTTTCAAGGGTTCAAGAAATATCTTGTTAAAAGTGGGAAACTTATTTCCTACTCTTTCATATATAATGACCAATTATGCTCCAGATTCTTGCTATTTTGTCTTTTATTTTTTCTGAATGAGTGAGCCTCGGGCGCTATTCTTGCCTAATTTAAAGGAACATAGAGAGACTGATTGGGATTATGAACATTTCATCACAAAATCTAGTCTTTGGAATTTCAGCATAATGTAGAAACATTTTATAGATGCAATATGTTGATTTCAGGTTCAGTTCAGTTCAGTCGCTCAGTCGTGTCTGACTTCTTGCAACCTCATGGACTGCTACAGGCCAGGCATCCCTGTCCATCACCAACTCCTGGAGCTTGCTGAAACTCATGTCCATTGAGACGGTGATGCTGCCCAACCATCTCAGCCTCTGACGACCCGTTCTCCTCCTGCCTTCAATCTTTATGTAAAATAAATGTTATTAGGTTGGTGCAAGTTAATTATGGCTTTACATCATTGAGTTTTGGCATTTGATATTGGAATACATTCTTAAATAAATGTGGTTATGCTATACATCATTTTAATGCACGTTTCTTGCTTGATTGTTTTGCTAGTGACTTATTACTTGTTTATTTTATATTTATTTTAAACTATAGAAATGAATTTAGACAAAATGCAAATTCAAGTTTTTTATTTGTGTTCAAATGGGTCATAAAGCAGCAGACAACTTGCAACATCAGCAATGCATTGGGCCCAGGAACTGCTAATAGATGTATAGCGCAATGATGATTCAAGAAGTTTTGTAAAGGAGAGGAGAGCCTTAAAGATGAAGAGCCTCATGAGCTGACCACAAATCAAAAAATAATCGTCATTTTGAAGTGCTGTCTTCTCTTATTCTGTGGAAAAACAACATCGGATTGTGATCGGATTGTGATGTGCAATGAAAAGTGGATTGTATACGACAATCAGCGATGATAAGCTCAGTGGTGGGGCTGAGAAGAGACTCCAAAGCACTTCCTAAAGCCAAACTTGCACAAAATGAGGTCATGGTCACTGTTTGGCGGTCTGCTGCCCATCTGATCCACTACTGCTTTCTGAATCCTGGTGAAACCATTACATCTGAGAAGTATGCTAAACAAATTGATGAGTTGCATGAAAAACTGCAATGCCTGCAGTCAGCATGGGTCAACAGAATGGGCCCAATTCTTCTCCATGACAACGCCTGACTGCACATCGCATAACCAGCACTTCGAAAGTTGAAGCAATTGGGCTCTGAAGTTTTGCCTTATCCGTCATAGTTACCTGACCGCTTGCCAACTGACTACCACTTCTTCAAGCATCTCAACAACTTTTGGCAGGTAAAATGCTTCCACAATCAGCAAAAGGCAGAAAATGCTTTCTAAGAGTTTGTCAAATCCCAAAGTTTGCATTTTTATTTGACAGGAATAAACAAACTTATTTCTCACTGGCACAAATGTGTTGATTGTAATGTTTCCTATTTTGATTAGTAATGTGTTTGAGTGTAGTTATAAAGATTTAAAAATCTGTGATCCGAAACTGTAATTATTTTTGCACTAGCAACCTAATATTGAAGGGGATGTAAAATTAAAATTGTAATGTCCTCATACTTCTGATTTCCTGACCTTTATTCATGAATGTAACTGTCCAAATAAATTAACCAGTTTTGATATACTGTCATTAGTTGTATTTGATACTTTATTTAATGTCCTTTAGTTTTTGCTTTTACCTTAGTCACCCTTTTCTGTTCCACAATCCCATTTAGGATGCCACATTACATTTAGTTTTTATAAATTATTTGGAATTCTTCTGTATATGAGATTTGTCTTTACCATCCCATTTGTTTATTTATTCAATTAATTTATGTATGTCACTTCAATACTTAAAGTTGTAGCTCAATATTACTTTATTTTGTTGTTCAAATGTTCCATCTTTGGCAATTTGGCGATGTTTCTTTTTGTTCCAGTGTCTTTTTCACATCCCATCAGTATCATTTCAGTTCAGTCACTCAGTCGTGTCCTACTCTTTGTGAACCCATGAACTGTAGCACGCCAGGCCTCCCTGTCCATCACCAGCTCCTGGAGCCTACCCAAACTCACATCCATTGAGTTGGTGATGCCATCCAGCCATCTCATCCTCTGTCATCCCCTTCTCCTCCCTCCTTCAATCTTTCCCAGCATCAGAGTCTTTTCCAATGAGTCAGCTTTTCGCATCAGGTGACCAAAGTATTAGAGTTTCAGCTTCAGCATCAGTCCTTCCAATGAACACCCAGGACTGATCTCCTTGCAGTCCAAGGGACTCACAGGAATCTTCTCCAACATCATAGTTTGAAAGCATCAATTCTTTGGTGCTCAGCTTTCTTTATAGTCCAACTCTAACATCCATACATGACCACTGGAAAAACCATAGCCTTGACTAGATGGACCTTTGTTGACAAAGTAATGTCTCTGCTTTTTAATATGCTGTCTAGGTTGGTCATAACTTTCCTTCCAAGGAGTAAGCGTCTTTTAATTTCATGGCTGCAATCACCATCTGCAGCGATTTTGGAGCCCAATAAAATAAAGTCAGCCACTGTTTCCACTGTTTCCCCATCTATTTGCCACAAAGTGATGGGACCAGATGGCATGATCTTAGCTTTCTGAATGTTGAGCCCATCATTTATTTATTTATTTTGATATGACTAAACAAGATGCTCCAGTCTCATCATTCATGTTTCCTGCTTGGGTCCTAGAGTCAATCATTTCTCCCAGGAACCTGGTTTCTTTTATTGAAAAATGGTATTAGGAACCAAGATATTTGGAAGGTCCTGATGATGCAGTTGTTTTTACTCAGCTTTCACCACTGTAGCCCAGGTTCTATTCCTGGTCCTGGCCTGAAAACCAAGATATCCCCCTAGCAGTGCAGCATAGCCAAGAAACATCCCCCCCCCTCCCCCGCCCCAAACAGAACAAACAAAAGAAAAAAAAACAGAGACATTGGCACCAGGTGTGCTTTTGCTCCTGGAGTGTTAGTTTCTATGCCCACTCTGTGGAAGAGAATAAGAACTAGGAAATGTGTGTGTTTTCTCTAACATGTGTCCATTAGTGTACCTAGAAATAGTTCTTTTTACCCCATCTGCATCTATATTAAGATGAATATGAGTTCATTCTGATGACTACAACACTAATCTATTACCATGTGGATCATTCTAGTCTCCTTTTGCTTGCCTCTTAATTCGCATTTCAATGGTGAGAATGTAGCCATACCACCATAGATTTGATTATTTGTTTCATCCCAATATATTGAAGACATGTATAGCAGTATAAGAGTTGCTTCACCATGGGGAATACCTTGTCAATTAAAATACAGTACTTATTTACAGTTTCTTTTCCCTTAACTCTTAAACTCTCTACTTGTTTCCATAATTACTTAGGTCATCACATTTCCACCTGATCTGTCCTCCATCTTACAGTCTCAACTCTCACCTCTGCAATGAAGTTGTTTCATACATGAGAAAGTGCACTTAGATTTTTGTGTCATATTCTGCATCCCATCCTAGGATCTGAGCAGTTTATACATAATTGCTTATCTTTAGCTCATTCTTTGTGCTGCAAAGTTCTATGAGTTTTGACAAATGTATAATATCATGCATTCACCATTGCACTATCATTCAGAATAGTCTCACACCCACAAATCTCCTGCATCACTTGCTCTCCCCTACTCCCACTCCCAAATTCCTGGCAACCACTGATTTTTTAAACACACTATTTATAGTTTTGCCTTTTCCAGAAATTAGCATAATTGGAATCATCTAGTATGCTGTCTTTGCTGGCTGGCTCTTTTCAGTTAGCAATATGTATTTAAGATTCACCCACATTTCTCATGACTTGATAGTTCATTTCTTTTTATCACTGAATAAAATTCAATTATATGGATGTGTAATTATTTATCCATTCACTTATTGAAGGACATCTTGTCCTTTGGCAATTATGAATGATGTTGCTGCAAACATTCACATTTAGATTTGTGTGAATATAAATTTTCAACTCAACTCATTAAAGATGTAGAAAAATTATTGTTAGATAGTTTGGCAAGAGTACATTTAGCTTTGTAGGAAACTATGAAACTGTCTTCCAAATTGAGTGTACAATTTTGCATTTCCATCAGCAATGGCTAAGAGTTCCTGTTGCTCCAGTGCTTAAAAATATTTGGCATCCGAGTTTTCAAAAATATTTGTTAACATCATTTGTTGTTGTTGTTGTATTTTAGCCATTTAATAGGTGTCACCCTGCTTATTCAACTTATATGCAGAGTACATCATGAGAAATGCTGAACTGGATGAAGCACAAGCTGGAATCAAGATTGCCGGGAGAAGTATCAATAACCTCAGATATGCAGATGACACCACCTTTATGGCAGAAAGTGAAGAAGAACTAAAGAGCCTCTTGATGAAAGTGAAAGAGGAGAGTGAAAAAGTTAGCTTAAAACTCAACATTCAGAAAACTAAGATCATGGCATCTGGTCCCATTACTTTATGGCAAATAGATGGGGTAACAATGGAAACAGTGACAGACTTTATTTTGGGGTCAAGAATGTTCATTGGAAGGGCTGATGTTGAAGCTGAAACTCCAATACTTTGGCCACCTGATGCGAAGAGCTGACTCATTTGAAAAGACCCTGATGCTGGGAAAGATCGAAGGCGGGAGCAGAAGGGGACGACAGATAATGAGATGGTTGGATGGCATCTCCGACTCAGTGGACAGGAGCCTGCATAAGCTCTGGGAGTGGTGATGGAGAGGTAGGCCTGGTGTGCTGCAGTCAATGGGGTCACAAAATGTCAGACACGACTGAGTGACTGAACTGGGCTGAACTGAACTGAGATGAGCGCAATTGTGTGTTAGTTTGAACGTTCTTTTAGATTGCCTTTCTTTGGGATTGGAATGAAAACTGACCTTTTCCAGTCCTGTGGCCACTGCTGAGTTTTCCACATTTGCTGGCATATTCAGTGCAGCAGTTTCACAACATCATCTTTTAAACTTGAAATAACTCACCTGGAATTCCTCACCTTCACTAGCTTTGTTCGTAATGATGCTTCCTATGGCCCACTTGACTTTATATTCCAGGATGTCTGGCTCTAGGTGTATGATCACATCAGCGTGGTTTTTTGGGTCATTAAGGTCTATTTTGTATAGTTCTTCTGTGTATTCTTGCCTTCTCGTCTTAATATCTTCTGCTTCTGTTAGGCCCATACTGTTTCTGTACTTTAATGTGTTCATCTTTGCATGAAATATTCCCTGGTATCTCTAATTTTCTTGAAGAAATTTTCTCTAGTCTTTCCCATTCTACTGTTTTCCTCTATTTCTTTTCATTGATCACTGAGGAAGGCATTCTTATTTCTCCTTGCTATTCTTTGGAACTCTGTATTCACATGGGTATATTTTTCCCATTCTCCTTTAGCTTCTCTTCTTTCTCAGCTACTTGTAAGGCCTCCTCAGACAAACATTTTGCCTTTTTGCCTATCCTTTTCTTGGGGATGGTCTTGATCACTGCCTCCTCTAAAATATCATGAACCTCCATCCATAGTTCTTCAGGCACTCTGTCTATCAGATCTAAATCCTTGAATCTATTTGTCACTTTCATTGTATAATTGTAAGGGATTTGATTTAGATCATACTTGAATGGTCTAGTGGTTTTCCCTACTTTCTTCAATTTAGGCATGAATTTTGCAATAAGGTGTTCATGTTGTGAGCCATAGTCAGCTCCTGGTCTTGTTTTTCCTGGCTGTATATAGCTTCTCCATCTTTGGCTGCAATGAATGTAATCAGTCTGATTTCTGTTTTGGCCGTATGTTGAGTTCCATGTGTAGAGTCTTCTCTTGTGTTGTTGGAAGAGAAGAGGGTGTTTGTTATGACCAGTGCGTTCTCTTGGCAAAACTGTGTTAGCTTTTGCCCTGCTTCATTTTACACTCCAAGGCCAGACTTTCCTGTTACTCCAGGTATCTCTTGACTTCCTCCACTTGCATTATAGTCGCCTATGATGAAAAGGACATGTTGTTTTTTTTTGTGTGTGTGTGTGTGTGTCATCTTTTTATCTAGGTCCAATATCTAGATCCCTTTAGAAGCAGCTTCTTCTCCTCTTTTTTCTATAAATGAAGCATACTTTTTTTTCTTTCTATATTTCATGAACTTTTCTTTAAAAGTGGACAGTTTAGAAATATATTATAGCAATATGCACTGACACTGCCCCTTCCCAACCTGGGGCTTATTTTATATATATATATATATATATATATATGTATATATATATTTTTTTTTTTTTAATGATTTGCTCGCCTAGTTCAATAATTCATTCCTACCACATGTATCTGATACATGTATCTGGTGTATCTCCTTAGAATGCATAGCATTAGGCCTGTGCACACTTTTCCTTGATTTCAAAATCTGTGTGATTTTGGTTAGGTTATCTTGACTTTCTTTTTCCCTGATCTCTCCATTAATATTCTGGCTGATCTGCCTCTACTGGTATCACACCTAGCTGCTAGCCTTCACTAATAGATATCTAATTGGCCTATATTTTCATCAGTACCCTGGGTAATAATGGATTCTGAATCTCGATCACCCAATTTCTATATATGAGGGGTGGGGTTCCCACATATCCATTAAGCAAAGTTCTGATACCAGCTAGGTGTCCTACGATTCATTCACCTAAATTGTGATACTATTGACCTGGGGACAGAGTTAGATCTCATACATGTGTGTGCTCAGTCGCTTGTGTCTAAATCTTTGTGACTCCATAGACTGTAGCCCACCAGACTCCTCTGTCCATAGGATTTGCCAAGCAAGAATATTGGAGGAGGTTGCCATTTCCTACTCCAAGGAATCTCTCTGACCCAGGGATTTAGCCATGTCTCTTGTATCTCCTTAATTGGCAGGCAGATTCTTTACCACTGCACCACCTGGGAATCCCATATACATAATGTTAAATTATATATAATGTTTATATATATATATAAATATATAATGTTAAATAACATATATAATGTTAAATATATATATAATGCTAAATATATATATATATATTTATATGTATATTGTTAAATAACAATATCACACTTCACAGGCTGATCTAAGTAAAGTTAGACCCGCTTTTCAGAGACGGAGTACTATCAGTTTCAGGTTTTCTTTGACTTCAAGAAGTTTCTTAGCAGTCATTTACTGGTTGTCTTTGTTAAATTTGTTGCTATTCTATCACTTCTCTTATTGCTGTTAAGGCTTTGGAACTACAAACCTTCACTTAATTTATTTCTGTGATCTACATTGTTTTCAGCAATGCCCTGAGAACATGAATTTCACCAGTTGTGAATTAGTTTCGAACCCTGAGAGCTGTGGATCTATTTATTCATAATTTTTTTTCCACTGGCAGAAATTTTGTATTATAATTTCTCCAGTCGATAACCATAATCTACATGGGAGTTGCAGGGCTTAGCCCTCTCAGTTTTACCCCTTTTGAAAAGGAATCTATGTCTTACAGGGAGCCAAAGTGGGGAGATGATTGGGGTCCCTCACTCATTTTGTTGTTCTTGGGGTAGAGCTTCTATCCTATGAATGGAGGATGAGTGGAAGAAGGAACCCTAGATCTTTGGCCACATATGACTGCACCAGAGATTCTACAACACAGATATGGGAGGGGTGTGAGAAATGCGAGTGGCCATCCTTTTCATAGTCCCTCATAGGGAGCTTAGAAAAACTATTTTCTTGATTTTCAGCTGGAGTAAAGCTTTCATCATTCTAGGCTGCAAAAGGTGTAGGTGTGTGGAGGAAGGGGAGCAGTATATAGGAGTGTCTTATAGCTCAAGTAATACTCTCATTCTGACTCTCATTCTTCTAATTGGAGTTTATTTGATTTTCTTGAGTAAATATTTCTTCATGTATGTGTTCCCTTTTAAATATTTGGTATTTATAATTTTCACCAGTTGAATGGATGCTTCTCTTGAACATGGTCTGTCAAACTTCTCCTGCCATCATTCTGGAAGTCTCCAGCCCTTAGTATTTTCTATGAACACAAACATTGAAGTTATCTGTGGATAAAAGGTAATGTTGCCATTTTTATTTCCAACTCTATTTGCCTTTTCTTTCTTTCTCTCATTTTCCCCCCTTAATTACAATGGCTGGGGTTTGCACACAATGTTGAATAGACATCATAAAAGGTCACAACCTTTCTTTGATTCTGACCTTAAGGAAAAAGTGCTCATTCACTGTTTCACCAGAAAGTACATTGTTAATGACAGACTTTTATATATATCTTTTTTGAGGTTGAGAAATTTCCTTCTCTTCCTAGTATGCTGAAAACTTTTAACTTGTTGAAGTGCTTTAGCCTTATTATATGATGGATTTTATATGGAATGTTTCATTAAGGCTTTCATAACTATGTTCATGAGGAATATTGAACTACAGTTTTCTTTTGGTCTTGTGAAATTTTGTTGGTTATTTTGCCACTTTGAGTTATATATTTTTATATTTTTAGTCTGATATCAATTTACTCAACTTTGATATGAGTCAGGGTAGGTTAATATATTAATAAGTAATAATATTAAATTCATATTCCATTCATGCAGAATTGGTTGCATTTCTCCTGGGTTGTCTTCAGCCAGTAGTGTCTAAGTGATCCTGGCTCTTTCCACCTAATGATTCCTCAGATCTCTTCCTAGATCCTATGTATGGGTGATAAGGAAATAAGGAAAGCAAAAGGAGAAAATCATGGGCATCAGCAGAGGCATACGTCAATTTATTCTCACTTCATTTTGGTATAACTAGATATTTGGCCAAAATATATCAAGTTAAACATTTGTTGTTGTAAGGAATCCAAGTAAATTGGAAGAGATTTATGATATTAAATGTCTTTTTGTCACTGCTAGTATCATATTAAATTATTCTCACATATAGTCCAGCAATTGTTCTGGGTCAGTTTGATGAAGTTAAAACATATCAAGAAAATAGCTTAGGAAGATCAAATAATTAGACAATGGTCTGTGTAGGATATCTGTATTCCTTAATGCAAGGATAGTCACATTTAAAGCAATTAACTGTATAGAAATTTCCACAAAAGCTACACCTCATTTTGAAAACAAATAATAACATTATTCCTAATGGATAAATGGGGATTATGAACAAATAGTATGCTGTGTTAGGCTGAGCAAAGTTTTGTAAAGAAAGATCAAAGCAACAGTTCCAATTTCAATATAGCTAAACATCTTCCAGGGTCATAGAAATCTGCTACCAGTAGATTTCTAAAACAAAATTCAGTGTAGTACAAAATATGAAGATGTTTAAAATCTCATCATTTTCAAAATTCTACAAAATAAAGTAAAATTTAATAAAAGACATATTAAAATTATCAGAATATCAGAATGCAATCATCTTCCCTCAAAAACACAACTCCAAAGTTAAAGATTTTATACTGAGAAATAATATTTTAACATATTAGAGTTTATTTCAGTTACTGTCTATGAGCTTCTTTTCAATATAGTGTTTCAACTAAGATTATAATTTTACTTTGTAAAAATTATTCCTCATTAGTTAACTACATTGTTCAAGTGCACATTATGCACCATATTAAAATTATACTAAATGATGACTAGTTAAATGGAAGACCTTGGTAAATTTACACTTGAATTAAAGATGGAAATGAGTTGTTAAAAATGGAATGAAGCATCTCACATTTTCAAACTAATATTGAAACTCTCTAATTTTGGTTGAATATTTACAATGTAAAATTAAATTCCTGTCACTACAGATATGTTAGTATACAATGTAATAAAGTAATGTAAATGACAAAGGAGCTTGTAAGAAAAGGGTCAGATGGAGAAGCAATACATTGTTGTGTTAAAAAGCAAATTAATATAGACGATCTTTCTGGCTGGTCCCAGCATTGCTGTTATATTATATATCTAACCTAAACATGCCTTGTAGTGCTTATGTAGCTTGTGTGTGCATGCACAGTCATGTTTGATTCTTTGCAACCCCATGGACTGTAGCCTGCCCGGCTCCTTTGCCCGTGGAATTTTCCAGGCATTCTGGAGTGGGTTGCCATTTCCTACTGCAGGGGATCTTCCCATCCAAAGGATAGATAGAACCTGCTTCTTCTGCATCTCCTGCATTTGCAGGCAGATTCTTTACCAGTGCACCACTTGGGAATCCCAAATATGCCTTAGGATTAGTTAATAATTGTGCTCGTAAACTACCTACTGGGGTATTGTAAACACTGCATTTATGTATGTTAAATTAAGAAAAATAGAGAAGGGAGAAAAGAGTAAAAGAGAGAGAGATGGAGTTAGGTTTGGAGTCAGGTTTACTGGTCATTTATATCTTGGTTCAAGGTGAGCTGTAAGTGGAAGGGATATTTTTTTCTGTACATTCTCCAACTTTCTAATCTGGAGGACTTTACCATCCCATAGGGTCTTGGTGTCTCAGATGAATGCTCTGAGTCAGGTTGATAAACATAAGAAGAAAGACAGAAAAGAGGAGAAAACAAAAGAATTTTAAAACCCAGGCCAGAGGTGGTATTGATTATTTTCAACCACATTCCACAAGTGAGACACTTTTGGTCAAAATTGAACAATAAGAATCAAAATATTTCAGCAAAAAAAAAAAAAAAAATTCTAATGAAGCAATTCAGAACAGAAGAAAATTACATCACAATTTTGAAACTTGAATCAAATATCCTTAAACAAGCATATGCACTTATAGAAAGAAAATGAAAACATAAAAATTCACCAGAGAATTGGATAAAAGTACAAAATGAATTGACTGAAATTAACTGAAAGTAATAGCTGAATTATAAAATCATTTAAAATAGAATTCTAAATTTCACTGTAATCATATGTCAATGGAATTAAGTGAAAATCTAATTAGGAGAGTTGAAGAAATGAATAGATATTGTCAACAAAGTGTAAATAGAAGCAATAATTTGAGAGGTAAAATGGATTAGAGAGAAACAGTAATAACACAAGAGGATTCAACATACCATCTTGGAGCCAGTGAAATATTAATAGAATGGGGGGAAAACTAATTCTTAAAGTAGCATAAAGAAAACTTTCTATAATAATAGAAGATCTACTCTTTATGTTTGAAATGGTATCTCTTACTTTGGTATATTTGATGGAAATTTGACCTGAAATGGTCTACTTCAACTTATACAAATAAAATTTGGGAGACTTAAAGGCAAAGATTTAATCCTATGGATGTCAAGGTGGAAAGTTGTATTAATTGACAAAAGAGAGAAAATCAGTTTGGTGTCAGAATTTTGACGGCAATATACAAGACTGGTCAAAAATGGAGATGTCTTTTCAAGGAAATCAGGAGACAAAGTGTAGGTCAATATGTATAACCATCCAGGCTGTCTTCATCCAACAAGTCTGCAGAACTTCAGTTTTTATTTTCAGTCAAGAACACAAAACTTACTATATTGTCCTTTCAGAGGCATCTTGCAGAAGATGAGCTTTGTTCAATTCATAAATAATTGGAAAGGACAGCAAAAGAATAGCTGTAGTTAGAATTGTCAATTTTTATCTTTGTACTTGGCCATCAAGTAAAGATTGCACTTCTTAGTTTTCCTTATGTGTAGTTATGGCACTGTTCAAGTCAATGGAATATGAAGTAGTGTATACCAATACTGCAATATGTTTTTAGTGATGGGTTGTCCCTTGTTTCCTTTATTTCTCTTCTTTTGTGTAGAATGCTGATGTAATAGCTAGAACTGGAAGAGCTCTTTTGAACTAGTTGGCCAAAGAGGTCTTGTGTCATAGAGAAACAAGTCAGAAGGGCTAAATACCTGATAGTATATAACCTTGTTGTTCAGTCTCTCAGTCATGTCTAACTCTTTGCAACCCCATGGACTGCAGCACACCAAGCTTCCTTGTCCTTCACCATCTTCTGGAGCTTGCTCAAACTCATGTCATTGAGGTGGTGATCCATCCAACCATCTCATTCTCTGTCATCCCCTTCTCCTCCTGGCTTCAATCTTTCCCAGCATCAGGGTCTTTTCCAATGACTTGACTCTTCACATCAGGTGGCCAAAGTATTGGAGTTTCAGCTTCAGCATCAGTCCTTCCAATGAACACCCAGGACTGATCTCCTTTAGAATGGGCTGGTTTGATCTCCTTGCAGTCCAAGGGACTCTCAAGAGTCTTCTCCAGTACCACAGTTCAAAAGCACTGATTCTTTGGCTCTCAGCCTTCTTTATGGTCCAACTGTCACATTCATATATGACTATTGGAAAAACCATAGCTTTGACTAGATGGACCATTGTCAGCAAAATAATTCCTCTGGTTTTTAACATACTGTCTAGGTTGGTCATATCTTTTCTTCCAAGGACCAAGCATCTTTTAATATCATGGCTGCAGTCACAATCTGCACTGATTTTGGAGCCCAAGGAAATAAAGCCTGTCACTGTTTCAATTGTTTCCCCATCTATTTGCCATGAAATGATGGGACTGGATGCCATGATCTCGGTTTTTTGAATGTTGAGTTTTAAGCCAACTTTTTCAGTTCCTCTTTCTTTCTGCCATATGGGTGATGTCCTCTTCATATCTTAAGTTATTGATATTTCTCCCGGCAATTTTGATTCCAGCTTGTGCTTCATCCAGCCTGGCATTTTGCATGATATACTCTGCATAGACGTTAAATAAAGAGGAAGGCAATATACAGCCTTGACATATTCCTTTCCCCATTTGGAACCAGCCTGTTGTTCCATGTCCTATTCTAACTGTTGCTTCTTGAACTGCATACATGTTTCACAGAAGGCAGGTAAACTTACATGTAGATCTTAGAGGGTCTACATGATATGAGAGATACATACATTTTGTTTCTAACTTTAAAAGTTATTTTGGGTTTCTGATATTGGAAATAAAATATATTTAATACAGAGCCAGTCCATACAATCTTTGCCTATCATTTGTATCATATTCAAGATTATCCTAAGAATTAGCAGAAACATACATGGTTTTGAAGGAAGTAGGAGACATTTTCTCATCCAGGAATTGCTGGTCAGAAAAACATTCAAGTGGATTGGAAAATTGTAGTTAAATTCCCATTGCTACTTTGGATATGCTTGAGAACCCTATCTATTAAGCCTCCTTGACAAACTGGAAGGTTATAGGGTTGCTTAGGATGCTGAAACTGACAGTTAGGCATAGAGCATGATCAGAAAGGCAATATTTTACTGTCAAATAATTGTAGTAGTAATATATTTTATAATTGAAACTTTTACCTTACCATTTAAAAATAGACCTCATGGGGTGCTTCCCAGGTGGTGCTAGTGGTAAAGAACCCACCTGCCGATATAGGAGACATAAGAGATGCAGTTTAATTCTTGAGCTGGGAAGATCCTCTGGAGGAGGACATGGCAACCCACTCCAATATTCTTGCCTGGAGAATCCCATGGACAGAGGAGCCTGGCGGGCTATAGTCCATAGGGTTGCAAAGAGTTGGACACCACTGAAATGACTTACCATGTACCACACACATGGTGTGCTATATCTATGATATGGTTGCAGTAAAAAAAGGGAGACAGGATACTTTTAGTTTTAATTTTTTTCAAGTCTTTTAAGTATAAATGTAGGATGACAAAAATTAAATGCCAGTATAATGTTTCAGGGAATGAATTTTAGCAATTCAAGTATAAAAGGGCTATTTTTTAAATAGCAAATTTCTTATTAATGGTAATCAAGCTTTTATTTTTGTTTAATTCAACTTTTTTCTATAATTTTCTGAGTTCTGCTTGCAATATTTGTTTTAATGTTATCTTCCCTGGTGTTTTTCCATCTTTGCTATTAAAATACTCCATACTACAGCAAAAATTCCAGTGAAAAAACACTCTTGATAAGTGAATTGATATATTTTTTTCCTAATCCTAGGACAGGCAGCAATCTAATTTCAACCAAATCAAAGTTCTAAACAAAGGTAAGCATGGAAAGCAATTTCTTTTTTTCTGAGATCTTTGGGAAAGCTTGCATGACAAAACTCTAGAACAGAAATCTTAAAAATGACCCATATATCCTTGGGACAAGTTGTGGGGTGTTGGAACTTTCCTAAAAAGAAAGTAACATTTTGCTTAATTTTTTTTTCCCATTACTTTGTGTCATTCTGGAAACAAATATTTGTATCAAGTATTAAGATAATATTTTAAACCAAAAAGGTAGTGTGATGTATAATCTTTATACCTGTCATATTGAAATGTTTGTAACATTTTTTTCAGTTGATAACCTTTTGAAAATCACGCTCTGCAATTACAATCTTAGACGTTTGTTTGCTTTAAATAGGTTAGGGCTGGAAAAAATTGAATTATATAAAACAAAAGAAAGGTCTATAAAGATTAAATATTTTGTTACACTTTTATGATTGAATATGATAGAACAAGCATTTTCAATACTTCTGAAAATAGTTCAGTTCAGATTTATGGCATTTAAAACTGTAGAGTTAATTAAAGGTAACTTTTTTTTTCCCTTGAGAAGATGAATTGACTTGTTAACAAAATTCAGAAACTTCTAATCTGTGACATAGTGACAAGAAATAAAGTTTTACATGTTAGTAAAACAAAGCAGTTAAGTACTAAGGAAAAGGAAGAAATGAAGCTTTGGGTTATCTGTAGGGATGGAGAGCTTTATGCGGCTATGAAGAATACATATGGATATGTTTTGCTAATTTTATTATAATCACATACAATCAAGATTCATTTTGTTTCCTTTTTATAGTATATGTATATCTTACTCTCTAGGAATTCTGAAAGAAAATGATAAAATGCTATTTCTAAGATTTTTAAAAAATATATTAACATTTAACTATAACTTGAGACAATCTTGAAAGATTAAGGAAACTTTATTTTAATGTATTTTGTTGAATAGGGAATTAACAAATGTTCAGTTCAGTTTATTCATAAAACTGCCAAATTAAACTGACACAAGATTATTTCATATTTTTCTTATTATTTTTATATATATATCTTCTAGAAATTTGTTGTTGCTTGATTTTTGACTGTATCATCAGAAAAAAAAAAGACATCAAGTACTTTCAACATATTTTAGGTCAAAATAAACATACTTTTGGGTTTTTTTTTATCATCTTATATTTTCATTATAACAAAATTTGTACCACCTTATAAACGTTAGTAAATATTTTTTGGGGAAAATAAATTTTGACGTTTGATTTTACATATAAAAACTAAAAAAGTAGTCTAAAATAGTTACACTAACTTCATTAATTAGATAATGGATTAATAGAGGAGATAATGTCCTACCTAATTTGATAATTTTATTTGCCTTGGTCCATTACCTACAAAAATTCTTTGACAAGTGCATTATACCAAATGGAGGAAACACATTCATTGATTTGAATGTCACAAATTTGCAATATTAATTAAGAGTAAATTTGGCTTGTTGTGCTGTGTTCAGTCGTGTCTGAGTCTTTGAGACGCAGTGGACTGTAGCCCGCCAGGCTCCTCTGTCCATGGGATTTCCCAGGCAAGAATACTGGAGTGAGTTACCATTTCTTTTTCCAGGCAATCTTCCAGGGGTCAAACCTGAGTCTCCTGAATGGCAGGTGGATTCTTTACCACTGTGCCACAAGTTGAGCTTTATTTTTAAAGCAACTGGTTGTCCCATAATAAAAAAAATAAATGTTGAGCACGCGCTATAAACAGAATATATTCTAAATAGAAATAAATCAATGATCAAACTATATTCTCTGACTTTTAAAATTTTTTATTGAGGTATAGTTTACTAAAGATGTGTTAATTTCTGCTGTATAGCCTAGTGATTCAGTTATATATACATTATTTTTGTATTCTTTTCCATTATGATTTATCGCAGGATAGTGAATGTAAATTCTTGTGCTATACAGTAGGACCTTGTTGCTTATCCATTCTATATATAATAGTTTGCAGCTGGTAATCCCAGACTCCAATCCATTTCTCCCCCCATTCTTGGCGACCACGATCTGTGCCCTATGTCTGTGAGTCTGTTTCTATTTCTTAGATAGGTTCATTTGCATAATATTTGTGATTCTACATGTAAATGCTATTATATAGTATTTGTTTTTCTCCTTCTGACTGACTTCACTTAGTATGATAATCTCTCGATCCATCTATGTTGCTGCAAATGCCCTTCTTTTATTCTTTTGTGTGGCTGAGTACTATTCTGACAGGCATATAGTCCCTATGGTTAAAAAAAGTTGGACTTGACTTAGGGACCAAGCGCAACACACAGAAAAGTATTCCTTTATATATATGTGCCCCGTCTTGTTTATCCACTCATCTGCTGATGGACACTGAAGGTATCTCCATGTCTTGACTACTGTGAACAGTGCTGCTATGAACATAGGGCAGACAGCCTTTGCCTTTTTGATTATAGTTTTACCAGGATAGGATATTACATTCTCTGACTTTTATAGGCAAAAGTTGAAGGGGTTGAAGAAGTACAAGCCTTTGAACACACTATAAATGGTAAAAATTAGCAAAGTTAATTTATAATTTGTAATCATGAACTTTGAGGGTTACAGTATTGTTACAGATATATGACATATATCAATATATGAACAATAATTTCATCTTTTGAAATCAATCTCTCTGAAGTAAAAAATTTCTTTAAATTTACTGTTATAAAATTTTTACTTGAAAAAGGGTCTTTAATGCTTGAGTTTGAACTTAAAAGTAGTCAGCCAGTTTAACAGCTTATTATTGATATAAAACTGAGAGTCAGAAGAAAATATTTTCAAGTGTCAAGCTCCATAATCAATCTAAGGTGTATTTTATTTTTTAAAAAGGAAGTATTTTGTTGTAAAAGAGGTGATTGAAAGGATTTGTTCTACAAACTTTGTCTTAGATTTTTAATTTTATGTATGAATCATATGTGAAATAATAATTGCTTAAAACTACTTTTAATCTGTAGAACACCTAGTATGTAACTGAATTGTGGAAAGCTATATATGTTTTCATTTTATCATAATTATTTCAGCATTTACTCCCAATGAAAATTTTTTTTAAGAACAGAAGCTTGACTTTCTCTCTTGTTTTTTGATGCTTAGAAAGAGAGGGTTGTCAATAACTGTTTCTTAAATTGACTTATTTTGTTTGAACACATATAAATCATTTTAAATAACTATTAAAAGAGAAATAATAGGTAACATTTAACTAAACATTTAGCACATAAGAGATAACATGCTAAACTCATAGAACTTATTTAATTCCTAAAATGATTATTTGATGTATTGTGTTATTCATCAAATTAAGATTGTGTGTGGCTAACATTTATAGAAAACTAGAAGTAACAGTAGCTTAAATAAAGAAATGCTTATCTCTCAAAAATAACTGAAGGATTTATATGATAACTCTGTTCCATAATTCTTCACAAACTCAGGTTTCTTCCAAGTGACTGTTTCATTGTAAAAAGTTGGTGATGGTGGAGAACTGCGGTTACAAAGGAAGTGTGGGAAGAAAGGGATAAGGAAGAAGCAGAAAAATGGAGTGAACCTACAGATCTCCAGGAACAGATAAATGGCAGCTTTCATTTGAGAGAATTTAGCCATAGAAATAAATGCAAGGGAAGGAAAAAGTAAGAAATGTAGTCTTCATTTTGGAAAATCATATATCCAGAACTAATTCTCTCTATGAAGGGAACAAATGGATATTGGTGGACAATGAGCATATTCATTAATGTATTTTAGATGTATATAATCAAGAGGTAGAAAATTAATTCCCAAAGCTGATACAGTTGAATAAATGATGGCATGTGTTCAGAAAGTTTATCTGCAGGTGCAGTCTGTTTAGAAGTGTTTTCTAACTTAGAAATTCTGACGATTTCACACAGGGTTTATTTTATAATATGTGCTGATAGGTACCAGAATTGCAATGGGAAAGAATGTCAATTGTAAATCATGAAACAGAAAACCTCCCAAAGACAATTAACATCTTAATCCTACCGCTCACCTAGAACCAGACATCCTGGAATATGAAGTCAAGTGGGCCTTAGGAACATCACTATGAACAAAGCTAGTGGAGGTGATGGAATTCCAGTCGAGCAATTTCAAATCCTAAAAGATGATGCTGTGAAATGCTGCACTTAGTAGTCCAGCAAATTTGGAAAACTCATCAGTGGCCACAGGACTGGAAAAGATCAGTTTTCATTCCAATCCCAAAGAGAGGCAATGTCAAAGAATGCTCAAACTACTGCACAATTGCACTCATCCCACACAATAGTAAAGTAATGTTCAAAAATCTCCAAGCCAGACTTCAACAGTATGTGAACAATGAACTTCCAGATGTTCAAGCAGGTTTTAGAAAAGCCAGAGGAACCAGAGATCAAATTGCCAACATCCATTGGATCATTGAAAAAGCAAGAGAGTTCAAGTTGAAAAAGAAAAACATCTATTTCTGCTTTATTGACTATGCCAAAGCCTTTGACTGTGTGGATCACAATAAACTCTGAGAAATTCTTAAAGAGTTGGGAATAGCAGACCACCTGAATTGCCTCTTGAGAAATCTATATGCAGGTCAGGAAGCAACAGTTAGAACTGAACAGGGAATAAGAGGTTGGTTCCAAATAGGGAAAGGAGTACATCAAGGCTGTATATTGTCACCCTGCCTATTTAATTTATATGCAGAGTACATCATGAGAAATGTTGGACTGGATGAAGCACAAGCTGTAATCAAGATTGCCAGGAGAAATATCAATAACCTCAGATATGCAGTTGACACCATCCTTATGACAGAAAGTGAAGAAGAACTAAAGAGCCTCTTGATGAAAGTGAAAGAGGAGAATGAAAAAGTTGGCTTAAAACTCAACATTCAGAAAGCTAAGATCATGTCATCTGGTCCCATCACTTCATGACAAATAGAAGGGGAAACAGTGGAAACAGTGGCTAACTTCATTTTTCTGGGCTCCAAAATCAGTGCAGATGGTGACTGCAGCCATGAAATTAAAAGACGCTTACTCCTTGGGAGGAAAGTTATGACCAACCTAGAGAGCATATTAAAAAGCAGAATTACTTTGCTAACAAAGGTCCATCTAGTCAAGGCTATGGTTTTTGCAGTAGTCATGTTTGGATGTGAGAGTTGGACTATAAAGAAAGCTGAGCACCGAAGAACTGATGATTTTAAACCGGGTGTTGAAGAAGACTCTTGACAGTCCCTTGAACTGCAAGGAGATCCAACCAGTCCATCCTAAAGAAAATCAGTCCTGAATGTTCATTGGAAGGACTGATGTTGAATCTGAAACTCAAATACTTTGGCCACCTGATGGGAAGAGGTGACTCATTGGAAGAGACCCTGATGCTGGGAAAGATTGAAGGTGGGAGGAGAAGGGGCTGATAGACTATGAGCTTGTTGGATGGCATTACTGACTCAATGGACATGAGTTTGGGTAAACTCCAGGAGTTGGCAATGTACAAGGAGGTCTGGCATGCTGCAGTCCATGGGGTGACAAAGAGTTGGACACGACCGAGTGACTGAACTGAACTGACTAAATCCTACCAATCAGAAACAACTATTGCTATTGATTTTGGATGCACTACCTTCTAAGCTATTTATTTGTTGCTCTGTGTTTTGTTCATGGTCTATCATGTAGAAATAAATGTAGCCTTTATAGAATCAAGTTGTAGTTTTAAGTTGTATAATACTATATGTAGTTAATTTATGTCATATATTCATATTATGTATATAGATCTCTCAACAGACTTCATTTGTGGCATTGAAATATATAATCAATAAAAAAAGTAAAATATAAAAATATTAAATAGTAGATGAGGTGGAGGGAACACATGATTGGACTAAGTGGTGCTTAGTTAAAATGACTAAATTTTCTCTGAGGACCCAAGCATTTCTTTACCTTCTCTCTAGGTAAAACTGATATGATATATATTTCAATTCAGAATATTTTTGCTAAATCCCAGGAAAATCTGACTACATGTATTATTCACTGTCTGAATAAACATTTTGCAGTTTTTAACAATAAGTGCTTTCATAAATTCAAGACGGTATGTCAGGATCTTCTTGTTTCTATAGCACCTCTTTGGAAAACAGAAGTCTGTGAACAGTAAATAAGAGAATTGATTTATTATATCAATATAACTGCACTTCATGACAAGGAATTTAAACAAGTTGCTTTCATTTATTATAGTGACAATGTCATGGTATTTATGGTGTCCACCTTAAAATCTGGTAATTAAATTAGCATATGTAATAGACATTACTAATGCTTATGACTGTCTAGATTTTCTCTTCTTCCTGAGCACAGGGAATATAAATTTTAAGCTTTCTTACAACATAACGGTAACATAAGACTATTTCAACAAGCTATAAAAATCAGTTGATATCATTTTCAGGATAAATTATAGAACAATAGTTGGCAGTTTACATGTTCATTTTTCCCAAGTTGCGGGAAATGGCAATCATACTTTTGAACCACAATCAACCTGCATTTATAAGTAGTACTTTGCTTGGAATTATCAAATTCTCTTGAATTGGACATTTAGTGTAAGAGGAGAAAGAAAAGAGCTTTTGTTAATTTAAGACATTGAGATTTAAATTTAAGACACTGTTTGTCTTCTAGTACTGAAATTGGATAGAATAATTGAAGCTTTAAGTTTTATTTTTTTCTTTTTATTTATTCTGAAATCGTATATTAAAGGAGTTGTGACTATAATACTATCTTATGTCCAGTTTGTTTCTCATGGAATCCCAAATATTCTTATATTAGTTTATAAAAATGTAATTAAAAGTTGAATTGTAAATAAATATGTTAATTATATATATTTTATTGTTCTACATGTAGCTACTAATGTATCTGATGTAGAATATTGGCATAATGTTTAAATAACCATGGCAGGAGCAATGTCTGCAATATTGTCTGAAGACCTCTTATATTATTAATATAACTATCAGTGATAATATTTTTCATGCTAGACTAAGAAGTTTGAAATTGAGAATTATGCATGACAGTCCCTGGGACACATTGTTCACTGTGATAACTGTTAAGAAGTCCCATCGATTCAGTTTCCCAACTGGTTCTTAAATTTGCCTTCTAGTTTCTCCCTAGAACTCTACCCATTTCAGCATTTTTTTCTACTTGAGTATTAGAATACCTCCCTAACTGACTTTCCTATCCTCTGTCTTGCTTTCTCCTTCTCCAACTTCCCCATTCATGCAGTGTTGATCTTCATAAAGAGTCTACTTCTTAAAGTTCACCTGGTTTATAAATAACCACTATTTATTAAATTGGTATGTATAGATCAATTCAAAGAACTTTTCAAAATTCATAACATTTCCATCTGAAAAAAAAGTTCTCTTAATATAAGTATCTGTCTTATGAGAAAGAGAAAGTTATAAAAGCTTTGCTCTTTGAAATGTTTATATGTAACACAGGCCACACCAGTCTTTAGTAAAAATGGACTTTCGGTGGCATAAGTAACTCATATTTCTCTGGATCTAACCCCTATCTGTTGCATTAAGACTTCAGCAGTGTGGCACTCTACAAAATGCCCTCCAATATTTCTGAACATTCTTTAGGAGTGATCCTTGTAAAGTCTCTGAAACTTTGTCAGTTCCCGTGGGACAAAATATCTTTGTAAATACTGCTGATGAATTAAGTCCTCAGTGTCTCCTAAATATGGAAGTGTGTGAAGAAAAAGCATCTTCCTTGTTTGGATTCTACATTATTAAAAAAAAAAGTATTATTTTATACCTGGGAATTTTACAGTATTTTTATCTGAAAAACATAATCTTTAAAGTCTTTATATGTAGGCCTCTCTCTTGCTCTGGAAAGCACATTAATTCCCAAGAAGTTGAATTTGATGAAAATGTGAGAGGTACAGCTCTGTTCTTTTCAGAAACAAACTTCTTTTTTCATGCTAGGGATGTTGTGATTCCACTGTGCCCTTCCATGTGCCTATCAAAAGGCTCTGAATTGGCTGGTCTATTCTCAGAGGGACAGCAGTCTTGAAGCAGGATTTTATTTCCCTGTGCAGAAATTATACCTAGCCACTAGTCGACCAGTGGCTTGAGGTTAGAAGCAAAGTTCCCCTGGCTCTTGCCCCATTTGAAAAATTAATTTCAGACTACAAAAACAGGTACAAAGTTGTTTATTAGAGACTCTGCACAGCATATGGAGAGTGCACAAAGAAACAGTTTATTTAAGGCAGAAATACACACCAAGCCTCCTGAATGAGGAGAGAAATAAAGAGGAGATTTCAGTCACTTACAAAGGACACTTCTTCTGGGTCTTGTTTAAGGGGCTTCCCTGGTGTGGTCTTTGTTTACCTTTGGCCAATGACCTTGTTTCTTTTTGCACACTTGAGCTGCTCCCCAGCTTGTGAGCACAGGTGTTTTTAAGAAGAACTCTAATGCAGTGGCCTGTTAGGGGTAGGTCCACACTCGTTATGGGGTGTTGCCCCCCCCCCCCCCATTTGGACCTCCAATGAGCCTTCCTATGTGTACATAGTCAGAGAGGTTTCCTTGACCTTGGGAGTGACCCACTTATTGCTACTCCGGAAGAACTCAGCCCCTGCCGTTAGCTTTGTCCTTGGAGTATCTAGGGAAAACAAAGCTTCAATTTTATTCCACTTGACAAACACCAGCTGTCCAGGGTAGAGGCCCATCTCAGGCCCACCAGTTTATGTATATGACGTGTTCATATCCGTATCTCAGCAGACAAAGTGGCTGAACTATTTTATGTTGAAAAATATGATTTTTATTATATAATAAAATAAAATGAAAAATGTAATATATAGTTTCACAATTTTCATATAAATTTTCAGTTCACATATGAAGGTATATAACACATATATTAATATTTTTTAAAGTTAAATGGAATAGAAACATTATGAAAATGAGCTGATTCAGTTCCTATATTTAAAAGTCTGTTTTGAATGCATACTTTCCTTACAATGCATGATATATTATGTGAGATACATTACTCTATGCTTATGTGCACTGTGGGAAGATCATGTGTTTTTTTCTCTTCTGTTTTTTAAGGTAGAAGAGACTAGAGAACATGACTGACTAAAGGTCAATTCAGAAACATATATTCATTTTGAGAGGATTCAGTCATGGTTGAACACCGTTTTGACCTCCTCAATAAAGGCTTCTCACAGAAACCTACAAAGCCATATTTGCCACATTTCTGCCAAGAACAGCATAGAATTTAGAGACTCAGATTGTATCTTTCAGAAGTCAAGCTCTCTAGCACAGTTAATAGATTGTTACTTTTTGAAATAGCCTCATCCTGCTGTGGAATAAAAAAAGATACCCTTCAAAGAGAAAACCTATAATAGTTCCTTGTCAGGGAAGTCATGGAGAGGATTTTGGTTTAAGAATACAAAACTCCCAACACCCGCTGCTGGCCCAAGTTTCTATGAATTAATGCGTTTTTATTTCCTGTCCATAAATCATGTCTCCAACATGATTTACTTTCAATTCACCTTCCATGTTTTCTATGAACTTGCTCTGGGTTGCCTTCAATAAAATAAAGGTCAGTGGATAAATAATGCTATTAACAACACAATAAGATTTTTAACACTGAACACACATCTCACCAAGAGAAGAGAACACTACTGAAGCTAGCCAAAGATGTAACTAAGTAACAGAAAATCTGCAAATTGGATCATCCACACCCAGGTGGTTAAAGCATTGCTAGACTTATCTTGGAATTTGAGTACAAAGTTAATAGAAATGAATTTGTGTGAATGCTTTTATGTGATTTTATGATTTGTCCCAGCAACACGTATGTGAGGCACTGGAAAACTCCTGTCATTGGGTAATTCTGCTGGTGAGAAAGAGTAAAAGAATTGTAGATATCATCCAGATTCTATGCTACTAATACGTCTAGCAAATCCAAATTTTACCAAAATTAGTAAGAACACTTCAATAATAACAGAAAATGTCCTCACAGCTGAGGCTACTTAAAGGGACATTGAATTCTGAGTAAGTAGTCTTGGTTCAGTCACTTTTTAAAATGCATTCCATTAAACAGCTGACGGTACCTCATCTGCAAATTAAGGTTATTCATACCAAGTTACAGTGGCCCATATTATGAGTTCAGTAATTAAATGTGAAAATGCTTGGGACAGTAGGAAACTCATTAAGTCTTAAGTGAGCCTGAAACTATTAGCTAAAAATAAGGAAAGGAATTATTGTTTTATAGAAAGATTTTGAATCATTCTTGCCATGCTTGCTTAAATATAAGTGCCAGGTCATTTTGACTCCTTTGAAGAACACTTTTTTTGTTTGTTTTGTTTTTTCACATAGAGTTTGCTCTACAACACCTTTATTTCATGTGTAGTTCTTGTAAAATCATTAGCATCACCACATCTCCTAGCTAATTTTTACCATGATTTCTTCTTAAGGCTTGCGTTCCATTTGATCCTGTTTCATTATTTCCTCAAAGTATGTCCTACATTTAACCATCTCTTAACTCATCCACAAACCTGGCCACAGTCTACCCTGATCTATCACGTAAGTGGAAACTGAAAAATAGATGGAGAAATTTTATTAAAGGTTGGAATGAGCTTACGAGTTGTGGGAGGCATAGATAAAGGTTTGGATAAGGGTTCAAGTTTTAGCATGTAATTTGTATACAAATTTTGACTTGACAAAGAAAAAAAAGCAAAATAACTGCCCCCAGCATTCTTATATTTGATTGGACTCACTAGAAAAATCAAAATGTGCCATATTATTACATACACATCTTTTAAAAGTTGGATTGAAAACAATTTGCTTTGAGGCTAGTAGGTATGCATAGCACTTCTTATAAAGGAGAGAAATGGTACAATAAAGGACAGAAAGAGCAAGGACCTAAGTGAAGCAGAAGAGATTAAGAAGAGGTGGCAAGAATACAGAAGAACTATACAGAAAAGGTCTTAATGATCCATATACCATGATGGTATGGTCACTCACCTAGAGCCAGACATCCTGGAAAGTGAAGTCAAGTGGGCCTTAAGAAGCATTACTACGAACAAAGCTAGTGGAGCTGATGGAATTACAACTGAGCCATTTCAAATCCTGTCCAATTGCACTCATTTCACATGCTAGCAAGATTATACTCAAAATCCTTCAAGCTAGGCTTCAGCAGTATGTGAACTGATTTCCAGATACACAAGCTATATTTAGAAAAGACAAAGGAACCAGAGATCAAACTGCCAGCATCTGCTGGATCATAGAAAAAGCAAGGGAATTAAAAAAAAAAAATCTAGTTCTGCTTCATTGACTATGCTAAAACCTTTGATTGTGTGAATCACAACAAACTGTGGAAATTTTTAAAGAGATGGGAATACCAGATGACCTTACCAGTCTCCTGAGAAGCCTGTATGCAGGGCATGAAGCAACAGTTAGAACTGGACATGGAACAACAGACTGGTTCCAAATTTGGAAAGAATTATAAGATTGAACTTATATGCAGAGTATAGCATGCGACATGCTGGGCCAGATGAGTCAAAACCTGGAATCAAGATTTCTGGAAGAGATATCAACAACCTCAGATATGCAGATGATACCACATTAATGGCAGAAAGCAAGGAGGAACTAAAAAGCCTTTTGATTAGGTTGAAAGAGGAGAGTGAAAGGCTGGCTTAAAAGTCCATATTTAAAAAAGGAAGATCGTGGGACCTGGTCCCATCTCCTCATGGCAAATAGATAGGAAAAAAGTGGAAACAGTGACAGATTTTATTTTCTTGGGCTTCAAATATCTGCAGATGATGACTGCTGCCACAAAATTAAAAATGTTTGCTCCTTGCAAAAAAGCAATGACAAACCTAGATAGCATATTAAAAAGTGAGTCATCCTTTTGCCAACAAAAGTCTGCAGAGTCAGAGCTATGATTTTTCCAGTAGTTGTGTATGGAAGTGAGATTTGGACCATAATGAAGGCTGAGTGCTGAAGAATTGATGCCTTTGAATTGAGGTGCTGGAAAAGACTCAAGAATTCCTTGGAGAACAAGGAGATCGAGTCATTCAATGCTAAAGAAACCAACCCTGAATATTCATTGGAAGGACTGATGCTGAAGCTAAAACTGCAATACTTTGGTCACCTTATGCGAAGAGTTGACTCTTTGGAAAAGACCCTGATGCTGGGAAAGATTGAGGGCAGGAGGAGAAGGGGATGCTGGAGGATGAGATGATCGGATGGCATCACTGACTCAATGGACATGAGTTTGAGCAAGCTCCGGGTGATGGTGGAGGAGAGAGACGCTTGGCGTGTTGTAGTCCATTCGGTCCCAAAGAGCTGGACGTGGCTCAACGACTGAACAAGTAGGAACTCCTGCTTTATCCCTTTATCATCTTCTTTTTCCTCTTTTTTTTTTTTTTTTTTTCTTTTCACCCAATAAATTTAACCTGAGCTTCCTGATAGCTCAGTTGGTAAAGAATCTGCCTGCAATTGCAGGAGACCCTGATTCAATTCCTGGGTTGGGAAGGTCCCCTGGAGAAGGGATAGGATGCCCGCTCCAGTATTCTTGAGCTTCCCTTGTGGCTCAGCTGGTAAAGAATCTGCCTGCAATGCGGGAGACCTTGGTTCGATCAGGGGGTTGGGAAGATGCCTTGGAGAAAGGAAAGGCTACCTGTTGGTCCTTTAATGGACCGGAACGTGGTGGTCCGGAGTCGACGATAAGAAAGTGAGAGAGAGAAAGAGGCTGATATCCCCTGGTTTACGCGGAGAGCCAATAGAAGGCACAGGGCGCCTTCTCCAGAGGGTCTTAGAAGCCCAGGCAAGAAAGTGAGCTCAGCGGGCCTCCGCGCTCCAAGGAATTAGCCAGAAATACAGAGAGAAGGAAAGAAAGAAAGACACAGGGACCCAAGCTCTGATGGAGCAAAGGTGTTTTAATCAACATGGTGTGGGCACATATACTGTCTTACAAGGTAGTCATTCTCAGCAAAGATAAAGATTAAAATTCCAGATATACAAAACATAAGACATCCCTACCAAAGAGAGAGTTACAAGCAATCACCTTTTACCGTATGGTTCATAAAAAGGAAGAGGGTACTTATCACCGTAATGAGAAATGCCTGGATTCCTCAGCACACAGGAAGCCTCTTGTTAAACGCTTCCTGACAGCTACCCACTCCAGTCTTCTGGCCTGGAGAATTCCATGGACTGTTTAGTCTATGGGGTCTCAAATAGTCGGACAGACTGCGCGACTTGCACTTTCACTTTCAAATTTAACCAGTTGGCGTCACTTAGTGGAACATATTAATTACTAATACTAATTAGCTCAAGGCATTTGGGGCTACTTGACCTGCGGTAGCCTTTCTCCAAGTTAAGTGATGCATTATGAGTAGGGAAACAGTACCATTCCTATAAAACGATGAGAATGGTATGTTGAAGATGGCATAAATTACAGGGAGATGAATATATATATAGACTGCATGCAAATGGACTTTCATAAAATGTGAATGAAGCCTTGATTAATGGCTGAATTTCAAAATCTTAACCTTTATCTTCAGTCAGCTGTATATGACAAGCTTATTCCCTTCTTATTAATAAGTTAGTAATACAGAAGTGGGTGTCTCAAGAGTTTTCAGTTCAAAACAGAAACAGGAATTCAAATTTGAGATCTGTGTCTAACTATTGTGCTCCTCAAACTATTTATTCATCTGAGTCTCAGTTTCTTCTCTCTCTCTCTATACATATATATATATTCTTCTTTTTTTTTTTTTTTTTTAATGACTTCCCTGGTGGTTCAGACAGTAGAGAATCTGCCTGTAATGCAGGAGACTCGGTTTCAATCCCTGGATTGGGATGATCCCCTGGAGAAGGGAATGGCTACTTCTCCTGGAGAATTCCATGGACAGAGGAGCCTGGCAGGGCTACAGTCTGTGGGGTCACAAAGAGTCAGACATGATTGAGTGACTAACACTTTGCTATATAATGAAATAGTTTGCCAAATAAACTTTCTAAACATTGATTTATAGATAAACTAAAAAGTCCTAATAAATAATAGTTCCTGAATATACATTAGATTCCCTCAGCAGACAGAAATTATTAATGATAGCACTTTTTATTACCTTTATTGAAATAAAGGCTCATTAGCATGTTTTGAAAAGTAGAATGTTATAATTTTTATAATATTGAAGTATAGTAATAGCTAATTTTATTAGAGAGCTTTGCTGTATAAAAGGTAAATTTATGTACATTATTTCATTGATTCTGAAACAAAACTTGTAAGGTTAATTAGTAAAATAAAATAATTATATAATTTTACAAATAAAGAAAATGAAGTTCATAAAGAGATTTGGCTGAAATCAGAAACATAGTGAGTAACACAGGACAAAAACCAAGGCATTTTTGTGCTCAGATTTAAATATTTCCACCAAAATATACTATAAATTATAATTTTATTTTTAGTTTTGGGGAATTAGTTTGTAGAAAAAGTGTTTCTCTCACCACAGAAATACAACAAAGCAGCAAAATGTCAAAGCATTGTCAAGAAGTTTCTATCAGTCACCGATTTGTCACCAAAGAACTGATGACAGAATAGCTAAAGACGATCCTTCTCTTCTTGTTACTCTATACTAATCAAGAAATATCTTAATATTTTTTAGTTCTCCATTCCAAAGTGAATTTGTTACTTAGATTACTTTCTATTCAGTGATAACAGTATGAATTAGTATTTATAGGACTGCTTTTTGTGTTCTTATAGTAAGTTTGATAATGATGGATCGAAGTTCACTCTCTGAAATGGGAAATACTTTGAAATGACATGTTTAATTTGTGAGGCAGAAAAATAAAAATGTGGACTTACATTTGCTGTCTCCACAGTTATAGTCAACTCATATGCATATAATCCACCAGATCCTGGTTCCCTTGTACTTTATTCTGTTGCTGTGTTCCATGTACTGTAGTAAAGTGGAAAGAAAAACTGTCTTATGCACTTTGAAGCAAAAGTAGATCTTAAAGACAGAAATATGAATATTAACATTTTTCTGAACTTCCTTATCATCAGGAGAGGTTATTATAAAATCTGAAGAGCATATCTATTTTGTACCTTGTAAGTCTTCATCCACATGATATTTTACATTTAAGCTTATTATTAGAACCCCAAGTGAAATGCCTTTTAAAGGCTCGGTCATTTTAAAATCTGACAATGTCCAAGGGAATTCTTTACAACTTAAAAAGCAATAAGAATATTAGCATCACATAATGTGTGAAGCATTTTATAAGATAGTCAAATCACATAAATAGACAATAAAAGAAAGTTAATATTATACATATGTTAGTCAGTCAGTTCAGTTGCTCAGTCACGTCCTACTATTTGCCACCCCATGGACTGCAGTACGCCAGGCTTCCCTGTCCATCACCAACTCCTAGAGCCTACTCCAGCTCATGTCCATCGCATCGGTGATGCCATCCAACCATCTCATCCTTTGTCATCCCCTTCTCCTCCTGCCTTCAATCTTTTCCAGCATCAGGGTCTTTTCCAATGAGTCGATTCTTCACATCAGGTGGCCAAAGTATTGGAATTTCAGCATCAGTCCTTCCAATGAATATTCAGGACTGATATCCTTTAGGATGGACTGGTTGGGTCTCCCTGCAGTCCAAGGCACTCTCAAAAGCCTTTTCCAACACCACAGTTCAAAATGCAAACTAGTACAGCCACTATGGAGAACAGTGTAGAGATTCCTTAGAAAACTGGAAATAGAACTGCCATATGACCCAGCAATCCCACTCCTGGGCATACACACCAAGGAAACCAGAACTGAAAGAGACACGTGTACTCCAGTGTTTATCACAGCACTGTTTATAATAGCCAGGACATGGAAGCAACCTAGATGCCCATCAGCAGTCAGAAGCATCAATTCTTCAATGCTCATCTTTCTTTATAGTCCAACTCTTACATTCATCCATGACTACTGGTAAAACCATAGCTTTGACTATATGGACCCTTGTTGGTAAAGTAATGTCTCTGCTTTTTAATATGCACACATATTTGCATATATGTATATATTATGTAAATGTATAATGAATTTACATACATATAACATATATGTACTTGGTTTTTTCATATTGATGGATTGTCATTTGTATTAGATAATCACTGTGGCTCTGCTTCATTTAAGATTCTCTTGATGACCAAAGTGAATTAAAAGTTATTAAAACAAATTTGCCTGGATTAATCCCCAAGTATACTAATTGCTTTATGTCAAATTTTATAGTTTCTAAAAAATACTTAGTTAAGGGACCATCAGCAAAAACAAAGAAAATGGGTGAGAACTCTTCTGTAAAAACAATGCTTTATTCCACAGAAAGTTAAAATGAATATTTATTGAATACTTATAATGTGCCAGTGTGTGCATCCGTGTGGGCTAAGTCACTTCATTCCTGTTCAATGCTTTGCAACCCTATGTGTCAGGCACTGTGCCAAATAAAATTGCTTGCAATTTTTTTTTTTTTATTTAGTTCTCCCCAAGCCTCTATGGTGTAAATATAATGATTTTGAGAGTTATTTATAATTTATGAATGGAAGTGAAAGTTGCTCAGTCATGTCTGACTCTTTGCTACTCCGTGGACTATACAGTCCATGGAATTCTCTAGGCCAGAATGCTGGACTAGATAGCCTTTCCTTTCTCCAGGGGATTTTCCCAACCCAGAGATCAAAGCTGGGTCTCCCACATTGCAGACGGATTCTATACCAGCTGAGCCACAAGGAAAGCCCAATAATACTGGAAGAGGTAGACTATCCCTTCTGCAGTGAATCTTCCCAACCTAGGAATTAAGCCATGGTCTCCTGCTTTGCAAGCAGATTCTTTACCAACTGAGCTATCAGGGAAGCCCTAATCGATGAATAGCTCGATTCATTTTTACTCTGCTTTCTTGTTCCCTTTGACTTATGTTTGCCTAGAGTCTATATTTCCCCTCATAGGATGAATTAGGGGAGAGATGTGCTAGTAGCTGATGACTAAGTTAGACTATGCCAATTTTTGAATTTCCAAAGGATAGTGTTTGGGTGAGAGTGCCTATCTGTGGCCACCAAGGATAAAAAGAGAAAATCTCTGAAACCAAAGCCTGGAGAAATGTCATAAATCTAGTCTGAAAAAACTAATTTAGTATGCAAATCCTACAGAAAAAAGCGGGACAAAAATAAGGGAAATAAAGCAATAAACAAGGGTTGGTTGAATATAGGTAAAATTGGGTAAAGGTATAGGTATAGGTATAATTGAATTAGAAGTGGGTCAAACCAAAAGCAAAAACTAAGGAGCATTTGGGAATGGGAAGACAGCTGTAAATGGCACCAGAGTTTCAGAGATATCATTTATGTGTTGTGGAGCAGGAATTAATGAATGGATTGAGCTGGCTTATATGTGCAAGGTCAGGTAGTATAATCACTGCCTTTTAGTTTTAAAGAGTAAAGGTTGTGGGATGAAATTAGGGCTTTACTGCATTTGTTAGAAAAAAAGCATTTTGATTCCCTTAGAGATGAATCTTGAATGGTGTGATGGATGGTGACGGAGAACAATATTTAATGATGTTGCATGAGCTCTTAGTATTATTGGCTAACCATTTTATGGCTACAGTGGTGTGGGTTATATAGGTAAGCAGCGAAAAACACTATGATACATATTAGGCAATCAGTCAATATTTGCTTTATTTCATTTTTTTTGAATTTGTACTTTTCCTTTAAAGAATGTTGCTATGCAAGCTGCTATTGTAACTGTATATTAATTCTTCAACTCTTCCTTTCTCCCCAATATAATTTTTCAACACTAAGTAGGAAAGAATATATCTACTCAAATGTAATCAGAAAGGAAAACAGAGAAATCAGTGATTTGTGCTATCCATATAGTGAATAGACAATAATTTTATAAGCTTAACATTTTATCAATTCTGAAATTTCAGTTTATTTAATGACATGGATAAAGCAGCATTCTTCATTATTCAAAATAGCTTATTTTATTTCTTAATATGCATTCAATTTCTCATGAAAATATATCACTTTATTCCACTTTGGCTCTACTTTAATAGCAGCAGTTCTCTTAAAAAATGAAATTTTACCATGAGAAGATATAATTTTTTCTTCCAGAAAGACTACATTTTTCCTGAGAACAGATCTTACATCATTAGTATTTAATATAATACTATATTTGCTTGTTTAAACCCTCAAGGAAAAGAAATGGTGTTCCCAGATGTATCAGGGATATTGTTCTCTGTGGTTATTGGAATTATGAGATGTCCTTCAGGATTCCCATCCTCAGGTACATTGTATGATTCTTTTGCCCTTGAGTGTGATCAGAACCTGTGAGTATGGCTGGATATGTTTATGGAATTTAGAGAGAGAAGAGAGAGAAAGTACCAGAAAAAATTTTGAAGAGAAAATTACTGAAAATATTCACAACTGTTGAAGACAGTAAGCTGTATATTAAGGAAAGCCTATGATGATAAAATGGGATTAAAGAATATTGATTCATTGATAACAGAAAAGTAAAAGTTACAGAAAAGCAAGACAAAAAGAAAATCTTAACAAGCTGAGAAAAACAAAGCAACTTTAAAGCAACAACAAAAGAACTTGTCTATTTTCTCAATAAGAATTTAAAAAGCCAGAAGACAAATCATAAAGTGTTGAATAACAAAACTGTTACTCTGGGGTTTTAAAGCTAGAATAAAAGCCTTCAGAATGAAGAGGAAAAAGTCATTTACAAATATGTGAAAATTGAGATAATTTTTACCATAATAAATATGAATTAAAAGAAATGCCAAATATTGTTCTTTAAACAGTAAAGCTATAGAAGCTAGAAATGCAGGAAGAAACAAGGGTACATATATTGGCTCAGTGGTAATTGATCCCTGGGTCAGGAAGATCCCTGAGTTAGGAAAAGCAAATAGAAACTTGCTCCAGTATTTTTGCCTGGGAAATCCCATGAACAGAGGAGCCTAACAGTTTACAGTCCACAGGGTCACAAAAGAGTCAGACATGACTTAGTGACTAAACAACAAGCAAAACAGTAATAATAATGAAGAGTTATGAAGTTTAAATATACAGAATTAAAATGCATGACAAGAGTATATAGAAATTAGAGCTAACAGAGTTAATGAGTCTGAAGTTTTGGCTTTGTTTGGGAAGTAATATAGTTGTGGCTAACATTAGACCAAATAAAACAAGATTTATGTTTAACCAGTAAAGCAATGTAAATGAATTATGAGTTCTGTGCTGTGTATTCTGTTTGCCATATTCTAGATAAATCAGTTATCTGTCTTTGTCTTCTTCTCTACCCCAGGAGGCTGACGTTGCATCAGCATTCTTGAGTATTCACCTCTTATTAGCTTTGGTTATTAGAAAGTACTGGCATGAAGTCAGAAGTCAGAAGAATAAAGGTTGGGTATATTCCCTGAATCCAATCTTCCTGGCGGTTATTATATTCCACCAAAGCTGCGAGTTGAAGAGCCCCATTGAATGGCTCGAAGTTGCATTAACCCCATTTCCTCTCTTGCCCTTTGTCCACCGATACGGTTCCTATAATACATGCACTCCATTGTTCCTTCCTGAGTCCCTTAAACTAGTCCAAAATAAATTCTTTCACTAAAATATTATCAAAATTTAAAACCTTGTTTTTGCTAATACATCATTTGATAAAATTTCTAAATGAAGAGAGTAAAAAATTTAATAGTAAAAATATCCAATCTAACTAAAATTAGGTTAAAGAAAGAGAGAGTAAGGTAACGTAAAATTGGCTGGCCAAAGAGTAAATGGATGGTAGATGTAAATATAGATATAATTTGATTAAATGTTAACGAACTAAATATTCCAATAAAAAGAATATCAGAAAAGGAAAAAGTCAATCCAGTTAGCATCTTAAAAATTATGGTTTATCCACATTACTGAACTCAAGACTTTCAATTATATACTTAAACATGTAAATAGCAGTATAAATCACTGAGTTAATCTAGTTGCAGTAATTTACCATCCTGCATTTGTGTGCTTATAAAGTTAAACCTCTCATCGAGAAGTGAGTCTATTTTCTTATTTCTTAAGTTTGACCATGCTACTTGTTTTGGGCAGTGGAACATGGCAAATATGACGAAAAGAATGGTGTTTTTGAGATCTGTTCTTTCTGTCGTTGAGAATCCTGTGAACAAGTATGAATAAGCAAGCCCACGTTGGTCTGCTGGAAGACAGGGCCCCACAGAGGACGATGCGCTTTGGGCACAGTCCACCTTCTTCCACCAAGGTGGAAGTCCACCAAGCTTCCCAGTAAACTTGAAACTGACTACAGACGCAAGAGTGAGCCAAGTTGAGAACTTCTGACTGATCCTGGCACAGACCCCTGGCACAATGATTTACTGACTCCAAACCAAATCACTAATCCACAGAAGATTAATTGATAAATAAGCATTTGACATTTAAAGACACTATCTCTTAGAACGGTTTATCATGAAACTAAATATACCTGGTAGAGTAATTAGTAGCATCTCCAACAAAGCATTTAGAATCATCATAAGAAAAAATGAAGAAAATCTATCTGATTTGGGGAAGGTAAAAATTATTTCCAAATTAAAAATAGTTTCCTGTGTAAATTGTAGGTTAAAATTATTAAATAAGAAAAAGTTATACCTCTGAATAATTAATGATCTCTACATCTAATATTTTTAACTTTAAGAGATTGAAATAGGAATGCTATTATTGCTAATATTCCATGGAAGTTTTATGGCAGCAAATTCACCATAGATGTTAATTTTTATGATGAATATCTACCTCATCATCCTTAGCAAGTATGAACTGAAAAAAGGAACAGCGTTTCTATGTCCCATCTTTCTGTCTAGAATGTGAGTAAAGTTTTGTATCAAAGTTTATGGTCTTGAAAATCCTGCACTACTTCTTTCTGCTAATAAAACTCTAAATTTTAAACATTTGTACCAGGCTTTCAATTCCAAATTCTTAGAATTCTATGACCTTATTAAGATATAAGGGCAAAGGAGGTAGGAAAAAAGAAATCAGGAAAATGCCAAGGATTTCTCAGAGATTACAGAAATCTTTTCATGCTAAATTAATCTGATGGACATAGTGTATTCCATTGATAATCTGTATTAGAATCACCAGGATGTTGTTAGAAATGTAGATATCTAGAGTCTTTAATTTTCTGAATTGATGTCTCTGAGTTCTAGAATTAATTAGTGTTTTTGAATCTTTAGTGTACCTTCTAATCCTGTATTCATGGGATTCTAAAACCAAAATAATGAGAGCTAGGTGTAGTATGGGACTTTAGTTTATATTTTTATAAAGAAATACTAGTGGTAAAAAAAAATTTAAAAAGCTGTACTATTGGAATACTGCTTCAAAGAGATTTTTTTAAAATTTTCCTCAATTGATGGATCCTCAGTAATATATGCTTACTACAAGTGTTCATTATGAAGGGTGCTTAGTTGAAAACTGCGATTGAATTGATGATATATTTAGATCTGTTCCATTTCAGGGGTTTCCAAGGTGGCACTAGTGGTAAAGTGCCAGTGCAGGGTATGTAAGGAACACAGGTTCAATCCCTGGGCTGGGAATATCCTGGAGGAGGGCATGGCAGCCCACTCCAGTGTTCATGCCCAGAGAATCCCATGGGCAGTAGAGCCTGGTGGGCTGCAGTCCATAGGGTTACAAAGGGTCAGACATGATTGAAGCGGTTTAGCACTCAGACGCATGCATTCAATTTCAGAGTGGGCAAGATGATATTTTAATTCTTCAGTTCGGTTTAGTCACTCAGTTGTGTCCAACTCTTTGTGACTCCATGGACTGCAACAGGCCAGGCTTACCTGTCCATCCAACTCCCATGGAATAAGTTGCTCAGTCATGTCAGACTCTTTCTAACCCCATGTACGGTAGCACACCAGGATTCCCTGTCCATCACCAACTCCCAGAGCTTACTCAAACTCATGTCCATTGAGTCAGTGGTGCCATCCAACCTCTCATCCTTAGGAAACATCGCTACAAACAAAGCTAGTGGAGGTGATGGAATTCCAGTTGAGCTATTTCAAATCCTAAAACATGGTGCTGTTAAAGTGCTGCACTCAATATGGCAGCAAATGTGGAATACTCACCAGTGGCCACAGGACTGGAAAAGGTGTTTTCATTCCAGTCCCAAAGAAAGGCAATGCCAAAGAGTGTTCAAACTACCGCACAATTGCACTCATCTCACACGCCAGCAAAATAATTCTCAAAATTCTCCAAGCCAGGCTTCAGCAGTATGTGAACCATGAACTTCCAGATGCTCAAGCTGGGTTTAGAAAAGGCAGAGGAACCAGAGATCAAGTTGCCAACATCTGTTGGATCATCAAAAAAGCAAGAGAGTTCCAGAAAAACATCTATTTCTGCTTTATTGACTACGCCAAAGTCTTTGACTGTGTGGATCACAACAAACTGTGGAAAATTCTTCAAGAAATGGGAATACCAGACCACCTGATCTGCCTCTTGAGAAATCTGTATGCAGGTCAAGAAGCAACAGTTAGAACTGGACATGGAACAACAGACTGGTTCCAAATCAGGAAAGGAGTACTTCAGGGCTGCATATTGTCACCCTGCTTCTTTAACTTAAATGCAGAATGCATCATGCAAAACGCAGGGCTAGATGAAACACAAGCTGGAATCAAGATTGCCTGGAGAAATATCAATAACCTCAGATATGCCAATGACACCACCCTTATGGCAGAAAGTGAAGAAGAACTAAAGAACCTCTTGATGAAAGTGAAAGATGAGAGTGAAAAAGTTGGCTTAAAGCTCAACATTCAGAAAAATAAGATCATGTAATCGTGTCCCATCACTTCATGGCTGATAGATGAGTAAACAATGGAAACAGTTTCAGACTTTATTTTAGGGGGCTCCAAAATCACTGCAGGTGGTGATTGCAGCCATGAAATTAAAAGATGCTTGCTCCTTGGATGAAAAGCTATGATCAACCTAGACAGCATATTAAAAACAGAGACATTACTTTGCCAGCAAAGGTCTGTCTAATGAAATCTGTGGTTTTTCCAGTAGTCATGTATGGATGTGAGTGTTGGACTGTAAAGAATACTGAGTGCTGAAGAATTGATGCTTTTGAACTGTGGTGTTGGAGAAGATTCTTGAGAGCCCTTGGACTGCAAGGAGATCAACCAAGTCTATCCTAAAGAAAATCAGTCCTGAATATTCATTGGAAGGACTGATGCTGAAGCTGAAACTTCAATACTTTGGCCATCTGCTGCAAAGAACTGACTCACTATTAAAGACTCTGATGCTGGAATAATTTATAATAGATGTTAAATCTATTACATATATATCAAGTCAGCTATTACATATATATATATATGTCATAGAATTGTTAAAGAAAACATATTCAATGACACCTGTTAAACGTGGTAAGGCAGAGTTGCTTCAGTACCGCTGCAACCGTATATGGGACATTGCAATGGGATTGTACAGTGGGGGAGGGAGATTGGGCTCAACTCCAAATACAGCATAAGCTAGTGGGAACTTACAGCCAAGGAACAGGTTGCAGGTGGAGGTCAGCAGATAACAAAACTATTAAGAAGAAACCCCAGAGCTAAGGGGGATTCTGGCTAAACTGAAATACCAGGATTCTTGTCTGGGACAGACTAAGGTGATTAGACATTGTCTGGTAGATGGGTAATATGATTAGATATCAAAATCAGATATGGAGGGTGAGGGTTCTGATTAAACTGACTTAGGAGGGTTCATGCTGAAACTAGATTTTACATCAAAGTGAAGAGTTCTGCCCAGGGGAAGATTCAAGAGCCTGACTAAAGTTTAGGCAAGCAAAGAATCTTTTGTCATACTTCATATACATGAAATATATAGGAACATTAAGTTTTGTTTCATTTGATTGTTATGTCAAGTGAATTAAATGATGCAGGTGAAATGAACTAAAGGATTATATACTGGTATTAATGAATGATTAAGATCGCTAAAACATTAAGAAATTCTAAGAGAGTCAAATTAAAAATTGATTTAAAAGAACAATTAAATTGTATCTATCAATGGGGGAATTTTATTTCTCATTCTTTCTACAATATCGTGCAACATCTTTACTTATTACTCAGCGGATTGTATATTCCTTGCTGAGAAGAACAAACAGGGATACCTACAGTAGCTATTTAGTGGGCAACTTTTAAATGTTACATAAATTCATAAACTGATATAGCTATTTATGAAGTGTTACACTTCCAGCCTCATGATTTACAAAAAAAAAAAAAAGGTGGCACAACCTTTCATTAAAAATTTGTGATATCCTTCTTTTGCTAGGAAAAATTCCTTTAATAATTCTTTCATCTTAGCCTTAGATTTTTAAGCAGTTTAAGATAAGAAAACATCACAGGGATCAACTAGTTATTTATAAAAATATATAATAGGCCATTTCGTGAATAAATAGCACCAAAGACATTGGTGTAATCTTAGCTAAAAAACTGCAAGTCGTGTTTAATGTGTAATTAGCAAATCTAAATCTTAGAAAAGGAGGCCATTCTGGAAGTTAATAGTAAATTATATCACTATGCACATCAGTTCAGTTCAGTTCAGTCGCTCAGTCGTGTCCGACTCTTTGTGACCCCATGAATTGCAGCACGCCAGGCCTCCCTCTCCATCATCAACTCCCGGAGTTTACTCAAACTCATGTCCATCAAGTCGGTGATGCCATCCAGCCATCTCATCCTCTGTTGTCCCCTTCTCCTCCTGCCCCCAGTGCCTCCCAGCATCGGGATCTTTTTCAATGAGTCAACTCTTCGCATGTCATTAAAACTTGCCTTTAAGAAATGGATTTGATCTTTGACTAAGAAATTTGACAAAGAAATTTAATTTGATCTCATTTAATCCTCCTTTTTTTCTGTAGGTGTCATAGAATTTAGAAAACCTTATAATTTTCTTTTCTTTTTAAAAACATGCATATTTTATTAAAGTATAGTTGACTTACAATGTTTCAGGTGCACAACAAGGTGATTCAGTTATACAGATACACATATATTATTTTTGGAATTATTTTCCATCATAGACTATTATGAGATATTGACTCTAGTTCCCTATGCTATACAGTAAACCTTTGTTGCTTGTAGTGTATATATTTTTTGGTTAGAAATCTAGCATTCTATTCATATTAACAGGTGGAATCAAAATGTCATAATTTTTTAGTTAGGCAAAAATTCATGTTTCCTGAAAAATATGTTTTATTATTGTTTATATATATGTATATAAAAAACTTTTCTACTACACTTGGTAAAGACCTGAGAAAGTATATAAAAAGAGAGAGAGAGATGGAGAAATTGGAAAACATAAACTAAATGAAATGGGAGCACTGAGAATGAAATAGAGAAAGTAAAACAATCTAGATAAAAGTAAAAGATCTTCATATAGTCAGTGTTTTTAAATACGACAGCTCATTAGAAACATATCTATAACTCTAGAGAAAGAAAAAAGCAATATCTGAGCATTTGTATTTTTCAAAAGATTTCAAGATAATTCTGATATGGATCTGGATTTTAAAAAGTGATTACAGGTTTTTCTATTAGATCCTAATTTTGGTGATATAGAATTACTTTTCTGTTGACCAATCATGATACAATGGTGTTAAGTGAATAATAGTTATATAATTACAATAGTAAAAGATGTTTATCGGTTTTCACAATCAAAAGCCAGAAAAAAAAAATGATAATTACAATTGCAAACCATTATGGGAACATGGTTACCTTAACAATATAAAATAATTACATACAATTTGGGAGGTCAAGCAGAGTGATGTGGTAGGTGGAAGTGCATACCTGCACATGTTTTCAGCCACCCAGTCAGTCTATATCTTTTGGTTCCATTTACATTTAATGTATTTATCAATATGTATGATTCTATTATCATATTCTTAATTGTTTTGGGTTTATTTTCTGTAGATATTTTTCTTCTCTTGTGTTTCCTGCCTAGAGAAGTTTCTTTATCTTTTATTGCAAAGCTGGTTTGATGATGCTGAATTCTCTTAACTTTTGCTTGTCTGGAAAGCTTTTGATTTCTCCATCAATTCTGAAGGAGAGTCTTGCTGGGTAGAGTATTCTTTGTTGTAGGGTCTTCCCTTTCATCACTTTAAATATATCTTGCCACTCCCTTCTGGCTTGTAGAGTTTTTGTTGAGAAATCAGCTGATAGCCTGATGGGAGTTCCCTTGTATATTATGTATCATTTTCCCCTTGTTGCTTTTAATATTTTATCTCTGTCTCAATTTTTGTCAGTTTGATTACTACGTGTCTCAGTGTGTTTTCCCTTGGGTTAATTCTTCCTGGGGCTTTCTGTGCTTCCTGGACTTGGTTGACTATTTCCTTTCCCATGTTTGGGAAGTTTTCAGCTACTATGTCTTCAATTATTTTCTCAGATCATGTCTCTCTCTTTTCTCCTTCTGGGACCTTTATAATGCAAATGTTAGTGTATTTAATGTTGTCCCAGAGGTCTCTTATGCTGTCTTCATTTCTTTTCATTCTTTTTTCTTTATTCTGTTTTGTGGCAGTGATTTCCACCCTTCTGCCTTCCAGATCATTTATCCGTTTTTCTGCCTCAGTTGTTCTGCTGTTGATTCCTTCTATTGTATTGTTCATCTCTGTTTGTTCTTTAGTTCTTCTAGGCAGGCTTTGGTAAACACTTCTTGCATCTTCTCAATCTTTACTTCCATTCTTTTCCCAAGATCCTGGATCATCTTCACTATGATTATTCTGGATTCTTTTTCTAGAAGGTTGCCTATCTCCACTTCATTTAGTTGCTCTTCTGGAATCTTATCTTGTCCCTCCATCTGGGACATAATTTTCTGCTTTTTTCATTGTGATTAACTGTCTGTAATAAGGTTTTTGTTTTAGCCCCTGTGCTTCTTCTTGATTATGTCTGCCATTTGATGGATGAGGCTAAGAGGCTTGCGTAAGCTTCTTGATGGGAAGGACTTGCTCTGGGTCTTGCTCTGGTGGTCAGGGTCTTGCTCAGTTAAGCTTTAATACAATTAATCTGTTGATGGGTGGGGCTGCACTCCCTTCAGGGTATTTATTTGGCCTGAGGCGACCCAGCCCTGGGGTCTCCAGGGCTCTATGGCAGGGTTAGTGGCAAACTCCAAGAGGGTTTACTCAAAGGGGAACCTTCCAGTGCCCCCATCCCTGTGGTGAGCCCCTGCCAACCCACACCTCCACAAGAGGCCCTCCAACACTAGCAGGTAGTTTTGGTTGTCTCATGTGGGGTCAACTTCTCCTCTTCTCTGGGTCTTGGTGGATGCAAAATTTTGTTTTTGCCCTCCTAGACTGGAGCCTCTGCTTCCCTCAGTCCTCTGGAAGGCCTGTAATCAAATCCTGCTGGCCCTCAAGGCCAGATTCCCAGGAAGTCTCAGTCCCTTTGTCAGATCCCAGAACTGGGAAGACTGATGTGAGGTTTAGAACCTTGACAGTAGTGCAAGAACTTCTTTGGTATTATTCTCCTGTCTGTGAGTCACCCACCAGGCAGGTATGGGATTTTATCATGAATGTGCCCCTCCTACAGTCTCTCTGCAGCTTCTTCTTTGTGTTTGGACATGGGGTATCTTCTTATGGTGGGTTTCAGCATCCTCCTGTTGATGGTTGTTCAACAGCTAGTTGCAAGTTTGATGCTCTTGCAGGAAGAAATGAGCCCATGTCCTTCTACTCTGCCATCTTGAACCAGAAGCCTATGGTTCTCTTTATTGCAGTGTTCTATTAGCCAAGTGCTATTAAAGTATATGTGAACAAGCTTACTATATTGAAAAACCATGATTAAATCTTTAATTCTCCTAATAGTTATTTATATTACTTGGGACATTCTTCTATAGGAAATTCCAAGCAGAATATGAGGGGGAAAGTGATCAAAGATGTGTCATTAACAGTGGCCAATATTCCCTTCATTAACTATTTGATATGGCTATTTCAAGTTTTTTTGCCATGGAAGAACAGGGTCAATGGAATACATAGTTGAGAAATGGGTTTGAATTCATCATCTTAAGTTTCCTTAGTCCCTCAAACAAAAATTTAAGTCAGATTTACAAAATATTATTGGTTCTGCATACTGTCAAATAATACATGTGTTGTGTAGTGTTATACAATTTATATTTTATTTTTAAACACATTAAACATTTATTTCATTGCATGTTATACTATAGGAATTCCCAGGTAGATCATGTGATAAAGAATCTACCTGTAGTGTAGGAGACCTGGGTTCAATCTCTGGGTTGGGAAGATCCCCTGGAGAAGGAATGGCAACCCACTCCAGTATCTTGCCTGGAAAATCCGATGGACAGAGGAACCTGGCTGGCTACAGCCCACGGGGTCACAAGATTCGGACATGACTTAGTGACTAAACCACGTGTTATACTATAGGTATTTACATAATTTAAAACTAAATTATTATTTCAGAAACTAAACTAAGAGACTCACTATATTTACAAAAATATCTCATTTGATGCTTCTCATGAAAAGTTTTTTAGTGTTTATGTTAGGGTGAAGTATGGCTTACCCCATACATAGATGAAGAAAATTTGGTTTAAATGTTGTTTTCTTGAAACATTTTCATGTACTAAATGCTGGATTTGAGTCTACTAGATATTGCTAGAACATGATGCAAAGTAAACAACCTAAAATTATGTATGACTTACAACATCAGATAGTTATTTCTTTGTATCACCTGTGTCTGCTATTAACTTTGTTTTCAGATGCAGTCTCACATCAGTCCTGCAAAATATATATTCACAGTTTGCTACCTCAAAGGACAGAGCTTTCAGGGACATGTCCTTCTCATAGCACATGGCACAGAAACAAAACAGCAGGTGGAACCTTGCAAAGCCTTTTAAATGTCTGCTTGGATGTGGCAAACATCCCATTTATTCATGTTTCATTGGCTAAAGTCAGATGGTTGTGCAAAATCAGTGACTGGAGTCAGTTGGGGTCTGCAGACTATAATCAGTCAACAAAGAAGGAACAGTGAACAATTCAGGGCAATAATATGATCAATGATTCAGAAATTCATAAATATATTTTCAGAAACATAGTTCCCTCCTCTTTTTTCACATTTCCATCATCTGCTCTGTCCATTATGAAGTATATACAATAAAATGATTTGCAAATCCTAAGGAAAGTTGTGACTTAGTTTTGTAAGTAACTATCCATAAAGGATTTATCTAAGAAAAATTAAAAGATGAGACCAAGCAAATTTCAGAGTATAGTAAAGTATAAATTCAGAGAAAAGAAAAATTTGTCTGCAGATGGAAGCTGCTGCATCAAGAAAGTGGTGATTGAAATAAATCTTAAGAAATGATATCATTTTTATTGAAGAAATAAGAAAGACATTTAAGAGAAGAAATTAGAGGACATTTAGATGCAAAAAAAAAAAAAAGATCATGCACATAGCTGAAATGAACTTGGTAGATAGGAAAGTTTTATGGAGAGATACTCAACTCAGAGAAGATTTCTGTTGTATAATTAAGAAATGTAATTGGTTGAGTAAGGTAAAAATCAGTTACTGTAAAACCTTCAAATAAAGACAAAAAATTGTAAACAAAAACAACAACCCTGTAACTTTCACTAAATAGAATTGAGAAGCCAGAAGGGGTAGCTGTCATACGCTGCAAAGATAGCAGAACAGGAAGAAAGACTCCTTTCAGGAAAAAGATTGAGCCAATAAGAAGCCATGGACTCTGTTTACTATAGTCCTCCCAAATTCTTTTTCTTCTCTATGAAAGCATTCTTCCACTGCTATGTGGGAACTTGCATGTGGCTTGTCATTGTTGCAGACCCTGAATTGCAAATTCTCTTCTGGTCTTGAAGGCTTCCCTGGTGACTCAGATGGTAAAGAATCTGCCTGCAATGCAGGAGACCTGGGTTCCATCCCTGGGTTGAGAAGATCGCCTGGAGGAGGGCATGGCAACCTATTCCAGTATTCTTACCTGGGGAATCCTCATGGACTGTGGAGCCTCGCGGGCTGTAGTTCACGGGGTCTCAAAGAGTTGGATATGACTAAGCAACTATGCACACTGTTTGCGCTTCCCAGGTGGCATTAGTGGTCAAGAACCTGCCTGGTAATGCAGGAGATGTAAGAGACGCAGGTTCCATCCCTGGTTCAGGAAGATCCCCTGGAGCAGGGCATGGCCACCCGCTCCAGTAGTCTTGCCTAGAGAATCCCATGGACTGAGGAGCCTGGTGGGCTACAACCCATAGGGTCTCAGTCAGACGTGACTGAAGCCACTTAGCACACATGCTGCTGCTGCTGCTGAGTCGCGTCAGTCGTGTCCAACCCTGTGCGACCCCACAGACGCAGCCCACCAGGCTCCTCCATCCCTGGGATTCTCCAGGCAAGAACACTGGAGCGGGTTGCCATTGCCTTCTCCAATGCATGAAAGTGAAAAGTGAAAGTGAAGTCGCTCAGTCGTGTCCGACTCTGTGCGACCGCATAGACGGCAGCCCACCAGGCTCCTCCATCCCTGGGATTCTCCAGGCAAGAACACTGGAGCGGGTTGCCATTGCCTTCTCCAATGCATGAAAGTGAAAAGTGAAAGTGAAGTCACTCAGTCATGTCTGACTTTTCGCGACCCCATGGACTGCAGCCTACCAGGCACCTCCGTCCATGGGATTTTCCAGGCAAGAGTACTGGAGTGGGGTGCCATTGCCTTCTCCATAGCACACATGCACGCTGGGTCTTGAATAAACTCATCTTTGCTCCAGAAGTATCTGACAGTGTATTTGTTTTAGGTCAGCAAAATTATGTAACAATTATTAGGTAAGCTTCCTTCTGAAAAATGTAACCAAAATTATGAGATGATTTACAGTATCACAACTATTTTATTATGTTTATATTTTTAAAGATTATTATCATTCATAACAGCTGTGGGAAACCACTCTCTCCATTCTATGTAAAGTATTTTATGGAGAATCTGCTTCTGCAAATTGAATAATGGCTTTCTTTTGGTATATGCCCAGGAGTGGGATTTTTGTATCATATGGTAGTTCTATTTCTATGTTGTTTTTTTAAGGAACTTCCATAGTGTTCTCCGCAGTGGTTATACTAGTTCACATTCCCAGCAACAGTGTAGGAGGATTCCCTTTTCTTCACAACCTCTGCAACATTTATTGTTTGTAGATTTTTTTGATGTTGTCTATCCTAACAGGTATGAGGTGACATCTCATTGTGGTTTTGGTTTATACTTCCCTGGTGATTAGTGATGTTGGGGTCTTTTAATGTGCCTGTTGGAAATCTATATGCCTTCTTTGGAAAAATATCTACTCACGTTCTCTGTCCATTTTTTTAAAATGTTTTTTTGATGCTGAGTTATATGCATTTTTTGTATATTTTTAATATTAACATTTTATCAGCTGTATCAGAAGATGTAAATATCTTATCCCAATCAGTAGATGGCCTTTTTGTTTTGTTGATACTTTCCTTTGCTGTGCAAAATATGTTTAGTTTGATTTCGTCCCATTTGTTTATTTTTGCTTTTGTTTCACTTGCCTGAGGAGACATATACAAAAAAAAAAAAAAAACCTAAAATTCAAGACAAAGAGAATACTGCCAAGGTTTATAACTAGAAGTTTTATGCTTTCAGGTCTTAAGTTTCTACTTCATTTTGAATTTATTTTTGTGCATGGTGAGAGAGAGCAGTCCAGTTTGATTATTTAGAATGTAGTTGTGCACTTTTTCCTACGTCATTTGTAGAAGACACTCTCTTTTCCTTATTGTATATTCTTATTTCCTATGTTGTAGATCTAATTTCCCATGAAAGTGTGGGTTCATTTCTGGGCTCTGTAGTCTGTTCCATTCATCTATGTGTCTGTTTTTGTGCCAGAACCCTACTGTTCTAGCAATCATAGCTTTTTAATGTATTTTGAAAATCAGGACACATGATACCTCCAACTTTGTTCTTCTTTCTCAAGATAGTTTTGGCTATTTGGAGTCTTGTGTGTTTCCATACAAATTTTAGAATTATTTATTCTAGTTCTGTGAAAAATGCTATTGGTATTGTGATAGGGATTATATTGAAACTGTAGATTGCTTTGGGTAGCATGGTAATTTTTACAATACTAATTATCCTAATCCATGAACACAGTATATATTTCCATCTCTTTGTGTCATTTTCAATTTCTTTCATCAGTGTCATATACCAAGAGATCTTTTTCCTCCTTAGCTAGACTTATTAGTAGGTATTTTATTCTTTTTGATACAATTGCTAATGAGATTGTTTTCTTAAATTTGTTTCTGACAATTTACTGTTAGTGTATAGAAATAAAAAAATTTCTCTATATGAATTTTGCATCCTGCAACTTTACTGAATTCATTGAATTCAGTAGGTTTTGGCAGTGTCTTTAGGGTTTTTCAATGTATACTATTATGTCATCTGCAAAGAGTGGCAGTTTTGGTTCTTCCTTTCCTATTTGGATGCCTTTTATTTATTTTTCTGATCTGATTGTTATGTCTCAAACTTTCAATACTGTGTAAAGTAGAAGTGGTGAGTGTAGGCATCTTTGTTTTATTTCTGAATTTAAATGAAAAGTTGTCAGTTTGCTACTGTTGTGTATTATGTTAGATGTGGGTTTGTAATAAATTGTCTTAATCATGCTGAATTAATTTGTATCCCCTTTCTGAGTTTTTACCATGAGTAAATATTGAATTTGTATGTCCTTTTTGAGTTTTTATCATAAATAAATGTTGAATTTGATTAAAGATTTTTGTGTCTACTGGTTGCAGGGGCAGGCGTCCCAGATCTAGCGTCAGTCTGCTGGTGGGTAGGGCTGGTCCTTGACATGTCTGGCTATGCGGTCTCTGATGTCCTGAAGCTGATGTCGACATGCTGGTGGGGAGACCAGATCCTGGGGTGGCTGGCTGAGGAGCTCTAGGTGTCTCAGAGCTGGCATTGGCCTGCTAGTGGGCAGGGCCAGGGCTCAGTGGGTCCCGGGGCTGGTGTAGGCCTGCTGGCGGGTGGTCTGGGTCCTGACATGGCAAGCTGTGGGACTTCAGTGGTCCTAGGTTTGGCGTACCCCTGCTAGTAAGTGGAGCCAGGTCTTAGAGCTAGTAAAGGCAGACTGGCAGGACAGAGCCAGTCCTGGGGTCTCTGAATACAGGGTTCTGTAAGTTAAGGAACTAGTGTCAGTGCACTGGTGTGAAGGATATGCCCTGGGTCCTCTGGTTGGCATGGCAGGTCCTAGGGCAACTGTAGGCTCAAGGCCTCTTGAGACAGCCGGCCGGCTGGTGACTGAGGCTGTTACCACCCAGCTAGCTGTTTGACCTGAGGTGTCCTGGTGCTTGTGTTGACCGGCTGGTGAGCAGGCCCAGAGTCCCACTGATGAGTGGAGCCAGGGCCTGGGGTCTCTGGCTGAGGGGTGGAAGCATCCTGGAGCTGGGATCAGCACACTGGTGATCAGGGCTGAAGCCCAGGTGGCCCTGGTGCTAGCGCTGGCTCACTGGTGAATAGACCTGGGTCCCAAGTCTCTGATGCCAGGGCCCTGGGTGTCCTGGAGTTGATGCGTTGACCTGCCAGTGGGCGGGGCCAGGGCACAGGGGACTCAGGCTGCTGCCTGATATGTGAGGTTGGGTCCCAGGACTAGTGCTGGCCGGGTGGTGGGCAGAGATGGATCCTGGGGTCTGGCAGCAGGGCTCTGGGAGTCTTGAAGATAATGCTGTGGCAGCAGTGTGCAAGACTAGGATCTGGCTTTCTCACGGACAGTGAAAGATTTTAGGGTGGTGTGGGCTTAAGGCCGCTGGCTTGTTAGTGAGTAGAGGTGTCCCGGTACTGGTCCTAAGAAGCTGAAGGGCAAGGCCAGGTTTCTGTACTAATAAGCTTGAAGGAAGATTCCAAAATGGTGTTTGCCAGCACCGTTTCCTTTTGGGAGAACAGCCTCCCCAAACTGGCTAGGACGAGTGAGTTCCAGGGTGTCTCCAGGGTGAGTTCCAGCGGCCTTCTGCCTCTCTGGAAGGCTCTCCAAGATCAGCAATTGTGTCCGACCCAGACTCCTTTCAAATTACTGCTTCTGCCCTGGGTCTCAGAGGGTATGTGATTTTCTGCCACCATTTAAGAGTCATGTCTCTTATTTCCCAAACCCCTTTGGCTCTCCTGGAAGTAAGCCCTCCTGGCCTTCAAAACCAAACGTTCTGGAGGCTCTGTCTTCCTGGTGTAGTATCCCCAGGCTGGGGAGCCTGATGTAGGGCTCAGACCGCTTGCTTCTTAGGAAGAAGTTCTATAATTGTAACTATGCTCCAGTTTGTGGGTCACCCAACCTGGGGGTAGGGGTCTTGACTGTAACTTGTCTCCAGCTCTCCTACCCATCTTGTTATGGTTCCTTCTTTATATCTTCCATGTAGAAGATCTTTTCTGTTAGTTTTCTGGTCTTTCTCATCAATAATTGGTCTGTAAATTATTGTAATTTCAGTTTGCCTGTGGGATAAGGTGAACTCAGGGTCTTTTTTCTACTCTGCCGTCTTGGCCACTTCTCTCCCTTGATGGAGACAGCACTTTAGTGTCACCTTACTATTTTCCCTTTGGTATTTTAATGGTGCTGTCCCATTTTCATATCTAATTTCTGATGCAGATTCTGGAGTTTACCTAATTGTTTTATATATGTATATATATACACACTCTGGTTTCTTTTCAGAATTTTCTATATCACTGGTGCTCAGCAACTGGATTTTGATATGTTTTAGTGCAATTTTCTTTTTGCTTGTCCTTCTTGCTTTTTTTCTTTTATGTTCTTGGATGTATAGGTCTAAAATTTTCCTCAAGTATGGAAAATTTGTGAAAATTTTTCAAAAAAAATATTTCTGTCTACATTTATGTTTTCCTTTTCTTACTCCTATTACATGTGTCCGGAGGCTTAATATTTTCCCACAGGCAAATAAGACTGCTTTGTTTTTTTTTTTTCTCTCAATTTTTTTCTTTCTGTGCTTTCATGTGGTCATGTGGTTTCTATTACTATGTCTTCATGATTACTAATCTTTTATTGCTGTGATATGTAACCTGCTCTTAAATCACCCTGCTATTTTTGTATTTGATATGATATATATATATATATATATATCTATATATATATATATATAAATTTTTTTTGAGAAGGAAATGACAACCCACTCCAGTATTCTTTCCTAGAGAATCCCATGGACAGAGGATCCTGCTGGGCTTACAAAGAGTTAGACATGACTGAGTGGCTAAGCACACGCTATATTTTTAAGTGTAGAACTTCTATAAGATTCCATTTATGTATCTAATTTTTTCCCACATTAAATTCTTTTTTCCTTAAAATTTTTGAGGTATACTGACTTCTTTAAAGTCCTTGGCTACTAATTATATTATCTCTGTCATTGTTGAGCTTCCTTTCATTTTTTTTTTCTCCTTTGTTATGAGCCATGTTTTATCATTTCTATACATATCTAATAATTTTTAAAAATTACATCATAGCATGGTAAATGTTAGATTTCCTGGATTCTAGATTTTTAAAAAATCCCAATTTAAAGACTATTGAAGTTCATTTTGGGAAGCAAATAATTTTCTTGCATAACTGATTCATTCTTTAGGGAACTGTAGCCTGGATTTTGTAAAACAGGCTTAGAGTAGCCTTTATTTCATGGCTTCTATCATGTTTGACATTTTTAGGAATCCCTACCTAATGCTCTGAGTTGTCAGTGAAATCTTTTTACTTTAACTCCAAGGACTGAAAATGTTTCACAGGTGTGGGCTCTAAAATAATTTCATGTTATAGTTCCTAGTAGTTTTTATATTATCTGTATTTGGGAAATAATGCAAAGCTACCTTAATCAAGACAGTGTGCCACTGATATCAAGGATCAACAGGTAAAGAGCCCAAAATCGAACCTAGATTTACATAAATTATATTATTTTTGACAAAAATGTGTAATTATCCAATGGCAGAAAAAGAGATTTAATCAAAAAAAGGAACCAGAACAACTGAATATTCTTTTGAAAAACAATTAATCTTGACATCTTCCTCACAACCTAATTAAAATTTGAAGATGAACCGTATCTATGCATACAAGCTAAAACCATGAGCTTTAAAAACAAAACATGAGAAAAAAAAATTTTTTTTTACTTAAGAGAATTAAAAATATTTTAGACAGATCACAGAAATAACTGTAAAACAAAAATTGATAAATTGGATATCATCAACTTTAAAACATTTGCTCATCTAGAGTATTTTGTGAATTCTTGCAAGTCAATAAAAAACAAACAACTCAGTAAATGTGGCAAATTTTTGAGCAAATACTTCAAAATAAAACATACAGTTAACGGTCCAAAACAGGTGAAAAAATTGCTTAATATAAACTCACTAGGGATATTCACACTAGAACATAACAAAATATTACCGGAAGATTCGCCCCCTCATAAATAGCTAAAATTTGAAGTTTGACTTTGTCAAACATAAGCAAGATGTGGAGCGATAAAAAATCACGTCCATTTTTTTGGTGGTAATGCAAAACACTGCAACTACTTAGATAAAACTAAAACATTTCTTCTAAAACTAAATAAACACTTACCCTATCACCCAGCAATTCTGATTTTCTCTCCCTGTTAGTCAATTAGTTGTGTCCGAGTCTTTGTGACCCCGTGGACTGCAGCCCGCCAGCCTCCTCTGTTCATGGGATTCTCCAGGCAAGAGTACTGGAGTGGATTGCCATTTCCTTCTCCAGGGGATCTTCATGACCCAGGGATTGGACCTGGGTCTCCTGCACTGCGATTTCTATTCTAGATTTACTAAATATAAATAAAAATATATGTCCATAAGATGACTCATACAAAATTGTTCATATCAGTTCTTCTTACAATTGCTGATGACTGGAAACAAACCATATTTCTAGCAATAGTAGAATGAAAAAATCTATTGTATATTTATGCAATGGACATATTACACAATAGAAAGGAATAAACTACCACTACATGCAGTAGAATGGATAAACCTCAAAAAGCCACTATGTTAGGTAAAGGAATCCTTATAACAAGAATTCATTATAAATAATTCCAATTTCTCGTTAGAACATATTTACTAATTTGTGATGGAAAATCAAAATGGTGATGGCCTCTGGGTGAATAAGGCTTGAAATTAAATGGAAAGAATATGAATGAGCTGTCAAAGTTCATGGTAATATTAAATATCAAGATGGGGATTAAATAAAACATTCATTAAAGCTCAGCAAACATGTATTTGAGATTTGTGTATTTCATTGTATATAGAAATACGCATATATTAACAAATGTGTCAACAAATATAGAATTCTAATTCAAGATATGCATGCTGAAATATATAGCAGGAAGTATATAGATGTTTACAATTTATTCTAAAGTCTGTAAAATTTAAATATGTCAATGGATGGATACCAAGATGAATATACAGATATATGTGAGATAAAAAATATGAATGGTAGAATCTAAGTGATCAATATGTGAATGTTGACTGTAAAATTCTCTGTCTTGCTGTAAAGCAGATAAGACCTATGAACAAGGATAGATATCAGAAAATATGTTAATCTTTGAAGAGGAAGGAGGGAGGAACTGGATGGATATACCTGAAAAGGTCCTGAAATAATAAGTAGTGATCTATTTCCTATCATGTTTGGAGGTTAACTGGATGTTTCAATTTTGTCCTAACTCATATATATGAGGGCTTCCCTGGTGGCTCAGATGTTAAAAAATCTGCCTGCAATGTGGGAGACCTTGGTTCGAGCCCTGGGTTGGGAAAATCCCCTGGAGGAGGACATGGCAACCCACTCAGTATTCTTGCTTGGAGAATCCCTATGGACCGAGGAGCCTTGTGGGCTACAGTCCATGGGATCGCAAAGAGTCAAATATGACTGAGTGACCAAGCACAACAACATGTATATGTACAGTAGTTATTTGCGTACTTTTTATGTGTGCTATATTTCAATTTCAAATTTGTACTTAAAATATTCCCCTACACTTTCTTGGACGTTGTCGCTGTTGCTCAGTCACTAAGTTGTGCTTGACTCTTTATTAGCCCATGGACTATTGCATGCCAGGTTCCTCTGTCCTCCACTATCACCTTGAGTTTGCTCAGATTCATATCTATTGAGTTGGTGATGCTATGTAACCATCTCATTATCTGCTGCCCCCTTTTCTTTTGCTTTCCATCTTTCCCAGCATCAGGGTCTTTTCCAGTGAGTCGGCTCTTCACATCAAATGGACAAATTTTTGGAGCTTCAGCTTCAACAACACTCCTTCCAATGAATATTCGGGGTTGATTTCCTTTAGGATTGACTGGTTTGATTTCCTTGTAGTCCAAGGGACACTTATGAGTCTTTTTTAGCCCCACAATTTGAAAACATCAATTCTTTGGTGCTTTGCTTTGTTTTTTGATCCAACTCTTACTTCTGTACTTGACTACTGGAAAAACTGTAGCTTTGACTATACAGATGTTTGTTGACAAAGTGATGTCTTTGCTTATTAATACACTGTATAGGTTTTTCATAGCTTTCCTTTCAAGGAGCATAGCTCTTTTAACTTCATGGCTGCAGTCACTGACTGTCCACAGTGATTTTTGGCGCCCAAGAAAGTAAAATCTGACATTGCTTCCACTTTTTCTCCTTCTTTTTGCCATGAAGTGATGGGACCAAATGCCATGATCTTAGTTTTTTTTAATGCTGAGTTTCAAATCAGCTTTTTCACCCTTCTCTTTCATTCTCATCAAGAGGCTGTTTAGTTCCTCTTCACTTTCTAATGGTATCTAGTGATACCATTAGAAAAGTATCATCTGCGTATCTGAGGTTGTTGCTGTTTCTCCTGGCAATCTTGATTCCAGCTTATAATTCATCCAGTCTGGCATTTCACATGATGTACTCCCCATATAAGTTAATTAAGCATAATAAATTAAATAAGGCTGACAATATACAGCCTTGTCATACTGATTTCCCAATTTGGAACCAGTCAGTTGCTCCACATCCAGCTCTAACTGTTGCTTCTTGACCTGTATACAGATTTCTCAGGAGAAACGTGAGGTGGTCTGGTACTTCCATCTCTTTAAGAATTTTCCAGAGTTTGTTGTGATCCACACTGTCAAAGGTTTTAGCGAAGTCAATGAAACAGAAGTAGATGTTTTTCTGGAACTTCCTAGCTTTCACCATGATTCAAAGAATGTTGGTGATTTGATCTCTGGTTCCTCTGCTTCTTTGGAACCCGGTTTGTACATCTGGAAATTATTCTTGTATAGATTTAGGAAACAAAATTATTATAATTCAGTATTGTTTTGAGGAAATTATATTCAGTCACTAATTGATGAAGACTAAAACTGCAGTAAGGAAAAGATGAAGGACTTTAATAAAATAGAAAGGGACTATCACCTTACAACTGCTTAAAATGTGAAAGCATTAGTTGCTCAGTTATGTCCAACTCTTTGCAACCCCACCGACTGAAGCTCACCAGGCTCCTTTGTTCATGGAATTCTCCAGGCAAGAATAATGGAGTGGTACAGCAAATTCCCACTGCCTATCTATTTTACATATGGTAATGTAAGTTTCCATGTTACTCTCACCATACATCCTACCCTCTCCAACACAATTCTGTAAAGTAATTATTTTTCAATTAAAAAGATAAACAAATTTTAAATTAAAAAAAAAAGAATACTGGAATGAGTAGCCATTCCCTTCTCCAGGGGATCTTCCCAACCCAGGGATTGAACCCGGGTCTCCCACATTGCAGGCAGATTTTTAATGTTTGAGCCACAGGGAAGCCCTACAATTGCTTAATAAGTTTTTTTTTTTTTTTTGCAAATGTAAATCAAAATCATTTTGTTTACTCTATAACTAATAAACCTTTGGTTAACATATATTTTTAAAATAATTTATACTTTTCTATTAAAAATTCAGCAATGGGGAACATTTTTAAAATATAATTGGGCTAGACACATGAACAATTGTGGAGTAAAGAAATATTGCCTCTAGGATTTTCCATTTCCTTTTACATCTTTTCTCGGCCATTTAATCCAGAGCTTGCTGATTGGGTAGAACAGACAGTTATCTGCCTAAGGTGACCATATATAAAGGTTTCTGAAACATCAAGGGAATGGATTGAAATACAGTGTTTATAATTAATTCTTTGTTTAGCTAGCAAAGGAGAAAATTGAAAATGCTTCAGCTGCAATAAATGCATACACATTTACCCACACAATAAAGGGAATAATCTGGTATTACAGTGTGAAATGTTTTAGTAATTTTTTCATGATATTGCCTATGAGTCAACCATGAGTTAATTATTGAATTTATTTCTCAATGTAATTTTTATTTTTAGATATTATATTCTTTCAACTCTTGTTAGATAATATTGAATATATTCAGTATAATACTGAAAAACAATTAAAGACTGTCTATTTCAAAATAAGCATTATTATTAGCCTGCCCGTGGCATCTACCTATAGGTTACTGTTGGGGTCCTTTAATGGACCGGAACCTTGTGGTATGGAGTCGATGATAAGAAAGTGAAAGAGAGAAAGAGAGAGAGAGAAAGAGAGAGAGAGAGAGAGAGAGACAAAAAAGACCCGGGGACCTAAGCTCTGGTGGAGCAAAGGTGCTTTAATGATTTTCCTATGAGTATATATAGGCTGTGGTACAAGAAACTTCTTTCGGGAATGATAGAGATCAGAAAACCAAACGTACAGCAACCGTTACCAAGGGGACAAGGGGTAATGTTAGTCACAAGGTCAGGACACAATCCGTATCTCAAGAAAGGGGAACGAGACTAAGCAGTTTTGTCCTAAAGAGAATACTTACTAAAGGAGACCCAAGCCTGCCTCACGCAATGACCTCAGTCCCTGGGAGCAGCGTGCTGTTCCGCTTGAAGAGGGACAAAGGACTCATGAGAGACAGCACGTAGGAATCCTCCCGTCAAACATTCCCTGACAGGTTACCATGTCACACTTTTTATACCATTTGATCTGTATCTCTCCAGGTACTTGGCTCTGGGTATTGCATGCAGAGGGATGAAATTGAGTATATTAATCAGCCTCAAACCATAAGTAATTCTTCAAGTTCATAGTATTGGCTGAGCCTTTGCTTGGAGAGCTATTGTCATTGTCTGAACAAGATAGAAACTTATCTTAAAAAAAATCACTTATAACTAAGTTCCAGAGGCATTGGATGCTTTATAGGAGGCACAGGCTCAGTGGAACATAAGGAGAATACAATGATCATTCTCCATTAGAGGGTAATAAACAGATCACATGCTTCCAGATGCAACTTCGGCTCCCATGCTTTTCTTTTAATTAGTATTTAATTGCTTAAACTGGTAATTTTCTCTCCTAAAAACATTAGTAGTTCTCAATAATAGGCACCTTATTAAACAGACCTTATAATTCTTATTTATTCCATACCTCTTTAATGTCAGAGATAAGCCAGTCTGATTCTTTCCACTCCTCCAGTTCCATGTGAGTAATATTCTTAATAACTGCATTCAAAAGATGTTGCATGCTTAGTTTCTCAGTGATGTCTGACTCTTTGTGACACTGGACTGTAGCCAACCCCCCCTCCCCAGCCAGACTCCTCTGTCCATGGGATTTTTCAGGCGAGAATACTGGAATGCATTGCCATTTTCCTCCTTCAGGGGATCTTCCCAATCCAGGGATAGAAACTGCATCTTCTGTGTCTCCAACACTGAAAGAGAATTCTTTACCCACTGAGCCATCAGGGAAGCCCCTACAGGATATTAATAAACATCAGTATCCCACAATGGAGAGACTGGATTCTCACTGTTTGTTAGGTGATGCATGATTGAACTCGAATCCTTAGAATCTCCTTTGTAGGGCTATTCCTTCACTAATTGTTTTAGGTTCAATTCCTAGAAACAGAGACTGGTACAAAGATTTGAGATCACATGATTTATCAAGGATTTTCTGTTAGGAGAAAAGATTTACATGAAGAAAGAGGAATGACACAATGGAGACCTACATAAGGTCTTCATATGCAAGTGAACTTGAAGGTCTTCACTTTGTCTCAAGTGAAGTCTAATCTACATAAGTTGTAACACAAAATTGATCCCATCTTGAGGCAAAGGGAGTAGGAATTTGTCCCCTCTTTTAGTCAGTCCTTCGTTGTGGGTTTCCCTTGGATGGGCAAAACCTCTCAGATACAGCAACTTCTATTTTGCCAAGGGCAGTTTTTTTTTTTTTTTAATTTCCAAACTGATTTTATTGTTATGTACGTTATTAGTGGAAAAAACATATTTGTTCGACCTGTTCATATGAGAGTCAGTTTTAAGACAGCAAACATATTTTTAGTATTTTCTAGTCTTTTATGTTCAAAGAAAAGAATTCTCTGTGTTTATACCACAAAACCCAAATTGATTAAGGCATATCCATATTTAATATATTTCTAACTGTATTGCTCTTAAATCTTAAATAATACTCTAGAAGATGAAGCATATATTTTCTTGGACAGCTTATATTCTAAAGGTTATTTTCAAAGGCAGTTTTACAAAGAAGAGGGAATCATCGAGCCAGTAGAAGTCACCTCTCACAACAATCAGGAAATGGACGCACTAGCTTAGAAAAGTGGGCTGGTAACTGCTAAAAAATATGAATTATGGCAAAAGTAAACAGTTAAGATTTGAAATTGATATATAATTTCATAACTTGCAACCTATCTGGTAATTGATTTAAAAATTGAGACAAAGCTACTTCAAGATGCTACTACATAGTAATTTTCCCTATTTTTATAATCTGTTACCTATATTTTAATAGCAGTAAAATAATTAATAGCAGTAAAATTAATTAACTCTAATAAGTAACTAAATCAGTGGTTATGTCAACACTTGAAATCGTCTATATTGGTTAGAAAACCAAATAATGTTCATAATTAAAAAATTTAATGTGGATGCAAGAGGAGAATATTATAATATCATATTTGTATCATTTTTGTTATACATCTTATTTGAAAATGTCATTCCCTTATGTCTTAGGTTTATGCTAAGATAAGCCATGTATAAAACACAATATATAAATGAGATCACATATAAAACCTTTGGAAAACCTTACAGAATAACTAATAAAGAAGCAGTGTAGAGGCTGGACTTTTATAAACTCATCAATCAGACTGAGATGTCTATAGGCAGAAGTCCCTACTAACAGCTTCTGTCAGTATCCTAATGGATTCTTCGCTGGATTTTATTTGTAGTGAAAGACTGACAAGATGCTCTATTGTGAATGAAGGTCCTCTTCACCACCAGATTTATCAAGCCGGCACTCATTAAAAAATCACACCATTCATTGTTTCATTTGGAGGCTGATTTGTGTTCCCAGAAGAGGATGAGCAATTTCTAACAATAAAAGAAAGCCCATGAAATAGTGATAAAAATGTACATTTTTATAACACTGTGCAGTTTTTCAACCACTGTTACATTTTTTCTCTCATTTGATTTTTGCAACTGCACTATGAATTTGGCAGGCCATACCATATTTGAATTTTTGGTTTATTTGATTTACAGTCTTTTCTTTATTGTTTTTGGTGAAAAACAGACATTCAAACATATCCACAGTAATACAGAAAGGAAGTGTTAAATCCAAAATCAGATTCTAGCCCATTTTCTGATTTCTCCAAAGCCTTTTAAAATTGATAATGTTGGAATGTTTTCTCTCAATAGATAATGAAGCATTTTCATAAATATGCTTATAAAAATCCATAATGTTATTTTTAATTTATGAGTGAAATACATCAGTCACGTAATCCAGGAGGTTTAATAACACTGACAAAGTTTAGTAGGCCCCATTGGATGCTTCCCTGTATTTGGAGAGTTACAGTATTACCAATAATCACTTCCTTTTCAACTGTTAGCTGTGAAACATACTTGGCTGAGAATTTTGGCATTGGAATAATGCTTAGCAGTGGCCCAAATAAGGAATAAAAGCTAAAAGAGTATGGCAGCACAGTTCAAAACATCTTTCCACCAGGAAACAGTTGAACACGTTTGCTCTGTCCAATTTACTGTGCAGAGCTATTGTGCCAGCTGCTTAATTCAAAAGATCACCCAAGTGCTGCTCCCTTCCCTTCTAACAAGGAGGCAGCAGGTGCAAAGATCGAGTTCCTTTCCTGATGTGGAAACATGGCATTCAGCAGAGTAAGCAGGGACTCAGATCAAACACTAGTTGTCAAGAGCATGAACCCCACAGAATCACTACCAACCTCCTGCACTCCTCAGACACCACCTCTTCACCTTCGGTCTACTCTGTCTTACTGTTCAATTTAGTCTTTAGGAATGATTCCAAAAGTGGAGACTCAACAGCAAGTGTACAGGAAAATAAAGAAAATGAGACAGATACATTTACTGCCTATTTAGAAATCTGTGTGCTCCTGCAAGTCTTATATTTGGCAGTGTACATACAGCAAGGCAAAAAAAAGGGAAATTTGAAGGGGTTAACACCGGCTTCGTTATGTGACAGCTGGTTTAAATCTGAGGCTTTGTGTTCATGCCAGTCTCAGGCCCAGGTAATTTATAATAGCCTAAAGTTCCAATATAAAAATCACATCGCTGCAGGGAGACATGTCAGCTTCTCTTACATAGCCTGTCATTTCCTTGGAAACATAATAATTAAGATGTCTGGTATAACTGCTTCTGCCAGAAATATTTTTATATTTCAGCCCATTTCAAGAAATTTTAAATTCAAGGAAAGCATTATTAAATACTGCATGACAAACTAAGGAAAGTACCCTTACAGATTTGTTCTGTCAAACGGAGCAGATACTTCATCTAAATCTCTCAGTAGTAAGTGGAGGAATACATAGACTTGAATTAAAAATAAAAGGATTGGCATTCGTTTGATTAGAGCAAAAGCAGATGAAATGGGAGAAAACTGCACTCTAATCAAAAGCAGTTTTACAGTCTAAAACTGACACAATTTTACAGGTAAATTGACATTGCCCCTTAATCCGCATATTAACTCAACTGGCTGTTCTGATTGCCTATATTATTCATAAACAAACTACTCATTATAGCATGGAGCTGCTACTGAGGATTCTATTCAGTATCAATTTGAATGGAACCATCAGAGGGCTTCCCTGGTGGGTCAGATGGTAAAGAATTTGTCTACAATGCCAGAGACCCAGGTTCGATCCCTGGGTTGGGAAGACCCCCTGGAAAAGGAAATGGCAACCCACTCCAGTATTCTTGCCTGGAGAATTCCATGGACAGAGGAGCCTGGTGGGCTACAGTCCATGGGGTTGCAAAGAGTAGAACACAGCTAAGCAACACTGTCATTCTTTCTTAGATCGGAGGAAGAAACCCATGACATTTGTAAGGTGGATTAATTTCCTGGATTGATAGACATGGTAAAACTATGTCTATTGCATTAAAATAATTTACCTTACAATATGTTTAACTTATGTTGGTTGGTTGGTAGTTGTCATGTCCGACTCTTGTGATCCCATGAACTGTAGCCCTCAAGGCTCCTCTGTCCATAGAATTTTCCAGACAAGAATACTGGAGTGGGTTGCCATTTCTTTCTCTAGGGGATCTTCCCCAGCCTGAAATCAAACCTGTGTCTCCTGCATTGAAGGCTAATTTTTTACTGCTGAGCCACCAGGGAAGCCCATTTAACTTATAGAAGAATTATTATGAACTCAGATGAAGCCATAAATTCATTTCAATTACAATAAATGAGTCAATAGTTATATGATGAAGGCAAAGACTATATTATACTTTTATGATGAATATTATGAGAAATAGTAATTAAAGGGTCATTTAGATTCAACTAACATTAATTTAAAACTTGGTCTGTTCCAGATAATGTGCTAGGTTACCACCCTCACATACATTATCTCATTTAATCTTCCTGACTATCTACTAAATGATCCATTTTGTTCCCACTTTAAAGTGACAGGATCAAGTCTCAGCATCATAGTTATTAAAAGGCAAATTTCTCTCTATTGCACTTAGTTACTCTTTTCTATTTGAATTAGATTTCTTTAAGATTTTTATTATCTACTTCTTTTTATGGAAGACACTAACCATAGCATGTAAAATTATAATTCTACCACATATCTACCATAATTCATTGCACTAAAAGTTTTGAGAATGAAAATAATTTATCTTAAAAAGCTATTTAAGCTATGAAGACAATATAATTAAAGTGTTAGTCACTCAGTCACATTCGACTCTTTGAGACCCCATGGACTGTAGCCAGCCAGACTCCTCAGACCATGGAACTCTCCAGGCAAGAATACTGCAGTAGTTAGCCATTCCTTTCTCCAAAGGATCTTGGAGATTAAACCCAGATCTCCAGATCTTAAGCAGGTTCTTTACCATCTGAGCCATCAGGAAAGCCCTAGGCTAAATAGACTCCTATTCAAAATATGACTTAGAGGCTTACATAGATTTTGTTAATGCAAATAAAAGTAGAACCTTAATGATGTAATGTTTACTTTCCTTATCTTGCTCTATTTTTCTTCATTGCATTGATCATCTAACTCTACTATCTATGTCTCCATATCTATTTATTTTGTATATTTCCATATGTATGTGTCAATTCTGCTATCTACTGTCCATTTATATTTGCAGCTCTCTAAATCCCAATAAAAAGTGAGCAGCACCTTGAAGGCAGAGAATTTGTTTGATTTGTTGATATTTTCCTTCATCTGAATCATAGGAAGTTCAGTAAGTATTTGCAAGATGAAGAAATGATGTACTTATTGACTGTATTATACAAATGTCTAATTTACAGGTCTATTGGATTGAATAGTGTCCTCCCCAAATTTATGTCCATCTAATACGTGTAAATCTATGGCTGATTCATATCAATGTATGACAAAACCCACTGAAATGTTGTGAAGTAATTAGCCTCCAACTAATAAAAAAAAAATAAAAACAAACAAACAAACAAACAAACAAAAAAACCTCAGACTGTGACCATATTCGGAGTTAAAGACTTCATAGGTATAATTAGCTAAGGACCTGGAGATAAGAGGCTCCTGGATTTAGAGTGGCTTAAATCCAATGACTGACGTCCTTATAAGAGGAAAGAGCATAAACACAAAGAAGGCAATGTGAAGATGTAGGCAAAGCCTGGAGTTATGGTCCCACAAACGAAGGAATGGCTGCAGTCACTAGAAGCTGGAAGAGGCAAGGAAGAGTTCTTCCTTAAAGCCTTCAGAGGGAGCATGGCCCTGCTGACACCTTGATTTCAGTCTTCTAGCTTCCATAGAGTGAAAAAATTCTGTGTTTTAAGTCAACTGTTTGTAGCACTTTGCCAGGGGCACCCCTAGAAAGGTAAAACAGGGAAACCTTTTTTTTTTTTTAACAGTTGACCAACTTTGGCTACGAAGGAAATTTGCCAGAGTCCACTCTTCCCAAAAAATTGAGCAAGGCATATGGGATGCAGAGGTGAATAGGATCAAGCGGTTCCTGAAGAATTTGTAGTTTTATAGAGAAGATAGAAAAACACATAGACAACTGCAAATCACAAAAATAAGCAAATTTGCTAAATGACAGGGGTACAATGAGGTTAGGAGATGTGAGAAAATCAATATTTTATTAGTTGTAAGAATCTGAGAAAAATGTTTTTTTTTAAAGAAAAAATACTTTTTATTTTTTTAAAGAAAAAATACTTTAATAGGTATTCTGGGTGCTCCTATCTTAAAATTAGACAGTACGGCAATATGTCTACCATGAGTACACATGTGTATATGTGTGTATGTGTCAGTATAAATATATATGCTGCAAGATTATTGCACTTGTCATTTGTCTGTTATATTTATGTATGTGTGTATACAATTACAGCCATACATGTGTAATAAATACACGTTTGCATAGAGACAAATTACTAGAATGCCTAGCCTAAAGTAGAGATTTAAAGCAGAGAGTTGTGTCATTATCCTGGATTACTTTTTAACTGTCTTAATTTTTAATTATACTGTGCTTGAATGAACTATTTACTTCCAGGTCCCTGACCATTTAAGAACTGATTTAATTATGATTACTTTTTGATAGTATTTTTATTGTAAAACATAAACCTACTTTTATATTTTTAAAACTGGAAATAATTGACAAAACCCACATATTGCTGACATGTGTACCAAAAAGTGTTTTGTCCCTCTATATCTAACTTGCAATGATTAGTCCTAATCATTATGGCATAAGCACACAACAATCCTCTTATTTCCTATTCATTATTTTTATTTTCTAAGTTTTACTGAGTGAGTCTGTGAGGGAACCAAACACTTTTGTCCATGTTCTGTTCTTCAGTCTTGTTAGGTTTCTGGAACTAGAGGATGCGTTCTTGATTTTGATCTCCAGCAAGGAAGTTCTCACATTCTATCTTAAGTGCTGCTCTAGAGCATACATATTTTCTAAACTTCCTGTCCTTACTAGTGTTTTGCCTCTCCTTACCAACTGCAGTAAATTTTTAATCTTTGGACATGGGTCTTACGGTTTTATATGACTTCTTTCACCAAATATATAGCATCTCTTTGCAAAGAGCACTTGCTCAATATGGATAGGTAAAAGCAAGTAGCTTATTCCACTGGGCTGAATTCCTCAGGAATTATCATCAGGAATTATTCTTTCATCAAAGATTATTTCAAAAGTACACTTGACATGAGAGGCACTAATGAGGATAAAGACATTAAATAATTAATGGAAATCAGATTGCCTGCTTTCTTGAGAATGTAATTCTGATGAAGATCTTTGTTTTTTTCTGGCCCAATTTGTAATATTTTTCCATCTAGAGAAAGAGTATGTGCCTCTTACATTATATATCAGATCACCAAGATAGTAGTTGGGATAGTGGTCTATCAGTATGTCCAAACTGAAGTTATTTTTTAATCAATACCTTTAATGTTAACATTGATGTTTACATGTTCTACTCAGAGAAAGAAAACTGCATTGACAACAAACTAGACCATTTTTTAAATTTTTAAAATCTAAACTAAACATTGAAGACAAAGACATTAACAGAAAATTATGAATGTTCTTTTACTCACTAAAAATGATTTTTTGCCTAAGCTGGCAAACATCACTCAACAATATTAAATAAAATTTGTATCTGCCACTTTAATATCTACACTGCAGATTATCCATAATAAATTACTCTCCTGATTATCACTATATTCTAATTGAGCTCATCTTCCCATCAATTGGTATTAGAAGACAAATTTATTAATTTTAACTATAAAATATACTAAATATAATTATGAAGCTAATTTTTTTCCTTAAGTTTCAGGCATAGATAGGGGTGAATGTTGAAGGGAGCTGTATTCTAGTTCTGAATAGGTTTATACTCATTTGATAAGCTTCTCTGAAATGTCTGTGAGAGGTAATAGTACTCTGCTGCCTAATTTAGATGTTAAATCTGATTGGTTCAGGGTTATTCCATACAAACTTGCAATTTAAACAGTTCTATAGCGCTTCCCACTGCAAGGAGATCCAACCAGTCTATCCTAAGGGAGATCAGTCCTGGGTGTTCATTGGAAGCACTGATGCTGAAGCTGAAACTCCAATACTTTGGCCACCTCATGCGAAGAGTTGACTCATTGGAAAAGACCCCGATGCTGGGAGGGATTGGGGGCAGGAGGAGAAGGGGACGACAGAGGATGAGATGGCTGGATGGCGTCACCGACTCGATGGGCATGAGTTTGAGTAAACTCCGGGAATTGGTGATGGACAGGGAGGCCTGGCGTGCTGCGATTCATCGGGTAGCAAAGAGTCGAACACGACTGAGCGACTGAACTGATAGCACTTCCCAGGTGGCTCAGTGGTAAAGAATCTGCCTACAATGCAGGAGACTTGAGTTTGATCCCTAGGTCAGGAAGATCCCTGGAGAAGGGAATGGCAACGCACTCCAGTATTCTTGCCTTGTAAATCCCCTGGACAGAGGAGCCTGGAGGGCTACAGTCCACAGGGTGGAAAAGAGTTGGACACGGCTGAGCATGAGCCAGCACCACAGCCCTGAGTATTCCTTTTTTACCCCAACTGTCAGTACCCAGTTTGGAAGGTATTCTTTATGTCATTTATCTATAAAATCTATGAGCTATGGTTTTGTTTTACCCAGCTATATTTCTCTAGTCCCAACCAAGCAAGGAAATATAAAGATGAATAAATTTCATTTTGCAGAGCATGGGTATGACTGTTCACCAAGATATCCTGTACCAAGCCTTGTAAGGATTCCAGCACTGGAGAAGAAATTATTCAGAAAAAATAGATGTTTCAGAGTTCAGCTTTACTGTATAACCCACATCTGTCTACCTAGATCAGTAATGATGGTATTGTATGCCACTAAAGAAGTTAATTTATTTCGTGGATGATACTGCCATTTTCACAATCTCATTCTTTTTAGTCCCTTATGACCTTCTCTGGAAGTGGAAACTGTTGTTCTGCCCTTCCCTTCTGACTTTCACAAGCTGAGTAGATATGCTGACTAACTCCCTTCAAATAGACATCAAACATTGTCATTAAAATCCCATCAATGAAATAGTTTTCAAAATTGCATTTGTTTTCCATGATTTGCCCATGGGGCTTTTCAATAAAAAGTAAGGATTCCCATTTTAAAAGACTGCAAAATTCTCACCAGCTTCAACTCCCTGATGACTTTAATCTAAATAAAGGTCATTGCAATCCTATTACAATAAAGTTGTTAGGAAAGACCAAGAGAAAACAAAATTGACAGTAGATTCTCTGGTCATAAATATGTTCATAAAACCTTATTACTTCAATTGAAAACCCAGGATATTACTATTTCAGCTGTGCCAGTTAAAATAGAAATCTGAATTGGTTTAGATTTATCTTCATATTTCTAACACCTATTTGGCAATATAGGAGCTCTGTAGCTTTTCCAGCATTGGCCAAATAGCAATAACAACAGTAAAATAAATATATATTTCTGAAAAGCTAGGCTATGGTTATATCTAGTAAGAAATTTCCAGGAAATTTCATTAGGACTAAACATCTCTTCTAATAATTCTAGTCCTTAGAAAGAGCCATATTTTGAAATTGCTTTACACATGTTGCAAAGCAAAGTATGATTTAGTAATTGATATGCTTAAGGATAAGAAAATGACTTCTGAAATAAAATTAACTAGCATAATTTTATTAGAAGAAAAACAAATAGCCACCCTTCCATCTTTACCTTAGATGTCTATGAAATTTTGGAGCTAATTTATAGTTTCTAGAAAGTTAACCAGTTTTATCAATATGATTTGGGTTACAAATTTCAAAGATTCTTGGTATGGTTAAAACTGCATACTATAGGATTGGTTCTAACTTTTGGAACTCATGCAGAAATGTGTTGGGAAAATAAAGTTTTGTGATAAGTTCTTGCATCATTAACAAATAATGTGCTCTTCATTATGTTTCCCACACATTTGTGTTATCAGTGCTTTAAAATTCTATTTGTATATTAACCATAATTAGTTTTTCATCTTTATGATATACTGGGTATCAAATTACTATCTTGATATGTATTAATTTATAAGCAATACTTAGAGTCAAATGTTAACTACATTTTATGCCTTTTTCAAAAAAGAAAATAAACTTGCTTTACTTTCAGTTATAAATGTTGAATCTGAATTTTTTCTCCCTGGCATTTCTCACATCTGAACTTTGTTGTGAATTATTCACTTTAGAGGAAACACATTGGAAAAGCAAGTTGGATGGCACACTGGCAAATTTTTCATTCACTCCTTTTCAAAAAAAAAATAAAAATCAAGTAATGGAGTAACTATCGAGTGTCTGAAACATTTTCCTTTAAGCACCAAATTTAACATTCACTTTAACATAGGCATTTTCTCTAAAATTGATTGCAGTATTCTATGGCTTTATGGAAATTATTTTTAATGCTTAAGGATATGATGATGAATGTTATTGCATTCTTTTAAATATAAAATCTTTAAAATTACTAAAGTACATAAATTATCTACTCCTACACTTAAAGGCCCTAAACTTATATAATTTGCAATTTTTGTACTAGTTTTTCAGAATCTCTGGCATCTTGTTCAATGAAACGATACCAAACTAACTTTCTTTTGTAATTGAGAATTAGTATCTAGTAGTCATTAATACTACATAAGCTGTGCTTCAGAAAAGTTGGGTTTGAGTACAGGGTATATCATGGAACTTGGTTAAATTAATAACCTAATGATGCCTCAGTTGTGACAATAAGATCTAACCTAGAGTATCATGCTGTGAGGTTTAATTAAAATAGAGCATGCGGAGCTGCTTGAGTACTAATAAATAGTCAATAAATGCCATCTCTTGCTATTATTATGACTCTAAGAACAATGCCTATTAGATTGGACATTTGAGCTAAAATCTGAGAGTTGAGAAGTCAGTTATGCAAAGCCTAGAGTAAAAAAACATTTCAAGCAAAGTTCCAGCACAGACGTCCATGAAGTAACAACAGAATTTTTGAGTAACAGAGATGAAGTCAGGATGCTTTTAGTAAAAATATGAGATAAGGTTGGAGATGTAAGGGCATTTCACAAAGTGCCTGTAGAACATGACAGAAAGCCTGAATTATTTCTTAGTGTGGCAAGAAATCATTGCATGAGTTTCAGTAGTCAAGATTTGATTTCTGTTTAAAAATAAAATTCTCATTGCTTTTTAATGTGGATAAAAGTAGAGAGACAACAAGAGGTGTAGTGTAGGTCAAAACAAAAAAAAACAAAACAAAACCGTGCTTTAGATTAGGGTAATTTTCATAGAGATTGAAAAAAAAAAAAGCATGTTTTTCTTATGTTTGATCTGTGATATTCTAAGGGAATTACTGGTTTGCTCATATTTTTTCAACGCTGAGTGTTCTGAAAAAACACTTTCACGTACTGCTGTTATCCTATGCAAATCAACACCTTATCCTTTACAAATCACAAAGACCTCCTTGGGTTTGTTATGGGTAGAATTGTGCCCACAGTGACCATATTCATTGATTTAAGAGTTAATCTTCAGTATTACAGAATGTGACCTTAATTTGAAGTAGGTGTTGCAGATGGAATACGTCAAGTTTAAATGAGATCATTCTGGAGTAGGATGGGCCCCTGATCGAATGATGACTGGTGTCCTTATTAAAACAAACAAGGCAAACAAAAAATGCCATAAGATATGCCTACGTGAACACAGGGGGACCCCCTGGTGCAGATCAGCATTATAGGGCCACAAGTCAAGGAATTACAAGAAACTAGCAGACAGGCTCAAAGCAGGTGGTTTGCTAGAGTTTAGAAGGAACATAGCCCTGCTACACCTTGATTTCAGACTTCTAGCCTCTAGAACTATGAGACAAGAAGTTTCTGTTATTCTAAACCACCCAATTTGCAGCACTGTGCTACAGTGAAAATGACAGTTGCTCAGTCGTGTCTGACTCTTTGTGACCTGGTGGACTATACAGTCCATGGAATTCTCCAGGCCGGAATACTGGATTGGGTAGCCTTTCCCTTCTCCAGTGGATCTTCCAAACCCAGGAATCGATCTGGGGTCTCCTGCATTGCAGGTGGATTGTTTACCAACTGAGCTGTCAGGGAAGCAAACAATTACAGAATTACATAATAGTACTATCATATGAAGAGGCTTTCCAGGTGGCGCAGTGGTAAAGAATCTGCCTCAGTGCTGGAGACACAAGAGATGCAGGTTTGATCCCGGGGTCAGTAAGAGCCCCTGACATAGGAAATCACAACCCACTCCAGTATTCTTGCCTGAAAAATTCCATGGACAAAGGAAAATGGTTAGATATAGTCCATGGAATAGCAAGGAGTTGGACATAACTGAGCATGCATGCACATACATCATCTGAAGAAATTAAGACCGAGAGGTTTTATAATTAATCCATGTCAGATAGCATTAAATATTAGAGCTGAAGTTTCAGCCAACAATCTGACTCCAGAGAGTGAACTCTTAACAATGATGCAAAAAGGCCTAATATACGACGTTAAGATACCCCTTCAGTGTGAATGAGCTTTCTGCAGCATCTATTTTTTATCTGCTGCAGAGAAATTTAAGATTCTTCTTGTAACAATGAAAGTATTTCTCAGAAACTTGTATTTGAATCAATTAATTCAGCTTTAAATGTACTAGTAAGAGTTCTTTAGTTGGAATTTATAATAACCTCTACACTTATGATAATTTTCATATATGATAAGTAAGCTTTGCTTATAAGAGTATTTTAAGGGATTATTATCAATTAAATATTTGATACTCCTAATAAACTGTGTATTTAGCTACGCTAAATCAGTCTTTCAAAAAAATCTTTGGCAAAACTATGAAACTTAGAAGAAAGCCATTGTTTAGCTTTTTATCTCCTAACAATTGTCTAAATATTATACTTTAATAAGACATAGAGACATGTGATGTACCAAGTTAATGTAGTTTGTAACCCATTTTATTCATATTCTTCTATTTTTATGATTATTATAAGTTCTAACATAAAGTGCGTATCTTTAATGAATATTGCTTGTAACTGGGAGGATCTAAACTTAATTTAAAAATTTAAATTGCAGTGGCCTTGTGCAAAATGTACTTGTTTGCAACGCTGTTTCTTATCTCCTCATACAGTATTTCTGTGTTATAAACCTTAAAGTCCATGTTATATAAATTAAATATTGAATCGCATTTTACAATTATTGAACTTTTAAAGTACTTTTATCCAAATAATTAAAAAATAATTTTGCTTACTACTAATTTAATCAGAGAAAAATATTCTTATTTTATTGATAAAAATGTTCATGAATAAAGTAAGTAAGGCAGAGATCATTAAGTTACCAGGTCCCTGGTGGCTCAGATAGTAAAAAATCTGCCTGCCATGAAGGAGACCCTGGTTCAATTCCTGGGTCAGGATGATCACCTGGAGAAGAAACAAGTTATCTACTCCCACCACCTGACACTGTAGAGGAAGTCTCTGACACTCAACAAAATGAAATTCTTGGCTAAATTCCCAGAATGAATAGCAGCATAGACTAGAATAATGGCATACTGGTTTTTTAACTTTTAGATTTTGCACTTTCTAATACATTATTCTGCCTGTCATAACTTTCCTATATTAGGAACTGATTTTTAAAAATCGTCTTGTTCCATATCCTGTCTACTTGTTCCATGTACCCCTTACTATTTGAAGATGTTCCAATGGTCAATCAGCATTGCTATTTAAAATGACTAATTTTTTAAAACATTGTTCTCCCATCTACACTACAATTTTATAGTTTTGTTTATCTTTAGAAATTGTTTTTCTCAAATGATAAATTTACTATTAAATAGGAAAAAAAATCACCTTTCTTTTATTCCCATCTCTATATTGATTGCCCTCCAGATATGCTCCCTAATTAGTCAAATGGTTGCACCTAATTAGCTGGGCTCTAATTTTGATCTGTCTGTTCACTACCTTCTTCTTGACTGAGACAAGCCCTTGGGATATGAAAGCTTGTCATCAGAGTTTCTGACTGTGAAGGGTTATAGTTCACATAATTGCTGAACATTTTATTTGTCATTCAGTCTTTTCCTTGCCTCTTGCTAGGAAAGTACTACTTGCCACAAAAATATATTTATCTTTCTTAACCTTTCTGATCCAAGCCTGCTCATGATTGCTCAAGCTAGATCACAGTTACAGGTGAATGGTTTCTGTGTTAAGGTGAAAATAGATATTGTAATTTTAGCCACTCCATACTAACTGTATTTTTTAGGGAATAAAGGATAACTGAGGGATCTGAGGACAAAGAAGGGATCTGAGCACAAAACTTTTTGCCACTTTTTAAAAATGTGATTTCAGTGCTATTGGAAAGTATCCATAAAGAAGGTTGGAATATCATGTTGGTTTAGCTGAATTTGGATGGTTGGTATAAATAAAGTGATGGTGCCACCTCAGTTTCAGTCAAAGTGTCTGTATGCTGATCATATTTCTCATTATTGCTTTGAGAGGTGTGATCACTTTAGGCATAGTATCTCTCAGCAGCACCATTACTCTCCATTCTTATCAGGCTGTATAAAGTCATAAGGAGGAGTAGACCAATTGAACTTTCTGGTATGTATCTGTAAAGCAAATGCCATCCAAATGTGAGTAGTAACACTGAAAAATGCAATTTGTGTCTAAATAATTATATCTTTTGTAAATACTTGCTTTTTTCCTTTACTGCTATTCATATGTTTGGGTGGGTACCTTATCTTTTTTTTTTTTTTTTTAATGACATAGCTGGAATTATCTAAGGAGACAGAAACAACATATCTGAGTAAATATCCCTTAAACAACATAATTCTTCTGTAGAATAATGCATTTTACTAAGAAACACATAAAGTCATAGAGATTATTTTAACAGTTGACAGAAATACTCTTTAATACATAACATTGTGAAACGTGGGGAAAATAATCTTTGCAAACCACATTTAAAGCACAGAATGCTCATTACAGAAAATTAGTTGTTTGATCTCTTTTCATATTTTACGCTGCCAAGCACTTAACACAAGTATTTTTTGCAATCTTAGGACATGTTTCCTCTTGGGTTTAAAAAAAAGAATGATTTTGTAGTAAAGAATTGAACATCTAATAAGCATTCAGAAAATTTTTACTGGTTGATTAGCTGACCTGTCTTTATGAGTGCATTCTTCCACTCATTAATGCATTTGATAACCACTTTCCTAGTAAAGGAAAACAGCAAAACTGTTTTCATCAGTTAAAGCATTAGTTAATCATGTGATAGATTAAAATTAGGCCCCATCACCACCACCTCCATCACTGAAGCAAAGTTCAATAAGATTTTCAATGAGCACATTAGGATTTTTACTTCAAAATCACTGCTGCCATAGTTTCTCTTCACCTGCTAAAATTCACAAGGTTTAGGAGATGAGATTTAAACTAATTCAAGGTTTATTCTTTAGTCTACCCTACATATTTCCTATTCAAGACTCAGTCATTCCTTATATTCAAAAATTAATCAGGAGATATAGATAAGGAACATAAACCAGAAAAAAAAAAACACCCTAAATCTAATCACACAAAATTAAGTACTCCGATCATTTTGTACACACATATCATTTTGCATAAACTCTTTCAGGTTTTTCCCCATGATTTTATATTGATATACTATTGGCATCATAACACACTCTGTTGTATAGTCTGTATCTGTCACTAAATATTTCTATTAATCTTTTTCTATCCAGAAGCTTGTAATTACATTTTCATTTCACAGGGCTGTATAATAGCCTTAATATTCCATAATTCTGATAAGCAGACACCTCTTCTGGACCTTAACTTGTTTTCAAATTTATAGACGTATTTACAAATAACCATTTTATTGGTTTTAACGAGATATTAAAAATTATTTGCATGAAATTTCATCTTTAGCATATACATATTTTATACTTGTATATTGTTCTAGCTTCTCTTTCATTTTCATTAATTATTGGCATCTTATTATTATTTATATATTTTAATATACTGTCTCCAAAATAACAAATCTGAATAATCCACTTATCTGTTAGTCATTTTAAGAACAATGGTGTTACAGGAAAACAATTTATGTATTTTGTGCTTTCTTCTCATTTCATCACAATGGACATTAAAATACATGTGTAAATAAGTGTCTAAGTTGAATAAAGTTAGTGGCATTCCTGTTTCATCAAGGGCGTTTAGAAAGTGAAACTGGCGTTTTTGTTTTATGAGCATAGTTTGTTGCCACTCTCAGGACTTTACCCACCATTGCTTCTGGACCATCACTACAGATGTTAGCATAGTGAAAAAAGGCGAATCATGCCTTGAAATTATTATGAAATAGTTTCCACCTTAGGTCTTCCCAAAAGAAACTGAGTCATCTATCAGTTTGCAAAACACTTTTATCTACCACTGACCTAATGAGACTGATTTTGTAATGTTGCCCTTTAGTCTTAGAAGCATTCTCCCAACAAGTATCTATTGAGCGCATCTCTAGTCTGTGAGTGAGTGAGTGAAAGTCTGTTAGTTGTGTCTGACTCTTTACACCCCATGGTCTGTAGCCCACCAGGCTCCTCTGTCCATGGAGTTCTCCAGGCAAGAATACTGGAGTGGGTTGCCATTCCCTTCTCCAGGGGATCTTGCTGATTCAGGAATTGAATCCAGGTCTCCTGCATTGCAGGTGAACTCTCTACCATCTGAACCACCAGGGAAGTCTTTCTAGTGTGGAGCCACATTAATGAATAAAATTGTGAGTCAGACTCATTGATGTCTTTTAAAGTGGATGAATAGTCATCAGACGTGAAAATATTAAAGAAATGTTGAATAGAAACTTAATTGTTGCATAATTTTGTAAGATACTACATGTGATTTACCACACATGGATTTCTATGGATGCTTCAATTTTAAGTGAGGTTTAAAGAAAAAGACTTGGTATTTGGCTTATTACTGATACCTTTTTTAAATAGGTGAATGATTATCTCTAGTGAAAACTCTTTTTAAATAGACCTTTCAACTTTTGAGCTTACCTTAAAAGTTGCTTACTAAATTACCTATTTAGAAATATCTAATAATATATATTATGGTGCTGCCTATATTTTGGAGAGCTGATATCAGTGAAACTTTGTCAGCTAATATAAAACAAAGAAAATGGCTTTGACCTGGTGCTATCGAAAATTTCAGGAAACGGAACTTAATAAGTAGATTGCAATGCATTCTCATGAGTCCCTGCCTATGTGTGTGCTCAGTCACTTCAATCATGTCTAATTCTTTGTGACCCTATGAAATGTAGCTGATCATGCTCCTCTGTCCTTGGGATTCTTCAGGCAAGAATACTGGAGGGGGTTGTCATGCTCTCCTCCAGGAGAATCCTCCCAAACCAGGGATTGATCCCGTGTCTCCTGCCTCTTCTATATTCCCAGGGAGCTCTTTACCCACTGAGTCAGCTGGGAAGCCCTATGAGTTCCTAGCATGTAATTTCTCAATATACCTATAAAACACCTGTTTGGCAGGGAAAACAGAGCACAGATGAATATTACACAATTAAGTGAATTAAAATTAAGGCTCACAACCAACCAAATTCTAAAATCTGTGAAGATTTATCAATATGTGAAAAACAGTTGGAGACACATCAAGGAAGATCATTGGTGACTTGTAGATGTTACACTGTGTTTATCAGGTTAGGATGGTTTGCCTGGAAGAAGATAAGAAGGCTTCAGCCTTTCCAATAGATTACTGCTTGCAGGTTTGTAGATGCCTTATTTTACCAACTATAAAACTTGGGAAACTAGAAATAAAGTATACTGTTCATCCTTATCAGTTCATACCTTTCCATAAACTTTCTGAGACTTCTTTAATCATATTCAGTCTGTCGGGATGCTGAGTAGAGGCTGTGGGCCATGGTTTTATTTTAGGAGTTATAGTTCCACCAGCTAAGATTTATAGGCAAAAACAAAATCAGGAGGAGCCAAGAGCAATATATTTTCAAATTAAGATATCTAAATGGCAAGCCTTACTGAAGCATAGCTCCCAAGTCTAGGGAGAGTTGCCCAGTATAAAGGTACTAAAGATGTCAGGCTTTGTGTTAAGAGATGTATTTATCCTTCTCAGGCTGTAGACTGGAGAGCAGGATGCTTCAAGCTTCCAGATGAATAGTGGCAATAGCAAAGGAATAGTCCCATATTTTCTTCCTTGGCAAATATTAGGTCTATTTGGACATATATTTTATAAGATAAGTAATCAGAAAAGAATATGAAAAATCCAAAATGTGAAATATATTTTGAAAAAAGAAAAGTAATTATTATAGAACAGTAGGAAAGCTTCCCACAATTAATCAAATAAAGGAAAAATATTTAGAGAGATTAATATTCTTTAAAAAGTACAAGAAAACATCAGCTCAATGAAATGAAAGGAAGAGATCATAAAGCAACATCTAGAAGAATGATAGAAGACCAAGGATTCATAACATCATACTGAAGTATAAGCACTTAAATGAAAACAGATAAAATGCACTTGAAAATGTAATAATAAATTCATAATTCATTCACTTAGGAAACTAGAAAGAAAGCACTAAGGAAAACTGCAAAAATTGTCAGGACACCTAAAATGTCAAGTATAAGACCAGTAATCTAACCTTTCCAAGAATAGATGGTTGGCATTGAGGAGAAAGGGGAAAAAAAAATGAGTATAAACTCACTTGCGTGAAAGAAATAATAAAATTTAGAAGGCAACTTCCTGATTTGACAAACTTCCTGGCTAGCTATTCTCAGTCCTTATTAATTCTAGAAAAATTAGTGAAAAGACAACCATTCATTATATGTTGAATTATAATGATAAAGGAAAACTAATCAACATATACTCATACAAAAACTACCAAGTTACTTAAAAAAACAAAACAGAAAAATGATGTCAGATTATATTCAGACTTTATCTTTGAAAAGCTAAATGCCAGGAAAATGTTGATAAATGTTTAGAAATTTTAAAATGATACTATGTTAATTTGTCACCCAGTAATTCTGATTTCCAACACAATATTGGGTATAGAAAATGATCTCAACTTGTTTTCTCATCAGTCACAGAGGAAGAAAGACCAAATTGTCAATATAATATATGTGCCAAAAATATTGTTGCCTGGTCCAAGAACTTGACCTTTTTGGTTGCTATGGCAAATACATTTTGATTTTCCAGGTGGCTGTCTCAGAATTTGTAATTCTGACGATATTCAAATTTCAGATTATTTTACTATCCTCGTTCACTTGGATTCTATTCTTCCCAAACAAAATTTTGTTTGCATATTGGCTGCCAAAATTAGATACCTACAAAGAGAGAATTTTCTAGCAGGAAAACTTGTATTCAGTTTTCCTTTGAAGTTGTTATTTTGAAATTCTTGAATATGGATAATTTGACATTGGTTTATATGTCAATCTAGGATTTATTTTTAATCTTATTTATTTTTTTTCCATTTATTTTTGTTAGTTGGAGGCTAATTACTTTACAATATTGTAGTGGTTTTCGTCATACATTGACATGAATCAGCCATGGATATTTTTAAAATAGAGACATTCTTATTTGTGAGAAATTTTTGTGTTTCAAACTTAGGGCAAATTTTTGTACTATATAATGTTTACTAATGTTTATAAGGCTTCCATGGACCTAATAGCTAGTTGGTTTTATTTTTCTTATTTAAAATTCTACTTTGGATGTTAGGTTTCAAACATTCATTTCCTTAATATCATAGTAACTACAGTAGAATTCTATTTTTTATTCATGTTTTATGTGAGATAATTGAGCCTCCAAAAAGATAGGAAATTTGACAGTATTCAGTTTATTGTCTTGAAAACCTTCTTAATTAGCATATTTTATAGATCTTTGTGCAATATAGAGACAATAAAAATTCATTTTCATATAAATTCCACCACCACCTTTAAAATCCTGTTTTGGTAAATTAAAATTCATTGTATTCATTCTAATTCCTGGCATTTGCCTACAAAGCAAACAATATAAACATGTTATAAAGTTTTTAAAAATGTTATAACTTGAAGCAGAAATATAGAAGTTCCTGAAATTTGATGCGCAATAAAATCTCATGAATCCTAAATTATTCTGGCAGTGCTTTTATTGCATCAACTTCTCCTAGTTATTCTCAATGAATAACTTTGAAAGTATTAAAAAGTTGCAGTTTTCTTACAAGTATCATCATGAAATGTCTCACTGTGTTTTAAAAGCATGATAAGCTCAGATTTCTTTTTTTTCTTTAATTGCAGTCAGTCAATTTACAAAGTTGTGTTAATTACTGCTGTATAGCAAAGTGATTCTTATATATATGACTTCTCTGGTGGCTCAGACAGTAAGGAATCTGCCTGCAATGTGGGAGACCTCAGTTTGATCCCTGGATCTGAAAGATCCCCTGGAGAAGGGAATGGCAACCCATTCCAGTATTCTTGCCTGGAGAAACCTATGGACAAAGGAGCCTGGGGGCCTGGCAGGCTACAGTCCATGGGGTTGCAAAGAGTCAGACATAACTGAGCGTCTAACATACACACACACACACATACATATACACTTTGTTATTTCTTTTTATATTTATCCATTATATATATATATGTATATATATTTAAGCTTACATCAGCTAACCCCAACCTTCTAGTCTATCCCTCACTGAGTCCCCTCCTTCTTGGCAACCACCAGTCTGTTCTCTGTGTCCATGATTCTGTTTCATAGATAGGTTCATTTGTGTCATATTTTAGATTCCACATATAAATAATATCATATGTTATTTGTCTTTCTTTTTCTGAATTGCCTTACTTACTACGATCATCTCCAGTTGCAAGATCAGATTTCTCACATGGGAGTATAGCTCATTTAACGCCTATGGCAACAATGAAAAGGATAAACTGGGAAATCTGAAAGAAGCATTTTGAAAATGCCAGATCCTTGTTGAGGGGTCAACGTCTGGGAATGAAATACTCTGGTTATTGTATGTGGACTCTGGGTAATTGCTCCTTTTTTGACCAATAGAGCTCAGGTTTGCTGCTAAGGTTGCTTTCTGTCTTTCTGTGATAGATACGTGATGAACCTGTGTATCTTTAACTAGAGAATGAGTGATGCTAGTTATACCTTGGCTAAAGGTGCGTACTTGGAGAAGACAACGGCACCCCACTCCAGCACTCTTGCCTGGAAAATCCCATGGACAGAGGAGCCTGGTAGGCTGCAGACCATGGGGTCGCTGAGTCGGACACGACTGAGCGACTTCACTTTCACATTTCACTTTCATGCATTCGAGAAGGAAATGGCAACCCACTCCAGTGTTCTTGCTTGGAGAATCCCAGCAATGGGGGAGCCTGGTGGGCTGCTGTCTATGGGGTCGCACAGAATCAGACACGAATGAAGCGACTTAGCAGCAGCAGCAGCAGACGAGCATACTATTAAAATTCTTTGTGTCACATGTTGGAGGATGTAGCTACTAGAACTGCCATATTTTATTTGGATAGAAGAAAATAGAACTAAATTTGGATACACATCAGAAACAAATGTTTTCTGAAATTCAGGCTTTGCCTAAATCAAAGAGGTGAACTGGCTATCATATTTCTGTAAATATTTGAAATAAAGGAATTTCTGTAGTGAGACTGCTGAAGTCAGAAAAAAAATGTTCTGTCATATATAATAGTTTTCTGATATGAGTTATATTTCTTTTATGTGGGGAATAGAATGGAATTGCTTACTGTGTGCATGTGCAAGGACTCCTTGGTGAAAAGCATAATGGAAATATGGAAATAGAAAATAAAATTACCCTTTTTCATTTTGAGACAAAATTGCATGCACCAGTTATTTATAGCTAAATGACAAATTATCCCAAAATGACTTAAAAATGTAACATAATAAATGTTTATGGTTATGTTCAGATCCTCATAAATTTTGAGGATCTGAAGTATCTTTGTTGGGTAGTTCTTGAAATGGGTTGGGTCTGTTTCTAAGTGATATTCCTCAGGACTGTAGTCTTCTGAAGGACGGACTGGGTCTGGGAGATTCACTACAAGGTTTTTTCATTTATCTGGCTGGCGAGTTGATGTTGATTGTTGATGAGAGGTCTTAGTTCCTCTGAAAGCGGACCTCTGTACAGGGATGCTTCCACACCCATGTGACATGTTGAATGGCTTCTCCAAAAGCAAGTGATACAATGAAGGAAGAAATTCTCATGCATTTTTTGCCTTAACCTCAGAAGTCACATAGTATAACATCTAAATTATCTAAGTGGCCACAATCAGTATTGTTCATTGTGAGAGGGGGCTACAGAGATATATAGAGTAAGTCCCCTATCTATGAATGAGTTCTGTTCAGAGAGTGCATTTGTAAGTCCAATTTGTTCATAAGTCCAACAACGTTAGCCTGGGAATCCAACTAACACAGTTGGCTATAGAGTACTATACTGTAATAGGTTTATAATACTTTTCACATAATTAATACATGCAAAAATAAACACAAAAATAAACATTTTAAAACTTATAGTGCGGTACCTTGAAAAGCACAGTAGTACAGTACAACAACTGGTTATGTAGAGACTGGCATTGAATGAGCTGACAGAAGAGTTACTGACTGAAGGAGGTGGAGGAAGTGGGAGATGGTAGAGCTAAAGCATCCTCAGCGGTACAAGGCAGGACAAGCTGTAATTTCCCTCAAACCTGACACTGATGGAATGTGTGCTCACGTCTTTGAAAGTTTGCAACTTGAAGGTTTGTATGTAGGGGACTTACTGTAAAGGATATGAGAATTACTGGACGATGATTAGATCAGTTCATCTTTTTCTTAATGATTCATGACTTCATGCCCACCCCTTTACGAAAAATCTCTCTCCTCTCCAAAGTCTCTCCAAGTTCTATTCCATTTCTAACATCAGCTCAGATATAGGATTTTGTCTTTAAATAAGATTCAAGTGGGGGTGAGACATCTCAGGTCTGGTGCCTAGAATGTAAGTCTTTTTGATCTGAAAACATGTTATCTAAAGTCACAAGTTATTTTTCCCACTCCACCGCATATCTCCCAATTACATTCAATATACAACAATGGGATAGAAATAGAATTACTAGCATAGAACTTCTAATTATTGCAGGGGGAAAATGGGGAAACACAAGGCAGTCACTATTCCATAATATTTCTGAAATCCAGAATGACGCATATCACCAGTTCCTAGGTTAGGGTGCTAAGGCTAAAAACTAGGTACTATGGCTCTTGTAACGGTCCTCTGAGTAATTTCTCCTTTTTCATAAAATATTACTCTGGTGTGCTACTGAATGACTTTCTCCACCATGCTTTGAATATTCAGCAGCCTTTGTCTTTTCTTCTCCTTTTAAAATTGCAATATAATTAGCGTATAACATTGTATAAACTTGTCATATAACATGTTGGTTTGATGCCATCATATATAGCAATCTGATTACTATGATAGCATTAGGTAACATCTCTATCACATCATATAATACTCTCAGGTTTCATCCATCTGACTGCAGATGGTAGGATTTTCTTCTTTCTCATAACTGAGTAATAGTCCACTGTACACTTGTTTTATTCATTCATCTGTTGACAGACATTTAGGTTTATTCCCATATCTTGATTATGATAAATACTGCTGCAATAAACTTGGAAGTGCAGATATCTTTTCAATATCCTGTTTTCATTTCCATTGGATATACATACAGAAGTGGGATTTCCAGGTCATATGGTGGTTCTATTTTTAATTTTTTGTGAAACTTCCATACACTTTGTAAAACTCCTGGAAAAAAGTATACAGACGAAGCTCCTTGACGCTAGTCTTGGTGATGATTTTTTTGGATATGACATTAAAAAAAGGAAACAAAAGCAAAAATCAGAGTGGGCCTACAATAAACTAACAGGCTTCTGTATAGCAACAAAACAAAATGAATAAATCAATAAGCAAAAAACTCAATATCAACAAAATATAAAAGAAACCTATAGAATGGGAGAAAATATTTGCAAACCATATACTGAATAATACGTGAATATCCAAAATATTTAAAGAACTTACTCAACTCAATAACAAAAGAATGATTTGATTAAAAATCAGCAGAGGAACTAAAAGGACATTTTTCCAAAGAAGGAACTCAAATGGCCAACAGGTACATGAAAATATGCTCAGCATTACTAATCATCAGGGAAATTCAATTCCACAATTCAAAACCACAGTGAATCATCACTCACACACAATAGAATGGTTATTATCAAGAAGAAAAGCTATATCAGGTGTTGGCAGGATGTGGAGAAAAGAAAACTTCTGTGCAATGTTAGTGGATCTTTGTTCATCTTGTTTAGTCATTGTCTCTTTTAATTAAAACTGGCAGTATATTGCAGTCCTCAAGACTTTTTTGGATTTCCTATGAATGATATTGGGTCAAATTCACTAAAGAAAAACCACATTTGCAAATTGCTTTGAGATAAATCCTTTCCTATTTGTGTCTCTCCTTAAGCTGCTGAGAAATCCTGCCTTGTATTCTTACATGCTGTTTTCTTTATTTGCTGTATCAGTTCTCTGAAGTGCTGCCCTTGATATGTCTGAGGTTTTAACAAAGGATTTTGCAATTATATCACCGGTTTTATTATTAGACTGTTTTATAGACTGAAATATAATGATAGACCACATAGTAACCTGCAAAGATGTCCTTGTCCTAATCTCTGGAACCTGTGAATATGTTACCTTCCATGGCAAAAGGGAATTTGTAGATTTGACTGAGTAAAAGGTGGCCTTGATATAGGGAGATTATCCTGGGTATTCTAGGTGGGTCCAGTGTAATTACAAGGGTCCTCATAAGATATCCAGAAGAGTCAGAGTCAGAGAAAAGAGTTGTGATGACATAACCAGAGGTCAGAGTAATGTGGCCATGAGCCAAAGACTGTGGACAGTTTTCAGTGTTGAAAAACTTAAGGAACAGATTTTCCCCTAGAGCACCCAGAAGAAATGCTGCTCTGATGATGTCTTCATGTCAGCTGTCTAAGAACCAGTTTGGACTTCTGACCACCAACTTTTAAGAAGCTAAATTTGTATTGTTCATAGCCTTTATGTTTGTGGTAATTTGTTGCAGCAGAAATAGGAAACTAATACAACTGTGTTTTCCTGAATATGCTTTGGATTTGGTTTTGCCCAGAAGACATTGCTTTCTTTCAACATGTTTTGTCATCTGGAAAGGCTGGGGATTTTCAAATCCAGAAGGTTGTTGTTCTCGTATGATCAGTGATTTTGTTTTAAATCATTTTCTTGCATTTTTCTGTATGCATTAAGAGACTAGATGACACATTCAACATACTGATTGGAAACATCCATATATGACAATATATGAAGTATTTTATCTCCTTTTCAAATTATAATAGATACATTTTCTGCCACTACACAATTGTCTTCTTTCTCTTGTTTTTCTGCTAATTATTCTGAATAGATAACAGAGACTTATGTAAATACTTTTCTGGACAAAACATTGGGACTAAGTATATGCTATAACTTTATATTTTGTAAGACCTATGATATAATAAAGAATTCAAACTAATTGTTTGTGGTATTTAATTTCAAAATTAAATTATTCAGATTAAAAAAATGAGAATTCTAATGATAAATATGTGGCCAATTCATATAATGAGGATGTTATTTTGTCATTATAGTTAATCAAATATTTATTTATATTTATTTTGCTACTGGTAATGAAAATTTTATTTAGTAATTTAAACAATATTTATCTTCAATACTATATTGAGTTATACACACAATGCAATATACATACACAATAAAATTTTCAAGTATATGATTAAGTCATATTTTGATTTGCACAGTAATGGTATTTTCAGTATTTCTTAGCAAAACATAATGTGCTATTCTGTAAAGCTTTGACATGCAATTTTATCTTATTCATTTGACTATATGAATGTCTCAGTGCTGGTTTATTATGCCATAATAGTTTAGCAAAAAGAAGCCTGGGGTTATATGCCTGCTTGGAAAATTAATGATATTAAATAAACAGTTTCAACATAATATATGATTTTTACCAAAATGATACATTTGAATTAGTAGAAATGAAGCTTTTCTTAAAATTTCTGTACATCCTCTGTTTTTCTAGGAAAATTTCTGCTAGTCCTTTCTTCTGCTATGTTTCTTACACAATTCATGGAACCAGTGATAGGCTATTTAAAAAGAAAAACTTATAAATTACACTTTTTCCTCAGATCATTTTTAATTGGACATGTACACAATGGAGCATGATTATTTTATTGGTTGATGTTACATATATTTACACTCATCAAACATCTCTCTGATACAGTTTTTATATTCCCCAAAAACCAACCTGCTACAAAAAATCTCACCTGCTAGCTTGATATTCTGTTCCCATTTCCTGCTCTAATCATCACTCTAAAGCAGTTATTTTGTCTCTGAATGCATGAATTGAGAAACAAATATGATATTTATATTGCTAACACATCCTGCCACTAGCAGCAAGTGTATTTTCCTGAATTAGTTGGTCATGAAGGAGTCAGGGCCTGAATGAATGTAATACAGGCTAGGTAAATTTACTGTAACAGTTATGAAGTATTGACCAAAAACTGCTGAGTCGCGTGGACACCAGAGTAGGGAAAGCATAAATATCAAGAGGTCAAGATGAGGACACTGAGAGCTTCAATTGGATCTAGGGATGCTAGAAGGCAAGTGAGAGAGCATTGAAAACAAACTTGGCCTATTTCAAAATTTTGCCTGCAGTTATAAAACACCTCCGTAAACATCTCCATTACAGATTTGGATCTGTCACATCTGTCATTTTGTCACATCATCATGATAGTCTACATCATTTTTGCTTGTGAAACCTGATTGCTGCCAACTACCCGTTCTCATGCTCTTTAAAAATCTTCATGTATTTCCTTTGTATCTGATTTTCTTCTGTCTCCTTCACTTTAAAGCCTTAACATTTAACTTTATAATTTTATTTTTATTCTTTTTCCAGCTGTCAGCCCTCATTTCTTCCTGTGATAAACCCAATTAAAATTAAGTACCTCTTGGCACCTGTGATTTCTTCCTATTTGAAAACAAGAAAAAAATAATTTAAAAGTAAATGCAAATTTCCTAGAGTAGTACAAATACCAGTAATTAATGAAAAGAACCACGATTGCAGCATGTCAAGTACAAAATAGTTGAGTATATGACTAAAAAACTTAAATTTACATTATTTGTATCTCAACATGTTTATTTTCTAGCTAACTCAAATGCTAATTCAGATATGAAAATTCCATCATAATGAACCAGCCATATGATGATAATCCAAATCTGAGTATCATTTTATCATTTCATACTATTCTAGGTCTTTTCATTTTAGAATACTGAAAATTAAAAAAAAAAATCATTATATCTGATTCTCAAAATGTATTTCCTCTGTTTTATTTTTATTTAAAGAAATATCAAGTAAAACATTTTTTTCTCTTTATCAGTAAGAGTTAATTTTAAGTAGGACTCAGAATGGAAGGAGAAAATAGTTTATAAATGTCACTACACAATTGCTCATAACTGAAGGCTATGAGTCATCCTTGATTTTTTTCTCCTCATCTCTACATTCAAACCCTAACAAGTCCTTTTGCATTACTTCTGAAATATGTTTTAAAAATATCCATTGACATCCATTTTTAGTACCACAATCATAGGTCAAACTGGCATCTCATCTTTGATGTACTGGAGAAGTCTTTTAGCTTTGTTTGTTTTTGTTTTTTCCATGTTTCCTTTTTCTCCAACCTCCTAATTCATTCAGGCATCTTAACATTTCTTGGGCAATCTCGTGAAGTCTATGGGACATTTCCCAGAATAAATGTTTCTAAAATAAAATATTTTGAATTGCAGAGAAAATAATTACAGTTGACCCTTGAGCAACAGTGGGGGTTAGGGAACCACCCCTCTATTAGGGGCAAATTCATCTCTAAAAGATGTTCCATATCTGTGGATTAAACCAATCAAGGATCCTGTAGTACTTTAGTTATTGAAAAAAACCCCACATATAAGTGGTCCACTTTACAGTTAAATCTCCCCTGAATATTTGTAAAGTATAAATCAATTCATGTCATAATTCTACTCAATGAATTATCATTTAGCTAAAATCTAAAAAGTGCTATTTATCATGACCAAAAAGATTCAACTGACCTACTTCTCCAATGTATACCAACTTGTCCCTTATTTACCAGTCTTTAGGGAGATATGTTTTATTTTCTATCAATACTCAAATTCTTTCTGTCCTCAATGTGTTTGAACTCATATTCCTCACATCCGTCTCACATGTCACTTTAAATCCTCCATCAGTCAGTTCTCTTTTTTATTTTACATTTATATCTGACAAAATAACATTGTAAAAAATGTTGATTATAAACTTATTGATCAAATTAGTAACAGTAAATTTAAAAAAATGGCCATTGCTTTCAAAGGCTCCTAATTGAAAAGTTCCTTCCAAGGATAGTTAGATCTTTTTAGTGATGTTTTCTCTGTGTGAAAATGTCACCATTTCCCATACCATGCATCTTGCCTTGAATTTGGACATGATAAAAATGCAGTAGATTTTATTACTGACAGATTGAAGTGGTAGGGAATGGAGTTTTTATTAATTTTGAAATTGCTTTGTCTATACTCCTAAAAGATATAAAAGAATAAGCATAGCCATTTTTAAGCTATATATGGGAAAATCCCAAAACTTAAATATTAAAACAAATTACTTTTTAGTCAAATGAACTATATAAAAAACAAGATTTTTTTTTTTTGAAAGCTTTTTATTTATTTTTTTTTCTTTTTTTTTATTATTATTATTTTTTTTTTCCCAGTGGGTTTTGTCATACATTGATATGAATCAGCCATGGATTTACATGTATTCCCAATCCCGATCCCCCCTCCCACCTCCCTCTCCACCCGATTCCTTTAACATATATTATTTTTGAAATTAGTGATTCATGAAAATATATTGCTTAATTGGCTAAGCTCAGTAGTATGTATGTGTATGTTCCTGTATCAATGACAGGAAAAAGAAAAAGTTAAACCACAAATGGCCTGAAAATTATTGAAGGATGGCTCAAAAAAGTGGATTAAGCTGGACAAGATTTACTTATGAAAAGAGTCAACAGAGACAAAGTGATGTAACATTTGTCAAACTAGTGAGGGAAGAAGGTAAAATCACACTTTGAAGTGTGACCCTTAGGGTGAGAACTCATACCTAGTAATGCCATTTTTGTTTTGAAGTGGTTCATTGAAAGTTAGTCTGGCATTTAAAACATTGGGCATAATATGAGGTCCAACCAATCCACCCTAAAGGAAGTCAGTCTTGAATATTCATTGGAAGGACCGATGCTGAAGCTGAAACTCCAATACTTTGACCACCTGATTTGAAGAATTGACTCATTGGAAAAGACCCTGATGCTGGGAAAGGTTGAAGGCAGGAGGAGAAGGGAACAACAGAGGATGAGATGGTTGAATGGCATCACTGACTCGATGGATATGAGTTCAAGCAAGCTCTAGGAGTTGGTGATGGACAGGGAAGCCTGGTGTGCTGCAGTCCATGAGTTCACAAAGAGTTGGACACAACTGAGTGACTGAACTGAGCTCAACTAAATCATTGGGCATAATATGATTGGGAATACAAATGGTTGTGAATTTCCTTTCATATAATTAAAACAGAAATTTGTTAAGCTATTTTCATCTAAAATGATGAAATTCTGCCAATGTTGAGCAAGTTCCTTTGTGATTTGATTGCATCTGATCTTGGAGACTAAAGAGAAAATTTCTCATCTTTACTTACAAACAGTGTTGAGTAGGAAAGTTAACACTGTACATGAAATAACCTGCAACTTATAAAGTGTATCCAGATATACTTGCTAATTTATCTCTTATGAAAGAGCATATTTGCTCCAGTAAAACTAACACATGTTTTCATCACATGTATTTTATACATGCACCTGATTAAAGGAGAAAAATTCTGTTTCATGTAAGTTTAAATCACTATGAATCTCTTTTAGAAGAAAATAAATAAATGCTTTAATATTCTCAACTATTTTGCTATTTTGCCAATGTAATATAAGTAAAATAAGTATGAATTAGCACAATGATGTGAGTAGCAGAGACTTTGGGACTAATGAAACATAAGATATGATCAATAATTTAATTCCCGTGAAAGCTTTATGAATATGTATAGTTCAACATATTCTTGTTTTCATTGGCCAGTTTTAGTCATTTAGATGTGTAAGAAAATATCTTTGCTAAATGGATATTGGGAAGAATATTCAACAAAATGTAGACTCTATTTTACGTATGTGCTAAATTGGGGATAAGTAGGAGAAGGTCATGGTCATAGAATATGACCTTTCCCCCGTTAAGAAAAACAAAGCTGATAATCATAATTCAAAGATTTTGAAAACCAGTGAAAACATTTCAGAGCTGTATCTGTGCACTACCAAATAGATTTTAAAATTCGTTAGCATGTGTTTAACATGAGGTCATTATTGGAAGTATCTCATATATGCTGTATTATCATGCTACCATTTTATTTTATGGTTATATCCCTCAGATTCTAAAGGTGCCTGGTCTCACACAATTTGTTGTCCTCTTTCCACAAAAACAAACAAAAAAAATCAAAACAACAACAAAAACAAACACTTCTTGCCTGGGTGATAACATCAACTATGACAATATTATTATTATAGACTCATTTAAATGTAATTGCATTTGAGCTGGTTAGCTTGACCACTTTATGATTCCCATGTATTGCAGTTCTTTCCTGATTTTTTAAATTTTATTTTCTGGTACTTGATTACATTTTCAATAAAATGGACATATTTTTGTTGGCTGCTCAAGAAGAAAATATGAACATTTTTTTTTCCCTACATCAAGTTGCTGACTGTTGCTTTCTTAAAATGAACCAGGTAACAAATCCTGATAAGGCCTCTCCAGTGTAGGGTGGTAAGTCATGATAGTAGGGTCAAGGTCTTGCAAACTTTTCACCACCATTTCCTGTTATGTCTGTAAAATGTTTGTTCCCAGGACATATCATTTAGGAGATAACAATACAAATTGTTTCTAAAAGCTTATGGCTATGACTCATCTGTGCTTCATGATCTAGTATTCTTACCTGCTGTATTTTACCTATCATGTTTATGTATTCAGTTTAGGGCTATTGGGCATAATTATTATTTTATACTGTTAATGTTGATCTTAACAATGATTGGAGGGCCATGAATACCCATTAAAAGTAGGAAAGAAGTTGTTTCTCTTGATGATGCTAGTGCCTGAGTTTGGAAGATGTTTTCCACAGGTGGTAAATATCTCAATACCAATAGAGCTGATGCATGGAAATTCAATGTGCTAAATCTTTGCTTTTCATTTCATTTTGTTTCTATTCATATGGGTTTTTTTTTTTTTTTTTTTTTTTTGCTTTATGACTGAAGTATATGCCCATGAGAACTTACGTCAAGAACAAACTTTGGGATAGTAAACCCTTGTTTAGAATCACACTTCTCTTCAACTTTGACGTAATGACTGTGAATCTAATTTGTGAGACTCTACTTACTTTTCCCTTAGGGTGGATTTCTTTTTAGGAGTTGTCTCATATCTTTTTGCCCAGGCAGGTTTGACTTCTAGGATGTGCACAATGTGATTTCAAATTCGAATCCCTGCTGCTTTGAGCTAAACCAGCCAAATCTCTTGAACATGACATAGAAGATGTAAAAAACACTTTGAAAACCAGAGAGTGTGGGGTATGTACTGTTGAATGTTGCAATATTGGCACAAAAAAACATGCGACATCTTTCTTTTTCATTTTATAACTGGACTCGATATTCCCAGGTCACTCCACTTTAAAGATTCAATACTTAAATATAGATTTATTTTAGCACTTATTGCTCTGCTGAAAGAAAAGAGGAAAGGGGAAAAACAGCATAGCAACTGCATTTTTGATAGATAGCTTAATCTATTGATATGTATATGTGTATAGATATGTCTTTGTTTAAAGCAACACCACTGTTTTTCAACAGAATATCAGCAGAAAGAGTTGACAGTTAATATCATAGAAAGAAAATTTTCTAAATGTTAAATAGAAGTTATGTTCAATACTATTTTCTCATTGAATGTGTGTAATTTTTTTTGAAAAATAAGTGAACTATAGCTGATAATATTATCATTGGAACAGCAGTTGTAAAATAGGAAAATGTTAAGGTACTGTGATGTCATTTACACTTGTACATCTATTCTGTTTTTTTGGAATACACTTGTTTTGGTAATTATCAACTACGTTTAGCTCCTCATAAACTAAGCATTTCTTTTGGGCTTCTTCAGTGCAATCTTAAATTTTCTTTCTTTATTTTGGTATGCAATATAAATTACAAAGTCAAAATAAACTAAGTTCACCCATCGTATGTTTCTCATTTCCTTAGGATGTGACATTTGTATCCAATTGATAGATTTTCATTTTTTTAATAACTGTATAACAATTGATTCTCCACCCACTATTAATAACATTAAATTTTTTTACCTTTTATTTGCCAAGGATAAATGCAATAATAATTTTTCACCATAACTACTTACTTTTTAATATTAAAACTCACATTTTCTGACAAGCAAAAACCTAATTGTTGGCAAAGTGTAGGATAGCATATTGCTTATTTGCAATACTAGTTTTCATGTTTAAAATAAAATTATGAAATATTTTCCCTCTATGATACTTCAAGTTAGTAGCTTTTAAAGCAATAGTGAAAGTGAAGGTCGCTCAGTCATGTCCAACTGTTTGTGACTCCATGGATTACACGGTCCATGGAATTCTCCAGGCCAGAATACTGGAATGGGTAGCCTTTCCCTTCTCTAGGGGATCTTCCCAACTCAGGGATTGAACCAAGGTCTCCCACATTGCAGGTGGTTTCTTTACCAGCTGAGCCAGTAGGTTTTAAATACTGAGATTTTAAGAAGGCTAATTTCTGAATGGCCTTGTATGCCCATTTCTTTAAGAATTGTTCATAGTTTGTTGTGACCCACGCAGTCAAAGGCTTTAGCATAGTCAATGAAGCAGAAGTATATGTTTTTCTGGAATTCTCTTGCTTTTTCTTTGATCCAATGTCTGCTGGCAAATTGATCTCTGGTTCCTCTGCCTTTGCTAAATCCAGTTCATACATCTGGAAGTTCCCAGTTGATGTATTGCTGAGGCCTAGTTTGAAGGATTTTGAACATAATCTTGCTAACAAGTGAAATGAGTGCAATTGTACAGTGGTTTGAACATTCTTTGAAATTGGAATGAAAATTGACCTTTTCCAGTTCTGTGGCCATTAGTGAGTTTTCCAAATTTGCTGGCATATTGAGTGCAACAGTTTAACAGGATCATATCTTAAGATTTGAAATAGATCAGCTGGAATTCCTTCACCTCCCTTAGCTTTGTTTGTACTAATACCACCTAAGGCCACTTGACTTCACTCTCCAGAATGTTTCCATCATGCTTATCTGGGCCATTCAGACTTTTTGTATAGTTCTGTGTGTTCTTGCCACCTCTTCTTAATCACTTCTGCTTCTGTTAGGTCCTTGCCATTTCCATTTCTGTCCTTTTTTTTGTGCCCATGTTTGCATGATATCTTTCAGGATATGAAATAGCTCAGCTAGAATTCCATCACCTCTACTAGTTTTGTTCATAGTGACATTTCCTAAGGCCCTCTTGACTTAATTATCCAAGATGTCTGGCTCTAGGTGAGTGATCACACCATCACGGTTATCTGGGTCATTAAGATCTATTTTATATGGTTCTTCTGTATACTTTTGCCACCTCTTCTTAACATCTTCTGTTTCTGTTAGGTCCATACCATTTCTGTCCTTTATTGAGCCCATCTTTGCATGAAATGTTCCCTTGGTATCTCTAATTTTCTTGAAGAGATCGCTAATCTTTCCCATTTTACTGTTTTCCTCTATTTCTTTGCATTGATCACCTAGGAAGACTTTCTTATCTCTCCTTGCTATTCTTTGGAAGTCTGCATTCAGATGGGTATATTTTGCCTTTTCTCCCTTGCCTTTTGCTTCTCTTCTTTTCTCAGCTATTTGTAAGGCCTCATCAGACAACCATTTTGCCTTTTTGCATTTCTTCTTCCTGGAGATGGTCTTAATCACCACCTCCTGTACAATGTCACAAACATCTGTCCATAGTTCTTCAGGCACTTGTCTATCAGATCTAATCCCTTGAAACTATTTGTCACTTCCACTCTATATGATAAGGGATTTGATTTAAAAGATGGTGCTGTTAAAGTGCTGCACTCAATATGCCAGCAAATTTGGAAAACTCAGGTGTGGTCACAGGAGTGGAAAAAGTCAGTTTTCATTCCAATCCCAAAGAAAGGCAATGCCAAAGAATGCTTGAAATACCGCACATTGCACTCATTTCACATACTAGCAAAATAATGCTCAAAAGTATCCAAGTTAAGCTTCAGCAGTAAGTTAACCAAGAACTTCCAGATGTTCAACCTGTTTTAGAAAAGGCAGAGGAACCAGAAGTCAAATTGCCAACATCCATTGGAGCATAGAAAAAGCAAGAGAGTTCCAGTAAACATCTACTTCTGCTTTATTGACTATGCGAAAGCCTTTGACTGTGTGGATTACAACACACTGTGGAAAATTCTTAAAGAGATGTGTATACCAGGCCACCTCCCCTGCCTCCTGAGAAAACTGTATGCAGGTCAAGAAGCAACATCTAGCTAGAACTGGGCGTGAAAGAACGGACTGGTTCTAAATTGGGGAAAAAAAATATCAAGGCTGTATATTGCGCCTCTGCTTGTTTAACTTATATGCAGAGCACATCAAGTGAAATGCTGGGCTGGATGCAGCACGAGGTGGAATCAAGATTGCGGGAGAAATAAAAATAATCTCAGATATGCAGATGATACCACTCTAATTGCAGAAAATGAAGAGGCGCTAAAGAGCCTCTTGATGAAACGAAAACAGTAGAGTGCAAAAGCTGGCTTAAAACTCAACATTCAAAAAACTAAGATCAGGCATCCGGTCCTATCACTTCATGGCAAACAGATGGGGAAACAATGGGAACAGTGACAAACTTACCTTCTTGGGCTCCAAAATCACCGCATAGGATGACTTCAGCCATTAAATTAAAAGACACTTGCTCCTTGGATAAAAAGCTACGGCCAACCTAGACAGCCTATTAAAATGCAGAGACATTACTTTGCCAACAAAGTCCATCTAGTCAAAGCTATGGTTTTTCCAGTGGTCATGTATGGATGTGAGAGTTTGACCATACAAAACTGAGCACCGAAGAATTGATGCTTTTGTATTGTGGTGTTGGAAAAGACTCTTGAGTGTCCCTTGGACTGCAAGGAGATCAAACCAGTCAATCCTAAAGGAAATAAGTCCTGAATATTCATTAGAAGAGTTGATGTTGAAGTTGAAGCTTCAATACTTTGGCTACCTGATGCGAAGAACTGACTCATTGATAAAGACCCTAATGCTGGGAAAGATTAAAGGCAGGATTAGAAGCAGACAACAGAGGATGAGATGGTTGGATGGTATCACCGACTTGATGGACATGAGTTTAAGCAAGCTCCTGGAGCTGGTGATGATGGACAGGGGAGCCTGGTGTGCTGCAGTCCATGGGGCTGCAAAGAGTCAGACATAACTGAGTGAGTGAACTGAGCTTGCATGAAGTATTCGCTTGGTATCTCCAATTTCCTTGAAGAGATCTTTAGTCTTTCTCATTCTATTGTTTGCATCTATTTCTTTGCATTGTTCATTTAAGAAAGCATTCTTATCTCTCCTTGCTATTCTCTGGATCACTGCATTCATTTTGGTATAACTTTCCCTTTCTCCTTTGCCTTTTCCTTCTCTTCTTTTCTCAGCTGTTTGTAAGGCCTCCTCAGACCACCATTTTGCCTTCCCTGCATTTCTTTTTCTTGTGGATGGTTTTGGTCACAGCTTCCTATACAGTTTTACAAACCTCCATCCATAGTTCTTAAGGCACTCTGTCTATCATATCTAGTCCCTTGAATCTATTCATCACCTCCAATGTATAATCATAAGGAATTTGACTTATGTCATACATGAATGACCTAATGGTTTTCCCTACTTTCTTCAATTTAAGTCTGAATTTTGCAATAAGGAACTGATGACCAGAGCCACAGTCAGCTTTAGGTCTAGTTCTTGCTGACTGTAGAGTTTCTCCATTTTCAGCTGCAAAGAATATAATCAATCTGATTTTGGTATTTAACATTTGGTGATGTTCATGTGGAGTCATCTCTTGTGTTGTTGCAAGAAGGTGTATGCTTTGACCAGTGTGTTTTCTTGAAAAATTCTGTTAGCCTTTGCCATGCTTAATTTTTTACTCCAAGGTCAAACTTATCTGTTCCTTCAGGTATCTCTTGACATCCTACCTTTGCATTCCAATCCATCCTTAAAGAGATGGAAATTCCAGACAATCTTATCTGTCTCTTGAGAAACCTGTATGCAGGTCAAAAAGCAAGTCAAAATCAGACATGGAACAATAGACTGGTTCAAAATTAGGAAAAGAGTATGTCAATGATGTATATTGTCACCCTGCTTATTTAATGTATATGCAGAGTATATCACAAACTGCTGGGCTGTATAAATCACAAGCAGGAAGCAAGATTGCTGGGAAAAATATCAATAACTCTAGATATGCAGATGATACCACTCTAATGGCAGAAAATGAAGAGGAACTAAAGAGCATCTTGATGAGTGTGAAAGAGGAAAGTGAAATAGCTGGCTTAAAACTCAACATTCAAGAAACTAAGATCATGGCATCTGGTCTCATCACTTCATGGCAAACAGAAAGGGAAAACATGGAGACAGTGACAGATTTGATTTTTGGAGGATCCAAAATTACCGTGGACAGTGACTGCCACCATGAAATTAATTAAAAGACACTTACTCCTTGGAAGGTAAGCTGTGGCAAACCTAGAAAACAAATTAAAAAACAGAGACATCACCTTGCCGACAAAAGTCCATATAGTCAAAGCTATGGCTTTATCAGTAGTCATATACAGATGTGAGAGTTGGATCATAAAGAAGGCTAAGCACGGAAGAATTGATTCTTTCGAATATTGGTGCTAGAGAAGACTCTTGAGAGTCATTTGGACTGCAAGGAGATCAACCAGTCAGTCCTAAAGGAAATCAACCTTGAATATTTATTGGAAGGACTGATGCTCAAGCTGAAGCTCCAATATTTTGGCTACCTGATACAAAGTGCTGACTCACTGAAATATACCCTGAAGCTGGGAAAGATTGAAGGCAAAAGGAGAGGAGGACAACCCAGGATGAGAGCGTTAGAGAGAATCACTGAGTCAATGGACATGTGTTTTAGCAAACTCAGGGAGATGATGAAGGACAGGCATGGCGTGCTGGAGTACATGATTTCACAAAGAGTCAGACATGACTAGTGACTGAGCAAGAACAAAACAATAATTTGGATTTTTTTTCCTTTTCCTTATTTTAGAAATATTTAATAAAATACAGCTACTTGTTTGTTAGAAATGCTGAAAAAAGTGCTACAAATTTATGAAATATATATTAAAAATTTTATGTCCTACTGATATCTGATCATTGATTCTTTTGGAAGAATTTATTGTTTTTCTATTTTTTTCCCTCCATTTCTCTCTGCTATGCCTAATGTTGATATTTCTACATTCACTGTCCCAGTGCACTCAGAACTTTAAAATTTCCTATATTTTCTCTCACACTGTAATCTTATCTTGATCATATACTTAAGTAACTGCCTTCTTCCTTTTTCCTGTTCTCTCTTTCTGAAACATCTACTGATTTTATTTTTTTCTCTTTTAGCCCATGAGGGACGTTTGCCACTTATTTCTCCATGTCTGAAAATACTTTCTCCATGGTTCTGAAGAGGAATTTGGTGTTACTTGAACTGCTACTCCTCTGTAGAAAAGGTTTTATTTCCACCTTGCGGCTTTGAAGATACTTTATTTTAGTTTTAGAAGTCTGACTATGATGTGTCTTGGGTTATGATAGATTTCTTTGGGTTTATCCTTCTAGAGGTTTGCTCACTTCTTGAATCTGTAAGTGTATATTTCTTGTCAAATTTAGCTTTCAACCATATTTATTCAGAACTTTTCTAGCCCAGTTCTCTTTCTGCTTGCTTTTTGGCATTCCATTGACATAATATTAAAACCTGTGTTATAGTTCCATAGATCCCTGTGTCTCTCTTCATTGTTCCCTATATTTTTACCTCTGTTGATCAGACTGTGTAATTTCTTCATTATAATTTCCAGTTTACTTATTATTTATTCTGTCCTCTCTATTCTGCTGTCAAACCTATCTTTTGAGTTTTTAAATTTCATTTGTTTAATTTTCCAGTAATTTTCAGCAATGGCTGACAAATATATTCAAGAGATAAAATCTGATAGACAGAGTGCCTGAAGAACTATGGACAGAAGTTCACAACTTCTGTACGAGAGGTAGTGATCAAAACCATCCCTGAAAAAAGAAAAGTGAAAAGGCTAAATGATGGTCTGAGGAGGCCTTAAAAATAGCTGAGAAAGAAGTGAAAGGCAAAAGAGAAATGGAAACATATACCCATCTGACTGCAGAGTTCCAAAGAATAGCAAGAAGAGATAAGAAAGCCTTCCTAAGTGAACAGTGCAAATAAAGAGGAAAACATTAGAATGGGAAAGACTAGAGATCTCTTCAAGAAAATTAGAGATTCCAAGGAAACATTTCATGCAAAGATGGGCACAATAAAGGACAGAAACAGTATGGATCTAGCAAAAGCAGAAGATATTAAGAAGAAGTGGTCAAGAATACACAGAAGAACTGTACAAAAAAGATCTTCAGAACCCAGATAATCACGATGGTGTGATCACTCACTTAGAGCCAGACATCCTGGAATGTGAAGTCAAGTGGGCCTTAGGAAGCATCACTATGAACAAAGCTAGTGGAGGTGATGGAATTCCAGTTGAGCTATTTCAAATCCTAAAGATGATGCTGTGAAAGTGCTCCACTCAATAGGCCAGCAAATTCAGAAAATTCAGCAATGGCTGCAGGACTGGAAAAGGTTAGTTTTCATTTCAATCCCAAAGAAAGGCAATGCTAAAGAATGTTCAAACTGCTGCACGTTTGCACTCACTTCACATACTAGCAAAATAATGCTCAAAATTCTCCAAGCTAGCCTTAAGCAGTAAATGAACTGGGAACTTCCAGATGTTCAAAGCTGGATTAGAAAAGCCAGAGGAACCAGAGATCAAATTGCCAACATCTGTTGGATCACCAGAAAAGCAAGAAAATTCCAGAAAAATATCTACTCTGCTTTTTTGGACACAGTCAAAGGTTTTAGTGTAGATCACAACAAACCTTTGACTGTGTGGATCACAACAAACTGTGGAAAATTCTTAAAGAGATGGGAATACCAGACTACCTTACCTGCCTCCTGAGAAAACTCTATTCAGGTCAAAAAGCAACAGTTAGAACCAGACATATAACAGATTGATTCCAAATTGGGAAAGGATTATGTCAAGAATGTATGTTGTCACCTTACTTCTTTAACTTATATGCAGGGTATATCTTGCAAAATGCTGGACTGGAATGAAGCACCAGCTGGAATCAAGATTGCAGGGAGAAATATCAATAATCTCAGATATGCAGATGATACCACCCTTATGGCAGAAAGTGAAGAGGAACAAAAGAGCTTCTTGATGATGGTGAAATGGGAGAGCTCTCTTAAAACTCAACATTCAAAAATTGAAGATCATGGCATGTAGTCCCATCACTTCATGACAAATAAATGGGGAAACAATGGAAACAGTGAGAGAAGAGACTATTTTCTTGGGCTCCAAAATCACTGCAGATGGTGATTGCAGCCATGAAATAAAAAGACGCTTGCTCCTTGGAAGAAAAGCTATGACCAACCTAGACAGCATATTAAATAGCAGAGACATTACTTTGCCTACAAGTGTCCATCTAGTCAAAGCTATGGTTTTTCCAGTAGTCATGTACGGATGCGAGAGTTGGACCCTAAAGAAAGCTGAGATCAAAGAATTATTACTCTTGAACTGTGGTGTTGGAGAAGACTCTTGAGGGTCCCTTGGACTGCAAGGAGATAAAACCAGTCAGTCCTAAAGGAAATCAGTCCTGAATATTCATTGGAAGGACTGATACTGAAACTGAAGCTCCTATACTTTGGCTGGCTGATGTGAAGAACTGACTCCTTTGAAAAGACCCTGATGCTGGGAAAGATTGAAGGCAGGAGGAAAAGGGGATGACAGAGGATGAGATGATTGCATGGCATCACCGACTCAATAGACATGAGTCTGAGCAAGCTCTGGGTGATGGTGAAGGACAGGGAAGCCTGGCGTGCTGTAGTCCATGGGGCCACAAAGAGTTGAACATGACTGAGTGACTGAACAACATGTTGATTTTAATAATTCTTTTAAAATTGTGAATAATACTCTTGTATTAGATTTGCCTTTTGCAAGTTTTTCCCTAGTCCTTGACTTGTCTCTTCTCTGGCAGTATCTTTTATAATTAAAAACTTTCAGTTCATTTCAGCTGGGTCGTTCAGTCCAGTTTTGTTGTTCATTTGTGTCTGACTCTTTCTGACTCTTTGAGACTTTTAATTTTAATGAAATCCAGGTTAATTATTTCTTTCATAGATTCTGCCTTTTTTGGTATATCTAAAAAAATGTCCCCAAGCCCAAGATCATTTCTGTTTTTTAAAAATATATTTGAAAAGCAAATTGACAAAATGTGTCAAAAGTGAATTTTAAATTGAATTCCATCAGCCCGTAATTTGACTTATATTTGTGATATTTTATAGCAAGTGAATTGGCTAGATAATAAATTTTTGACTATGTGCAAAAATAGAAGAATTCTTGGTTAAATGCCACTTTCTAATCTTGGTACTGGAAAAAGCATATTTGGGAATGCAACTGTTTTCCAATTACCTTTAAACTCTATGCATCTGAAATACATGCCCCCTCCAAACACACACACACACACACACACCACACCACACACACACATAATTTCTTCCTTATTTAGAACTGAAGTCTTTCCTTTAGTCCATCTGAATCTTGATTTTGGGGGGCAGAGGGTTAGAGGAAAAGGAAACTGTTGTTGACTCCATTTTTGGACTCTTTTGAACTTCTTTAGGGCATACAATCTCCACAGTGTTAGTTACTTTTCTAGTATTTTTAAATGCCTTTATATTATTTCACATATTCAGTTATTTCCCCATCTCCTAGATGCAAATTTCCTCTGCAGTACAATAAGACTTTCTTTTACTAATTTTCAAATTTTATTGTATTCATAACTGGGTTAAGATACAAAATCTGAGCATGAGTAGTCAGCCAGTGTCAGGTACTCTTCAGAAGAAGAAAGGATGGAAAGAAGCCAGGCTATTGTACGTCTCACTGAGATCACTTATTCTTTAGAGTAAGTTTACTGGGTAAGAAGATAAAGCATAAGAAAAACCTGAGTAGAAGACAGAGAATATATAATGGAAATAATTATTTCCCAGAATAGAGATCACTGAAAATTAGTCCTTAGTGTATGGGAATTGTAAAGCAATGGATACTTACCACCAAGACATGATTTTAAGAAGATTAACATGAATCCAGGAAAGGTAGCTATGATGACAAGAATTCAAATAAACCTCAGGGGATATACTTGGAGAAATGGTCCTCAGATCAACAAGAAAGTGAAGACTTAATTAAAAATTTCTCATTAGTCAAGAAATTTAAAAATCTGATTAATATTAATGCATTTAATTAATAATCAGATTTACTAATAAATATTTTATTCAGTTGTCAGAAAAATACTTGTTCCAATCACATTAGTCTCTCATAAAATATTTAGTAAAATTTTTGAAGGTAATTTCTAAAATGATCTAAGTTACTTAAAACATTAAAAGCTGTTTTCAATAATCTTGTAATTGAACTAGGAGAAAACTATTTCTGTTCAATCATTAATAGATTTGAGTCATATTTAACTCTAAATTTCTATTGTAAGACTTTTCTATTTGAGGAGTCTTTAACTCCTTTATGTATGGAGAGGTTTTTATAGAATTACAACTATGCTGTCTATTTGGACTTAGATATACTCAATAAACAACTTAATCTAGAGAAGATTAAACCTAGAGGATGACACTGCAATTCCAAGTGAGCTTAGTTTGTGTGATTATTACGAATCTCCAGGTTTACTATAGAATCTTAATTACAAAGAGTCTTCCTATCTGAGTTCTGAGTGGATGTCTAATAATTATCAGAAGAATTCTGGATATTCACTGTTTATATATAACATCTAATTAAATCTATTTTCTGCATTTCATGCTACTTGACAGTTTTATTTACAAAATTTCCTTTCTGAACTTCAAGCCTGAGTGACTTCTTTCTGATGCAAGTTAAATTCTTGTAAAGCTAAGGTTTTGATCAATGACAATTAGAAGCTTTCTAGACAAGCCAAACTCTATTACATTTCTTTATTGTGTTTTCTAACTCATACAGTTAACATGTAGCGGTTATTTGTTGCTTGTAATTTTCTTCTGAGAAATCATATTGCTAAAAATAAATTTTCTGCTTTAACTATATCTGACACATTTAAAAACAGATAATTTAGATGCTGGCTTTACTGTTTTTCAGTTTTATTTACAAATATTTATTTAAATAAAGCAATGTGGCTCGTACGGTAAAGCGTCTGCCTACACCACAGGAGACTGGGGTTCGATCCCTGGGTTGGGAAGATCCTCTGGAGAAGGAAATGGCAACCCACTCCAGTATTCTTGCCTGGAAAATCCCATGGACGGAGGCACCTGGTAGGCTACAGTCCATGGGATTGCAAAGAGTTGGACACAATTGAGCAACTTCACTTCACTTCACCATAGAACAACACAAAATTTTAAAAATATTTTTATAATATATAAACTTGAAATTCATTATATAAATGCATTCATTTTTCTCAGCTTTCACTCATTAATTTTTGAAACAATTATCTAGATAAGACAGTTTATAAATGAGGGAAAAGGCTGTTTTGAATAAAGGGGAGAAAGTACACAAAATTTTTTCCTTAGTCTTTGTCTGAGGAACATAAAATGCTCCTTCAGAAGCAAGGGATAATGGGCAATGAGTGCATCAACGTGTACCCTGACTTACCAAATAAAACAACTGGGAAAATGGGTAAAAGTAATGTTTATACACTTACTTGAGTCTTTAAAAAAATTATTTCTTTTATTTTTGGCTGCACTGGATCTTCATTGCTGCATGTGGACTTTCTCTAGTTTTGGTGAGCAGGAACTACTCTCTTGTTGTGGGGAATGGGATTTCATTTTCTGGGAGCTTCTCTTATTGCAGAGCAAGGTCTCTAAAGCATGTAAGCTTTAGTAGTTGTGGCTCCTGGGCTTAGCTGCCCTGTGGCATGTGGGACCATAGTTCTTAATCAGGAAACAAACTCATATCCCCTGCATTGACAGGCAAATTCTTAAGCACTGGGCCACCAAGAAGTCCCCATGAGTCTTTCTTAAAGTGAAAGTGAAAGTCATTCAGTCATGTTCGACTCTTTTCAACCCCTTGGATGATAGAGTCCATGGAATTCTCCAGGCCAGAATACTGGAATGGGTAGCCTTTCCCTTCTCCAGGAGATCGTCTCAACCCAGGGATTGAACCCAGGTCTCCCGCAATGTAGGCAGATTCTTTACCAGCTGAGCCACAAGGGAAACCCAAGAATACTGGAGTGAGTAGCCTATCCCTTCTTCAGAGGATCTTCCTGACCCAGAAATTGAACCAGGATCTCCTGCATTGCAGGTGGATTCTTTACCAACTGAGCTCTCAGGGAAACCCATGATAAATTGTAAATAAATTGTGGTAAATATAGATTTGGGGGTAGTTAGAACTTAAGGAGAAATTATCCATTAAAAAAGGAAATCTATTACATCAACTAAGATCCATTCAGAAATGTGAAATGTACTCCATGCATGTTAAAAAGAAGAATTAAATCAGATCATTGTTTCTTTGTTTTTCCTTGTGAAGGAAGACCTGAAAATACAAACCATGTAGTGAGGCCACCCAGAAATTAGCCACATCACTGTGACTTGATGGTTAATTTTATGTGTCGACTTGACTAGGCTAGAGAGTACCCAGATTTGGTCAAACACTATTTTAAGTGTTTCTGTCATGCGGTTGGGAGATAAGATTAACATTTAAATGGGTAGATGAGTAATTTCTAATGTGTCTGTGCCTCACACATCAGTTGAAGACCTGAGTAGAACAGAAGGTTTGACTCTCCCCTGAATACGAGTGAATTCTTCTACCTGGAAGACTTTGAATAGAAAAATTTTCCTGCCTTTGGATGAAAACTGAAACAGCAGTTTCTCTGCTTGGGTTTCAAGCCTGCCAGGCTTTAGACTGGAACTACTCCATCAAACCTTTAGGTTCTCAGGCCTTTGGACTCAGACTACAACTACACCATTGGTTCTACTGGGCATCTAGCTTGCTAACTCACCCTGAAAATCTTGAAACATACTTTGTAAGGAGATTGTATCTAATTCAATATATCTGTAACTCTCTCTCTAAATTATATATATATATATACACACACACACACACACACACACACAAATATGATCTCTTTGTATATCTATACCCTTGCATATACAATCATATACAAACAAGGAATATTGCCCACCATTCCAGCTCTACAGAGATCAAGTAATTAGCCAAAGCAATCAACCACCCTGAGGGGAATTCAGGCTGAAGGAAAACAGGAATCATACTGTGCTTTGGATAAGGGCTCTGGGTAGTTAAGATGTGAATCAAAGGAATAATTTCAAGGAACACAGGTTCTTACATCTTCCCATATATAGAAAAGCACTAAAATTGTTAACTTGAGATGACTGTTTTTTGTGATTAGCAATAATCTTTTGATGTTCAACTAGCATATTCTTTTCCAGAAAGAAAAAAATAAACACTCATATATATCCTGGCTTCTTCCTTAGCTCTTCAGAGCAGCGCCTCAGAATTATCTGAGAAGCTGTCTTCCAGGCTATAGAACTCAGTAAGATCCTTGTATAGAATTTAGCTCACAACTTTTAGGTTGTGCATATTTCTTCAGTTGGCACACAAATATACATACATAAGTATACATGTTTGTAAACCCACACGTGGGCTTCCTAGGTGGGTCAGTGGTAAAGAATCCACTTGCCATTGCAGGAGATGCAGGAGACACAGTTTGATTCCTGGGTGGGAAAGATCCTCTAGAGGAGGAAATGGCAACCCACTCCAGTGTTCTTGTCGGAAGAATCCCATGGACAGAGAAGCCTGGTGGGCTTCAGTCCATGGGGTTGCAAAGAGTCAGGCATGACTGAGCAAGCACACTCACACACACATACATATGAAGTGTATGTATATATGCATCTCATATATACATATATACATACACACACACACATATATATATCTTTATATATACATATCACATGATATGTATATGTGCATTTTTTTGGTTTTATTTCTTTGGAGAATCCTGACTTATGCAATCAGTAAGGAAGTTATCTTCATCCCTATGACTAGACGTGCAAAGGTAGCATTTAGTTTTGACAGAAATTAAGAATTTAGGCTACATAACTGAATTTAGAGACTTGGCTGAGAGTGGCTGGACTTATGATCAAAGTGCTGAATATCAGAAACTAGAGCCACAGAGAAAGTATGCCAAACATACTACCCAGTGGGTAAGAATACCTGAGCTTCTTTATTCCTCTTGTCCTCAAGTCATTCACCAAGACCTCCCATGGCTGAATAGAACTAGAAGTTAGTTTGCAAAGGAATCAAGAGAATTATTGACTAGCATCATAAAACGCAGAAAGTGAAGGTGGAAAATTATTCAGAAAGCAAATTCAGATAAAAGACAAAGTACCACTGCAGAAGATTGACATCTGCCTTGACATTCATGATGTTAAAGAAAGAAGGAACATTGGAAATATTTGGAGCTCTTTTCAAAGTACTTATACAGTCCAAGAATTATAAACCTCCTGGGTAAAAAAGATCTTGTGTGTGCTCAGTCATTCAGGCATGTCCAACTCTTTGCGACCCCATGGACTGTAGCCTTGAAAGGAAAGTTATGACCAACCTAGACAGCATATTAAAAAGCAGAGACATTACTTTGCCAACAAAGATCCATCTAGTCAAGTCTATGGTTTTTCCAGTAGTCACGCATGGATGTGAGAGTTGGACTATAAAGAAAGCTGAGTGCTGAAGTACTGATGCTTTTGAACTGTGGTGTTGGAGAAGACTCCTGAGAGTCCCTTGGACTGCAAGGAGATCCAACCAGTTCATCCTAAGGAGATCACTCGTGAGTGTTCATTGGAAGGACTGATGCTGAAGCTGAAACTCCAATACTTTGGCCACCTCATGCGAAGAGCTGATTCATTGGAGAAGACCCTGATGCTGGGAGGGATTGGGGGCAGGAGGAGAAGGGGACGACAGAGGATGAGATGGTTGGATGGCATCACCAACTCAGTGGACTTGACTTTGGGTAAACTCTGGGAGCTGGTGATAGACAGGGAGGCCTGGTGTGCTGCAGTCCTTGGGGTCGCAAAGAGTTGGACAGGACTGAGTGACTGAACTGGACTGTAGCCTGCCAGGCTCCATTGGGATTTTCCGGGCAAGAATCCTGGAATGGCTTGCCATTTTCTCCTCCAGGGGATCCTCCTGATCCAGGGACCAAATCCATGTCTCCTGTGACTTCTGCATTGTAAATGAATGGTTTACCACTGATCTACCTGGGAAGCCCAAAGACTTTGTAAGTTTATCTTATTTTATAATACAGACCTTGTACTATCATATTGCATTATATAGAGTCAGGGGAAGCAATACAGAGTAAGAGAAATTGCAAAGATTTATGTGGAGTTCATTTAAATGGGAAGTCAGTTATCTATTGTGCAGTGATGAAGTAAGCAGGAGAATTAGACGAAATATGAGATTTTATATGGGAATCCAATTATGCAAGGCCATATTAAAGACTGCGAAATTCATACTAAATGCAATGGAAAGCTGTTAATTTTCTTTGAAGATGGATATGTGAACATATTTTTCTTTAATGAGACCAATTGTGATCACTAAGTGGGAAAAGCACTGGAAGAGTATGTCATGGTAATTAGAAACCAGTCAGGAAATCTTTCCAGGAGAAACTAATGGTATCTTGGGTTTACATAGTATAAGTAAGCAGAAAAGAGTAGAGATTGAAATAATGTTGTGGAAGGACATTATGGTATGCTGAATAATGACTCCCCAAGTTATTCACATCCTGATTCCTGGAAACTGTGAGAATGGTAGTTTTCATAGTGAAAGACATTTTGAGGATGCAATTAAATTAAGCATCTTGATATGGAGAAATTATCTAGGATTGTTGGGTGGCCCTGCCTGGAGAATTCCATTGACAGAGGAACCTGGCAGGTCCAGCTGGTCACAAGAGTAGGACACGACTTAGCAACTAAACTACCATAACACCGATGTAATCATGAAGGTGCATGGGTGCGGGCTAAGTCACTTCAGTCGTGTCCGACTCCTTGTGACCCTACGGATGCGTAGCCTGCCAGGCTCCTCTGTCCATGGGATTCTCCAGGCAAGAACACTAGAGTGGGTTGCCATGCCCTTCTCTCCACCCAAGGATCGAACCTGCATCTTCTGTGGCTCCAACCTTGCAGGTGGATTCTTTACCACTGAGCCACTGGTGAAGCCCACCCATTCACAAGGGACCTTATAAGAAAATAAGGGAGACAGGAGATTCAGTGTCAGAGAAGGAGATACGATGATGAAAAAAGAGATGAGAATAAAAGGCGGAGAAGAACAAAAGGAGGGAATGAGGGAGAGAGAGAACAAGAGAGAGAGAGGAAATATCACATTGCCAGCTTTAAACACATAGGAAGGTGCCACATACCAAGGAGTCTAAAAAGCTTCTAGAAGTTAGGAAAGGCAAAGAAATGAATTTTCCTATGAACGCTTCCTAAAGAAGCTGGGCACGGTGGTCTTCCCGCAGATGCCCTCAGTCTGCTTTGAACTTGGGCCTGCTTCGTCAGGAAGGATGTCTTCTCCCCAGGAGATCCTCCTCCCACAACGTTCTCCAGGTCTGCCCATAAGAGCCAGTCACGCTGGTCCCTTGTGGAGCAGTGATTGAGCGGCCACACGTGTGTGGCCTTAGAGCTGTGTGGAGACCTGCTGTACCTGGGTGCGTGTCTGCTTTTGCAGCCAAAAGTGTCCTGAGCAGGAGCTTGCTTTTGTAGATAGCTCTCTGGGTTCAAAAGGCTTCCCAGATGGTGCTGGTGGTAAAGAACACACTTGCTAATGCAGGAGGCATAAGAGACTCTGGTTTGATTCCTGGGTTGGGAAGATCCCCTGGAGGAGGAAATGGCAACCCACTCCAGTATTCTTGCCTGGAGAATTCCGTGGACAGAGGAGCCTGGCAAGCTATAGTACATAGTATCGCAAAGAGTCGGGCGTGACTCAAGCGACTTAACCTAACATCATGAATTCTTCAGTTAGAACATAGCCCTGCAAAGTGCCTGATTATAGACTTCTAGCATTCAGAAATACAACAGAATACATTTGTTTTGTTTTGAATTGTTAAGTTTGTGGTGACTTGTTACTATAACAGTGGGAAATTAATATATTTAGAAATGCAGAGGAATTACTGCTGGTTTAAATGTGAAGAATGAAGGAAAGGAATGGAGTCAAGAAAATGTCTCACTGGCTAACAAATGGAACATCTATTTAAGGGGTGGGAGACTGGAGAAGAATTTTTAATGTGTGGACATTTTAAGTTTGAGATATTCATGAAATGACCAAATGGTGACATCAAATATGCAGTTGTCTTTGAGGGTATGGAGCAGAAGCAAAGATAATTATGGCTATATTAATGTTTGAATTACGCTATATGTGGAACTTAAAATTATGGGAAGAAATGAAATTCTTGATGGAAGTGATATATGAGCAGTCCCCCAATTGAAATTCAAGGTACTTCAACCTTTAGAAATTACATAGAGAAAATAAGGCTAGCATGTAATATTAAGAAGTAATCAGGAAGAAAGAAGGGAAATATATTTTGTTTTAATGGAAACTAACATAAAATATTTTAAGAGAGTTCAGTTCAGTCACTCAGTTACGTCCAACTCTTTGCGACCCAATGGACTGCAGCATGCCAGGCCTCCCTGTCCATCACCAACTCCTGGAGCCTGCTCAAACTCATGTCCATTGGGTTGGTGATGTCATCCAACCATCTCATCCTCTGTCATCCCCTTCTCCTCTTGCCTTCAATCTTTCCAGCATCAGGGTCTTTTCCAATGAGTCAGTTCTTTGCACCAGGTGGCAAAAGTATTGGAGCTTCAGCATCAGTCCTTTCATGAATATTTGGGACTCATTTCCTTTAGGATTGATGGTTTGATCTCCTTGCAGTCCAAGGGACTCTCCAGATTCTTCTCCAATACCACAGTTCAAAAGCACAGGTTGGATCCCTGGGTCAGGAATATTCCCTGGAGAAGGGCATGGCAACTCACTCCAGTATTCTTGCCTGGAGAATCCCATGGAGAGAGGAACCCAATGGGCTATAGTCCATGCGGTCGCACAGAGTTGGACACAATTGAAGCGACTTAGCAGGCATGCATATATGATTTACACATACACAAATATTCTGTTGTTTCTGTTTTTCTGAAGAGCCCTAACTAATACAATGAGTAGCAGCAGGGATAGAAAACAGGCACATCTGAATGTGGCAGGAGATGGAAGCTTTTGTGTATGTAATTTGAAACAATTGTCCTCTCCAAGATTCAGATTCTTCCCCATGCTGGGACTATCCTTCTGCTTGTTTTGAATTTCAAATGTAAAAATGAATCAATCTTTTGTAATCTATGAATACAGTTTTATATCTTAATAGAAAGTGAGAAGGAATGACAGGTTGGTATCACCAAAGGTTCTCAAATATAGAGCAAGAATTTTACAGAAAAAAAAAAATGTCTAGAATCTTGCAGGTGTGCGAATCTCAGTAGATCTATACACTGGAACACTGAAGTCAAATGTTTCAAAAATTTTTTAATTATAAAATACTTAGTTCCCTTTCTTATTTTGACATTCCTATTTATTTTTCAGTCACACTTTCTCTGCATTGGTAGTAGTGGTGGTGATATTAGTTGTTAAGTCATGTCTGACTCTCGTGACCCCATGGGTCTTGCGATCCTGTGGTCTGCAGTCCTCTGCGCTCCTTTGTCAATGGGATTTCCCAGGCAACAATACTGAAGTGGGATGCCATTTTCTTTTCCAGGTGATCCTCCCAACCCAGGTGTTGAACCTGGGTCTCCTGCATTGCAGGCAGGTTCTTTCCTAACTGAGCCACCAGAAAGGCTGGTATATCTTTATTTAAACCCCAAAGCCGCCTACCTCTATATTTACAGTGCAGTGCTTAGATCTAGACACACACACACACACACACAGCAACATTTATAAATGAGTTTATTTGATTGCCTAAGTGAAACCCAAATCTTCCATATCACATATTTCCTGAACTTCTACCAAACATGTTCAAGACTTTTGACTTCTTGATCTTTTAAAATCAAAATATACCATTTTGACTCAACACTCTTCCACCCACTTGAATTCATGTTTAAGGAATCTCTATTTCTCACATTTATGTTGAAGTGCTTGGTCAATCAGCTTTATTATTCAGTGAAAGAGTATTTAATCCTGGTGTTTCAAATTGTCATTAAAAAGGAATAAACAAGTCACTATTTAACATGAAAATTGTGACAGTAACAATAAAACATGTCTTAAAATAATTGTCAGTGTAGAAGTTACTAAATCTTAAGAGTTTTTGATCCCATTAGGTTTGTTGAATTTTTACTTCCACATTTCTTTAATCTTAAATAAATGTTGTTCTCTGATTCAGCTTAATAAATAGAATTATAGTTGATTAGTTTTATTTTCTTTTTATTGCTGTTCCTTTGAATTTCTATTAGTCTGACAATTTTATTCAAGATTATATATTTAAGTAGTTTTTCTGTAATTTACACCTTAATCATTTATTTAATATATTAGTACAAATCTATTAGGGAAAATGAAGGTACTCTTTAGACAATGCATGTATTCCTCATTGTCATTCATGAAAACCACTGATTAAATACTACTCAGTATCCCTAAAGAAATTATACTTACTTGGTGACCTAGATTTTTTTCCAGTAATGTTTGTTGGCTTCCTGAATGTGACTTTCTTCTGTGTATCTTTTTAACTTTGTTTTTCTCTTTTACACATTTCTGTTAGATATCTCAGGAGCTATTCAGATTCTGAGTTTAAGAGAAGTTGACATTTGAATGACTGTTTCTGAATGCCAATACAATGAGTTCTTACAATTGGAAAAGTGCTCAAATTGATGACTTTCATAAGCGGATGCAGTATACTTGTCCCACTTCAATGCCCACATATATGTATTATTATGTATTTTCTTTAATACTATACATTGATTTTGATAAGCTGATTTCCACCAAAAAGTGGACAATAATTTATTAACAAAATCAGGTCTATTCAGTATAAACTTCCTATATATGATATAGATGAACTCTAGCAAATGTATGTGATACAGGAAACCAAAGAAGCAAAGTTATATGGATAAATTATAAATTTTAACCAAACAATAGAATTTAGATAGTTAATGAAGAAGTAATGATTATTAGGTATAATATAGTGTACAAGGAGCTGCAAAATAAGTATAAGCTTATTCTTTATAAATATGTCATACCAATGAATGTAGATTTAAAATTTGAACTGTATATACTTCTATAATTACCAACTGAAAGAGAAATCCACTAAACTATAGCTTCTAATTAGGATGTAGAAACTAGCAAGAGAGTATTGCTCCTTCCCTACACATAAGAACAAACTGGACCAGTTAAACCAGCATAATTTTCAAGCCTATTGAATGGTTAAGCATGCAAAGAAACTTAAGTGAACTAAGTTTCAGAATGTGAGTTGTCATTTCTAGGAGAGACATGATCCAGCTTGGCCTTCATCCTTGATGGAGTAGTGGGGCAGAGAAATATAATACAGACAGGATTAATGAGAAATTAACCATATATTAATCACACTTAACTAGCTGTAACTGGCCTGGCATTAACGATTAATGACTGTAGGAATCATAGCCACAGACTGCATCTATAGCTACTGGCCAACACTTTCCCATAGACTTTTTTTTTTTTTTTTTTTCCAGTGGGTTTTGTCATACATTGATATGAATCAGCCATGGATTTACATGTATTCCCAATCCCGATCCCCCCTCCCACCTCCCTCTCCACCCGATTCCCCCGAGTCCTCCCAGTGCACCAGGCCGGAGCACTTGTCTCGTGCATCCCACCTGGGCTGGTGATCTGTTTCACCATAGATAGCATACATGCTGTTCTTTTGAAATATCCCACCCTCACATTCTCCCACAAAGTTCAAAAGTCTGTTCTGTATTTCTGTGTCTCTTTTTCTGTTCTGCATATAGGGTTATCGTTATCACCTTTCTAAATTCCATATACATGTGTCAGTATGCTGTAATGTTCTTTATCTTTCTGGCTTACTTCACTCTGTATAAGGGGCTCCAGCTTCATCCATCTCATTAGGACTGGTTCAAATGAATTCTTTTTAATGGCTGAGTAATATTCCATGGTGTATATGTACTATAGCTTCCTTATCCATTCATCTGCTGATGGGCATCTAGGTTGCTTCCATGTCCTGGCTATTATAAACAGTGCTGCGATGAACATTGGGGTGCACGTGTCTCTTTCAGATCTGGTTTCCTCAGTGTGTATGCCCAGAAGTGGGATTGCTGGGTCATATGGCAGTTCTATTTCCAGTTTTTTAAGAAATCTCCACACTGTTTTCCATAGCGGCTGTACTAGTTTGCATTCCCACCAACAGTGTAAGAGGGTTCCCTTTTCTCCACACCCTCTCCAGCATTTATTGCTTGTAGACTTTTGGATAGCAGCCATCCTGACTGGTGTGTAATGGTACCTCATTGTGGTTTTGATTTGCATTTCTCTAATAATGAGTGATGTTGAGCATCTTTTCATGTGTTTGTTAGCCATCTGTATGTCTTCTTTGGAGAAATGTCTGTTTAGTTCTTTGGCCCATTTTTTGATTGGGTCATTTATTTTTCTGGAATTGAGCTGCAGGAGTTGCTTGTATATTTTTGAGATTAATCCTTTGTCTGTTTCTTCATTTGCTATTATTTTCTCCCAATCTGAGGGCTGTCTTTTCACCTTACTTATAGTTTCCTTTGTAGTGCAAAAGCTTTTAAGTTTCATTAGGTCCCATTTGTTTAGTTTTGCTTTTATTTCCAATATTCTGGGAGGTGGGTCATAGAGGATCTTGCTTTGATTTATGTCGGAGAGTGTTTTGCCTATGTTCACAGCAAGCATCACCCTCAATGGTGAAAAACTGAAGGCATTTCCCCTGAAATCAGGAACAAGACAAGGGTGCCCACTCTCACCACTACTATTCAACATAGTGTTGGAAGTTCTGGCCACAGCAATCAGAGCAGAAAATGAAGTAAAAGGAATCCAGATAGGAAAAGAAGAAGTAAAACTCTCACTGTTTGCAGATGACATGATCCTCTACATAGAAAACCCTAAAGACTCTACCAGAAAATTACTAGAGCTAATCAATGAATATAGTAAAGTTGCAGGATATAAAATTAACACACAGAAATCCCTTGCATTCCTATATACTAACAATGAAAAAACAGACAGAGAAATTAAGGAAACAATACCATTCACCATTGCAACAAAAAGAATAAAATACTTAGGAGTATATCTACATAAAGAAACAAAGGACCTATACATAGAAAACTATAAAACACTGATGAAAGAAATCAAAGAGGACACAAACAGATGGAGAAACATACTGTGTTCATGGATTGGAAGAATTAATATTGTCAAAATGGCTATTCTACCCAAAGCAGTCTATAGATTCAATGCAATCCCTATCAAGCTACCAACAGTATTTTTCACAGAACTAGACCAAAGAATTTCACAATTTGTATGGAAATACAAAAAACCTCGAATAGCCAAAGTAATCTTGAGAAAGAAGAATGGAACTGGAGGAATCAACCTGCCTGACTTCAGACTCTACTACAAAGCCACAGTCATCAAGACAGTATGGTACTGGCACAAAGACAGAAATATAGATCAATGGAACAGAATAGAAAGCCCAGAGATAAATCCACGAACATATGGACACCTTATCTTTGACAAAGGAGGCAAGGATATACAATGGAAAAAAGACAACCTCTTTAACAAGTGGTGCTGGGAAAACTGGTCAACCACTTGTAAAAGAATGAAACTAGAACACTTTCTAACACCATACACAAAAATAAACTCAAAATGGATTAAAGATCTAAATGTAAGACCAGAAACTATAAAACTCCCATAGACTTTTAAAAAGTGCACAGTGATAGTAGGCAAAAGATTGGAATCAGGGCAAGGAAACAGAGAGGTGTCTTCAGAGTCTGAGCACATCCTCTGTAGGTGAAAGGAATGTCTTGACTGAAGCTGCAGGCACAAAGAGAGCCAAAGACAACTTGGTAGAAAACGTCAGGTCCTCATTGTAAAATGCGGGTTTATAGATGGGGAAGTGTCTCTATTCTGAGACAGAAAGCTACTGGCAGGATGATAGAACAAAGAGGACTAAAGTAACTCCCACACCTAGTATCCACATTTCAAGGAAGAGTGCTCTTCATTCGTTAGGAGAGTTGGTGCCTTGGAAACATGTCAGCTAGTGAACAGAGAATCTCCACTGTGCTCAGATCCAGTGTTCTACTGAGGGATAAATCCTCATGTTGCCTTCAAAACATGTGAAGCTAGTGGTAAGCTGAGCCAAACTAAGGCAATAAATAATAAATTCAAACTCAGCTCAGATAGATTTTATTGACTTGGCATGACTTTTCCTGGGAACAAATAATACATACTGCAGTTTTTAATTTTGTAAAGAAAGATATCTAGAATATCTTGATCAAAAATCAAGAAGCAAGACAAAATAATTGGACCCATTGTTTAGAAAGAAAAGTTAACAGAGGCATACTGAGCAATAACCTAGATTGGATATATAAATTATCAGTGACAGAAATAGACACATTTTTACGACCTCCGCTATTTCCTTGAATCATATGAAAATTACCTCCTTACGGACAATATGAATCTCCAAGTCAGTATTACTTTGTAAGAAGTCACTCATTGTCGTTACCCTTTATGCAAAACAGAAAAAGAGACACAGAAGTACAGAACAGACTTTTGAACTCTTTGGGAGAAGGTGAGGGTGGGATGTTGCGAAAGAACAGCATGTATATTATCTATAGTGAAACAGATCACCAGCCCAGGTGGGATGCATGAGACAAGTGCTTGGGCCTGGTGCACTGGGAAGACCCGGAGGAATCGGGTGGAGAGGGAGGTGGGAGGGGGGATTGGGATACGTGTAAATCTATTGCTGATTCATGTCAATGTATGACAAAACCCACTGAAAAAAAAAAAAAAAAAGAAGTCACTCATTGTATTAGTGTATACCTGTATGAAAAGTGTCTTTTTGGGGTCTTCCATGGTGGCTCAGGTGGTAAAGAAACTGCCTGCAATGCAGGAGACCCAGATTTAACCCCTGGGTCAGGAAGATCCCCTGAAGAAGGGAATGGCTACCCACTGCAGTATTCTTGCCTACAGAATTCTATGGACAGAGGAGCTTGGAGGGCTACAGTCCATGGGGTTGCAAAGAGTCAGACATGACTGACCAACTAACACACACACGCACACACACATACACACACACAGTGTATCTGTTTACTTTGGATACAGGCAAGATGCTCAGCCTAGCACTGGTGTTCAGTCGTTTTTCTGTGCTCTGTCCAACATAAGACATTGTATTTTGGAGATACTAGTTATTCAAATAGGGATAGAAGGAAGTTCACTAGGTTGTTGTTCTTCAGTTGCTCAGTCATGTCTGACACTTTGCGATCCCATAGACTGCAACATACCAGGCTTCCCTGTCCTTCACTATGTCCTGGAGTTTGCTCAAATTCAAGTCCATTGAGTTGATGATGCCATCCAACCATCTCATCCTCTGTCAACCCTTTCTCGCTTTGCCCTCAATCTTTCCCAGCATCAGTGTCTCTTGCAATGAGTCAGCTCTTTGCATCAGGCACTGAAATATCAGAGCTTCAGCTTAAGCATCAGTCCTTCCAATGAATATTCAGGGTTGATTTTCTTTAGAATCACTGGTTTGATCTCCTTGATGTTAAAGGGATTCTCAAAAGTTTTCTCCAGCACCACTGTTTGAAAACATCAATTTTTCAACACTCAGCCTTCTTAATGGTCCAACTCTCACATCCATACATAAACACTAGAAAAACCATAGCTTTGACTCTATTGACCTTTGTTGGAAAAATGATGTCTCTGTTTTGAACACACTGTCTAGGTTTGTCATAGCCTTTCTTCCAAGGAGCAAGTGTCTTTTAATTTCATGGCTGCAGTCACTGTCTGCAGTGATTTTGGAGCACTAGAAAATAAAGTCTGTCACTCTTTCCACTTTTTCCCCATATATTTGCCATGAAATAATGGGACTGGTGTTACTCTGCTTATTTAACTTATACTCAGAGAACAATATACAGCCTGACATACCCTTTTCCCAGTTTGGAACCAGTCTGTTGTTCCATGTCCGGTTCTAACTGTTGCTTCTTGTCCTGCATACAGATTTCTCAGGAGGCTGGTAAAGTGGAAAATTCTTCAAGACATGGGAATAACAGACCATCTTATTTAACTTATATGCAGAGTACATCACGAGAAACACTGGGCTGAATGAAGCACAAGCTGGAATCAAAATTGCCTGGTGAAATATCAATAACCTCAGATACACAGATGACACCATTCTTATGGTAGAAAGTGAAGAGAAACTAAAGAGCCTCTTGATGAAAGTGAAAGACGAGAGTGAAAAAGCTGGCTTAAAACTCAACATTCAAAAAACAAAGATCATGGCATCCGGTCCCATCACTTCATGACAAATAGATGGGGAAACAATGGAAACAGTGACAGACTTTATTTTCTTGGGATCCAAAATCAGTGCAGATGGTGGCTGCAGTCATGAAATTAAAAGACACTTGATCCTTGGAAGAAAAGCTATGACCAACCTAGACAGCATGTTAAAAAGCAGAGACGTTACTTTGCCGACAAAGTACCGTCTAGTCAAAGCTATGGTTTTTCCAATAGTCATGTATGGATGTGAGAGTTGGACTATAAAGAAAGCTGAGCACTGAAGAATTGATGCTTCAACTGTGGTGTTGGGGAAGACTCCTGAGAGTCCCTCGGACTGCAAGAAGATCCAACCAGTCCATCCTGAAGGAGATCAGTCCTGGGTGTTTACTGGAGGGACTGATGCTGAAGCTGAAACTCAAGTACTTTGGCCACCTGATGTGAAAAACTGACTCACTGGAAAAGACCCTGTTGCTGGGAAAGATTGAGGGCAGGAGGAGAAAGGAATGACAGAGGATGAGATGGTTGGATGGCATCACCAACTCAGTGGACATGAGTTTGAGGAGGCTCTGGGAGTTGGTGAAGGACAGGGAGGCCTGGTGTGCTGTAGTCCATGGGGTTGCAAAGAGCAGAGCAATTGAACTGAACTGACTGAATGGGACTGGATACCATGATGTTCATTTTTTGAATGTTTAGTTTTAAGCCAGATTTTTCACTTCCCTCTTTCATCTTCATCAAGAAGATTTTTAGCTCCTCTTCACTTTTTGCCATTAGGGTGTTGTAATCTGCATATCTGAGATTGTTGCTATGTCTCTTAGCAATCTCGCATGATGTAATCTGCATATATATTAAAGAAGCAAGGTGACAGTGTACAGCCTTGAAGGACTCCTTTCCCAAGTTTGCACCAGTTTGTAGTTCCATGTCTGATTCTAGCTGTTGCTTCTTTTCCTTCACACAGGTTTCTCAGGAGGCACGTCAGGTGGTCTGGTATTCCCATCCCTTTAAGAATTTTCCACAATTTGTTGTGATCCACTACTAGGCCATTCAGATATAACCTAAATCAAATCTTGTATGATTATACAGTGTAACTGAGAGATAGATTCAAGGGATTAGATCTGACAGACAGAGCACCTGAAGAACTATTGATGGAGGTTCATAACATGGCATAGGAGGTGGTGTCAAATACATCTCCAAGAAAAAGAAATGCCAAAAGGCAAAGTTGTTTTCTGAGGAAGTCTTTATAATAACTGAGGAAAGAATAGAAGTGAAAGCAAAGGAGAAAAAGAAAAGTATACCAATCTGAAGCAGAGTTCCAAAGAATAGCAAGGAAAGACAAGAAAGCCTTCTTATGTGAACAATGCAAAGAAACAGAGGAAATTCACTTTATATATATGCACATATATATGTATATATATCTTAACTCTGGAACTTATTTCAAATGGGTTGACCTATGAATATACAAATATAAACCTGATAGTCCTTATATGTATACGTATGGTCTTCCCTGGTGGCTCAGTGATGAAGAACCACCTGCCAATGCAGGAAGATGAGGGTTTGATCCTTGCATTGGGAATATCCCCATAAGAAGAGAATGGCAACCCACTCCAGTATTCTTGCCTGGAAATCCCATGGACAGAGGAACCTGGTGGGCTGTAGTTCAGGTGGTCACACAAAGAGTCAGAATGGCTTGGTGACTAAACAATAAAAAAATGTGTGTGTATGCATATAAAATATTAGCTGATATTTTCTTTCAACTTTTCAATAAATTTCATACTAAATATTAGGTAGCAAAGGAATGTGAAAAAATCTGTCCTTCAAGGAGCTATGACTTATTGAACTATTAAGTTTGAGGTAAATAAGAATAATGACAAAATGGTGCAATATAGCCTAGTAGAAATTACATTAAATCTAGTACTTGATTTATAACATATATAGTGGTTAATATATAATATATAAATGGTTAAAAGATGTAGTTTATTGGCTTCTCTCCATGATGTGTTAAATATACATATTACTAACTTAGAATTCATATAAAATTAGCTTATGCACTTTAGTTGTGTTCAATCTAGTTTTTCAGTGAAATAAATACTTCAAAATACATTTTATTTTTTATATAGTTTATGTTATCTGTAAAGCATTTTTGTGTTTTTCTAAATGATAAAATCTATATGAAAATATAATCTATGTTATGAACTATGTCAAGAGCTATGTTTAGATGCTAGATGACTGTAACAAACCTACAAACTTGTTTCAAAGAGATTCTATATTTCTAGTTCAAAATTCTCAAAAGATGCATGAAAAAAAAGGAAAACATTTGTATTATAGTAAATAATTTTTAGATAGAATAAATAACATGGATGATAAAGAATGGCAAAAAATTAGAGTGTAAATATACTACAGTACATCATTATTTGAGAAACCATATCAGTTAAAGTTTTCACAGAATTCAAAACACCACAAAAATGACACAGAACAATTTAAAAATTGTTTAAGTAAAGGAAAATCCCTTAATCCAGATTCTATTTTACATTTCCATTTTTCTCTCATAGTCAGAGTGAGGAACATACAATGTTTTGAAAATAAAGCAAGTCTTTAGAGATCACAAGCACTCATTTCACACTACAAGCAGCCATAAATAGAACTAAATTCCCTTTAGTAATACACTAGTTATCTTTGTGTTTCATTGAGTTCAAAGAAAAGCATTTTTTAGAGTTTAAGCAATTAATTTCTCTTTTTTTTTATATTCTAGAAAGGATGTTATCAGAAAAGCATAGGAATAGGAAGCTACTGAGCTATCAGATTTATTCTCAGTGTATGAAATTCCAATTTAGTGAAACATGTAAAACGCTAAAGGCAGTTAAAACTCAATACAAAGAAACCATTTTGTTTTCACAGTGTGTTTATTTTGCATCATCACTGACCCAACTGATTTTCTGCTGAATGAAATGAGTAGGTATTAGCTTCAAAAATTATTCTGTATGTATATTTGTTACCAAATCAAAGTTACAGTTCACCTAGAAAATTCCCTAAAAAATCCCTTGAAGCTACTTAAATAAATAAATCTCAAAGTGTAGACATTTTATATATCTGACATCTAGATTTAACTTTAAAGAATAGCTGAAGTAAAATAAATTTATTAAATGTGTACTTCATATCCTTAAGGAATATTAAAAATTACTGCTAACCAAATAACTACTCATTAGAATAATCATAATTCCCTTTGCTCACTGAACTCTCTCTATATTTTAATATCCATAGATTATAAGATAATTTATAAAATAGTTCATAAATACACAAAGGTCAGTTATATATTGTGTGAATAAAAAGAGTTACTAGAAGAAAGGATCTGGAGAAGATGGTGATGGCATGATCATAGTTATTATTTCTTTTTATCTTATCAAATTCTCCATTAAAAACAGAAAAAAACCATTAGGATAGTAAAACTAAAGACCTTTAGACAAGATATGTTGTAAAGCTTGGTGGCAGAATATCTCTAAATATCTTTGAAGACTCATAAACACATGTAAGCAAGGGCAACTGCACTGGTGGCTACAAGAATTACATTGTGTCAATAACGGGAAGAAGCACAAGAACCAAACTTGGCTTCTGCTGAAATTTTTAGCCACTGGAAGATATGTTAGGCCAGTCTTAAAGAGCAATGAAAATCAGAGAGTTACTCGAGATTAATCTGATGAGTGATGCAGAATTTAGAGTGCTGGAGCAGTTTGAACCCTATCGATACACTAAATTAACACAACTCAACCCCCTGCCAACACAAGGCTCCACATTGTGGAGACCAGGGCAGGTGGGAGAATCCAAATTGAGCAAGACAGAGCCAGTGGGGAGAGGAGAGATAAGTTCCTTGTAAAAAGCAGGACAAGAAGCAAAGGTGACAAGTTCGATAAAGTGTGTGTGTATATGTATATATGTATATATATATGCATATATACATGAATAATTTCATTGTGAAATCATAAAAGAAGGAACTAGTATATTAGTGAAATTATAACATGAAAATTTGTTGGGATACAGCTAAAACAGGACTCAGAGGAAAAGTTGTAGTTAAAATAATATTAGAGAAAAGAATGTTTTAAAACCAATGACCTGAGTTTCTATTTTAAGACACAAAACAAGAGCGAGAATAGTAATACAGAAGGAGACAGAAGGATGAAAATAATGAAAACCAATGAAGTAGGTAAAAGGTTAAAAGCAGAAAATTAAAAAAACCAAAACCTGGTTGTTCAAAAATATAAGAAATATTGATAATCTTTCTTCATACTCCTGCAAAAACCAGAGAACCCAAATCAGCAGAAGAAATAAAATAAAGGGATTGTCAGGAAATATCCTACAGACATTAAAATCAGAGTGATTTCATGTCAACACATTTTGAGAACTTAAAAGTGTTTAAGTTAATCCTCCACAACAAAAAGGAACCACAGACCTCCAGAATACAGAAAGCCCACTCCAGATACAGCAATCTAAACAAGATGAAAAGGCAAAGAAATACCCAACAGGTAAAGGAACATGAAAAATGCCCACCAAGTCAAACAAAAGAGGAGGAGATAGGGAATCTACCTGAAAAATAATTTAGAATAATGATAATAAAAATGATCCAAAATCTTGAAAACAAAATGGAGTTACAGATAAATAGCCTGGAAACAAAGATTGAAAAGATTCAAGAACTGTTCAATAAAGACCTAGAAGAAATAAAAAAGAGTCAATTACAAATGAATAATGCAATGAATGAGATCAAAAACACTTTGGAGGGAACCAAGAGTAGAATAACGGAGGCAGAAGATAGGATAAGTGAGGTAGAAGATAAAATGGTGGAAATAAATGAAGCAGAGAGGAAAAAAGAAAAAAGGATCAAAAGAAATGAGGACAACCTCAGGGACCTCTGGGACACTGTGAAACGGCCCAACATTCGAATCATAGGCGTTCCAGAAGAAGAAGACAAAAAGAAAGGCCATGAGAAAATACTCGAGGAGATAATAGCTGAAAACTTCCCTAAAATGGGGAAGGAAATAGCCACCCAAATCCAAGAAACCCAGAGAGTCCCAAACAGGATAAACCCAAGGCGAAACACCCCAAGACACATATTAATCAAATTAACAAATATCAAACACAAAGAACAAATATTAAAAGCAGCAAGGGAAAAACAACAAATAACACACAAAGGGATTCCTATAAGGATAACAGCTGATCTATCAATAGAAACCCTCCAGGCCAGAAGGGAATGGCAGGACGTACTGAAAGTAATGAAAGAGAATAACCTACAACCTAGATTACTGTATCCAGCAAGGATCTCATTCAGATATGAAGGAGAATTCAAAAGCTTTACAGATAAGCAAAAGCTGAGAGAATTCAGCACCACCAAACCAGCTCTTCAACAAATCCTAAAGGATCTTCTCTAGACAGGAAATGCAGAAAGGTTGTATAAACGTGAACCCAAAACAACAAAGTAAATGGCAACGGGACCACACCTATCAATAATTTCCCTAAATGTAAATGGGTTGAATGCCCCAACCAAAAGACAAAGATTGGCTGAATGGATACAAAAACAAGACCCCTATATATGCTGTCTACAAGAGACCCACCTCAAAACAAGAGACACAAACAGACTAAAAAGTGAAGGGCTGGAAAAAAATATTTCATGCAAACGGAGACCAAAAGAAAGCAGGAGTCGCAATACTCATATCAGATAAAATAGACTTTCAAATAAAGGAAGTGAAAAGAGACAAAGAAGGACACTACATAATTATCAAAGGATCAATCAAAAAAGAAGATATAACAATTATAAATATATATGCACCCAACATAGGAGCACCGCAATATGTACGGCAAACACTAACGAGTATGAAAGAGGAAATTAATAGTAACACAATAATAGTGGGAGACTTTAATACCCCACTCACAACTATGGATAGATCAACTAAACAGAAAATTAACAAGGAAACACAAACCTTAAATGACACAATGGACCAGCTAGACCTAATTGATATCTATAGGACATTTCACCCCAAAACAATCAACTTCACCTTTTTCTCAAGTGCACACGGAACATTCTCCAGAATAGATCACATCCTGGGCCATAAATCTGGTCTTGGAAAATTCAAAAAAATTGAAATCATTCCAATCATCTTTTCTGACCACAGTGCAGTAAGATTAGATCTCAATTACAGGAAAAAAAATGTTAAAACTTCAAACATATGGAGGCTAAATAACACGCTTCTGAATAACCAACAAATCATAGAAGAAATCAAAAAAGAAATCAAAATATGTATAGAAATGAATGAAAATGAAAACACAACAACCCAAAACCTATGGGACACTGTAAAAGCGGTGCTAAGGGGAAGGTTCATAGCATTACAGGCTTACATCAAGAAACAGGAAAAAAACCAATTAAATAACCTAACTCTACACCTAAAGCAATTAGAGAAGGAAGAAATGAAGAACCCCAGAGTTAGCAGAAGGAAAGAAAACTTAAAAATCAGGGCAGAAATAAATGCAAAAGAAACTAAAGAGACCATAGCAAAAATCAACAAAGCTAAAAGCTGGTTTTTTGAAAAAATAAACAAAATTGACAAACCATTAGCAAGACTCATTAAGAAACAAAGAGAGAAGAACCAAATTAACAAAATTAGAAGTGAAAATGGAGAGATCACAACAGACAACACTGAAATACAAAGGATCATAAGAGACTACTACCAGCAGCTCTATGCCAATAAAATGGACAACTTGGATGAAATGGACAAATTCTTAGAAAAGTATAACTTTCCAAAACTGAACCAGGAAGAAATAGAAGATCTTAACAGACCCATCACAAGCAAGGAAATCGAAACTGTCATCAAAAATCTTCCAGCAAACAAAAGCCCAGGACCAGATGGCTTCACAGCTGAATTCTACCAAAAATTTAGAGAAGAGCTAACACCTATCTTACTCAAACTCTTCCAGAAAATTGCAGATGAAGGTAAGCTTCCAAACTCATTCTATGAGGCCACCATCACCCTAATTCCAAAACCAGACAAAGATGCCACAAAAAAAGAAAACTACAGGCCAATATCACTGATGAACATAGATGCAAAAATCCTTAACAAAATTCTAGCAAACAGAATCCAACAACATATTAAAAAAATCATACACCATGACCGAGTGGGCTTTATCCCAGGAATGCAAGGATTCTTTAATATCCGCAAATCAATCAATGTAATACACCGAATTAACAAATTGAAAGATAAAAACCATATGATTATCTCAATAGATGCAGAGAAAGCCTTTGACAAAATTCAACACTCATTTATGATTAAAACTCTCCAAAAAGCAGGAATAGAAGGAACATACCTCAACATAATAAAAGCTATATATGACAAACCCACAGCAAGCATCACCCTCAATGGTGAAAAATTGAAGGCATTTCCCCTGAAATCAGGAACAAGACAAGGGTGCCCACTCTCACCACTACTATTCAACATAGTGTTGGAAGTTCTGGCCACAGCAATCAGAGCAGAAAAAGAAGTAAAAGGAATCCAGATAGGAAAAGAAGAAGTAAAACTCTCACTGTTTGCAGATGACATGATCCTCCACATAGAAAACCCTAAAGACTCTACCAGAAAATTACTAGAGCTAATCAATGAATATAGTAAAGTTGCAGGATATAAAATTAACACACAGAAATCCCTTGCATTCCTATATACTAACAATGAAAAAACAGACAGAGAAATTAAGGAAACAATACCATTCACCATTGCAACAAAAAGAATAAAATACTTAGGAGTATATCTACATAAAGAAACAAAGAACCTATACATAGAAAACTATAAAACACTGATGAAAGAAATCAAAGAGGACACAAACAGATGGAGAAACATACTGTGTTCATGGATTGGAAGAATTAATATTGTCAAAATGGCTATTCTACCCAAAGCAGTCTATAGATTCAATGCAATCCCTATCAAGCTACCAACGGTATTTTTCACAGAACTAGACCAAAGAATTTCACAATTTATATGGAAATACAAAAAACCTCGAATAGCCAAAGTAATCTTGAGAAAGAAGAATGGAGCTGGAGGAATCAACCTGCCTGACTTCAGACTCTACTACAAAGCCACAGTCATCAAGACAGTATGGTACTGGCACAAAGACAGAAATATAGATCAATGGAACAGAATAGAAAGCCCAGAGATAAATCCACGAACCTATGGACACCTTATCTTTGCCAAAGGAGGCAAGGATATACAATGGAAAAAAGACAACCTCTTTAACAAGTGGTGCTGGGAAAACTGGTCAACCACTTGTAAAAGAATGAAACTAGAACACTTTCTAACACCATACACAAAAATAAACTCAAAATGGATTAAAGATCTAAATGTAAGACCAGAAACTATAAAACTCCTAGAGGAGAACATAGGCAAAACACTCTCCGACATAAATCACAGCAAGATCCTCTATGTCCCACCTCCCAGAATATTGGAAATAAAAGCAAAACTAAACAAATGGGACCTAATGAAACTTAAAAGCTTTTGCACTACAAAGGAAACTATAAGTAAGGTGAAAAGACAGCCCTCAGATTGGGAGAAAATAATAGCAAATGAAGAAACAGACAAAGGATTAATCTCAAAAATATACAAGCAACTCCTGCAGCTCAATTCCAGAAAAATAAATGACCCAATCAAAAAATGGGCCAAAGAACTAAACAGACATTTCTCCAAAGAAGACATACAGATGGCTAACAAACACATGAAAAGATGCTCAACATCACTCATTATTAGAGAAATGCAAATCAAAACCACAATGAGGTACCATTACACACCAGTCAGGATGGCTGCTATCCAAAAGTCTACAAGCAATAAATGCTGGAGAGGGTGTGGAGAAAAGGGAACCCTCTTACACTGTTGGTGGGAATGCAAACTAGTACAGCCGCTATGGAAAACAGTGTGGAGATTTCTTAAAAAACTGGAAATAGAACTGCCATATGACCCAGCAATCCCACTTCTGGGCATACACACTGAGGAAACCAGATCTGAAAGAGACACGTGCACCCCAATGTTCATCGCAGCACTGTTTATAATAGCCAGGACATGGAAGCAACCTAGATGCCCATCAGCAGATGAATGGATAAGGAAGCTGTGGTACATATACACCATGGAATATTACTCAGCCATTAAAAAGAATTCATTTGAACCAGTCCTAATGAGATGGATGAAGCTGGAGCCCCTTATACAGAGTGAAGTAAGCCAGAAAGATAAAGAACATTACAGCATACTGACACATGTATATGGAATTTAGAAAGGTGATAACGATAACCCTATATGCAGAACAGAAAAAGAGACACAGAAATACAGAACAGACTTTTGAACTTTGTGGGAGAATGTGAGGGTGGGATATTTCAAAAGAACAGCATGTATACTATCTATGGTGAAACAGATCACCAGCCCAGGTGGGATGCACGAGACAAGTGCTCCGGCCTGGTGCACTGGGAAGACCCGGAGGAATCGGGCGGAGAGGGAGGTGGGAGGGGGGATCGGGATTGGGAATACATGTAAATCCATGGCTGATTCATGTCAATGTATGACAAAACCCACTGGAAAAAAAAAATAATAATAATAATAAAAAATAAAATAAAAATTTGATGACTTAAAATGAAAAAAAAAAAAGAAAATGTAATTTGTAAAATGTTTTGTAAGAAAATTAAATCCAAATATATCTATGGTTGAATAAATTTATTTTTAAAACATTTCCAAAAGAAAAATTTAGGTCTAGAGGATTTCACTGATAAATTCTATCAAACATTCAAGTAAGAAATTGTGTTAATCTTTGTTTCTCTGCAAGTAGATAAGGAGGAACAATTTATAAAGCTGGCATAACCCAAATAGAAAAATAAAATAATAAAGTAACAGACTAATAATCATCATGATTATTGGCATAATAGTCTTTAAAAAGCATTAACAAAACAAGCTACGAAACAGATATACACTGTAATGCAGAAGTGTCGCTTCTCCAGTTCCCTCCTGCCCCTCAAATGTTTGGAAGCAGCCGCACCCCAGGTTAGGTCTGTACTGTCTTGACAAAAATGACTTTTCTTCAATTCAGTCCAGTTCAGTCGCTCAGTCGTGTCCGACTCTCTGCAGCCCCATGAACTGCAGCACGCCAGGCCTCCCTGTCCATCACCAACTCCCGGAGTCCACCCAAACCCATGTCCATCTAGTCAGTGATGCCATCCAACCATCTCATCCTCTGTCGTCCCTTTCTCCTCCTGCCCTCAATCTTTCCCAGCATCAGGGTCTTTTCCAATGAGTCAGCTCTTCACATCAGGTGGCCAAAATATTGGAGTTTCAGCTTCAACGTCAGTCCTTCCAATGAACACCCAGGACTGATCTCCTTTAGGATGACTGGTTGGATCTCTTCTGGGCATGAACAAATATTTCCTAAAATTTAAGCTTCATATAATAATAAAAAACCAATAAAAGTTACTGAGTAAATTTTATGTTTTCAGGCAATATTCTAGTGTTTTACTTATATTAAATATCCCAAAAAGTATTCAGGAAAGCAAGATGCAATTAGTAAGTGGCAGAAGTGTAATAAAAATGGAAAGAAGCTAGTTCCATAATCCATACACTATGTCATTGTGTTAAGTTGTGGACAAATGGCTATAGGACAAATACCGAAAATTCTGCCTTAGTTGTTCAATACAACCCATCGCAGAATATGACCCACAGTGTTCCTATATTCATGTGATATACAGAGTATTTTTTTTTAACCCTTCCAACCATTAGGACATATGTGCAATAATCAACCCCAAAAGAGGATTTTTTTTTTTTTTAAAAGCAAGTATAGCTTATATAAAATAATAAAATCCTGGCTGAATACCTATTTTTCTGCAATTGTTTAATTTCAGAAGAAGACATTGTTTCCCTAGAAATGAATATTTAGCTGAGACATCATTCAGGAGAAATCAAACATTCAGCAAAACAATATGTAGATGCTGCATATTTCCTGGAAACTGTTTTATGGTTTTTATCTTGATGCTAAGATAAACATAAAATACAAGGATAGTTAAGTGAGAATAAAATAGAAATCAAAACTCTAGTCACAAAAATATAGTAACTTTGATTGTATTTTCTCATTTCACAATTTTTGCTTAAAATAGTACATTTGTTTTATACATGTGCTGACTTGTATCACTTTATAATGGTTTTCTTGCTGCTGTGTCAATTCTAAGATGCATCTAAGTTATTCAGGAAAGATTACCTTAATGGGTTTGGGATATTTCAATTTCTATCACAACTGCTTAATATGGCTTGAAAACTGAATATGCCATCTTCTTTTATTCCCCACATGTAAAGCAAAACTAAATAATATCACTGCAATTTAATTCCTTTTAGTTAAAACAAGAGAAGAGAACCTCCTGTCTTAAGAATGATTATCATGCTGAATTATAGATAGGGTATTCATTTTTATATTTTAACGTTTCTATGTTCAAGAGACATTTTAAACAGAATATTTTACGTAACCTGAAATAATAATATTTGTAATAGTGTACTAATAGCCTATGCCTGAAATAACAAATTCCTACAAAATTAGTGGCATAAAACAACAGAAACTTACTCTCTCATCTTCTGGAGACCAGAAGTCTGAAAACAGTATCACTTAGCCAAAATAAAATTGTGTAAGGTTTTGCTACTTCTGGAAGCTCCAGAGGAAAATTTGTCTCTTGCCTCTTGCAGCATTATGTAGTTACCATCGTTCCTTAATTTGTGACTGCATCTCTCTAATCGCTGCTTACCTTGTCACCTTTCCTATTTCTCTACTGGCTGCATCTTGCTCTCTTCTATCTGTGTGAAATTCCCTCTGCTTCCCTCTTATGAGGACACATGCAATTGCATTTTGGACCCACCCAGGTAATCCAGGATTATTCCCTCTCAAATGTTTTTAATAATGTCATTTACCGTATAAGTATGGCAAAAGATTCTCACAAATTCTGAAGATTAGTGCTTGTTATTTTGTGGAAACATTTTTTAGCCTAGTACAAATGGTAATAGTAAAAATAAAATAAATAATAATACATAAAATGTATTGAGTGCTTATTGTATGCTGTGCTTTGTGCTAAGTGCTCCAAATATATTGTTTTATTTAGCTTCTCATAGTCTCGGTGATATGAATCATACTTTTTATGATTCACCATAGTGGGGCAACAATTTCAAAATTTAAAAACTTAGAAATAAAAGAGTAACTGCGATAGTGGTGAAACTCATTGATGATAGAATAGATCCTTTGAGAAAATTAGAAAATATGTAAAAACTGGTGCAATTTAATTAAATTGCACCGAGGAAAATGCAACAGAAGCACATCAGAAAACAGATATCTGTAGAAATTAAGATGAAAATATTTGAATTTAAAAGTAGATATCTAGCCACTTTCAGTAGATTCCAAGATATTAATTGGCTTAGAATAATGTATCATGGGAAACATTTGATTTAGGTTCTGTTCAAAATTTTAGAAAAATATTTGTACCTGAAGAATGTACCAGTAGAGGAAATTCAGAATTAAAAAAAAAAAAAGTATGTCATATCTTAAATTAGAAAATGAATGGTGATGACAAATACTTTTCTTTCTTTCTTTTTCTTTTTTTAGGATGAACTTTCCTTTATTATTATTATTATTTTGTTTAGTTTGTTATTCATTCTTTTCTTCTCTTTTTTCATACCTCTTTTCAACATTCCTTGTTCCAGATATTGTACTATTTTGTCTATTAAAAGGCTTTGTTGTTGTTTAGTTGCTAAATTGTGTCTGGCTCTTTTGTGACCCCGTGGACTGTAGCCTGCCCGGCTCTTTTATCCATGGGATTTCCCAGGCAAGAATACAGGAGAGGGTTGCCATTTCCTTCTCCAGGGGACAAATACTTTTCAAATAAGAAATCCATTTAAACAAGAAATTTAATAATGGATAAAAACTAATACCTTTGATTTAAAAATATGAGATTTGAAGCAAAAACTAAAAAGCAGCATTCAGAAGAACATAACTTTACCTATATTTTTATCATTAATAGGAGGAAATGCTAAATTTTGTCAAATATGTGGCTTATAATGAATAAGCGTCTGAGAGGAGCTACTCCATGTCCAAGGTAAGGAGCAACAGCTGCTCTTTGCTGGAGCAGCCATGAAGAGATACCCCACGTCCAAGGTAAGAGAAACCCAAGTAAGATGGTAGGCGCTGAGAGGGGGCATCAGAGGGCAGACAGACTGAAACCAGGGTCAGAGACAACTAGACAATCTGATCACATGGACCACAGCTTGTGTAACTCAATGAAACTAAGCAATGCTGTGTGGGGCCACCCAAGATGGAGGGGTCATGGTGGAGAGGTCTAAGAATGTGGTCCACTGGAGAAGGGAATGGCAAACCCCTTCAGTATTCTTGCCTTGAGAACCCCATGAACAGTATGAAAAGGCAAAAAGGACACTGAAAGATAAACTCCCCAGGTTGGTAGCTGCCCAATATGCTATGGGAGATCAGTGGAGAAGTAACTCCAGAAAGAATGAAGGGATGGAGCCAAAGAAAAAACAACACCCAGTTGTGGTTGTGACTGGTGATAGAAGCAAGGTCCGATGCTGTAAAGAGCAATATTGCATAGGACCCTGGAATGTTAGGTCCATGAATCAAGACAAATTAGAAGTGGTCAAACAGGAGATGGCAAGAGTGAACGTCGACATTCTAGGAATCTGTGAACTAAGATGGACTGGAATGGGTGAATTTAACTCAGATGACCATTATATCTACTAGTGTGGGCAGGAATCCCTTGGGAGGAATGGAGTAGCCATCATAGTGAAAGAAAGAGTCTGAAATGCAGCACTTGGGTGCAATCTCAAAAATGACAGAATGATCTCCGTTTGTTTCCAAGGCAAACCATTCAATATCACGGTAATCCAAGTCTATGCCCTGACCTGTAACACTAAAGAAGCTGAAGTTGAACTGTTCTATGAAGACCTACAAGACCTTTTAGAACTAACACCCAAAAAAGATGTCCTTTTCATTATAGGGGACTGGAATGCAAAAGTAGGAACTCAAGAAATAGCTGGAGTAACAGGCAAATTTGGCCTTGGAGTACAGAAAGAAGTAGGGCAAAGGCCAATATACTTTTGCCAAGAGAACGCACTGGTCATAGCAAACACCCTCTTCCAACAACACAAGAGAAGACTCTACACATGGACATCACCAGATGGTCAACACAGAAAAGAGATTGATTATATTCTTTGCAGCCAAAGATGGAGATGCTCTATTCAGTCAGCAAAAACAAGAATGGGCGCTGACTTTGTGGCTCAGATCATGAACTCCTTACTGCCAAATTCAGACTTAAATTGAAGAAAGTGGGGAAAACCATTAGACCATTCAGGTATGACCTAAATCAAATCCCTTATGACTATACAGTGGAAGGGAGAAATAGATTTAAGGGACTAGATCTGATAGACAGAGTGCCTGATGAACTATGGATGGACATTCGTGACATTGTACAGGAGGCAGGGGTCCAAACCATCCTCAAGAAAAAGAAATGCAAAAAAGCAAAATGTTGAGGTATGTTCCTTCTATTCCTGCTTTTTGGAGAGTTTTAATCATAAATGAGTGTTGAATTTTGTCAAAGGCTTTCTCTGCATCTATTGAGATAATCATATGGTTTTTATCTTTCAATTTGTTAATTCGGTGTATTACATTGATTGATTTGCGGATATTAAAGAATCCTTGCATTCCTGGGATAAAGCCCACTTGGTCATGGTGTATGATTTTTTTAATATGTTGTTGGATTCTGTTTGCTAGAATTTTGTTAAGGATTTTTGCATCTATGTTCATCAGTGATATTGGCCTGTAGTTTTCTTTTTTTGTGGCATCTTTGTCTGGTTTTGGAATTAGGGTGATGGTGGCCTCATAGAATGAGTTTGGAAGCTTACCTTCATCTGCAATTTTCTGGAAGAGTTTGAGTAAGATAGGTGTTAGCTCTTCTCTAAATTTTTGGTAGAATTCAGCTGTGAAGCCATCTGGTCCTGGGCTTTTGTTTGCTGGAAGATTTTTGATGACAGTTTCGATTTCCTTGCTTGTGATGGGTCTGTTAAGATCTTCTATTTCTTCCTGGTTCAGTTTTGGAAAGTTATACTTTTCTAAGAATTTGTCCATTTCATCCAAGTTGTCCATTTTATTGGCATAGAGCTGCTGGTAGTAGTCTCTTATGATCCTTTGTATTTCAGTGTTGTCTGTTGTGATCTCTCCATTTTCATTTCTAATTTTGTTAATTTGGTTCTTCTCTCTTTGTTTCTTAATGAGTCTTGCTAATGGTTTGTCAATTTTGTTTATTTTTTCAAAAAACCAGCTTTTAGCTTTGTTGATTTTTGCTATGGTCTCTTTAGTTTCTTTTGCATTTATTTCTGCCCTAATTTTTAAGATTTCTTTCCTTCTGCTAACTCTGGGGTTCTTCATTTCTTCCTTCTCTAATTGCTTTAGGTGTAGAGTTAGGTTATTTATTTGGTTTTTTCTTGTTTCTTGATGTAAGCCTGTAATGCTATGAACCTTCCCCTTAGCACCGCTTTTACAGTGTCCCATAGGTTTTGGGTTGTTGTGTTTTCATTTTCATTCATTTCTATACATATTTTGATTTCTTTTTTGATTTCTTCTATGATTTGTTGGTTATTTAGAAGCGTGTTATTTAGCCTCCATATGTTTGAAGTTTTAACAATTTTTTTTTCCTGTAATTGAGATCTAATCTTACTGCACTGTGGTCAGAAAAGATGATTGGAATGATTTCAATTTTTTTGAATTTTCCAAGACCAGATTTATGGCCCAGGATGTGATCTATTCTGGAGAATGTTCCGTGTGCACTTGAGAAAAAGGTGAAGTTGATTGTTTTGGGGTGAAATGTCCTATAGATATCAATTAGGTCTAGCTGGTCCATTGTGTCATTTAGGTTTGTGAAAATGGCTATTCTACCCAAAGCAGTCTATAGATTCGATGCAATCCCTATCAAGCTACCAACGGTATTTTTCACAGAACTAGACCAAAGAATTTCACAATTTGTATGGAAATACAAAAAACCTCAAATAGCCAAAGTAATCCTGAGAAAGAAGAATAGAACTGGAGGAATCAACCTGCCTGACTTCAGACTCTACTACAAAGCCACAGTCATCAAGACAGTATGGTACTGGCACAAAGACAGAAATAGAGATCAATGGAACAGAATAGAAAGCCCAGAGATAAATCCACGGACCTATGGACACCTTATCTTTGACAAAGGAGGCAAGGATATACAACGGAAAAAAGACAACCTCTTTAACAAGTGGTGCTGGGAAAACTGGTCAACCACTTGTAAAAGAATGAAACTAGAACACTTTCTAACACCATACACAAAAATAAACTCAAAATGGATTAAAGATCTAAATGTAAGACCAGAAACTATAAAACTCCTAGAGGAGAACATAGGCAAAACACTCTCCGACATAAATCACAGCAAGATCCTCTATGACCCACCTCCCAGAATATTGGAAATAAAAGCAAAACTAAACAAATGGGACCTAATGAAACTTAAAAGCTTTTGCACTACAAAGGAAACTATAAGTAAGGTGAAAAGACAGCCCTCAGATTGGGAGAAAATAATAGCAAATGAAGAAACAGACAAAGGATTAATCTCAAAAATATACAAGCAACTCCTGCAGCTCAATTCCAGAAAAATAAATGACCCAATCAAAAAATGGGCCAAAGAACTAAACAGACATTTCTCCAAAGAAGACATACAGATGGCTAACAAACACATGAAAAGATGCTCAACATCACTCATTATTAGAGAAATGCAAATCAAAACCACAATGAGGTACCATTACACACCAGTCAGGATGGCTGCTATCCAAAAGTCTACAAGCAATAAATGCTGGAGAGGGTGTGGAGAAAAGGGAACCCTCTTACACTGTTGGTGGGAATGCAAACTAGTACAGCAGCTATGGAAAGCAGTGTGGAGATTTCTTAAAAAACTAGAAATAGAACTGCCATATGACCCAGCAATCCCACTTCTGGGCATACACACTGAGGAAACCAGATTTGAAAGAGACACATGCACCCCAATGTTCATCACAGCACTGTTTATAATAGCCAGGACATGGAAGCAACCTAGATGCCCATCAGCAGATGAATGGATAAGGAAGCTGTGGTATATATACACCATGGAATATTACTCAGCCATTAAAAAGAATTCATTTGAACCAGTCCTAATGAGATGGATGAAGCTGGAGCCCCTTATACAGAGTGAAGTAAGCCAGAAAGACAAAGAACATTACAGCATACTAACACATATATATGGAATTTAGAAAGATGGTAATGATAACCCTATATGCAAAACAGAAAAAGAGACACAGAAATACAGAACAGACTTTTGAACTCTGTGGGAGAAGGTGAGGGTGGGATGTTTCAAAAGAACAGCATGTATACTATCTATGGTGAAACAGATCACCAGCCCAGGTGGGATGCATGAGACAAGAGCTCCAGCCTGGTGCACTGGGAGGACCTGGGGGAATCGGATGGAGAGGGAGGTGGGAGCGGGGATTGGGATGGGGAATACATGTAAATCCATGGCTGATTCATATCAATGTATGACAAAACCCACTGAAATGTTGTGAAGTGATTGGCCTCCAACTAATAAAAAAAAAATAAAAAAAAAAAAGAAAGAAATTAAGGTTTAGAATATCATAGACAGGTTGAAGAGTGTGAAAGTATTACAGAAATTAACTGTGCCAGGGGGCTGTTTGGGATATTATAGCTTTAAATAAAAAGACTCTTCTGATCTAAAAAAAAAAAAAAAAGCAAAATGGCTGTCTGAGGAGGCCTTACAAATAGCTGTGAAAAGAAGAGAAGCAAAAAGCAAAGCAAAAAAGGAAAGATATACCCATTTCAATGCAGAGTTCCAAAGAATAGCAAGGAGAGAGAAGAAAGCCTTCCTCAGTGATCAGTGCAAAGAAATAGAGGAAAACAACAGAATAGGAAAGACTAGAAATCTCTTCATGAAAATTAGAGCTACCAAGGGAATATTTCATGCAAAGCTGGGATAAATAAAGGGCAGAAATGGTATGGACCTAACAGAAGCAAAAGATATTAAGAAGAGGGGGCAGGAATACACAGAACTGTACAAAAAGATCTTCATGACCCAGATAATCACGATGGAGTGATCACTAACCTAGAGCCAGACATCCTGGAATGTGACATCAAGTGGGCCTTAGGAAGTATCACTACAAACAAAGCTAGTGGAGGTGATGGGATTCCAATTTAACTATTTCAAATCCTGAAAGACGCTGTGAAAGTGAATATATCAGGAATATATCAGGAAATTTGGAAAACTCAGCAGTGGCCACAGGACTGGAAAAGGTCAGTTTTCATTCCAATCCGAAAGAAAGGCAATGCCAAAGAATGCTCAAACTACTGCACAATTGCACTCGTCCCACATGCTAATAAAGAAATGCTCAAAATTCTCCAAGCCAGGTTTCAGCAATACATGAATGGTGAACTTCCAGATGTTCAAGCTGGTTTTAGAAAAGGCAGAGGAACCAGAGATAAAATTGCCAATATCTGCTGGATCATCAAAAAAGCAAGAGAGTTCCAGAAAACATCTATTTCTACTTTATTGACTATATCAATGCCTTTGACTGTGTGGATCACAATAAACTGTGGAAAATTCTGAAAGAGATGGAAATACAAGACCACCTGAGCTGCCTTTTGAGAAACCTGTATGCAGGTCAGCAAGCAACAGTTAGAACTGGACATGGAACAACAGACTGGTTCTTAATAGCAAAAGGAGTACATCAAGGCTGCATATTGTCACCCTACTTATTTAACTTATATGTAGAGTACATCATGAGAAACACTGGGCTGGATGAAGCACAAGCTGGAATCAAGATTGTCAGGAGAAATATCAATATCCTCAGATGTGCAGATGACACCACCCTCATGGCAGAAGGAAAGGAAGAACTAAAAAACCTCTTGATGAAAGTGAAAGAGGAGAATAAAAAAATTGGCTTAAAGCTCAACATTCAGAAAATGAAGATCATGGCATCCAGTCCCATCACTTCATGGCAAATAGATGGGGAAAGAGTGGAAACAGTGGCTGACTTTATTTTTTGGGGCTCCAAAATCACTGCAGAAGGTGATTGAAGTCATGAAATTAAAAGACACTTACTCCTTGGAAGGAAAGTTAGAACCACCTCGACAGCATATTAAAAAGACGAGATATTACTTTGTCAGCAAAGGTCTGTCTAGTCAAGGCTATGGTTTTTGCAGTAGTCATGTATGGATGTGAGAGTTGGACTATAAAGAAAGCTGAGCACCGAAGAATTGATGCTTTTGAACTGTGCTGTTGGACAAGACTCTCGAGAGTCCCTTAGACTGTAAGGAGGTCCAACCAGTCCATCCTAAAGGAGATCAGTCCTGGGTGTTCATTGGAAGGACTGATGCTGAAGCTGAAAATCCAATATTTTGGCCACGTGATGTGAAGAGTTGACTCATTTGAAAAGACCCTGATGCTGGGAAAGAATGAGGGCAGGAGGAGAAGGGGACATCAGAGGAGAGATGATTAGATGGCATCACCTACTCAATGGACATGGGTTTGAGTAGATTCCGGGAATTGGTGATGGACAGGGAGGCCTGGTGTGCTGCATTTCATGGGGTCACAAAGAGTTGGACATGACTGAGTGACTGAACTGAACTGATAAAACAATGAAAATTGTCTTTTTCCATAGGTTCCCTAAAATCTAGCTTGAGGCAAAACTTACATGCTTCATCTTTATTCGTTACAATCCAATGAAGCAAGAGTGATTCAAAAATGAAGTACCATTTGCTAGGAGAGAGAGCAAATAAAAAGAGCTGCCAAGCTAATTTTATCTTGGCCTCATTAGAAAGTTAGTGTTTTCTTGGTCACATTTGTCATCCATGGTGAGAGGTCAGAACATCCATCTGGGCCAGAAGAATGAGGAAATAATCTGCTGGCTCCTTCTTATTCCCTGTCTCTCAATGGTAAATGTTTACCCACATGGCACTTTAACTTCACCATATCAGGTTTGTGTTATTCAGCCCTTCTGGGCAGCCAGAGTCCCTCTGATTTAGGAAAATGTGTTATCCAGTAGGGCTGTAACTCTGTAGTCTCTGTCAGCTGCGTTGGGTCAGAACTGGTTGCTGGGGTTTATATAACATCCCACTCAATTTTAGCTAAGAGTTATACTGCTCTTTCTCTTGTCATACACAGCTTGTGAAGGAGGCAGTGGCTTTAGATAAAGGGCAATGGCAACGGTGAGAAGGATTCAAACTGTGAAAGTGACCACCATCCCAGAAACACAGCAAGTGGCCAAAGGCCAAGAAGAGTGGAGCTGACCAAATGTGGGGAAGGTCATAAACAACCCATGCACTGCAAAGATCCATGAGTGCCTTTTAGCTATATATGAAACTTCTTTAAGAACAAGCTGTCACCATTTTCTTCTCAAGAAGGGAGGTGCTTCCATACCTTGGTGCTTGTAAATAATGCTGCTATAAATATTAAAGTGTATATATATTTAAATTAGTGTTTTTGTTTTCTTTGGGTGAATACTCAGAAGTGAAATTGCTGGTTCATATGGACATGAGTTTGAGCAAACTCTGGGAGACAGAGAAGGACGGGGAAGCCTGGCATGCTCCAGTCCATGAGGTCTCAAAGATTCAGACCCTACTTAGTGACTGAACAACGAAAATGGCAGTTCTATGTTTAATTTTTTTAAGGAAACTCCATACCATTTTCCATACTTGCTCAACCAATTTACAGCCCCATCGACAGTGCATGAGGGTTTCCATTTCTCCATATCCTACCCAACGCTTGTTATTTGTTCTTTTTGATGGTAGCTATTCTGACTGGGGGCTTCCCAGGTGGCACTAGAGGTAAAGAATCCTCCTTCCAAGGCAGGAGACAAGAGACATGGGTTTGATCCTTGGGTCAGGAAGAGTCCCTGGAGGAGGGTTGCCACGGCAACACATTCCAGTATTCTTGCCTGGAGAATCCCATGGGTAGATGAGCCTGTTCAGTTCAGTTCAGTTCAGTCGTTCAGTCATGCCCAACTCTTTGGGACTCCATGGACTGCAGCACACCAGACTTCCTTTCCATCATCAACTCCCAGAGCTTGCTCAAACTCATGTCCATGAAGTCGGTGATGCCATCCAACAATCTCATCCTCTGTCGTCCCCTTTTCCTCCCTCCTTCAATCTTTTCCAGCATCAGGGTCTTTTCAAACGAGTCAGCTCTTCGCATCAGGTGGCCAAAGTATTCACGTTTCAGCTTAGCATCAGTCCTTCCAATGAATATTCAGGACTGATCTCCTTTAGGATGGACTGGTTGGATCTCCTTGCAGTCCAAGGGACTCTCCAGAGTCTTGTCCAACACCACAGTTCAAAAGCATCAATTTTTCAGTGCTCAGCTTTCTTTATAGTAGAACTCTCACATCCATACATGACCACTAGAAAATACATAGCTTTGATTAGATGGACCTTTGTCGACCAAGTAACGTCTCTGCTTTTCAGTATGCTGTCTAGGTTCATAGGGTCACAAATTGTCAGACACAACTGAAGCAGCTTAGCATGCATGCATATTCTGACTGAACAAGGTGTATCTTATTGTGGTTTTAACTTGAATTTTCCTAATGATAGTGTCATTGAGCATATATTCATGAGGTCAATTTGTATGTCTTCTTTGGAAAAATCTCTATTCATTTCCTTTGCACATTTATTTGCAAATATCATCTTCCATTCAGTAGGCTGTCTTTTTGTTTTGTGGATAGTTTCCTTCCATGTGCAACTAAATAAATGTAGTCCCATTTATTTAGTTTACTTTTATTTCCTTTGCCTAAGTATACATATCCAATAAATATTACTAATACTCAGCATCAGAATATATAGCTTATATTTTCATCAGAATTCTATGGTTCCAAGCCTTACATTTAAGTATTTATTAGTTTTGTGTTTATATATTGTGTGAAAAGTTAGTTTAGTCTCACTATTTTACATGTAGTGGTCCAGTTTTCCCAAAACTATTTATTAGAGAGGTTTTCTTTGCCCCATTGTATATGCTTGCCTATTTAATTGTAGATTAATTGACCACTTGATTGTCAAATCATTTCTAGGCTATGTGGAAACTAAAAAACAAAACAGAAACAGACTCATAGATACAGAGTGTAAGCTGGTGAGTGTCAGAAGTGAGGGTGTTGAGGGATGGGTTAAATAGGTGAAATGAATTGAGAGGTAAAACCTCCAGTCATATAATAAATAAGTCATGGAGAAGTAGTATGTGATCAAAAACATCGTAATAACCTTGGGGACAGATGGTTACTACACCTACTGTAGTGATCCTTTCATAAAGTATGCAAATGTAAAATCATTGTGTAGCACAGCTGAAACTAACATAGTATTGTGCATCAGTTATAATTCAATAAAAATGTTACCTCTAAAAAAGAATGGCAGAGTGATTCCAATGCTTAATGGAGTGTCCTGTTGGAATTCTGAGGAAATATTTAAGATAATCAAGCCAAACTATAATACCATATTTTCTGGAAGATATAGCCTTAACTAATATTGACACTCTTTTATCTCCAACATCCACTTTAGATTTCCCTACCCTCGTCATCAAGCTAAAATAGTTTGTATAGCTTGCCTGGTGTGAATAACTCAGGTATTAATTCATTCTTTGCTTAAGAGTCCTCCTCAAAATAGCCTTCCGTGAAGCCATGAGAAAACTATTGGGATCAATACGTGAAATGAAATAATTTCTTAATTGTATTACATATAACAAAAGTGACAAAACAAAACAGAGTGTATGAAGTAATATGTCAGACTTTGAAACATACAAGCCAGGAAGATATCTGTAATTAATGTAATAATAACCCTATTAAATCAACAACTGTCAGCATGGGTTAAAAATTTATTGGTGTGCACTTATAAAGGGAGCACATCATAAAAATAAAGGTCAAATTTAATTATGTTGACAAAGTTTTATTAGGCAAATGCACAAACATAAAGAAATAATGTTATAGCAATACAGGAATATGTGGCTATAATCACCAGAGAGAAATTGGTAGTCAATTTATATTGAAAAATAGGTCAATTACATAAATATTATGTATTTTATTTAGGCATCTTATATCATAATAAATTATACAAATTAAATCATAAACTAAGAAAAGAGATTGCTGAAAATTTTAATATGATATTAATCAACTTTAACAGATTAAAGATAAAGTATACCTTTGTGTATAGATGTTTTGAGATATTTATAGATTAATTAGTCTTATTTAATACTTTAAGTACTTCTCCAGCAGATCATCCCAAACTAGGAATCTAGCCTGAGTCTCTTGCATTGCAGGTGGATTCTTTACCAGCTGAGCTACTAAGGGAAGCCATATACTTTAAGTAGTATCTACTTATTGAATTTTTACATTTACTTTGCTTTATTGACTATGCCAAAGCTGTTGACTGTGTGGATCACAACAAACTGGAAAATTCTTAGAGAGATGGGAATACCAGACCACCTGACCTGCCTCCTGAGAAATCTGTATGCAGGTCGATAAGGAACAGTTAGAACTTGACATGGAACAACAGACTGGTTCCAAATAGGGAAAGGAGTACGTCAAGGCTGTATGTTGTCACCCTACTTATTTAACTTATATGCAGAGTACATCATGAGAAACACTAGGCTGGATGAAGCACAAGCTGGAATCAAGATTGCCGGGAGAAATATCAATAACCTCAGATATGCAGATGACACCACCCTCAGGCAGAAAGTGAAGAAGAACTAAAGAGCCTCTTGATGAAAGTGAAAGAGGAGAGTGGAAAAGTTGGCTTAAAGCTCAACATTCAGAAAACTAAGATCGTGGCATCTGGTCCCATCACTTTATGGCAAATAGATGGGGAAACAGTGACCGACTTTATTTTTTTGGGCTCCAAAATCACTGCAGATGGTGACTGCAGCCATGAAATTAAAAGACACTTGCTCCTTGGAAGGAAAGTTATGACCAACCTGGACAGCATATTAAAAAGCAGAGATGTTACTTTGCTAACAAAGTTCTGTGTAGTCAAAGCTATGGTTTTCCCAGTAGTCATGTATGAATGTGAGAGTTGGACTAGAAAGAAAGCTGAGTGCAGAAGAATTGATGCTTTTCAACTGTGGTGTTGGAGAAGACTCTTATGAGTCCCTTGGCCTCCAAGGAGATCCAACCAGTCCATCCTAAAGGAAATCAGTCCCGGATATTCATTGGAAGGACTGATGCTGTAGCTGAAACTCCAATACTTTGGCGACGTGATGTGAAGAGCTGACTCATTTTAAAAGACCCTGATGCTGGGAATGATTGAAGGTGGGAGAAGAAGGGGCCGACAGAGGATGAGATAGTTGGATGGCATCGCCGATGGGATGGACATGTGTTTGAGCAGGCTCTGGGAATTGGTGATGGATATCGAAGCCTGGCGTGCTGCAGTCCATGGGCTTGAAAGAGTCGGACATGACTGAGTGACCGAACTGAACAGAACTTGCTGAATTTTTAGTGTAAAAATAAAGAATATGTCTTCTTTCAAGCATCAGAAAAAGTTTAAAAGCTTTTTCATACATGTCACTCATAAATTGTATTAGGATGAAATATATGCCTGGGAAGAAAATATTTATTTCCAAATTGAGTTTAAGAGGAGAAAAGAATAATGATAGAGTAGCGTATTATTTCAGTTTTCAGGGTTCATAGATTTTTCATACTATATTGTTTTCAAATTAATATAAAAATGGAAAAGTTCCTGAATATATTTCATATATGTAGAATTTCTATGAGGCTAGAAAATATCAGATGTAGAAAAAGTTTTGTTCAATAGTGCTTATTATATAATATTGATATTATTGATATTTCTCCTGGCAATCTTCATTCTGGCTTGTGCTTCCTCCAGCCCAGCATTTCTCATGATGTACTCTGCATATAAGTAATATCAGGGTGACAATATACAGCCGTTTTGTACTCTTTTCCCTATTTGGAACCAGTCTGTTCTTCCATGTCCCGTTCTTACAGTTGCTTCCTGAACTGTTACAGATTTTTTATGAGGAAGGACAGGCACAAGGTATTCCCTTCTCTTTAAGAATTTTCTATAGTTTGTCAACCAATTATTATCAATAAATTCAACAAATTGAATTAAGCAATTTCCATGAACAATGGAAACAAATAAAGCTCACTCATGAGAAATATGATAACCTCAAAGCCCAATTATTTCAATTCAGTTGCTCAGTTATGTCTTACACTTTGAAACCCCCGTGGCCTGCAGCACCCCAGTCTTCCCTGTCCAACACCAACTCCCAGAGCTTGCTCAAACTCATGTCCATTGAGTCGGTGATGCCATCCAACCATCTCATCCTCTGTCATCCCCTTCTCCTGCCTTCAATAATTTCTGGCATCAGGGTCTTTTCCAATGAATCAGCTCTTCACATCAGGTGGCCAAATTATTGGAGTTTCAGCTTCAGCATCAGTTTTTCCAGTGAATAGTCAGGACTGATTTCCCTTAGAATGGACTGGTTGGATCTCTTTGCAGTCCAAGGGACTCTCAAGAGTCTCCTCTAACACCACAGCTCAAAAGTATCAATTCTTTCACACTCAGCTTTCTTTATGGTCAAACTCTCACATCCATGCATGACCATTGGAAAAACTATAGTTTTGACTAGCTAGACCTTTGTTGACAAAGTAATGTCCCTGCTTTTTAATATGCTGTCTACATTTGTCACAGCTTTTCTTCCAAGGAGCAAGAATCTTTTAATTTTCTTTTAATTTAATGGCTGCAGTCACCATCTGCATTGATTTTGAAGCCCAAGAAAATAAAGTCTGTCACTGTTTCCACTGTTTCCCCACCTATTTGCCATGAAGTGATGGGACCAGAAGCCATAATCTTCATTTTTTGAATGTTGAGTTTTAAGCCAGCTTTTTCACTGTCCTGTTTCACTTTCATCTAGATGCTCTTTAGTTCCTCTTCATTTTCTGCCATAAATGTATTTGAGTCTGCATATCTGACATAATTGATATTTCTCCCAGAAATCTTGATTCCAGCTTGTGCTCGATCCAGCCTGGCATTTTGCATGATGTGCTCTCCATAAAAGTTAAGTAAGCATGGTGACAGTATACATACTTGACATAGTCTTTTCCCAAATTGGAACCAGTCTGTTTTTCCATTTCTGGTTCTAACTGTTGTTTCTTGACCTGAATACAGATTTCTCAGGAGGCAGGTCAGGTGGTCTTATATTCCCATCTCTAGAAGAATTTTCCACAGTTTGCTGTGTTCCACACAGTCAAAGTCTTTGGTGGAGTCACTAAAGCAGAAGTAGACATTTTTCTGGAACACTCTTGCTTTTTTGGTGACCCAACGGATGTTGACAATTTGATCTCTGGTTCCTCTGCCTTTTCTAAATCCAGCTTCAATATCTGGAATTTCTCAGTTTACATACTTTTGATGCCGAGTTTTGAGAATTTTGATCATTAGTTTGCCAGAGTATGAGATAAGTGCAATTGTGTGGTAGTTTGAACATTCTTTGTTATTGGCTTTCTTTGGAATCGGAATGAAAACTGAGCATTTCCAGTCCTGTGGCCATTGCTGAGGTTTCCAAATTTGTTGGCATATTGATTGCAGCACTTTAACAGCATCATCTTTTATGATTTGATATAACTCACTTGAAGTTCCATTACCTCTACTAGCTTTGTACATAGTGATGCTTTCTAAGGCCCACTTGATTTTGCATTCCAGGATGTCTGGCTCTAGGTGAGTACCACTCCATCATGGTTCTGGGTCATTCAGATCTTTTTTGTATAGTTCTTCTTTGTAGCTTTGCCGCCACTCCTCAATATCTTATGCTTCTGTTAGGGCCATACCATTTCTCTCCTATCTGTTAAAAAGCTGAGTTGTTGCTGGAGAGGGTGTGGAGAAAAGGGAACCCTCTTATACTGTTGGTGGGAATGCAAACTAGTACAGCCACTATGGAGAACAGTGTGGAGATTTCTTAAAAAACTGGAAATAGAACTGCCATATGACCCAGCAATACCACTTCTGGGCATACACACCGAGGAAACCAGATCTGAAAGAGACACGTGCACCCCAATGTTCATCGCAGCACTGTTTATAATAGCCAGGACATGGAAGCAACCTAGATGCCCATCAGCAGACGAATGGATAAGGAAGCTGTGGTACATATACACCATGGAATGTTACTCAGCCATTAAAAAGAATTCATTTGAATCAGTTCTAATGAGATGGATGAAACTGGAGCCCATTATACAGAGTGAAGTAAACCAGCATACTAACACATATATACAGAATTTAGAAAGATGGTAATGATAACCCTATATGCAAAACAGAAAAAGAGACACAGATGTACAGAACAGACTTTTGGACTCTGTGGGAGAAGGCAAGGGTGGGATCTTTTGAGAGAACAGCATTGAAACATGTATATTATCTATGGTAAAACAGATCACCTGCCCAGGTTGGATGCATGAGACAAGTGCTCAGGCCTGGTGCACTGGGAAGACCCAGAGGAATTGGGTGGAGAGGGAGGTGGGAGGGGGGATCGGGATAGGGAATACATGTAACTCCATGGCTGATTCATGTCAATGTATGACAAAACCCACTTCAATATTTTAAAGTAATTAGCCTCCAACTAATAAAAATAAATGAAAAAAATAAAAAAAAGAAAACAACAAAAAAAGTTGAATTGTTTAAAATATGTCTCACATAAAAATTTCAGACCTCATTGGCTTCACTGGTCAGTTCTCAGACACTTGATAAAGAAATACTGCATCCTATATAAACTATTGCAGAAAATTAAGGAAAAATGAAACAATAACAAACTATTTTTTGAGGACAAAATTACCCTAAATTCAAAATCTGTCAGTGAAAATAGATGGCAAAAAAGTATGGGACAATACCATTCATGAATAAGAATGTCCAGTTTCTTAATATTTCATTATATTGCATTCAGTAAGACATAAAATTTGTAATAACTCATGACCAATTAGGGCTTTGTGTCCTAGAAATTGAAAAATTCAAACCTTATTTATAATTAAACCCACAAATGTCTTTCATAGAAAGGGACTTACCTGTAAACATCATTTACAAAAATTCTGCAGCATCATAAAGAAATCTTTCTTCTAAAATGAAGAAGAAAGCAATAGCTCCTACTCTCACAATTCAAGCTTTTACCGAATATTCTAGTCAGAGCAAAAAAACCTACAGATTTTAAAATACAATTCATACAGCTTAGAAAGGAGGAAGTGAAGTATGATCTTTTAAATATGTTGTTGGATTCTGTTTGCTAGAATTTTGTTAAGGATTTTTGCATCTATGTTCATCAGTGATATTGGCCTGTAGTTTTCTTTTGTTGTGGCATCTTTGTCTGGTTTTGGAATTAGGGTGATGGTGGCCTCATAGAATGAGTTTGACAGTTTACCTTCTTCTGCAATTCTCTGGAAGAGTTTGAGTAAGATAGGTGTCCCTTGAAGGTTGTGTCTATTGCTTCATAAAATCCATCTCTAGACATTTGTATCAGAGCCCTGTGTCAAGACAACTTGAAGAAAAAATCTCAAGAAACTATTTTTATGAGATTACAGGAGACATAGGTTCATGAGGGCTACTTTAGTGTCCATAAGGACCCAGGGTTAGAAATGAGAACACTGTCCTCACTACTAGATAGAATGGCTTTAAACCACTGAAGACCTCAGTGACTGTGTTCCTAATACTCTCAAGGAGTATGTAGTGTTTTTGGTTCAGGTACCAAGATTCTTAAAGAGCGCCAGGAATAATGGTCTTGGTGAAGGGGTTTGCAGAAAGCATATAAATGAAAAAGGCCACAGTTGGCAGGAGGACCACAGTGCATACACTGGAGATTGTAGCCAGCTAGCTCATACCTAGACACAGGGAAGAAACGCCCCAGGAATTCAGAAATCATGGACTGAGATCTTACAAGGAGATTAGGTAATGCATGAGCACATAGAGTCCAAGCCAGTGAGATAAGAGTCGATAGTGTTAATATGATCCTTTATCTGATGTAATTGTCATGTCTGGGGAACTGTTTCCTTCCACTCACAGATTCACACGTACTAACAACATGATACCACTGGGAGCTTCGTTAGTCATTTCAGCTGTAGTACAATGTCGTTTAATCAGATGGCTTTCCTGAAATCAAGCTATGATCAGATTCTGCTTCTCTATAGGAATGTGAACTTTAATGACAGAAGAAGAGGAGAGAGAACAATTTTGTCACTGGAATTGTTTGCTTTTCTTTTTGCTTTAGTAGGACAGGACATTTCAAGGAGGGTCATGTTTACATATACTGAGAGAGATTTGCATACAGTCATACAGTGATGTGGTACATGTGGGAGAGGAAAAAGCACATTAATAAACAAATGTGACAGATTAATGTTGAAAAATGCCAAAAGATAGCAAGGAAGGCAGAGACAAGCTTTTATATGTAGAATTAAAAAAAAAGGTACAAATTAACTTATTTACAAAACAGTAGTAGAGTCACAGATGTAGAATATAAACTTACATTACCAGGGGATAGGTGGGGGGAAGAACAAATCAGGAGATAGGGAATGACAGTACACAGTACTATTTATAAAATAGATAACTCGTAAGGACCTACTGTATAGCACAGTGGTTCAGTGGTAAAGAATCCACCTGCCAATGCAGTAGATGTAGGAGACACGGATTTTATCCCTGGGTTAGGAAGATCCCCTGGAGGAGGAAATGGCAACCCACTCCAGTATTCTTGCCTGGAGAATCCCATGGACAGAGGAGCCTGGCGGGCTACAGTTTGCGGGGTCACTAACGTGTTGGATACAACTGAACGGCTGAGCGTGCACACACATGTCGCCCAGGGAACTCTAGTCAGTACTCTGTGATGGCCTATGGAAAAGAATCTTAAAAAAGAGATGGTATATGTATGTGCATAACTGATTCACCGTGTTGTACACCTGAAACTAACACAATACTGTAAATAAACTATATTCCAATAAAATAAAAAAAAAAGATAGGTGTTAGCTCTTCTCTAAATTTTTGGTAGAATTCAGCTGTGAAGCCATCTGGTCCTGGGCTTTTGTTTGCTGGAAGATTTCTGATTACAGTTTCGATTTCTGTGCTTGTGATGGGTCTATAAGATCTTCTACTTCTTCCTGGTTCAGTTTTGGAAAGTTATCCTTTTCTAGGAATTTGTTCATTTCTTCCAAGTTGTCCATTTTATTGGCATAGAGCTGCTGGTAGTAGTCTCTTATGATCCTTTGTATTTCAGTGCTGTCTGTCGTGATCTCTCCATTTTCATTTCTAATTTTGTTGATTTGGTTCTTCTCCCTTTGTTTCTTAATGAGTCTTGCTAACAGTTTGTCAATTTTGTTTATCTTTGCAAAACATCAGCTTTTAGCTTTGTTGATTTTTACTATGGTCTGTTTTGTTTCTTTTGCATTTATTTCTGCCCTAATTTTTAAGATTTCTTTCCTTCTACTCACCCTGGGGTTCTTCATTTCTTCCTTCTCTAGTTGCTTTAGGTGTAGAGTTAGGTTATTTATTTGACTTTTTTCTTGTTTCTTGAGGTAAGACGGTAATGCTATGAACCTTCCCCTCAGCACTGCTTTTACAGTGTCCCATAGGTTTGGGTTGTTGTTTTCATTTTCATTCATTTCTATGCATATTTTGATTTCTTTTTTAATTTCTTCTATGATTTGTTGGTTATTCAGAAGTGTGTTATTTAGCCTCCATATGTTTGAAATCTTAATAGTTTTTTTCCCTATAATTGACATCTAATCTTACTGCACTGTGGTCAGAAAAGATGACTGGAAAAAAAAAAAGAAAGGAGGAAGTGGAAACCCTATGGAATCTACAAAATAGCTAATAAAATAATGTTTAACAATGTCACAAGATACCAGGTAACTAAAAAAGGAAGTTGCGTTCTGTTACTAACCACATGTATTTGGAAAGCAAAAGAAAACTACTTGTGATATCACAATGTGAAATATTAGAGATAAACTCAATCTTGAGTGAAAATGTATTTATTGCATAGGTATGTATTATATTTATTATATTATAGACATGCTAAATTTGATTTGTTTTATTTTGTTTATTGAAATTCAGTTGATTTTATTGTTATGTTAGTTTCAGGTGTTCAGAAAAGTTATTCAGGCAGATATATATACGTGCGTGTGTGTGTGTGTGTGTGTGTGTGTATGTGTGTGTGTGTGTCTGTGTGTGTGTGTGTATGTGTGTGTGTGCTGTACATAGGTCCTTGTTGCTTATCTATTTTATATACAGAAGACAGTACGCTTTAATCCCAAACTCCTAAATTACCCCTCTCCCCTCCCTTCTCCTTTGGTAACTCTGTTTTCTATAACTGTGAGTCTATTTCTGTTTTGTATATAAATTCATTTGTATAATTTTTTTAGATTCCACACATAAGTGATATCATATATTTTTTTCTTTTTCTGTCTGACTTAACACTTAGCATGATAGTCTGTAGGTCCATCCATCTTCCTGCAAATGACATTATTTCAATTTTAATGACCAAGGAACATTCAATTTTGTACATATATATCCTTTTTTTTTATTCATCTGTTAATGGACACTTAGATTACTTCTGTGTCTTGGCCATTGTAAATATAACTGCTATAAACATTGAAGTGCATGTATCTTATAAAATTATAGTTTTCTGCAGATTCAGATCCAGGAGTGGGATTGTTGGATCAAATGGTAACTTTTTGTTTTAGCTTTTTAAAGAAACTTCCATATTGTTCTCCACAATGGTTACACCCATTTACATTACCACAAATAGGATAGGAAGATTCCTTTTTCTTCACACCCTCTACAACATTTATTATTTGTAGATATTTTGATAATTATCATTCTGACCACTGATACTTCATTATAGTTTTAATTTCCATTTCTCTAAAAGTTAGCCTTGTTGTACATCTTTTCATGTTCCTTTTGGCCATCTGTATGTCTGCTTTGAAAAAATGTTAATTTAAATCTTCTCATTTTTGGATTGGGATTTTTTTGACATTGAGCTGCATGAGTTGTTTGTATATTGTGGAAATTAAGCTTTTGTCACATTGTTTGCAAATATTTTCTCTCATTCTTTGGGTTGTCTTTTTGTTTATTTTTTTTTTTTCCTGTGAGAAAGCTTTTAAGTTTAATTAGTCCCCATTTGTTTATTTTTGTTTTTGTTTCCATTTCTTTGGGAGACAGGTCAAAAAAAATATTGCTGCAAGTTATGTCAAAGAGTGTTCTGCCTGTGTTTCCTCTAGGAGTTTTATAGAATCTTGTCTTACATTTAGTTCTTTAAACCATTTTGAGTTTATTTTTGTGTATGATATTAGAGAATGTTTCAATTTCATTCTTTTACATCTAGCTGTCCAGTCCTGAAAACCTAAATTAATGGACAAATATAGTATGTTAATTTGGGTTTCCCTGGTGACTCAGCTGGTAAAGAATCTATCTGCAATGCAGGAGACCTGGGTTCAATCCCTGGGTTGGGAAGATCCCCTGGAGAAGGCAATGGCTACCCACGCCAGTATTCTGGCCTGGAGAATTCCATGGATTGTATAGTCCATGGGGTCGCAAAGAGTCGGACACAACTGAGCGACTTTCACCTCACTTCACTTCATAGTATGTTAATGATGTGAACTCGAATTTGTTAAAATATTATTTTTTCTCAAATCAATATAAAAATTCAATGCAATTTCTGTCAAAATTATAGTAGGTTTTTAAATACAAAGTGACAAACTCTTTGTAATGTTTACATGGCAATGAGATGGACTTAAAGCATTCAAAATTATTTTGAAAGGGACAAGTTGTAAGATACTCACTATTATAATGTCCCTATAATTGCCAGTCCTGTATGGGAAGAAAATAGCTATAACAGTAGATATATATGGAATGTCTATATTATATATAATATATATACAATATGTATATGCATAATTATTGATCTTTGAGAAAACAGTGCCAAGAAAGGATAAACTTTTAAACAAATGCTTCTGGAATAATTATCTATACATAAAAATAATGAACCTCAACCTTTATTACATGCCACATAAAATTTTAATAGAAAATTTAGTATAAAATTTCTAGATGAAAAAAAGAGAAGCTTAAAAAAAGAGAGAAGCTTAAAGTCAAACTTAGGTAGAAGTTGTTTAAAAAGCCTCATAAAAGATAAAATATTGATACCTTGGACTTAATTAATTTTTTAATCTACCCTTCAAAAGACATTGTTACAACATTGTAAGTGCAAGTCAATAACTGGGAAAATATTTGCTAACCATTTACTTAATAAAGACTTTTTTCAGAATAAAACAATAATATATGATTATGCAACTTTTAAAAAACAAGCAAACAAAAACCCCTGATAGTAGCAAGTATTTTTGTGCATGTAAAACAAGTAGAACTCATTTGTTTCTGGTGAAATGAAAATGATGTAGCCACCTTGAAAAATACTTACAAATTAAACTTTACATTTATTATATAAAACTGATTCTACCACTGGGCTTTTATTCAAAATAAGTGAAATAAGTGAAATACATGAAAGTGAAAGTACATGTTAACACAAATATTTGCACTTCAAATTTCATAGAAGCTTTGTTAATTATTGAACAAAAACAATCGGGAGAAGTCAGAAAGGGTCTTTGACATTTAAATGAATAAGCAATTTATATATTCATACAAAGGAAAATTAGTAGGCAATGGAAAATAATTAGCTACAGACAGAGAACAATGGCTTGGTGGCAAAGAATCTGCCTGATGATGCAGTAGATACAGGTTTGATTCCTGGATCAAGATCCTCTGGGGAAGTAAATGGCAACCCACTCCAGTATTCTTGCCTGGGAAATTCCATGGACCGAGGAGCTTGGCATGTTATAGTTCATGGGTAACAAAAGAGATGGACACAGCTTAGTAAATAAACAACAACAAAAACAGAGAACAATATGGACAAATCTCAGAAAAGAATGCTAAATGAAAGGTTAGACATAAAATGTTATATACTCTGATTTCCTTTACAAGAAAATTCTAGAAATGGTAAGACTTGAGTGACAAAAAGAAAGTACCCAGAGATTGGGATAGCAGCCTGACTACAAAAGTGCAGGACAGGACTTCACTGGATGATAAAAATATTCTATAACCTTGTTACTTCTGTTAGGTACAAAGCTGAAGAAATTTTTCAAAATGCATCAAATTGCATGTTTGCAATTTGTGAAAATTATTGTACATAAATCACTTCTCAATAGAGATGATTAATAATAATGAAAGAATGTGTTTTTGCTGCTTAGTAAGATGAATTTGAGAAAACTCCAGGAGACAGTGGATGTCAGAGGAGCCTGGCATGCTGCAGCCCACGGGGTCAGAGAGTAGGACGTGACTTAGGAAGTGAATAGCTACAACAGCAGCAACAAGGTCTACGTGATACACACCATAATCAGAGCCAACAGGAGACGCTAGATTAGATGACGATGTTTATATCATGAAAAAGGAATAAAAGGATAATGTTTAGAATATAAAGGAAACCCAGTAAATTCAACAAGGAAAAAAAAAAACTCCAATTGATAATATGTAAAAGAAGTAAATAAGCAATTTACAAGTAAGATGAACCAAAAGCCCAAAAATAATGTATGTGGATGTATTAACTAATTGATAGAAAACAGATAATGAAAATGTAGTAAAATGCCTGTGTGTGTGCTCAGTCACTCAGTCGTGTCTGACTCTTTGTGACCGCATGGACTGTAGCCCACCAGGGTCCTCTATCCATGGGAGTTTGCAGGCGAAAATTATGGAGTGGGTTGCCATTTCCTCCTCCAGGGGACCATGTAGGCCCAGGCATTGAACCCACATCTCCTTAGTTCCTGCATTAAAGGCAAATTCTTCACCACTAAGCCACTGGCAAAATTTAGAAATCTAGGTACCATGTAATGGTTGGCAAGTGATTTATGAAGCCATTTTGGGGATCAATCTCAAAGCACTTCAACACAATAGTCCGTTCAGTTGCTCAGTCATGTCCAACTCTGCTACCCGTGAACCACAGCACGCCAGGTCTCCCTGTCTATCACCAACTGCAGGAGTCTACCGAAACCCATGTTCATTGAGTTGGTGTTGCCATCCAACCATCTCATCCTCTGTCGTCCCCTTCTCCTCCTGCCCTCAATCTTTCCCAGCATCAGGGTCTTGTCTAATGAATCAGCTCTTCACATCAGGTGACCTTGTACAAATGTAAACATAACTTTATAATCACTATCATCATAGTACTATTACTTTGTTTTTATAAGCCACACTGGAATATATTTTACACAGAAAAAAGCACATGCTCTTTTTTTTTTTTTTTAAATCTGTTTCCAGCTTAGATGTCAATGCAAAAATACCTGCCTAACACTCCCTCTGAGAATCCCATAGGAATGACCTCAGAATATATATTAAGGAGATATAAGATTAGAAAGACATATTTAGTTTAAATTAAAATTGCCTACTATAACTGCAGGACAAAACAGGACCTGCCTTGTGTCTAACAAAATACGGATACTTTTTCTGAGACAAGAGAACAAAACCACTAGTCATGAAGCCAAAGCAGGTGTAGAGGAGAAAATTTGACCTAAATAGATTGTCCCTCCCAACTGTACCCCATGGAAGCAAAGAACTGGGGTATGATATGAGCCTGAACCCTTAAATCCTTTCAGAAGCAAAGGGTCCACTATCCAGGAAGATGTGGTGTTGAAGCTCCCTTTACTGTATCTTACCGTAAATGACAAAGATCCAAAGCCCCCCAGTCAAAATGTTCCCCACCAGTGCTTTCATATAGCAACCTGTCCTCCCTAACTCATAAAAATAGAAACTAGCCTCAGATAGGGGAGACAGATTTATGCCCTCCCTCCTGTCTCCTTGTTGGTCAACCTTGCAAAAAAGCTGCCTTTCCTCAAAGCCAGTACCACAGTTTTTGCTTCTATGTACATCAGGCAGTGAGCTCTGGTAGTAGGTACCTGGTGCAACACCCTGATATCTGATGCATGACAAACAATTTATGTTACCTATTCTTATTCTTGGGTTTCCTTGGTGACTCAGCAGTAAAGAACCTGCCTGCCAGTGCAGGAAATACAGGTTCAGTCCCTGAGTGAGGAAGATCCCCTGGAGAAGGAAATGGCAACCCACTCCAGTGCTCTTGCCTGGGAAATCCCATAGACACAGGAGCCCGGCAGGCTGTAGTCCATGGGGTCACAAAGAGTCAGACGTGACTTAGCCAGTAACCAACAACAACAATTCTTATTCTCATAGCAGAATTTTGTTGTCATTGTCATCATTGCATATCAGAAAGTACTCAAGCACTATATTGTAATTTCCTATGTCTTGTAACAAAGCATTGGTTCCTAGATATAAAAGGTGAAAAAACGACAGAACCCTCTAATACTTATTAATATAAAAGTAACAGAATACTGCCAACAGCTTTTGTTTTATAAATGTTGATGTCATGATGGTTTTGATTCTGTAATCTGAGATATTTCTGATTGCTCATCTTAATGATACATATACATATAAAATGCTCTTGTTAGTTTCACTAACAACATTTTTCAGTTTCACTGAAAATAGGATACAGAGTCTTTATAAATTATCTTCTATTTTCAGATTTTTGTTTCCAATAGGGCATAGTCATATTACTTTTTAAATCGATTCTCATCTATTCACATACGATTTGCCAAAAATGGGCTCTATCAAAGAAAGTGTGCATTAGTGATAAAATTTAATATTAATATGTAAGACTGAGGATGAAAAATTAACTGAAGGAATAAATAGGTATGTTGGTAGATATTTTTTTCTCGTGCAGATTAGAAATCAAAAAGTCAATAGTTTTATTAAAAAAACAGTTTAATTATTGGGAAGGGAAAATAAAGAGATAACTGCAGGGCCAGCAGTTTGATGAAAAATCTCTCCATCTCTATGTTGAGGTGGCTTCAGCAGCAGTACAACTTACATATAGTTATTTGAAAAGTGAAGCTTTCTACAGATCTTTTAGTTACTATTCCTGTTTCTGGTTATTATAGTTTCTGGTTACTTAGTTATAGTGCAGATCATTAGAATTTTAGGAGGAAAACTTTGTCTTCCTTTGTTGATAAGTATTTTACTGACATAATTTATGGCCTGCACTGGCCTTAGTAGTGAGTGCTGGATAATGAACCTCCACAGTAACACGAAACATTAACATGCAATCTGAAGTATCCATAAATAATTGAGTTTTGTCTCATACACCAAACCATAATATTGGGTATTCAATAGCATTGATAAAAAACATCAGATGGATGCTATTTAGATGAGTTTGAGTTCAATCGAGTTGAAAGCACACGATGCCTAGTCTTGTTTCCCAGAATTTCACTGCTCATATTCCTGCTATTTTGACTATCCCCTCTCAAATATTTCTAGATTTATGAGGAGCAATTGTTCTGCATGATACACTGGTTAATATATGAAAGTGAACAGCTGTAGATCTGCACTAGAGTAGCGCTGACAATGGAGAAGCAAAATCCTCCCAGTGTGTAGACCATCAAAGAATGTGCTGTATTTATTTTCTAAGAGATGCGATATTAAGGTATAGATTTACTACTGACTTAAATACTGTAGCTAATGGTTTGGCTGAATGTTCACGTATGTAAAAGGAACATAATTTAAAAATTAGGAAAAGATGTAGATAGAACTTTCCAAATGGGCACAGAGCAGATAGATATGTGTGTCTTGTGTGAATAGTCATCAAAGATAAATCTCAGTAGATGAAGATCTTAATAGTCAATTGAATGGGATAAGCTATTCTGTATATATCAGGAAGATTTTTCCCCCCAGCCAACCATGTCTGTGCTTAATAAATTTATAAATAAACATGTCATGGCAAAAGAGGTAGAGTATGTATGTGGATTCAGCTACATGGACTTCCAATACTCCTGTCTATTTGATTAGAACCATTGCTAATTGTTCAACTTATCAATGGCTGAGGCCAATTATTTTGTCAATATGGCACAAGTCTTGTGCAACCTGGGCTTCCCTGGTAGCTCAGCTGGTAAAGAATCCTCCTGCAATGCAGGAGGCCTGGGTTTGATCCCTGGGTTGGGAAGGTGCCCTGGAGAAGGGAACAGCTACCCACTCCAGTATTCTGGCCTGGAGAATTCCATGGACTGTATAGTCCATGGGGTCACAAAGAGTTGGACATGACTGAACAACTTTCCTGGTGGTTGACTACTTTCATAAGAAACCTTCCATTGTCATAGACTAGATCCTTATGTAATATGGATTTGCCTTCCTTTCACAATTATTCTGCCCAAACTGCCATCTATGAATCTCTAGAATATCTTACTCATAATGATGGCATTTCACACAGTTTTGCTTCTGACCACAGAACTTATTTTAGAGCAAATGAACTGACAATCTGCTCCTGCTTATGGTTTTCACTGGTCTTACCCTGGTCTCTGTCACTATAAAGTAGCTGGCCTAATAGATCAGGGGAATGACTACTTTTTAAAACAAGCTTTTATTGGGAACACTTTAGATTAACGTAAAAGTTGCAAAGTTAGTGCAGAGAGTCCTTGTATATCCCTTACCCAGTTTCAGTTTTGGTTAACATAATACTCAGTTAATCTTATGTTCTGTTCTAAGAAACCAAAACTAGTGCATTCCTATTAACTAAACTTGAGGCTTTATTTGGATTTCATCAGTTTTTCCATGAATATTCTTTTTCTTTTCCAGTATCCAATACAGAATACTACATAGCAGTTAGTTATCATGTCTCCTTAGTCTCCTCCGGGCTGTGACAGTTTCTCAGTTTACTTTAAGTTTTATAGAATTTTTAAGTTTTCTTGGAATTCACAAGAACTGATCAGTTATTTTGTAAAATTTCTTTCAATTTCAGTTTGTTGGATGTTTTGTCATGGTTAGATTTGGTTTTGAATTTTTGTAATGAATGGAGTATCCTTGTAACTACATCATATCAAGGGTGCACTTTATCCATATGACATCACTGATAATGTTACCATAATCATTTGGTTTTAGATAGGGTTTGCTAGGTTTACCCACTGTACAGTTACTGTTTTCCCTTTCTGTATTCCAGCTTATGTCCAACCCATCTTAAAGGGGGTGGGATCATTAAGGTTCACCTCCTGGAAGAGCGACTATCTACATGTATTATTTGGAATTTGTTGAAAGGAGTTATCTCTTCCCATTTATTTCTTCATTCAATCATTTATGTATAATAGTATGATCTCATGTGTATTGATGTTATACTGTTTGTTATAATCCAGTATTGCATTTTCTTCCTTACTTTTTTTTTCAAATTGCTACAGTTCTGGCCATTGGGAGCTCTTTCATGTCAGTTTCTGAGTCCTTTGAAATGTCCTCATCCTTTAATATTTGAACACTTTTTTCCTCCTCATACTGCAAGTTGCTCCATACAACCTTACCTGCCTCCTGAGAAATCTGTGTGCAAGTCAAGAAACAACATTTAGAACTGGACAATACAAGAAACAACATTTAGAACAATAGACTAGTTCAATATTGGGGAAGGAATACATCAAGGCTGTATATTGTCATTCTGCTTATTTAACCTATATGCAGAGTAGATTATGCAAAATACCTAGCTGTATGAAACATAAGCTGAAATCAAGATTTCTGGGAGAAATATAAATAGTCTCAGATATGCAGATTCAAACACCCTTATGGCAGAAAGCAAAGAGGAACTAAAGAATCACCTGAAAGTGAAACAGGGCAGTGAAAAAGCTAGCTTAAAACTCAACATTCAAAAGACAAAGATCATGGCATCCAGTCCCACCACTTCATGGCAAATAGATGGGAAAACAATGGAAACAGTGACAGACTTTATTTTCTTGGGCTCCAAAATCAGTGCAGATGGTGACTGAAGCCATGAAATTGGAAGACGCTTGCACCTGGAAGAAAACTATGACAAACCTAGACAGCATAATAAAGAGCAGAGACATTACTTTGCCTACAAAGGTCTGTCTAGTCAAAGTATGGTTTTTCCAGTAGTCATGTATGGATGTGAGAGTTGGACCATAAAAAAAGCTGAGTGCCAAAGAATTGATACTTTTGAACTGTGATATTGGAGAAGACTCTTAAGAGTCGCTTGTACTTCAATGATATCAAACCAGTCAATCTTAAAGGAAATCGGTCCTGAATATTCATTGGAAAGACTGATGCTGAAACTGAAGCTTCAACACTTTGGCCACCAGATGTGAAGAACTGACATATTGGAAAACACTTTGATGCTGGGAAAAATTGAAGGCAGGAGGAGAAGGGGATAACAGAGCATGCGATGGTTGGATGGATTACAGACTTGATGAACATGAGTTTGAGCAAGCTCTGGGAGTTGGTGATGGGTAGCAAAGCCTGGTGTGCTGCAGTCGATGAGGTTGCAAAGAGTTGAACATGACTGAGTGACTGAAATGAACTGAACTGAACTGAACAAGTTGCTCCAAGCTCATCTCACATTTTTGCTGAGCCAGTTGTAGAATCAGGCATGAAGTGACCTTTAAAAGCTCAGAGTACCAGCTGTGTAACAACCTCTTGAGAGACTGAATTAATAAACATTACCATGATGTACACAGCCATATTGGGTGATATTGTGGTTTTGGCTCCAGAACACAGCAATAAACTGAGTTAAACAAAATTTTTCATTTCCCAATGCATATAAAAGCTATGTTTACTTTATACTGTAATCTAGTAAATAAGCAATAGCATTATGTCTTAAAAATGTACATATATTAATTAAAATATATACTTTATTTCTAAAAATGCTGATCATCTTCTGAACATTCAGGGAGTCCTAATCTTTTTGCTGGTGAAGAGTCTTTCCTTGACGTTGATATGCTGACAATCAGGGTTGAAAACTGAAGATCAGGGTGTGGCGATTTCTTAAAATAGATAACAATAATGTTTGCCACGTCAATTGACTCTTCCTTTCCCTGGAGTCTCAGATGGTACAGAATCTGCCTGCAATACAGGAGACCTAGATCTGATCCCTGGGTGGGGACAATGTCCTGGAGTAGGAAATGGCAACCCACTCCAGTAGTCTTGCCTGGAGAATTCCATGGACAGAGGAGACTGGTGGGCTCATGGGGGTCACAAAGAGTCAGACATGATTGAGTGACTTTCACTTACACTTTTTCATGAAATCATCTGTTTGTTGCATGCAGTGCTGTTTGATAGTACCTTACCCATAGTAGAACTTCCAGAGTTGGAGTCCTCTCAAACACTGCTTTTTCTTTATAAATTATGTTCCTGTAGTATTCTAAATCCATTGTTGTCATTTCAGCAACCTTCATAGCATCCTCACCAGGAGTAGATTCCATCTCAAGAAACCATTTTCTTTGCTCAAATCATAAGAAGCAACTTCTAATCCATTACAATTTTATCTTGAGATTGCAGAAATTCTGTCACATATTCAAGTTCCACTTATAATTTTTGTACTCTTGCTATTTCTAACGCATCTGTGGTTACTTCTCTTCAGAAGTCTCGAACCTCTCCAAGTTGTTGATGACGATTGAAATCAACACATGTCAAACTTCTATGATTATTGACATTTTTACCTTTTCTTTTGAATCATGATTATTATTAATGACATTTAGAATAATAAATTCTTTCCAGAGTTTTTTTTTTTTTTTTACACTGCCCAGATTAAGGAATCACTATTTATGGCACTTTATGAAATGTACTTATTAAATAATAATAAGTCAAAATTGCTCCTTGATCCATGGGCTACAAGATGGATATTGTGTTAGCAGGCATGGAAACATTAATCTCATTGTACATCTCCATCAGAGCTCTTGAGCAATCAGTTGCATAGTTAATGAGCAGTAATATTAAAAAAAAATTTTTTTTCTCCACAGTAATTCTCAGCAGCAGGCTTAAAATCTCAGCAAAGCATGTTGTAAACAGAAGTACTGTCATTCAGGCTTTATTTTCCATTTATAGAGCATAGGTGGAGTATATGTAAGCATAATTTTTAAGGATCACAGGATTTACACAATGGTAAATAAGCATGGGTTTCAACTTAAAGTCATCTGCTATTAATGCATTAGCCCCTAGCAGGAGAGTCAGCCTGTTCTTTAAAACTTCGAAGCCAGGAATTGGCTTCTCTATTAGCTATGAATGTGCTAGATGGCCTCTTATTCCAACATAAGGCTGTTTCATCTATGTTGATAATCTATTATATAATGTAGCCATGTTCATTAATTATCTCAACTGGGTCTTCTGGATAACTTGTCTGGAGCTTATACTTCAACATTTGCTGCTTCACCTTGTAATTGCATGTTATAGAGATAGCTTCTTTCCTTAACTCCATGAACCAAATTCTGCTAGCTTCAAAGTTTTCTTTTGCAGCTTCTGTACCAATCTCAGCCTTCATCAAGAAGAGAAGAACTAGGATCTTGCTTTGAATTAAGTTTTGGCTTAACGGAGTGTTGCAGCTGGCTTTCTTTTTAATCCAGACCACTTAAACTTCATGTCAGCCACAGGACTGTTCCTTATCATCTGTATGTTCACTTGAGTAGCACT